>NC_062227.1:36668853-37868853 GCF_902686445.1 Sciurus carolinensis
TCTTGGGGGCAGGAGAGGAAGCACACTTCACATTTCCATAAAGAGGGGCGGCAGGATGGGGGTGGGGAGTAAAGAGGTCAGAAAGGAGCCAAACCGTCCCTTATGCCCACCTCTGCGCCCCAAGCTCTGGTTCAGACAGCGCAGACGGGAGGCTGCCAGGAAACTCTGTCCCTTTAAGGGAACCTTGGCCGCCAGAAGGGGAGGGAAGGATGCAGACTCCGGACCCAGAGCTGCAGGCACCGCGGAGAAGAGGCGAGCGCAGCAAAGCCACAGCCATTACCTGCAGCGCGCACATCCTTCCCCCACCCCAGCGCCCCCCGCCCATCCCCGCCTCCCAAGGAGACTTCTAATCCGGAGCATGTGCCGTGCCCTTTATCAGGGGAGGAGGTGGGGAGGAAGAGGAATGAGCGCTTTTTAAAAATAAATGAAACGTTTGCACTCGAGAGGGGGGGGGGGACTAGAAATGGGAGGAGATGGGAGGGGGCTTTAAAGGCGCCCGGGTGGGCGGAGGCGGCGAATCTGGAGCAGCCCGGCCGGAGACGGACGGCGGACCGCTCTGGGCACCGGCCGCGGTTCACAAAGGGGAGCGGCGTGGCACAGCCCGGGCAAAAGGGAAGGAAAAACCGCCCCGGGGCCCAATCCGTTCGGCAGCCACAATGGCGTCTTTCACCCGGCGTCCGGGGGCGCCGCCGAGGCTGCCAGCTAGGAGGGGGCGGCGGTCCCCACCCCCACCCCGGCGGGAGCCGAGCCTCGGGCGCCGCCGCTGCCCCCGCGCGCCCCGCAGAGCGCTGCGCTCGGCTCCCGGCACCCCGGCCCGCGGCGGCGGCGGGGGCCGGCGGCGCTGGGCGCTCTCGGCGGGGCTGGTGTGCAGACGCGGAGCTCTGCGCCGGGGAAAGAAAGGACGCGCGAGGTCCGGGGGAGGAGGGAGGGGACAGGGGCGGGCGGGGGAGCGAAGCGGCCGCCGGGGAGGCTGGCGCGCGGGGAGGCGGGCGGACGGGCGGGCGGGCGACGCGGGCGCGGGCTCCGGGAGCCGCTGCAGCTCCGCTCTCAGAGCCGGAACCCGGCCCGGAGATCCGGAAGCCCGGCCCCGGCGCGCCGGCACCCGCTCCCTGGCCGTCCTGGCCCAGTTCGGCAGCGCCCGTTCGCGCCCGCTCCCACTGGAGGAAGAAAGCCGAGAACCGACAGCAGCAGCCCGAAGGAGGCGGCGGCCGCTGCCCCGCCACCGGTCCGAGCGGATCCCGAGCCGCCCGCCCGCCGCGGCGGGCTGTGTGTGTGCGAGTGTGCCGCGCTCTCGCCCCATGCCTGGCACATGCGTAAAAGCGAGTTGCGCCCAAAGTCCCAGCCATACCCTCCTTAGCAAATAATAACAAACCCAAACCGTCAGATCTTACCTGAAACATTGAAGCACAAAGTCTCTCTCCAAGTCCCCTTTTCCTTTTCCTCTCCCCCCTTTTCCGATTTCTCTCCCAGCGATCTGCTCGGCTCGCCACACCAGAGAGAAATGCAATAGCTTGGCTAAGGTAGACAGAACAAAATACAGAGAAGAGTTGCTCCAGGGCTTTGAAACCCCTCAAGGCAAGGATCAGGATACAATTAGCTCATGCCTCTACCTCCAGTCTAAATCAATCTCCAAAATAAAACTTAAATCAAATTAACTGATCACAGGGCAGACAATTGATCTCCTTCAAAATAAAGCTCTACATTTACGTATGGAGAAATATACATATAGGAAATTTTTTTCCAGATTTTTTTTTTTTGTTGGAAAAACAGTCTCATTCCAGCCTCCAACTTGCTTTTTACCCTTCTCTTGCACAGAAAAGCTGATTTTAATCGTTGTGATTAGTTTTGATGTAACGTTTCCGCGGGCGATTTCTGCAAATGGATGGAGTGTTTCTTTGCCAAAAGAGGGAAAAGCAGCAGATGATGATAATTATAAGGATTGTTGGTTGTTTCTTTTTATTTGTGTTTAGGGCTCTCGCTTCACTTTCTCAAGTTGACCTGACATTGCTGTTACAGGAAGGTCGCACAACTTGTTGATGAGGATCACCGCCCTGTCTGATCAAAGGATAGGTGATAATTTGGCAATGGAGCAGCACGTTTTGGTTCTTTTTGGCGACATAACGTCCCAAATGATGTGGATAAAAATAAGCACATGCAGTCTGCTTTGCCCCAATCAAGTCTGAATCAGTGCCTGGGGGTGATACACAAACTCATTTCAAATGTTCAACCATGCAGAATTGTAAAAAGATTGAAGGAGTTACACCACATTTTTTTTAATGGCAAAATTAAAAGAAAACAAGACCTAACATTAGATGTAGCCAAGGACCTACCATTTAGGTTTATTTGATCAATCTTCTGAAACCTTGCCTCCTCCCTTCTCTTTACCTCCACCTGGTATCTTTTATAGGTAGGTTTGTGTAAGTCCATTATTTGACGGAAGTGCTCACCAGAGCCAGAGTCTCTAACATAAACACATTTCCCCAGATTGCTACTTTAGCCTGACCTCCCCCCACTCCTCATCATTCCTTCCTCTCTGGGTCTTTGTTCAAAGAAATTGTTCCTCAACCAGTGGTTATCTTAAATTCTTTTTAGTTATGGTGGGATATTTGGTGATAAACTCAAGGGTCACCTCCCATTAGGGTTATATCCTTGCAGTATACTTTTTGAAATGGTATGTTTTTGAGCACTTCACAGTTCATTAATTCAAAGGCTTTGCTGACATGTCTTATAAAACAAAACAAAACAAAACAACAACAACAACAAAAACAGGTTGTAAGGCCAAGGATACTAGAGGAAGAAAAAAAAGAAGAAAACCTAAATAGAACCAGACATGTCTTGCAGTACCTGCAACTGGCAGCATTTCACGGGAAGTAATTTTGCCTTTAAGGTAAGCAACTGTGGCAATATCAACAGAAAAGGAAAGGGCCAAGCTTTTAAAACATATGGTCAATCTGATCAATCCAATAATGACCCGAGAGATTAATGTCATCATGAGAATAAGGGGGTGTTGGCAGACTTTTTAAAGGTAGCAAATTCACGACCCGAGTATCTGCTTTGAGAATATCAGTGCCCTGTAAGAAGAAGAAAAAGAATGGCTTACAAAACAACACACACAAATTATATTGCAACATGGAGCTGCTGCCTGAATATTATTCTTTGCACATTCTCTCTCATAGATATATTCTATGAATTGCAATACAATTTTTTTAAATGTTCACAAAACTCTAAATTCAACTGAATAAAAATTGTGTTTCTGTTCCTGAATGACATTAACTTTTAAAACAAGAGGAAGTGAGAAGAGACCATGGTAGAAATATCCGGAGTCATTTGATATGATGACCTCATGCAGGTTGAATGTCTCTTATCTGAGATTCTTAGACCCAGAAGAGTTCAGATTTTTTTCCTCCAGATTTTGGAATATTGCATATACATAATGAAATATCTTGGGGATGGGACCCAAGTCTAAATACGAACTTTATTTATATCTCATATATATACACACAGCATGAGGGTAATTTTATACAATATATTTCATAATTTTGCTCATGAACTAAAGTTTCATCCTGTGGATTTTTCCACTTGTGGCATTATGTCAAAAAGTTTCAAATTTTGTAGCATTTTGAATTTTCAAATCAGGAATACTAAGCCTGTTGATTAAATGTGGCCTAAAGTGACTTTTAATCCAAAGATCATATGTTACCAGGAGATCCATGTATCATTGTCCTACAGTTCTAAAGCTGGAAAAATCTTTTAAGGGCATCTAGAGCTTAATATGGTTTTTACATATAGAAGTAAAGCAGCATCCCTAGGTAGCCATTCATGGACAGGGGACTAGGCCACGGGAGGCAGGCCTAGAAGAGAGGCAAGTGATATTCCCTGAAAGCACCTATCTTCAGAAATTGTGCACAGTATTCCAATCTGTGGCAGCTGTGACTTAGACCATATGTTTCTTTTTGGGCTTGTCCTAAAGACCTATAGCACAACTTTTTAAGATTTTTTGATAGGAATCAATCTTTGTTCATTGACAGATTAACTTTTGGGAATAGCAACAACAACAACAAAAATAGTAGCAGGTCTGAGGAACAGGTGGATATGAAGATGGCTATGACATTTAGAGTCATAGAAGAAAATAAGACTAAAACTAATAAGGTCGACTTTCTTATTAGTTCCTGCAAGCAGTCTGCATGTAAACTCTCCTTTTTGTGCTGGGGATCTTACTTTTCTTACATTTTGAAGAGATATCAATGATGAGGTTTAGGACTGGGATTCAGAGTCTAGAATGTAGTTGCTAAAAAATATGAAGTAACAGATTGAAAATGCATTTTGTCCTGTATGTATAATAAGAGATGTATAATACAGACTTCAGGAGAACCTCCAAATCAAAGTGGGGACAACTTATTTTAAATTTTAAAATGGATCGTTAATAAAACAGCATGTGAAAAGCCAGGTCTGCATCTTGCCAAGTACGAGATACAAACTTAAAGGACTTTACTTTGATCAGCCCTTGCAATGACAAAATGACTTGCAAGTACTTATGTATCACTGTGCAAGTGAACTTCTGCCTTTTG
Organism: Sciurus carolinensis; assembly: GCF_902686445.1. NCBI lineage: Eukaryota > Metazoa > Chordata > Mammalia > Rodentia > Sciuridae > Sciurus > Sciurus carolinensis. Next base: position 36,673,422 of record NC_062227.1, read on the forward strand.
TGATTTCTAAGGAGCTTTATTTATTTATTTTGGACCAATCAGAAAGAAGTTGGGGAAAAGTATATTAAAAATCCTCTAGCTTCTTTTTTTTTTTCATAAATAATTGAAGTGAGACCAGCAGTCTAACAACTATTAGCAATACAGAAGACAATGGCAAAATTGTCAGAAAGAAAACAATGAGGAAGAAAACACAGACCTCTTTTTTCATCTTCCAGCATCTCACTATCAAAATAAGACCCAGTATGTTTAAAGGCATAAAAACAATGATTGGATATATTTTGAATTAAACCAGGAACTTGGCTGAAAAAGTTTATCCCTGTGATCATCATGGAAGAGAAAATAAGATGTTCTTTCAGGGACCAGCAGTCCCTCTTCTAATATGGATGTGGGACAGCTCATTTGATTGCTCGTAGTCACCGAACCCTCAAATCGCAAGTTCCCATAGAATATCACAAATTTGTCCCAGGGTAGCCCTGCGGTTCATTCTTGGTGGCGATTTGACAAGATGTGGACATTAGTTGCTGAGATGAAATGTGAAATTGAAGAGCCCTCCACTGAAGCAGTCAGACACCCGGATCAAATTTAAAAATTCCATTGCACTTTCCATTAGGAAGGCGAGAGAAGCCTCAGTTCCTGGGTTCAACCTGAATGTGCAGGGACAATACTCCATGCGCCCAGGCGGCTGCTCTTTCCTGTCCATGGTCACTAAGTGACAGCATTTCTATTGCTGCTCCGGTGGCATTCACCTGTGACCACCATGGGAGGTTCTGGCACACAGCAAGACAAATTAAGTTGTTTTATTTCATCCTTGAGTCAGTGTGTGTGTGTGTGTGTGTGTGTGTGTGTAGGAAATCACCTGTTTTTTATCAGCCAACCTGAAACTCCTAATGCTGGGGAATTTGCTCATTTTCCTGGAGTTGAATGGAAGCATTAATGAGCTCAAACAGAATGGGTTTGTGATTCCTGGAGTTTGGCCCCAGCTACCACCTGTTTGTAATTAGCCTCTGGACAACATCTTAGTTTTCTCTATCATTGTCAATGTTAAGATTTGGTAATATCTCACTTTCTAAGAAGGGGAATCGCCTAATAGTTGCAGATCTGCTGATGGGCATAATTTTTTTCTGCTTACCCATAATTTTGACATAGAAACCCATAGAAAGCCCTGGTATGGAGGCCCTGAAATCAATTCTGTGTTAGAGTATCTTCTCTAATTGCCCAATGTGAAGACTAGTTACAATCTCACTCTATAAGGCAGCACAGAAGATGATTGAAGAAATAAAATCTCATTGTGGTCAGATACTCTTGCCCCCACTTTTGATATTCTTATTCAACAGAGAAATAGAATCATCCATAAGGTAGTGGATTATGCCAAGAAAGTTGTGAACATTTGAGGTTATTTGAGGTTAAATGGGATAATATGCAGAAAGTATTTAGAATCATTTTTTGGTACTGGGAATTGAACCCAGGGGTGCTTAACCACTGAGCCATATTCCCAGCCTTTTTCATATTTTGTTTAGAGACAGGGTCTTGCTGAGTTGCTTAGAGCCTCACTAAGTTGCTGAGGCTGGCTTTGAACTCTGTATCTTCCTCCTTCAGCCTCCCAAGCCACTGAGATTAGAGGTATACCCCACCATACTCAGCCACATAGTAACTTCTTAATAAATCATAGCAATCATTATCATTATGGTTTATAGTACTTGTTGATTAAATACCATGGTCCTCAGTAGTGTGTTACTATGTAAGTTAAAAGCAGGAAAGGATATTTAGGCAACGGGAGACCCTAATTTACCAAAGTCTCTTTGGTTGATCTTTTTTAAAGATTATAACTGTCTCACTTTTTCATTATTTCCTCTAGAAATTACATGGGCTCCTCACTTTTTTCACTTGAAAAATAATGGGGCAAAGAGAGATTTTTCTCCAAGGTAAATCCAAGCTATAAAAAATTATGTTTGTGATGTTACTTACTAGAGAGCACACTTTCTTTCTGTTCCTTTGAGGATTCTTGATTTTGACAAGACTGCCTCACGCATATGAAACAATTAATTAAGCATTTTGTATAATTGCTTGTGTAAGAAGTGAGACTCAACTAGAATTCTGCCGTGAACCTCGTTTTCTATAATTATTTGCTTTTTGCCTTTCAGAAATCACACAAAATGAGCACCAGCAAGCCCTTTAAACACACACACACACACACACACACACACACACACACACACACAAATGCAGTTTTGAAAATAGGAAGAAATGAACTTTGGGGCTGATTGGAATCTCTAAGAAAGAGTCCCATCCATCAGTCCTCCCCCATTGCCCGCTGTGCGCATTCTCCAGTGTATGTGTATTCTTTTCCTAAGCTTCAGACCTTATCGTTTTCAGATTGTTCTATGCAATCTGTGAGGCTATCCATTTTAAAGTGACACAGTGGTTATTTTAAAGAAACATTTTTAATAAGCATTTCATTAGATGGTTCTTGCTATTTCATATTCCAGCATCTCCTCGTAAACTGGCCAGGGCTGAAAGTTACTTCTATTTGCAGTCTCATGCACAGTCCATCCTGTTCAGAACCACTTAGCTTTGCTTCACTGTTCCACCGTCTCAGCCATGGCTGTTCATGAGAAACCCCATAATACAATTGCGGCACCTCCGGGGCACCATATACATTTATGTAAGTTATCTCGTCGTGCATCCTTTGGGTGTCAGAACCTCTCAGCTTTGCTAACCATAAAAAATCTGCCTTAAGCATATTACTAACTTTAAAACCCTAATGATATGGATGTCATATTTCAATTTTTAAAAAACCTTTCCCTGCTCCACCCCTGAAAAATTCCTATAAAACTTATCCAATGGAATCATGCTGTGTTTAAAAACAATTTATTTAAAAGGAATGTCTTGAATATGCTTGAGTTTAAAGAAAAAAAAAAGAATAAAACATGGCTGGCCAAAAGATAATAATTAAATAAGAAGCAAACAGATTACTCTTCACAGTGTAATAAGAACCACTATAAGCAAATTGCGACTGGAAGCAAGAATCTGTGTACTTTCTTTAAAGTTATCAGGAGAGGAAATGTTTTCTAGGGTCTTAATGAATATAAACCTAATTAGTTCATTTGGGCACTGGGAGGGGGGAAGTAAATCTATAGGGTTACTCAACAGGGGCATTTAACATTATTTTTAATAATAACATTAATAATAGTAGTGATAAGAACAATTATGTCTGATGGCAGGGAACTTCCATTGCGTAAAGACCATCTGGTCGTGACAGTCGGATATAAAATTCTAAAATGAAATCCTCAATCTGTCCCTCTAAGGTTGCTTCGTAGATAATAGATTCCTGAATTTAAAAAAAAATGAAAAAAAAAATGTATTCTTCCAAACATACAGCAGCTCCTGCTGTGAAAACCAAGTCTCTATGTCTGTTTCTTTTCTAATTGTTGACATCTCTAAACAAAACAAAGACTCTGTGAAAAGGCTTATATGATAATGATGGTAACTTATTAGTTATTATTTATTTATTTATTTATGATTTCTGAAGATTTTGTTAGGTAAAACATTATTAAATCTGGTTACTCCTTATTTCTGCAAGGTTGGAGGGGCAAGAATTTCCCCAGCTTTCCCTCCTACAGTGAACTCTATTTAAAGAAAAATTAGTATAGGGGGCAACATCTTTGTTCTGCACCAGTTTTGAAACTTGTACGACTTGTGTAGTAAAGAGAAAGCATTTGACTCAGAACTTGAGAAATGGTCAGAATTCATAGATATGTTATTTTAGTTTTATTTATTAGAGTTTAGCTATTTCTTAGTTTTAGATTCTCTAGCTGTATCAAAATATAGTGAGGACAAAGGGACAAACATTGTGTGAACCCATGTATATGGGGACACTTAGAAGTGTCAAACCCGTAGAGACAGTAGATAGAACAGCAGGAGAGTCAGGTGCAGTGGCCCATGGCTTTAATCCCAGCAGCTCCAGGGGCTGAAGCAGGAGGATCTTGAGTTCAAAGCCAGTCTCAGCAAGTTAGCGAGGCCCTAGGCGAGACCCTTAGTGAGACCCTGTTTCAAAATACAAAATAAAAAGGGTTGGGGGTGTGACTCAGTGTTTAAGCACTCCCAGGGGTTCATTGGCTAGTACAATTTAAAAGGAATTAGCTATACAAACATTGAACTCCAAAAATAAGTAGGTGAAGGGGAAACATACCATGTGGTAAAAATACAAGGCATCCAGTTCTCTGATTCCCTTCTTAATTTGGGTCACATCATAGCACATAGCAAATGATTTGACCTGAGCGTGGCTTCTCATAAAGACCAGGGTCAGAAAACCCAATGCTCTGCCCAACTTGAGCGTGAGCCCAGATGCTTCACTATCCAGCATCCCGCTCCGCAGAACGCCCCGCTCATTGCAAAGCCCTTCCCTGGGTTAGGAAAACATGGGAATTCTGGGCAGGTGAATCCTGAAACTGCTGAATGGCATCTGGATGGTAGGAATGATGGAGGCAAAACAGGCTGGTGTTTGACAATGTGCTCCCTGTGCTTGTCTTTATGTGGGTATGACCTTGAACCTGAAAATAAGAAATTTGAAACAGCTTTCGGAGTAATAAAATAATGAGTGAAACTGGCTATTTAGAACTATGAACCAAAAACCTGTGTTTTTACTTTTTGATTTCTCTTGGGGCTTGAGTTGATTTGGACATGGCCAGTGCCTTAGTTTTCTTGCATTTCAATGGCCATCTGGAGATGCCTGGACCTATCTATTCAGCCTAAAGAGCAGCTTCCTTTGGCCTCCTTGTAACGTGTTATAATTTTATGGATGACCTTTTATTTCCTGGAAATGTGTATGTGTATACACATTAGTCTAGTATGATGATGAAAAACCTTTAGATTAAGAGTAAGAACATGTTTCCCCTGTTTCATTTATTTCCTGTTAGAGTGTCATTCTCTGGTTCTTAAATCTATTCAGCTTTTTAATACTGTCCTGTGTCTGTGGCTCGTCTTATTTCTTGTGGCACTTTGTCAGGCAGGTGGGGCTGATGGCAGAGTGGCTTATCATAATGGCATTAACTGGCATGCCTCCCCAACACACTGGTATGATCAACTCATCCTCCTGGAATTGCATCTTGACTCTCTGACATGTGCTTTAAAGAAAAAGGAAGAACCCTAAAAGGACGAAGAAGGTTTTTCCACATGGTGGATCTAGAAAGAATTAAGCCCATGGTAGAAACTTACGGGAAAAGTTTTAAATTATAATGACTAAATAAACACAAACTCACACAGCCCTCTTCCCTGCAGGTGTGTGGGGAACAGGATTGGGGTTGGGGGGTAGAAAGATATAAAGCTACTTCTCCCTTTCCTTTGTTGGGCTCTTAGAGGTCACGAGTTGTCATTGCCTGGAAAACTCAGCAGAGTAAATTAGGATGCCAGTGTCAATCTTTGCTTTTAGAAAGCATGTTTAATTTCAAAGCATCTTGACACAGATCTTGGTCTATATTTTAATCTATGATATATTTAGCTTTAACTGACTCTGACATTATTTCACCTAGTCCTGTTATTTTCCTAGCATACCTTTCTTTTTTTTTCTTAAGCTTTTTTTACTCAGACTGAGACAATGAAGAGTTACATTTCTATAATTTTTCAAACACTGTCCACTCCATGGCTTCTTTTGGTCCTCTCCCCAGGGTTCTTTCTTTTTGGTTTTAAAATTTGTCCTTTTTTAGATATACATGACAGGAAAGTGTATTTTGGCTTATTATACATATGTGGAGTATGATTTATCTAATCCCAATGGTACTGAAGGTGGGGAAGGGGAAAGAGTGTCTCCCTCCCGCCTTCCGACTCCAGACCAGCTCTTCCTACCCAATGAGCTCTTGCATTTGTGCTACTCATAACCAGTCATTTTGCTTTCAATTATCTGTTCTGTAGCTATTTTTGGCTTCCTGGGCAAAAAACAGGCTCTTAACAGGAGGCATATATAAACTGAGTCAGTGAATGAGCTTTTCAAATAATTTGTTCTATGCCACAATATTCAGCAAGTAAAACAGGAGAAATCAAGTCAATGGATTTCTTGAGAGATCAAGCTCCTTGTTTGAATGATAAAATGGGTGACATCTTCCTTTTTTCTCTATCTCTTTACTATGAAGACTTTGACTTTCATACTTGCTCTGTTATCACATCCCCTGTAAGGTCTCCTGAGAGTCTGCAATGATCTCTGTAGACACAGCTGATTCCTGGAAGGAGGTAACACGTTCCTTCTTTGGTGGTTGCGTCCGACCCATAACGAACATGCATCAGACAAGATACAGCTGTCTTTGGAAACCTCAGTAAGACTTTTGTCCTGTGAGTGAGAAGAAAAGGGGTGGCTTTGCCCAGAAGGAAGAATAACAGACTATTGAAGATGAAGTTAAAATATTCTATTGCCCATGCCCACACCCATTTTTTTATATGTGGAAGGAGGGAGGCAGATAGGTAAGAAAGTAGCAGGAAATACTTTTCCCACAATCCTGTGCTGATTAATATCCCTGCACCCTATGCTGGGTCATAATCCCTGTAACTTGGCTTAGTTCACAGGGTCCAACTCGGGATGCCTGGAGGATAAATGGACCTAGATTGGTCTTGGGAAAGCAGAACACAAGGTCTCCGTTCTTTGGATGTTCCCCCCCCCCATCCTCCATTCCCTTCTTCCCTCCCTCCCTTCCTTCTCCCTCTCTCCCCTTTTCTTCCTTTCTCTTTCACCTTGCATAACAGCTTCTCCTTGGCACCTCCCCTCATCCTCTGTTGGCGACAAAGGGAAAGGTATTTCCCAACCAAAGCAAGTTCTAGAGAAATATCTTCACAGCCTAATTAGCTGGCTCTAATTTGGGAGAACCTTGGTTGTGTATGTTTCCTAATTAGACTAGGAAAACCTAATGGGAGCGCTGGTTCCACTTCCCCCAGGCAAGTACACAAAACAGCTCCCATCCGAAGAAAACCGTGCGCACTTTCTTTGCAGTTACTCTCCTGAACTTCAACTCCTGTTGAACTTGTACCTGTTACACGATGAAGGCCTCATCGCCACCCCCAGCACCTCGTCCAGTTACACATCAGACGCGTCAGATCACAATCCTGAAGAAGTCTACGCTTAACCTTTCAAAGTCGCAAGAGTCTTCCAGTTTTCTTGGCCTGCTTGGAGTCTCTACGTACAGTTTCCTATGAATTACACACATGCAGACACATTTCCTTTTGAAGAAGCAAAAGGAAATTGTTCCTGCATATAAAAACAAATTCCATAATTTCTTAATGAATCTTAGGATTTCCCATGCGGAAGGAGACCACGGTCTGGATAGTCAGGTTCCTCACCTCTGGCAGAGGCCACTGTGTGGCTCAGGGCAAGAGGGAGGGTGCATAAAGCCCATGGTACCACTTTATACACATCAGGAAATATCTCCTAAGCCCCACCGGTGGTCTCATAACCCGAAGTGTTGGAATCGATTACCCTTAGCTTGTTTAATTCCAAATGCCCTTGGTGATCACAAAGGACTTGTCCGATGTGGAATTTTAACCCAAACTGTAGGTAAGCACCAGGTAGTGGTTGTCGGGACAAGAAGAGAGAGGTTTGTAAAGAGTGTGAGTTCAAGCCACTGAGCTCTTTTTTTTTTTTTTTTTTTTTTTTTTTTTGGACTAGGGACTGAACCCAGGGGTGCTCTACCACTGAGCAACATCCTTAGCTCCCCTCCCCAAATTTTTTTTCAAACTTTTGAGACAGGTTCTCACTAAGTTGCCCAAGCCGGCCTCCTCTGGGAGTGTAGTGCTGTGTCTCTGGTGTGTACTGCTGAACCTGACTCACCAACTCCTAATATCCCCTTCACACTCAGGAAAGATGTGCACCACAGTACAGAGAGACAAAAACTGTCCTTCTAAGCACATTGACTTCTCTTGCTGATAGACTTAGTAGGTTCTCAAGAAATAGCAAGTCTCTTCAGTGGTCTCTCCCTGCTCTGGAAGTAAAGTCCCAAATCTCTTAAGGTCCTGCCTGGTCTGGCCCAACTCTCTGCACCCTCATGAGGCTTTCCTCTTCCACTCTGGATTGCCTCTGCTATTCTGGACCTTCTTTAGCTCTTCCAATTCAGCTCACTGCCCCAGGGCCTTTGCATAGCAGGCATCACCTGAATGTAGAATGCACTTTCCCTTCACTAGCCTAGTAAATCCTGCTCATCCTGCAGTTCAAATATTTCTTCCAAACCCTTGGGACCTGATCAGAGCTCTCTGTTATAAGCACTCAGTTCACTGGACTTTTCCTTTAGAGTACAAATCGCTTTGCAGCTGTGCCTTTGTGGGATTTGATTGCCATCTGCTTCCATGAAATAGAACTTTATCCACCTTTTCACACAAGTGTATTCAGGGCCTCACATAATGCTTCTTGGCACACAGTTGGTGCCTAGTGAATATTTGAATGAATGAATGAATTCACTTATTGAATAATGGATGAATTAATTGATATAAAGCAAAGGATACATTAAAAAAGGCAACCGAAAGGGGAAAAAAGACCAAGGTTGCTGACAGTCAGGTAAGGGAGGAATGTGTATGCTTAGCATTTGGTGACTGTGGACTTGTTGTAGGTTTCCAAAGCCCCTGAGAATATATCTTAAAAGTCAAGATTCCTACTCATGAGAGTTGGACGGCAGAGACTGAATCAGGTATTCACATACCAATGTTTTAGCATCGTTATTCAAAGGAGCCAAAGGGAGGAAACAATCCAAATGTCACAGGTAGATCCATAAGATGTAGTAGATTCATCCAATGGAATATTATTCAGCCTTTAAAAAGAAGGAAGTTCTGACACATGGCACAACATAGTGAACCTTGAGAACATTATGCAAGGTGAAACCAGCCAGACAGACAAGGAAAAACATGACATAATTCCATTTATATGAGATACCTAGAATTGTCAGATTCAGAGACAGTAGAATGATTGCCAGGGGCAGGGACAGAGGGAATGAGGGATTAGTGTTTAATGGGTACTGAGTTTTGGTTGGGAAAGATGAAAGAGTTTTAGAGATGGATGGGGCCGTGGTTGCCCAACTAGGTGAATGTTCTAATGCCACAGAACAATCTGCTTAAAAATGTTTAACATGCTGTCTTATGAATATTTTACCACAATTGAAAAAAAAAGCAAGGGAATGTGAAACACACACGCTCGAATGTAAGCTCTCTGCAGGTTCAGAGTCCCCTGTTCAGATTGAGGGCTCATTGTATCTGTACGATTCTGTTTAAAACATACCTGTTTAGCATCCTTCATTTGCATTTTCTGTTGAAAAATACTACATCTCTTCCTCTGAATATAGTGTAAGGGTCAGTAGACATCCAGTGTTGTGTCAGTGTGTCTTTCTGCAGAGGTCCCCCTCCTCAGTGCCCAGATAACGCAATAGATGGCATTTCTACAACAGAAAGGCAGTCCTGAAATTGGGTCCCGTTTTAACTTCTATGTGGCTGGGCCCAGTGGCCTGCACCTGTCATCCCAGCAACTCAGGTGGCTGAGGCAGGAGGATCACAGGTTCAAAGTCAGTCTGGGCAACTTAGCAAGACAGTCTCAAAATAAAATAAAACAAAATGACTGATTGCAGCTCAATGGTAGAGTGCTTGCCTAGCATGTTATGTTAACTAGTAAGAACATGATCAGTCTGATCCCTTTCTTACTGGTGGAATCTGTTTCCTACACCCCCACCTCCCCAGGGTTTACTGAGTAACACTTCGGAATCCACTGAGGCTGAACCTATATTTTAGGAGATTATTTGAGGGTTAGGCAGCCTTAGCACATCATGTCAAAGCCTAAGTTCCCAGCCTGTGAATTGAAACAGCGCTGGCTTCTGAGTCCAGAATGTGTTTGTGTAACTTGTTGCTGTTGGGTTAGAATGTGCAGGTGTAAAGGCTGTGGAGATGGGAATGTAGGACTGGGTTACATTCAGCTGGGCGGTGTTGGCAGGCTATGGTGGCCACAGGGAGGTACTGAGAGAAGAGAAGATGACAGTCTAATGGGATCCATGGCCAAGCAAGATGGCTTCTTCTTCGACATCTGAGAGAGGGAGTGTGGCCAAGGAGGGACCTGGTAGGTACTAGCTGTGCAAACTTGTTGGCAGGACCCTTTGAGCATCTGTTTGCTTATGTTTAGAACGAGGATAATTAATACCTGCCTTGTGGTAGTATTAGAGAAACAGAGAGCATATGATATGTGTGTAAAAAGGCACATGTATATGTATGTGTGTGTATGTGTGGTACATGTGTACCTCTTGGATTTTAAGAATAAAGCCAAATGATATCCAATTCTTGTTATTATGAAGATTTGCTTTAAAAAAATAGGTAACACTCTGTAACACAAATTTCTAGTTTTTTAGAGGTTCTCTGACTTCAGGTGTGGGTATTTTCACATCTATGCTTTCCTGCTTCATTCTTGGAGAAAAACTGAAAGGGAAATTCTGCCTCTCCAACTTACCCCCCACCTCTCAGAAACAAAAAAGCAAAACATGTCAACATTTTTTGTTAACCCATTCTCTCTTAAGCATTTTATTTCCTAAGAACAAAATGGAGGGAGAAGAGTCCCAGCCAACAAAGTGGTTACTGTCTAGCTGGCAAAACAATGTTCCGTACAGCAAATAACCAGAGGGTAACCCAAGGTGGTGTGCACATCATGACTGGCCCATGGTTCCCAGGGAGAAATGATTGCTAGGGCTAGGGTTAGCTTGGCAAGGCATCATGGGAGCCGTCGAGGGTAGTATTTGGGAGTGGATTTTGGAGGCAGACAGACATGAATGAGTCCCTGCCCCACTACTGGTATTTTGGCTAGTCACTAAATCAAAACCCTTGGTTACCTCATTTGTAAAATGAGGAAACTGATATTGCTTCTCAGGATGTTGATTAAACAAGATCACACTGAGCACAGGTGTTGGCCCAGTAAATGCTTAACAAATTGGATATTTGTGTCTCTTGTTAAAAGTTAGACAATTTGTTAGACAATAACAAATATTGACAAGGATATAGAAAAACTGGAACCTCCGTGCCTGCTTGTGGACAGGGAAAATGTTGCAGCTGCTTCTGAAAACAATCTGGCAGTTCCCCACTCTATTAAACATGGAAGTACTATGTGACAGAACAAATGTACGACTGGGGTTGTAGCTCAGCAGTAGAGCACGTGCCTAGCACGTGTGAGGCACTGGGTTTGATTCTCAGCACCACATAAAAATAAATAAATAAAAGCATTCTGTCCATCTACAACTAAAAATATTAAATATATATATACACATGCACAACTTCTATGTGAATTTTATAGCAGTAGTATTCATTATAGTCAAAAAGTGGAAACAATTCAAGGGGCTACCCACTGATGAATGGATAAACAAAATGTGTCATATCCATACAGTGGAATATCATTTGGCAAGAAAAAAGGAAGAAGTATTGATCCATGCTAAAATGAGTGAACCTTGCAAACTAAGTGAAAGAGAAGCAGGTTACAGAAGACCAATAGCCTATTCTGTGATTTCACTTATGTGGAATGTCTGGAATAGACAGATCATCCTCAGAGACAAAAAAAAGTACATTACAGGCTGCCAGGGTTGTGGTGGGTCAGGGGAGATGGGATGCAGGAGGGAAGATGGAGTGGCACCGACTGGATCTAAGGCTTCTTTGGTGGGTAATGAAAATACACTGGAATTAGCAATGATGATACACTCCAGTCTGTGAGTGTATTAAATACCACTGAACTGTGCATTTAAAATGGGTGAGTTAGTGTATGAAATATAGTTCAATAAATCTGTAAAGAAAAAAAGCGGAGGAGTGGATAAGAAAAGATGCTGCATTTAGATTGGTAGAGAGAGGGGAGGAGGGCCGAGCAGGAAAAAAAGAGTGGACCGTGAACTCTAAGTCGTGGTCATGGATTCCGACCACAGAAGAGAGCAACTGTGGGGGTGGGGTGAAATGCTAGGTCGGGTCCTTTAAGAGTGAGCACCGTGGCCGTTCCGTTGACCCCAGAGGCAGCCCAAGACCTGCCAGGGTGGCAAGAAGGGTGAAGAAAGCTGAGTTTTAAAGAATGCAATGCACGCCCGCCTGTAATCCCAGCGACTGGGGAGGCTGAGGCAGGAGGATCGCGAGCTCAGCAACTTAGCGAGGTCCTACGCAACTCAGAGAGACTGTCTTTAAATAAAATTTTTTAAAAAGGCTGGGGTGAAGGGGCAGAGAAATGGAGGCAGAACTGTGGTCGTTTCTGATGGGAAATGGAGACATGGGATTGGGCAGTGACTCTGTGGCAGAGCACCTACCTGGCATGCATGGGACCCACCCTCCTGGAAAAAGAGAAAAGAAGCAGAGACATCTCTCTGGGTGTTGGGGCTCCTGCTCTGGCTGGGTCTGTGGGGAATGCTCTAGTCTGGAGCGAGGGTCCCTGAGGGTCCTCTCTGGACCACTCCAGCATTGCAGTATGGGGTCTGGGCATCAGATTCCGGCTGTGTACGGTGGTGCCGCCCCATTCGGGCAGTTCTGGGAACATGAAGAGAGACGCCAGCGTCCCTGGCAGTGCATTTGGTTCCTGTGAAAATTGTCCTTGGGGCAGGAAGATCCTCATTTTCCGTACAGAACAAACACAAATATGATATTTCATATCTTCTCTGCCATTCTCGCCCTTCCCTGTAATTGGAAACTTTCGCCCTCAGTCTCACCTGTAGGATTCTGTCTTCAAATGTAGAACTCTCTCCTCCAGCCCTCCCCGGCCATCTCTCTCTCTGTCTCTCTTTTTCTTCCTTCGAATGCTCAGGATTCTTTGTTTTTCAAGTCTTCTTAGTGATGGTGAGGGGAGGGGGCAGGCAGGCAGACTCCTCGGTTGCATTCGCTTCTGGTAAAGCCTGCAGCTTCCGAAGGCCGCTCTCAGACCCGTCCGCGTGCTGTTTCACAGCCTCTTCCTTCACACTTGGGCTTTGTGCTCAGAGACACGTGGAGACCGTGGGCACCTCCCCACGGCCTCTTAGCCAGCCTGCAGCTCCTTCCGAGGGCAAGCATCTCCTCGCCCTTCAGCTTCCTATGAACCATTTCCCTGAACCCAGTCGCCTTTCCTTCAAGTTCACTTTTACAGTTTCTCCTGGGATTTGTCCTCTGTCATAATATGAAGCCTCGCTCTCCTGGGGGTCCAGCTGCCCATCTGCCTGAGAGACCCGGACCTCCCCTGCCTACATACCTACGCTGGCAGCCACCTACATAAGCCTTATTAAGAAGAGCCCTCTACATGGTATCCTTGTCACCTCCCCTGATGGCCCCTAGTGTGCTTCCCAAGCAAAGCCCCATAGGATCTTTGTCATCCCAAACACTATTATTGTTTTAACAACTCAAGTTATTGCTCAAGATTTTCGGTTTTATCATTTTCCTCCACGAGATGCATACGACCTGGGTGCCTGTTCTTGGGAAGCGAAAGTCACAGGAGATTGCTACCTTGGGTTTATGGGAGAGTCCTATTCTGTGGGGACACTCGCTCTTTCCCTGCCTCCCTTTTCATCCAGACTGAGCGGTCCTGGGCCTTTTCTCCTCCTTTGCCTTCCCAGCGGCCCCTCCGCATCCCCTGCACCCAGACTGTCCTCACTGTTTCAGTCACCAAGGTCAGTGTCACAAACAACCTCTGCTTTGGATGCTGAACCTTTGCAAGTGTGTTTTTTCTTTCCAGGATTGAAAGAAATCCTAATTTTCAGTCCAGCACAGCTCAGTCCCAAACCAGTCTGAAGAAGCCTGAAGGTTTCTTTCCATCTTTTGGTCTATTCAGAATACACACGGAATGTTCAGTATTTCTTTGGAGTCCCAAAGGCCTCAGAACATTCTGGAGATTTTGAACTTTCGGGTCCAGTATAAGAGCTAAGGTAGCTGTGAGTGTGACCCTGCTCCTGTACCCAAAAGTCAATCAGCTGTCCCTGTTCTTATTCCCAGAACACCTGACTCTGAACTGCCTCCTCTAAACTGGCTCCTGTTCTGGAGGTCGAGAGCTCTGAGAATAATCATTCATTCATTCATTCATTCATTCACTCTTGCAATTGGTCCACAAACACCTGGAGAGAGGCACTGAGGGATATGATTGTAAGACCTGAATTATTGTCCATTCTCTGTCTGACTCTTAGGATAGGGGCTCAGGACCCCTGAGTGGGGAAGAACCCATACATTTAGGATGAACATAATTTCCTTGCCATAAAATAACAATGTTCTGTTGACGTATATCTTGTAAAGCTTAGTTCTGTATTGGCTCAGGTACAAACTTGATCAGAGATCTTAGTGTAAGGGAACCATAATGAGCCCTGGTATTTTTGTGTGATATGGACTCTAATTAAGGCAGAGTTCCCCTCTGAGGAATATACATGGAACCTTGCTCTATTAATATACCCATGGGCCTTTGTTGCTGTAAACTTTGGCCAGCCTTTCTCCCCCGTGTGTGAAAACACTTCACGAACCCACACACCTACATCTTTGGGTGAAGAGGAAGACAAGCTGCCTTCAGGCTGCCTTCACCTGACTTAGTCTTGCACCTCAAGCATCCTTCCCTGATACCTGAATGTACAGCAGGGGAAGCCTTCCCACCTGACCTCCTGCTAAAAAAAGTTTCAGGCCATGCAAAGTCTACTCTGGTCCCTATGTTGGGATCGCTTCTTGGGGTTGCAAAGGGAGACAAGAGTGTTTGACACTGAGAATAGGAACTAGTGCTTCTCCACATTGACTCTGTAATCAAGCAATACATTAGAAATCCAAGATACTATCAGTTGTAATACAGAACACCATTTTGATTTCTGTATTAGTCAGCATGCTGTGACTATGATAAAATACCTTAGGTAATCAACTTAATAAGGGAAAAAGTTTATTTTGGCTCATGATTTCAGAGATTTCAGTCCATGGTCACTTGACCCCATTGTCTCTGGGCCTATGGTGAGGCAGCACATGATGGCAGGGAACACATAGTGGAAGAAGCTGCTTACCTCATAGTGGCCAGAAAGAAAAGTGGGAGAGAGAGAGGAAAGGGCCAGAGTCCCAACATCCCCTTCAAAGGTACCCCTCCAGTGATCTAACTTTCTCCCACCAGGCCCCATCTCTTAAGGGTCCCACCTCCTCCCAGTAGCACCATGGGCTGGGAACCAAGCCTTTAACCTGTGGGTTTTTGGGAGACATTCAAAATCTATGCTCTAGCAATTTCTTAAAAAGAAAAAAGAATGCAGCCCATTGAACTATGACAACAATTGGTTATTCGGAAAAGTGCATCTTAGAATCAATGAAATATATAACACAGTGGCTCCACATGTAGGACTTTGGAATTAGGACGCTTGGGTTTGAATCTCTGTCACTTCATGTTTGACTTTGACAAACCACGTTCTTCCTCAATTTCCTCGTCTGTCAACATGATATTCATAACAGCAGTTTCTACTTGACAGAGTAGGAGTTTTAAATGACCACATGTGAAAACAAAGTACCTGGAGTATGATCAAGGTCAACACTTGCTAGTTGAAAGCTAATGAAGAACAGTTTAATAGCACTTTACAGCTACCATTATTGAACAGTGTGTTCCTGGAGTGGTCCCGAGCACTCGATATGGATTATCTTCACCTATAGTCAGGTAACCAAAGAGGAAGAAGGACAAGGTTGATAACCCAAGGAGGAAGATGTGGTGATTATTCCCATTTTCTGGATGCAAAATTGAGGCACAGGGAGCGTTCAGAGTATCTGCATCTTAAATAAATGTTGAAGACCCCTCTTATTTTTATTCATTTATTTTTTGCTTAATGTTTTATTTTAAACGATTTTTCCTCTTATTCAGGAACAGATTTACCATGAAGGTAATGAGACTCTGCTCCTCTCAAGTGCTGGGAGGCACAGGAGAGCATCTACAGTGAGCTCTGAGCAGTAGAGAGGAGGAGGGGTGACTCATCAGCACCTGGAGACATGGTCACATTTGAGATGGGCCTGGAGAGAAAGAGAGAGGACTTTGGCAGAATGAAAAGGAGGGTAAGAACCTGCGTGGTTGAAGGAACAACATGTTTCAAGTCGCCGGGGGTTGGTGGTACAGAAGAGCTTGGCTTCTGGAAGGGTCAGGGGATAATGCAGTAAATCTGGAAATAGGACTTAGGATAAAAGGGTTGGGAGACTTTAAAAAGGGTATGATAGAGTATTAACTTCGTCTGGCTGCTGTAACAAATTACTGCTTAAAGCAGTGAGAGTTTATTATCTTACTGCTCTGTAGATCAGAAATCTAGAATCAAGAGCTGGCACTGTGCTTCTTCTGGAGACTCTGCAGGAGAATGTGTTACCAAATTGCCTGGTTTTATGTCTTCTCAAGGCTACCTACATTCCTTGGCTTGTGGTCCTGCTATGGTTTGGAAGTGGTTTGTCCCTTCCAAACTTCATGTTGAAATTTGGTCCTCAATGTAACACTGTTATGAAGTATTGGGAACTTTATGAGCATTCAGGTCCTCATGAAGACATTAAGTCACTCTTGAGGGACTGGGTTAATTCTCACAGAAGGGAGGGAGTTCTTGCTCTCATGGGATTAGATTTCTTACCTCAAGAGTGGGTTGTTACAAACAGAGGCTGTCCCTTGAATTTTGTCTTTTGTGCGCATTTACCACACCTATTGCCCTTCCACCATGTTGTGATATAGCACAAGACCTTTGCCAGAAGTCCACGCTCTTGGAATTACAGCCTCTAGAACCTCAAGCCTAAACAAACCTCTTTTCCTCCATTCTTTGTAAATCATCCAGTCTCAGTTATTATGTTACAGCAACAGACAGTGGACTAATTCAGGTCCCCTCCTTGAATGACTCCAACCTGTTGCTTCCCTTGTCACATCTATTATTCACTAGGATCCTCCTGCCTCCCTTTTATTAGGGACCTTTTGCTTACATTGAGCCCACGTGGTAATCACCAATGATCTCCCCATCTCAAGATTCTAAGTCACATCTGTGAATTTCCCCCTTTTATGGTTGATAACATATTTACAGGTTCTAGAGATAGGATATAAATATCTTTAAGGGATCCTTACTCAGCCTATCTCAGACATTTGCATTAAACAATCAATGGAACAGGAGATATTGGGGTAAGGAGCTCAGTTATGGGCCTGGTTAATATTCCAGATGGAGTGTAATCTTGTCATGGACAGTGGCTTGGGGAGGGTGGGGAGGTGGCCGCAGGTAGATTCTTTCTCATGGCCCTGTTCTGAGCCTTTGCATGTCTAACAAGCCCTCAGGTGACACCCGAGTTGCTGGCTCCTCTACAGCTCATGGCATCAGAAGTTCCTGGGGACCACCAGTACTCCAGGGGTATCAGGAAGGAACCCAAGAGGCAGAGCTGACAGATCTGAGAAATCAGAATAGCCCCAAGAAAGGATGGTGTCCTGAAGTCCCCAGAGCAGGAGAGGATTTTAAGGAGGATGTCATCATCAATTGGGGAAAAGAATAGTGCTGAAAACTTCCCAGATTTGGTCACTAAGTCACTAGTGTCCTTTGTGAGAATATCTTGGTGGAGTTTGGGAGTCCCAAGTTGGTACCATCTTTCTTTCTTTTCTTTTTTCTTTTGTTGTAGATGGATATGATGCCTTTATTTATTTTTATGTGCTGCTGAGAATTGAACCCAGGGCCTCACACATGCCAGGCAAGCGCTGTACCACTGAGACCCAGCCCTAGCCCGTCGCTTTCTTTCTCTCCCTTCTCTGAATAAACTCTGTTCAGCTATCCTTATGTGACTATGTGGGGCCAGGCTAGCAGAGATGGGCAGAGGCGTAGAGGACCTTCCCTTCTTTACTCTGGCAGCAGCTGTGGTGTGTAATGGGCACTCAGAGCCATGTGGTCTCAGTTTATGGGCTTGCTCTGCTCTGGGAAGCTGCCATTTCCGTTGCATGAGCTTATTTCGGGACATACAGAATATTTATTTGTGAAGATACACAACAGCGGAGAACCTGACATAAGAGTCCTTGTGACAACAGTACAACTGCAGCAGCAGTTCCAAGAGGCCCAACCTCATTGACAGAGGAAGGGCCACTGGAGGTCAAGGCTATCCAAGGGCTAACTTAGTCCATACTTCCCTGGGTCTCCATCAGGCACAGCTGTTTCCTTTTGGAGTTTACTTTCTATTATCTCTGCGCCCCTGCCCCCAAGTGTTAAAGACAGACTGTTTTCTTTGAGGTGCACGTGACCTAAAATTATGGGATTATGATTTAGTAGTAAACACCATGCCTCTAAGAGCACATTAACTACTGTTGACTGGTCTTGATATTCTTCGACTTTTGGTCTTGATATTTTTCGACTTTGGTGTCCCATCTCTTTGGACAACCATCTGTCCTCTTAAGAGCACTGTTGCACAGTGGATAAAACTTCCCTTGGCTAACTCGTTCTTTTCTGTATTATGACTCCAATAGCCGTGACCTCACCAAGCAGAAAAGAGATCTCCACTGTACCATGTGAGTGTTCGTGCAGGAAAACCCTAGTAAAGAAAGAAAGAAAGTAGCACCAGAAGCTTATCTATTCTGTCTCTGCACTGACAAGGGAACAAGCATTTAAAAATGGATTTTCACAAAGGAAAAATAAGGGCTATTTTTTGAAAACTTTTGGTTTACATTTAAGTTGCTCATTTGTACTTTCCTTTTAAAAATTTTTATTTATTTATTTTTAGATTCAAAGGAAAAAAAAATAAACCTGCTGCTTAGACTTTTAACTTTAAAACATTTTGGCATTTTATTTGGCTCATTCTTGGATTGTTCATCTTTTAAAAAATTAAAAACAAGTCCCTTCTACCCACTTTGAGATCGATGTATTCTTTTTTATTCTCCTGGAGTAGCGTCTTAAAAATGTCATGTCAGGGCTGAGGTGTAGCTCAGTGGTAAAGTTGTTTGCCTGCCCTGTGCCAGACTCTGGGTTTGATTCCCAGTACTGCAAAAAGAAAAAAAAAAAAGTCACATTTATTCTATCATGACAACACTGGATCCAAATAATCATTTCACCTCATCTGCTGCATCGATGATCATCCAAAGACATACCCAGTCATCAAAGTTGTGTGTGTGTGTGTGTGTGTGTGTGTGTGTGTGTGTGTGTGTTTTGTCTGCCGGTGCCTAGTTGGCAAATTTAACAAAGGAAAGCATGCTGGCACAGGTAACTAAGTAGTTAGTGGTATTGTGTTGAACCCAGGTTGAAGTAGATACATGATGGGAGGGTGACAGTACTGCTCTGAACTAGGGACAGAGAAAGCTGACATGAGAGGTTTGTGAGAGGTGGGGCCCATTATTCTTCTTTTCCAGAAGCTCAGAGTAGGTAAGTAGTCTTCCAGGTCACACATATTTTGTGTCTCATTTGTGGCTCACAACTACACAACTATAGCACAGTGATTTCTTTTCCCTTTTCCCCTCCCCTCCCCTCCCCTCCCCTGCCCCTCCTCCTTCCCTCCCCCTCCCCTCCCCTCCCCACTCCTCCCTTTCCCACTCCTCCATTCCTCCCTCCTCCCCTCCCTCCCCTTCCCCTCCTCCTCCCCTCCCTCCTCCTCCCCTCCTTCTTTTTTCAGTGCTAGGGGTTGACTGTAAAAAGAAAAATATGAATAAAATATATCAGCATAGGTATTTCTAAGGCTTCACATGCATATGATTCTCATGAGTAATTTTCCAAATCGGTGTCTTTGAGTTGTGTTTGCCTGCACAAGATCATCCTCTTGTCGCCAAGAGCGTTGGGGTCATAGCATCTCCTGAGAGATGTTCCGCTCCATCTCCAGGATTCCCTTCTGAGTCATTCCATGGTTCTGTGATTGTGTACCGGCATTGATGACCGTGTACCGGCATTGATGACCATGCTCCACAGCTGCTGGCTAACAGTGACTGTAAGATGTATTTCAGAAACTTTAAAATGTGAGTAAATATGTTTCCTTAGGTTCAGAATTGAGGTCTTATTTCTCCTGGACATGAAGGGAACCTTTGTCATCTGGTCCCAGAGGTGGACGTCTCACAGGTCCTGGATCAGCACCTCCTCTCACATCACCTACACCCCCTTCCAAACCTCTGATGGAGGCAACTTGGTGAACCTCGAGGGGAAAGAAAAATCTAAAACCACATGAAGAATTTATTCTGATCATTGCTGTGGACACCTCCTTGGTGTCTTCAGCGGGAAGTCCTTTGGAGCAGGCAATTCCACACACATTTGAATTAAGTGCATTCTGTCGGAGTCACTGGGATGTAAAGGTTCTGCCATTTCATTCTGTGCATGGAAGTTAGTTAAGAAGATAGTGAGGAATCCTGATGCGGTGGATCCTGAACTTCCTTGAACTTTGGGTTTCTACTTGCAACTCTCATAACCCACTGTGTGTAGCCGGGTTGTCCATAAAAATGGCACAATCAGTTGTGGGGAAAAAGTCCCAGGTCTATAGGTGTTAGAGAGGAACCTACATCACTGTAACTTAATCTCAATACATAATCCAATCTACCGAGACAGATGCTTCTTTTGCCTATCACGTGGGACAGATCACACCAAAGGAGGACACCCAAGATGTTCACGCATTCTGCATAAAAATATGTCTGTATATATATTTTTATTTTTCCCTGTTCAGTTTTCTTTAAGCACTGGAGTTTGTTTATTTGTTTTATATTTTAGTAGCTAGGGACCAAGATATTTCTCTTTTGTTTGTTTCTCTAACTCTTTTTACAGTTTAACAAGTCAAATACAAAACTCAGGGGAGTTAATAAGCCTCGTGATGGTATTGTGCATAGTATCACATTATTGATTGGATATACTGCATTGGAATGCTGTAGAAAAGCCCCGAACCAAAAATTTCAGATGCCTGAAGCTTTGAGCTTTCCAATTAGGCTGAAAAGTTCCCCTGATAACCAGTAGTACCGAAGCTTTTAATATTGTTTAGCTCTACCTGTTATTAGCAATGCTTTCTAGTTATGAAGGGCAGTGGATCACTCGATGTCAGTGAGGTAGCGCATCTAACCCACTCGCACACTTTCTGATCGAATATTCTATCTGGGGAAAAAATATCTTCAGTTTAACATAAACTGATCATAATTGGAAGCAAATGCTTCTTTCCCTTCTTCAATGCTATCTCCTCCTGTGCAGCCTATTTTGCATCCAAAGATACATTTGAAAGTCGAAATCCCTTAGAGCGAAATATTCTAAACTGACAGAAGAATTTCTAGTGGCACACCCGCCTGGAGCCATGTTTTTATGAGGACATCACTTTCTATTTCGAAGCTCCAGCATGCACTCTTGCTTTCTTATTGCTGGAAGCCATGCCACATCAACTTGCCTCCCTCTCAGTTTTTAATGTTTTTTTAATGGAGTCCAGTTTTCCGCCTAAGTTATGGTTAGTTTTCTGACAAACCATCAGACACCTAAGTAACCATAATGGAGGTGTCCAGATGTGACATGGGAAAAGCAATGGCAAAAACTTTCATGCCTCTAAACACAGCTGTATTATAATCATTCAGTTTTTACCTGTCCTCTAGGTTTGCCATGAAGGTGAATAGGGGCTTAAGAAAACACTTTAAAAATTAATATGTGATATGAAGTCTTTCCTCGTAAGCCACAAGCTAAAGTGATCATTTCTAAATCTGACTGGCGAGGAGAGTATACTGCCTGTAGAGTGAAAGAGGAGTTCTGCCTCCTGTGTTTCTCAAGCATGGAATTGCTCACGGAGCAATGAACTTAGCTATCTAAGGAAACATGCTTTGCAGGTACCTGGTGGTTAACAAAATAATTGTAAATTAAAACGAATGGTGAATTATGGAAGATGCAAACTGGTCATGGATCCTGGATAGTTCTAGGATCAAGGAAGAACTGTACACTCTTGAAAGGCAGCAATTTATACAGTTTTATCTACTCAGTCTGGAAAATATTTGTAGAACATTTGGTAATTAAATATGCTCTCAGCTGAGCAATAATGCCTGGGGTCGTCCTACTGGTAAAGGAAAGGTGAGTGTTCTTGCTCTGCTGGGATTTGGAGATTTCTGCTTGGAATCATGTGTGTTGTCTGTGACACTGATTGTGGAGTTAACAACCTGTACCATAATTTGAGTAAACTGGTCCTGAGTAAGAAACAAGCAAAATCCATCTCCCTGGATTCTCAACCATTGGCTTTTGCTTGGACTTTAGGTTTTAGCTCAATGTCTTTGCCCCCCAATAAGGTTTTTCTATGCCCTGAACTCTGTCTTCAGTTCCTTCATGTTTATATCCCCAATCACTGTCTCAGATGATTGTCTTCATTCGTTTGCTGGTTTATTAAATACCTTCCTCTAGTGAAAAATGAACTCCTTGAGAGTGGGATGTTGCTTGTCTCCTTCACCTCTGATCCCCCAACTTCTCAAAGGAGGGTCATCATAATGCAGGCCCTTTAATAAGCACAGTAGAAATAGATAAATAAACAAATAAATAAAAAATAAATAAATCCAGCTGACTACAATATAGTTTCAGAGAGACTTATGGAACATTGGATGGCCCGTAGGCTGTGGTAGGAGATATCTAAAATGTAGCCTGATGAGGACGGGCATCTTTACACTGGAACCCATCCCCTGACATCTGTCATAGTATCCGACATTTTATCTTGAAGGTGTATTAATGGAGAGGTCTTGGAGAGGTGACCTGGTGTAATCCATGCCAGTGAGGAAGTAGGGGACAGGCCGGGCAGGGGAGGCAGATTCTCAGGGATTAAGCACACAAGAAATTTCCTGGATTGACAGGGATTTTTATCTCAAGGGTGGGCAATTCTATTAGCCCCAAACGCCTTGAACAAAGAGTTGTTTGTTTGTTTTTTTTTCTTGGACGAAGAATAGGAAAGTACTTCACCATGTGATTACTATTTTGGGTGCTTTCTGTTAATCCATGTCCTCTTTTACATTAGTTTAAAACTGTTCTTACCAAAAAAGCGGTTGGAGTCTAAGATTCATTAGAAAGATTACTAACTTAAAAAAAAAAAAGGCAACCTTCGATGAATTTGATGTATTTTGCAGGAAGGGGCCTAGTTTGATGTTACCCAGCTTAACTTTTCATCCAAATTGCCCTTGAGGAGCGTTTTTTAATCTGATTCATTTTTATCTGTACCTTCTGAAGTGGCATTTTACTCTGTTTTTTACGGGAAGGTAGAGAACACAGAAAGCAGCTTTTATTCACTCCAAGGACAACTAACTCACACACAACCAAGGGCAGAATCAGTCCCTAGGTGCATTTATTACCCTAAGGGTGTCATGGGTGCGTGTGTCTTACTTAGGAACCTCTTCAGAAATAATTACCTTGTGATTAGTATCTGATGCTAATGGTATATTTTCATTTAAGAAGTCTGAGGTCTTTATTTACCGAGACAGTGAATGAAGTTCTTTTCACCTTGTTACTGACTGTTTTTCCACCATTGCCTTAATATAGACACAGGCAGGCAGGCATGAGCGCCTGCAGAATACCCTGCAAGGGGCAGCATTGTCAATAAAACAGTTCCTCTTCATATTGTGATTCCAGTTGAATCAAGTTGAAAATATTCCTGGATTCTTTTTTTTTTTTTTTCATTTGAGACGTATATTCTTTAGATGGTGTATAAATAAGAGAAAAGGAATTAAACATGTTTCTATAGATTTTTATTTAATGCTTCTGTTTAATATGAGCAGTCCATGTGGAAAAGGGTTTACAACAAGATTAACTATGTAAAATATATATATTGTGGTGCAGGGGATCAAATCTAGGGTTTTCCACATGCTAGGCAAGCGCTGGACCACTGGGATACACTTCTGGCCTTAGAACAAGTTTAACTAAATGTGAAAATAGAGATAGAGACATTTTGGAGTGTTCTTCCCAGCCAAGGTTCATTAATAAAATTTTGGTTGTGTTAAAAGACTTCTTAACAATGAGTTTGGAGACAATCTTGTGTCCGATCTTTAATCACTAACAGTTATGTGTTTCTTTCATCACTTCAGTGATTCCAGAAGGTTAGCATGTAATGTAGAAATGATAACTGCATTGTGACCACCTATGAAAAGGCCATAACCAATTGTTTTGTTGTCATAAAATCACAGCCCACCAATCTGATGTCTGTGTGGTAGTTTAGGACTTGCCAGGTATAGTTACTTGCAAAAAAGAAAAGAAAAGAAATCAACAAAATCAGCTTCGAAGGAGGCACATGTTTGTTAATAGACTATTTGGGGGGAAAAATAATGTTAAATCCCCCATTATCAGAGTTAAGTGGTCTGTACATGTTTTCTAAAATTAAAATGTGTAAGAACAAAGGGCATTTTCTGGAAATTGATAGGGTCGATATCTGGAGTCCTTAGGCACAGCCCTCCTGAGTGTGTCATCCTAGGACTGTGTCATGTTTTTCCCCCAAAAGGGTGGGGGGGATGGAAGAAGTGTGCAAAACAGGAGTTTGGACCTACTGGAGTCTCCTCTAAACTCAGAGCAAGGAGTTCCTTTAAGACGTTTGCATGTAATATTTAGCTGGTGCAGTCACATAACATCTTGACTTAATAAAGAGACTAGCAAAAGGAAAAGAAAAGAAAAATGAGAGGAAAAAAAATCCAGCAGCAAGACAATAAAAAGTTTCCTCCTCACACCCACCGCCTTAGGGGTTTTTCCTTTGAGCCTCAGAGCTTATCCCACTGAAACTCATCAATTTTTGCTTTTATGCTGGAAATGCCTGAAAACATTTGAAGCTTCACAGCCACCCCTTGGGGTGAGAAAGTTTCACAATGGTGAGCCTCAAGGCCTGTCCCCAGGGAAGGCCAGGGGCACAGGGCAGGGAGAGAGGCGTTCTCTCTCTTCCTAGGCGGAGATCAAGTGCCCTTCTCTCTGCCAGCCTGCGAACAAAGGACAGAACCTCAAAGCTCCTGCCCCAATGCCTGACCTCAGGGCCAAAGGCAAAATATTTTATCTCTGGGTCCTAGTGACAGAAGCTCCTCAGGCCCTGCAATTGTGGCTTATGATGTGACTAGAAACCTTTGATGGAATTACTGTTGCCGTCTATTTCTCTGCCCAGTCATTTATTATTCTGTATATTTTTTGAGAGCTGTGGGAAACTTTCATAACCAGAGCCTAAGCTAGGCAAAAACTTGTTCTATTTGGAATTTGTAATGAAGGCAAACATGGCCTGGATTTTCTGAAAGGCTCCTTTGGCTGCCTGCAACAGCCCCGGGGCACAATCAGACAGGGATGGAGAAGGCCTGGGAGCAGATTTTGTTACCAAGAATAGGACAGAACAATATTTGCCTCCAAAACACTAGGTCTGCTATTTACCTTCTCAGCTGGAAGAAGTGAGAGATAAATGCATATTTCACATAAAGTGTAAATACCAATTCTTTCATTTCTAATTTTCAGCATTCCTCCCCACCCCTTTAACTCCCCCTTAACAAAAGGTTAGGGAAAAACGTTTAGCATATTTGATTTACTGACCTAAGGGGAAGAAATTCTTTATTTCAGAACTTTTGACCCTAACAGAGCTGTGACTGCCTGAAATCAAAGTATGGAGGAAATGAAATAAAAATTGTGAGACATTTGAAGGTGATTATGGGTTTTGAGAAGGCTTCCTTCCTTTGGTGTGCTGGGCCTGCTGGGAGACAGCAGATTGTAGGGGACTGCTCAGAAAAAAACAAATTTTGCTGCCTTTAGATGAAAAACTTTTCCTACTTTTCAGAAGTTCTCGCAAATTATTTACCAACTCAAACCCGCACCCTCAAAAGAGACTCAGACCCGAACAAAAGTGGCGAGATGTGGTTCCTAATTTTTATTTAAGTCAAAGGTTAATAGTAAAAGTCCTCACTGTTTCAAGTTAATGTTTATTTTTTCACCATCATTTAAAGAATTTCCTAAGGCCCTTATTTCACTGCTGAAAGCAGAGTTAGAGAACTCAGATTTCATGCCCCAGGGCTTGAATAAAGGAATAAAAACAGCACAACATTTGCATCTATTTAACTGTCTCAGTTCTAAGAGTTCTCTCGCAGAGGGGGGAGACCCGTCTCTCTAGGTTAAATGAAGCTATCCCGAGAGATATTTGCAGAAAAACACAATTTAGAGAAAGATAATCATTGTCAGAAATGACCCAGGAATTCAAGGCCTTATGATTGAAAACACAAAGCTTAGAAAGGTGCATTCTCTTGCTTCCCTGCTTGCCTGGATATCAATGAACATCAGCTAAAGGTGGCTGAAGAACCAATTTCATGCATCTACTGTACGAGGAAATGAACTGAGCCAAGGGCAAAAATAAAATTATACAAATGTTATTATAGACTAGCCTGCTTCTGTCCTAGTTTAATTCAAATTTTAGTGCTGCAGGCTTTGCTTCTGGCAGTAGCCTTCCTGAATAAATCAACATTTGCTTACATCTAAATTATTAGGGAAGCATGTGACTTTGTTTATTGTATAAATTATACGCAAGGTTAAAGCATTAACTGTTCAACTGGCTTTGTTCAGTTACCTCACCACCTCTCTCCCAGATCTTCTCTCCCACGACCAGGAAATAAAGATTTCAAACTAATTTTTTCAGACAAATCAAATAATGAAGCTGCAAAGCATTATGAGGCTAAGGTTATGGACAAGAGCACATAATGGGAGACAGTTCCAGACTCTGGAAAACAGAGAGGGACTGGGGCCCAAGAAATCGTCCACATGAGCTCTGATATGGCACCCACACCCAAGGGAATGGTGATCTGGTAACTAATCAGTTAAGTTGATTAAGGCAGCCAACCAAATGGGATAATTTAATACAAAATACAGAGAGTCTTTTGACTAGGATTTCAGCAGGCAAGGAATTTCAAACCATATTGCAATGTGGGACTCAACATTTGTATTATCTTTATCTGTTAGAAAGTTAGACATGCACTTTCTGGAAAATGCACTTAGGAATAATAGTCTTTTTCATTGTGTTTGCTTGTTTTTTAAAAAATTTGTTCTAATTAGTTCTACATGACACTAGAATGCATTTTGACACATTGTACACAAATGACACACAACTTTGCTTGTTTTTTGACTCTGTGTATTACTTGGAATAACTCCCCAAAGCTCATCCATAACTATTTGGGAGATAAGGATGAGCTTTAATGACAAGTCATTCCCAATAGTTAGACAAATCAGATATCAGGTTGTATTGTTATTAGAGCATCCAATTAAAATAAACACGGAGGATTCAATGTAGACAAATTAGAAAGTGATTATTATTATTATTATTATTATTATTACTATTATTTGCAGTGCTGGGGATTGAACCCAGGGCCTCATGCATGCTGGGTAAGCTGCTGTACCATCAAGTTACATCCCTGGCCCAGAAGTTAATCTAGAAGATAATTATTTGCTCTATAAAAGGTTCTTTGTACAAGATCATCCACAATAGGCTTCTTTTAAACTTTGACCTTTTCCACTTGAATAAATTAATTTATGACACATATTAAATTCAAATTTTCCAAGTTTTTATATACAGATATAAGTTCCCTCCCCACAAAACCCTTTGTGGGAATACTGCTGGTCAGATTTTTGAGCAGAATGATCCTTTTCAAAAAATAATTTAAGGTGGGCTCAAGAGGGGAATCCATTTCTCATTCCACCATTTCTGAATTTTTCTCTCTGCATCCTAAATTGGGCTTTGAGATCTTGGACAGTAGTTCCCTGCTTGTGGTCCTTGGACCACCTGTAAAAGTCACCCAGGAGTGAGTGGAGTCCAGAAATCTCCATAGTAACAAGCTTCCAGGATTCACAGGAACTGACATTTGAGAAATACTTTCTCAGGGTCTAATGAGGAAGTGAACAATATGGCACGTTCTTTTCCGTGTGCTTTTCCCATTATCTCTTATTCTTGTACTGGAGCCCAACCCAAAGGAAAAATGGGATCCCAACCCCAAAGTATTGCCCTGTATTGTTTGGTCAAGGGAGGGCGTCTTTGGAGGATGCTTACTAACTGACTCCACAATGATAGTGCATTAATGAAAATTCACCACTCACAACTATGGTTCTATTTGAAATAATTTATCAAATGCAAAAGTGGAGTGCTTTCCCTCCCTATCATTATTTGTAAGAAATAATTTTTCAACAGTAACATGCCAGAGTGCAAAAAGCAGAGACTTGGGAATCAGACCACCTAGTTTCAAATCAATTTCATAGTTCACCCTCATGGGATGTTTGGCAAAAGGATGGAATGTTTTCAAGCTCGGTTTCCTTGTCTGGGACACGAGAATAACACATTGTAAATAGGCTGGGTGTCAAGAGAATAATAAATATATACAAGGAGTTTTGGGATATGGTAGCTGCCCAACAGTTGATGATGATGATAATGATGATTCACCATTTACAAATGGCTTTTGAATCCACAAATAGAGGACTTAAAGGACTTGAACAGTAAAGAGCTGGCCTGCTGCTGTTTCTGCTGTTGCTTTTGCTGCTGCTGCTGCTGAGGAAGTATTGAGGCATTTCTGGTGCATGAAGTTAGACTGGCCTCAACCTGAAATGGTTTATTTCCCCCAAGTCAGGACCCTCTCTCAGAATTCCTCAAAGGAGGAGACAAAGAGCATGCATACCAAGTACAGAGGGAAACCACTTTCAGGTACTTAAAGAGCTGGTATTTTGACAGAGATTCTGGGATGGAAGATGGCATATTTACCTAGAAATTACTGTGATGAAACTGTATGTGAAGTGGGAACTTTGGGTCACTAACTAGAATTAGCAAAAGTTTTTATAAAAGAAATGTAACAAAATAGAATACAGAAAAGATGCAAGGCAAACAGACTTAGGACCAAAAACTGAGAATGGAATACAGGAAAGAGCATAAAAGTACTGGCTTAGGGACTCCGAGGTATGGCCAGAAGACAATAATACCAAAAGAAGACAATAATTTCCTAGTGGCTTAATCAGCAGAACAGATACAATAGTCTTCACATTACTGGTGTCCTGGCAAACTTCATTCTTGCTTGGAGATGTTACACTATACATTTTTAAGTATGTCATATCAATTATCATATCAAGCCTGTGAAGTTGATTTTATTCTTAACTCCATGATCCTGTGACTATCTTAAGAAGTGATTGAATCTTGAGACATGGAAAATACCAATCAAATCCCACATTGTGTGAAATGTCTCCACAACAGAGTTTTGTTGTTTGTCTTCCAAGTATCCATTTAGGTAAAACGATATCCCAGTTCCCTCTGGGAAACCACACACTCCCACCATCAGGTTATATAGTTTAAAAAGTCAAACCCATCCCCTACACCAGGGGCGGGTGCTGATCGACCTAAACCAATCAACATTCTCTTTGGTTATGCAATTGGTCCACTCATTGGCCAAGTGGCCCAATGAGGACCAGAAACGAGGAGACTATTGTTCTTTCCCAGGGAACTTGAACTTGGAAGGCTGTACATTGGTGCCACTACGGCCATCTTGCCACCACATGTAGACCAAGACTAAGTTCAGTGAGGAATGCATTGCCCAGCCAAGAGAGGGACAGAAAATAGGTCTTGGTGACCTTAATGAAACCCAAATGAAATCATTCTTGAAGAGAGTCCCATCTGGACGGTTTACTTATGTAAGTCAATAAACTCCCTTATGGTTTAAGCTAGTTTGGGTAGAGTGTGGGGTTTTTTTTTTCTTTTTTTTTTTTTTTTTTTAATTTTCAACAGAAAAGAGCCCTAATTGGGGTAGGATTTCTTGCTACCACTCCATCCACAGAGGATTATAGATAGCACTTGTCTGTCAGGGGGTTGTTGTGCAAACTGGGGCAAAGTGGAAAACAGGCAATCTTAGTGTCTGAGAAAGTGTAAGGACAATCTCTCCAGCATACAGCATGTTCTGCAGAGGTGGCTTGTTACCTACTTTGACATTTGTTCTTTCTATCTTAAAATCCAGAGCCATTATTTTTTGATCCATTTTCTTAAGAAAAGACTTTGTCACCTCCTCTGTGATTTGCATGATTATGTGACTAAACTCTGGCCAATAGATTTAAACAACTCCTTAAGGTAATTAAGGTAATTTTATTTTATTACTATTATTATTATTTTTAGTATTGGGAATTGAACCCAGATACTCTACCATTAAACTACATCCCCATCCCTTTTTGTTTTGCATTTTGAGACAGGTCTTGCTAAGTTGCCGAGGGTTTCTCTAAATTTCACAGACTGGCCTCCAACTTGTGATCCTCCTGTCTCAGCCTCCTAAGTTGCTGGGATTACAGGGTGTGTGTCACTATACCTGGCTTCTCCAAGTAATTTTCTGAAAAGATAATAAGCAAGTAGCCGTCACCTTCTTTCTTTGTCCTTTCCTTTATTGTACTGCCTAAACTGTGGATGTGGTAGCTCAAATTCTATCATTTTGTACCATGTGGCCAGGGCTCTACTTAGAAATGTCAGAACTGTGTGCTAAAAGGATCCCGTGTTTCTAGGACTTCAGAGAGCAAGCCTTCTAATAACTCTGGATGACAACCGAATTCTTAGTTTATAAAGAAATAAGCCTCTATTTTCTTTCGTTATTTTGAAGTTTTTCTAGTATCAAGCCTAAGCCTAATTAAAACTTCCTAATGGCAAGTCTAAGAATATGTTTTACAGGAAATTAAATTATTTTCTCAGTCTCTCTATGACTATTTGTGAAACTGATAATGAGTGTAGTTAATGTGTGCAAAGCCCATGTGATGTTGATATATCTTATACAAATAATTGTAACAATATTCAAGTTAAACTCAGTGCAAACCAAAATGATTGAATTCCATATATGTGCCAGGTGCCAAGCTAGGTCATGGGAATTTGTCAATGATCAAGATGTTGACTTATTTTTTCCTTTTATTATTAATTAATTAATTATTAGTATTAGTGCCTTATAGTTATACATAGTAGTTGGGATACTTTTTCCTTTTTTAAAAATGATTTCTTTTGCAAATCTTTGTACCCTTGGATAAATAATTCCCTATTCCCCACCTAGTTTTTGGCAACCACAATCCTATTCTCTGCTTCTGTGCATTTATTTTAGATTCCTCCTTTAAGTGGTATCCTGTAATATTTGTCCTTTGTTTTTATTTCACTCAGAATAATGTCCTCTGGGCTCATCCATGTTGTCAAAGCTGGTAGGATTTCCTGTATTTGAAAGTCTGATTAACATTCCATTGTGTGTATGTAGCACATTTTCTTTATCCATCCATCTGCTGATGGATACTTAGATATTCCCATACCTTGGTGATTTCTATTCCTTTGGATATATTCCCAGAATTGGGATTTTTGGATCATCTGTAGTTCTATTTAAATTTTTTGAGGAACCACTTTTGTGAATTTAGTTTAGTGTAATTTCACTTTATTTTTGTTTTCTTCTGCTTGTATTTTAATTTCATATTCAAGAAATCATTACCAAAGCTATTGTGAAGAAAATCTTTCCTTAATAGATTTTTAGGAGTTTTGCAATTTCAAGTCTTAATTTTAAGTCTTTAATTCATTTTGAGTTTATTTTTGTTTATTGTATAAAATAAAGTGCTAAGTGCCCAATTGGACATTCTTTTGCATGTAGATGTCCAGTTTTCCCAACACTATCTGCTGCAGAGACCATTCATTCCCCATTGTGTATTTTTGGCATCCTTGTCATAGATCATTTGCCCATCAATGCATGGAATTATTTTTGCACTCTCCATTCTGTACCCTTATTCAGTTTTTATGCCAGTACCTTGCTGTTTTGAATACTGTAGCTTTATAGTGTATTTCAGGTAGGGAAGAATGGTGTGACCACTTTGTTCCTCTTGATAAAGGTGTGAATTTCATAGATAAATTTATTTTTTAGTCACAAGCCAATTCAATGCCATGTTTTTTTTTGTACCGGTGATTGAACTCAGGGTCACTCGGCCACTGAGCCACATCCTCAGCCCTATTTTGTATTTTATTTAGAGACAGGGTTTCACTGAGTTGCTTAGTGCCTACTTCTGCTGAGGCTGGTTTTGCACTTGCAATCCCCCTGTGTCAGCCTCCCCAGCCATGCTGGGATTACAGCTGTGTGCCACTGCCCCTGGCTCAATACCAGGTTTGAAGATAAGATTTTAGAGCATTTTTGGGGAGAGATGAAAGTCAAGATGCCATGCATGTTGTAGTTTGAACAAATGTTGTTTGTAGTGGTATATATATTCCCTGAGAGCTTCTGTCTCACCATAGCTATGGTTCAGATTCTGTGGGTGTTTACCAGGGCTGAAATTTATAAGCTACATTGAAATCAACGGATTCAATTTTATTTGTCTTCCAGAGACACATTACATTCTTAGATGAATTTGAAAAAAAATCAAGCATTTTTTTCAGCTTTACAATTTAATGAATGTTAGTAATCCATGAAGGATTTTGAAATAATTTTTATTAGTAATTTCTTAGTAAATTAAAGTGTTATTTTTTATGTTAAAGAATACTGAGGCAGAAAAAAGAAACTAAGAAAGATCACATGGATGGTGACAGGAGAGACTGGTAGAGGCTGAGAATAGCATGCATAACCTTGAGCTTGGTGGATACCTATCCATCCACACGTTCATATCCGAGAATTAGTGGTGGGTATCATTTGTTTGGTTGGTGAATGTTCTTTTCCAATGTGTTGGAATTCTTGGAAGAAATAAAGTATTCTGTCAGGAGTGATAAATGCAGGGAAGTAAGAGGAAAACAAGCTATGATAAATATGTCATTTTGCAGTTGCCCTGTAATAAATCACCCTAAAACGTAGTGGCTTAAAACCACAGCCGTTCTCAGTGGTTTAAAACAACAGCATGTGATTCTGGAGGTTGGCAGTTTAGGCTGAGCTCAGCTGGGCAGTTTTGGTCTTGTCTTCCTCCTGTGTCTGCTGCAAACCCTCGGTTGACTAGGTAGGCCTTTTAGAGCTGGAGGACCTTGACTCTCCTCCACGTGGTCTCTCACCCTCTACAAAGCTAACATGAACTTATTCCCATGACTGCGGGAATAGCAGTTTTAAGAGGAATGGAGACACACGAGACACCCCAAGGATTATTCTGTTCTTCTGTTGCTTCCGGTGCATGCCAGGGACCCAAGCAAACTGCAGAGTGAGCCCTCTTGACCGGAGAAGCTATAAAGTCCCTTTTCAAAGGGCACAGATACAGGAAAGGGAGCATTGTGACCATTTCCCCATCAATCTACCATCATGAACAGCATCAGGAAACTGTGAGAAGAGGGGTTTGATTTGTTCTTGAACTAGTGAGTAGAGAAGTAAGAAGAAAAACAAAAAACAAAAACCGGGACAGAGGCGAGGGAGAAAGAAAGACATCAAGGAGCAATGAGTGGTTAAAATGTGATACAAATAGCAATAGGGAACCCCAGAAAACCCTTAAGCAAGACAGAAATGTAGATGAAGCCGAGGACACGTCTAAACATCCACAGAGTTATGGGCGACTTCTGGCTGAGGGCCTACCAAGATAAGTAGAGCGTTTGTATCTCTGGGTTTCTGAGTCAGTTTCTGGACCAGCCAAATTGTGGTGGATTTATTATTTACATTACAACTCCATTTAAAAATGAAAACATATGTCTACATCTTCAAGGCTTAGAAAATACCATTGAACATGCTGTAGAATTTTATATCTAGTAACAGGATGCAATTTCCCTATCAAATAAAATTGCTGTTTGTTTTCTGTACTCTATATTATTATGGAAATTTCACAGTTTATCAGCTGCAGTGAAGTCAACTGAAATGAGGAGTCCACTTATGTGAGCTGCTTTCTTCCACCCACTGAATATTCTGCTTCCCTTTCTGTTTATGTTAATATGGCTTTATGCTAATAATGTACTTTTTTGTTTGTATGTTTGATGCCATACAACCTGATACATGAGAAAAAAGGAAAATGTTTTTAAAAATAACTTGGTGGAATTCCGTAGGCTCTCCTTTTCTCCTGCCTCTGTTGCTGAAGGACCACTGAACCCAACAGATAAGGAGTTATTTAGAACCCAGTTAATTTTGCTGACTTTTGCAAAGTGAGTCTGAGTTTCTTTGTAGTGACCCCAAGAGTCATGGTAACTTACGGTGCAACTGGGCAATTTCGTCAGCAAACTCCTCTTCCGGGAGCAATTTAGAGATGGCTTTTCCTTCTTCTTCTTCTTTTTTAAAAAAATTTATGGCGGTCTGACAACAGCAAGCACCCAAATCCTGTTAGCAAATAATGTGATTTCTGAGCTTGGGTTCTGCACTAACAAAGTTACCGGGTGTGTGTCACCAGCTATGAGATGAAGTTAATAGTCACGTGCTTGGAAAAATATACAATGTTAGAGTCTGATACTTCCTATTTTCTCTGAAAGTGGTTTTCAAGGCTGGTGTCCATTTTCTCATTTTAATTTGTTGTCTCATGCTTGGCTGACTGTGCACTCTGAGCAGGAGAGCAGATTGGCTGGCAAATCCAGGAAATATATGGTGGGAGAGTCTTTCTGTATTTAGGAGCCTGGAGAATGGTTACTTAACGTATAAATTGTAGAGAAAATATTCAGAAAATATCCATTTGTGTAATTACTATTCAAAGAACAAATGGATGTTTCTGGTAGCATGCTTTCATTATAAAGCCATGTCAATTAATCCTTATGGCTAACAGCACAACCTTTGAAGTTAGTTTCCATCTCTCTGCAGTTGCATGACTGTCGGCAAATATCTTCAACCTCAGCCACCCTTAGCCTAAGAATAGCTCAGAAGATTGTGGCAAAAATCAAATTAGATACCACATTTGGTGAATAGTGTTTGGCATACAGTAGGTACTCAGCACCGATGTCACTCCATCACTGTTGTCTTTATCACTGTCATTAGCAGTCTCATTTCTTTATCCTGACATTTGGGACCAAAGTCCACCAAGCTGGCTTCGTCCCTGTATTGGCTGGTAGGTGCTGGATACATAGTAGGCCCTCAACAAATTCTTGAGGAGTAAGGGAGTGAATGAACCTGTCAATTATATTGTAGTTACAGTGTTGTGTGTGTGTGTGTGTGTGTGTGTGTGTGTGTGTGTGTGTGTAGGGTGGGGTAGCCTCCTTAAAAAGAGGATCCAAGTCGCCTAAGTTATCATTGCTTTTCATAACATACAAATGATCAGTCACCAAGGACTCCTTTGCACCCAGGATTTATTTATGTGTTCTTTTGAAAATCCTAAATGGAAACCCATAAAACGTGGAGAGGCCTGAGGGCAAGCAGACCCTCACTGGCTTATCTCCATCTTCTCTCCCAAGGCCGCCCTGCAGGTCTGCCTTCAGAATTCTAGCGCTCAGATGAGCTCAGGGCAAAAACAACCATCCTAAAGAATCATTAAAATTAATGCTTTTCCTGTTTGCTGTTTGACTGTTTTAATAATGCTTTAAAAACTTGGAAAAAGGGCAATGTTCAAGTTATTAACTGAATTCCAGGCAGAGTATCCATCACAAAACTCCAGAGATTTCAACACCCACCCCCTGGTGACAGTACACCCCGTTTGTCCAGGAAAGAATCTAAGGAAACTCCAAAAATATGAAGTGCAGAGAGATTATGTTCAAATTTCCTCAAGTCTCTGAGTTTCCACACTGTGGTCTCTAATCACCCTCTTCCCCAGGACTTCCTGGGGTGTTATCTCCTTTCTAATTGGTGCAGTCTTCTTAGTGCCCCTAATTATACAATCTCCTCTTGCTTTTAGTGACCTCTCTCCTCTCCTTGTTTAAAACCGATACATCTTTCAAGTCTGAAGACAAATCCTCTCTCTTCTAGGATACAGTTTCCTACAATTCTCGGCCCTCCTTAGATCCATATGGTGTAGCACTGAATTGTTTTGTGTTAGCTTTGTCTTCCTAAATAGGTCACCTTCTCCTAGAGGGCACTAATCCCCCTTGTTTTTCTCTTGGAGAGGCTCCAAGTGATAGATACATAGTAGGTGCTGATTAAATATTTGTTGATTGATTTCCTGCAAAAGGGTAGCTGGAAACTAAAGTTAAAGCATTAAACAAACTGAAGCAGTGATCTGAATCTCCCCTTGGGAAGATACTCCTAAGGGAATGGAAAAAATTCTTCAAAGAGCCTTGTCAGCTAATGTTCTGCTTTGAATGCCCCTCTAATGAGATACCATGTAGCGGGGGCGCCAGGCTGCAGGAGAGCTCTTCTCCTCTCCTGGGGGCTTGGGGTGGGCTACCAAGGGCTTTCCAGGGCACCGGGGCTCTGGGGCACTGGGGCATCTGGGGAGGATGTAAATCAAAGAAGGAAGTGAAATGTTTGTACGTTTGGGTCCACACCCAAGTACAGGTAATGCACAATTGAGAGAGAGAGAGAGAGAGAGAGAGAGAAAGACACTTGGCAGAGGTGACTGAGAAGCAGCCCAAACCCCTGTTCCTCCTCTTCTCACAGCTTGCTGGATTTCAAAACTTCTTTCCTGGGTCCAAACTGGGCAGGGTGCTTCTAAGCAATCTAAAAACAAAATCCTCAGAGCCCCGTGGAAAAGTTAAGGGATAAGTGGGACAAGTGGGTACAGGAGGAGGAAGGCTACTTCTTTCCCTTCTCTGGAGAGACCAGGAAGAGCAGATGGAGGCCTATGGGAGCACACTGAAGTTTGATGAGGGGTGAGTGGCTGAGGTCACACCTGTGTACATTAAAGCCACTGCTCTGAGTTCATGCACAAACATTTTTGATAGCTCAGCAGTCATTGGGGAATATTAGGGGCCATGATTTGAGAATTTGAGGCAGGGACTAACTGCCTTGCTTGAGATATTTGAACAAGAATCATTTAATCCTCCAGCTAAATATTGAATAAGAGCAGAAAGACAAGGATTCTTAGGTCCATGGAAATCTCTGATATCTTCTAATAGAAATAGATGGGAATCACCAGGTATGGTAGCACACAGCAGTCATACAGTGACTGACTGAGACAGGAGGATCGCATGTTCAAGGTCAACCTCAGCAACTTAGCAAGTCTCTGTCTCAAAAAATTAAAAGGGCTGGGGATGTAGCTCTGTGGTAAAGCACCCTTGTGTTAAATCCCCAGTACAACAACAACAACAACAACAACAAAAAGGTGAATCAGTATAGCCTCCAACAGAAATAGACATCAACACTAGACTTAGATGATGGTAAAAAAAAAGGGTCACATGATTTGGCTTCCTGTGAGTGACTCTTGGCAAGGGTTACCTGGGAAGTAAATGCAGGTTGCTGATTAATAAGATGGAATGATCTCTGATGTCAGTGTTGGAGGGTTCTAGTTCCTGCCCCCACCACACCTTTTTTCGGTGCTGGGAATTGAACACAGGGCCTTGGGCATGCTAGGCAAGTGCACTACCACTGAGTCCTATCCCCAGTCCAGGCATTATAATCCTTAAATGAAATTTTCTTTCCCACTCTGGGTTCAAAATATTTCCTTTTGTAAGAATATTTTCGAAATGACTTTTTTGAAACTATAACGGAATGCATGGAACAATTACACACACTCCTCATTTCTCCTCTAGGATCCTTGGCCTTTATGTCTGCTTAAAATTTCTCAAGATGGTTTCTATGTTTCTTTCTGGAGAGCATTCTTTGGTGAGTGCCACCCAGGGACCTTTGGGGTTGTGAAATCATCAGGGTTCCCCAGCATACCTGGGGAGACTGCTGGTGATACTAAGAATGGAGAAGCAGATGAGGAGAGGAGAGGAGATGAGGACGTTTTTGATATAAAAAGACATAATCAGTGTTCGAATGGTTAGATATGCAATGAGCTGCCTGCGATTGCCCTGGGTTCCTAGAGGATGTTCAAAACAGAGAATATTCCAGGCAAAGTGCTGGTTTGGTTTCGTCTGTGCTTGGCAGCCTATGCTTGGGTTGGGTGTGGGGAAGGCTCCGTAGTGGAAGGCACTCTCTGGGGTGACTTTTCCCCATTCTATACTGAGAAGGAAGAGGGCAGAGCAGAGTGGGTAGAGAACAGATGTGTGGGGGGGGGGGGAGGGGGGGAGGGGCTCCAGTTACTCTCCTCTGTGACTTCTAGTGTCCACTAGCACCTCAGCTCTCAAGTGTGATCTGGGGGCCTCTGGACACCCCAAGATATTCTCAGAGGATTTGCGAGGCCCTCCATTTTTCTGACTACTTAATCCTTTGAGGCTGAAATTTCTTCAATTACTCCAATTAAAAGAACTTACTGCCACACATTGAATGCAAAAGCAGATTTGAGAAACTAGCTGCCTATATATTAAGAGAGAGGTTAAAGGTATGTTACTTTGATCGCTAATTATTTTGTTTTGGAAAATATGTTGAAAAAAAACAGAAAAATGTCATTTATGTTACTTATGTGTTATTTATGTTAGCATATAGTGGGTTTATTTTCCTTTTAAAATAACTGTATACCTGGATATTTTTAAATGTTCTCAGTTTTAATTTCAAATATGGTCACTATAGATAGATAGATAGTACCCACATAAACAGAAGTTCTTTGGGGTTCTGGATAGTTAGGAAGGGTGGAAAGTGATCCTGAGACCAAGGAGTTTGAGAATCACTGCCCTAGGTAAGAGCTTGTGTGGTCTGGCCATCGCTGGGGCAGGAATCCTTAGAGAAGCAGATCCCTTTCAGGCACCTGTCAACTCTAGAAAGATCCGCCCCTCTGCTCTGA
Organism: Sciurus carolinensis; assembly: GCF_902686445.1. Taxonomy (NCBI): domain Eukaryota; kingdom Metazoa; phylum Chordata; class Mammalia; order Rodentia; family Sciuridae; genus Sciurus; species Sciurus carolinensis. Next base: position 36,711,884 of record NC_062227.1, read on the forward strand.
GCCAGCAGCTGGTTCCTCCCCTCCAGTGCAGGCGCCTGAGGTGAGGCGCTGCTCCCGGTCCGGGTAGATTTGGCTTCCTTTACTTCACAGCACTGTTTGATCACATCTTGCTCTTCCTTGTTGACTTGCACATAACAGCAGCACCTACCTCATGCCTTTCTCCTTCTGATGTCTAGATGAGGCGCAGCAGGAACCAGGGAGAACCCATGCTCAGTCCAGAGGTTTAATCAAGAAATAAAAGTGAAATGTCCTGGTCCTGGTTTTCCTATTGGTTTCAGAATGAACATAATTAGAATAATTAATGGATGAACTCGTGCTTTAAAATGAATAATTGTAGGTCATGTTGCCACGAAGTTATGAAGACAAAGGACTCCTCCAGATGTGTGTCTGTTTCTGGCCACTCGGCTTCTTAGGGTGGGACTGGAGCCTTCCTCTGCTCATAAGCTCTGCCACACAGAGGCTGCTGACCCTGAGGCAGCTTGGCTTTCCTCTGCAGGCAGGTGGGCTTGCGAGTCCTGAAACCCGGAATCTGGCAGGCTTACCCACCCAGAACAGGCGTCTCTGGAAAACACCAGCTTCCCCCTTGGATAGATCCTTTCACTAGATGGTAGAGAGAGAGGAACTGAGTCAGCCTCTTCAAATTATTCTCCCTTAACATAATTCCCCGACTATGTCAGCTGCCACATAGGTGTCCCGATCTGTTCTTCCTGCTCTTCCTCTTGCTGGTTCTCCTTTGAGTACCACTGTCCTAGCCTGAGCATTTGGGAGGTGTTCCTCCTCATCCCCACAAATTGCAACTCTTTGGTGACCTTGGTCTTGCTCTTGGCATTTCACAGTGGCCTCCACTGAGACGCTTAGAACAGGTTCCATGAATCAGAGTTGCTGGGTCCTGACGGGCAGCTCTTGGTGGCACACTGATGGAATTCTTCACTCACTCTGAATCACAGTCTGAAGGTGGATTATGTGAGAGATGATCACGTCACTTGTGGTTCAAACTGTGACTATTTGAGAGCGAATGTAAGGTTCTATGAATAAGGACACCAGTTTAACAGGGGAACTACTGGGATTGATTTTCTGTTTTCCTGCAACATGCCTGATCTTTTTAGGAGTAGGGGTCATGTGCCCTCCCTGAGTCTGACAGTTTCCTTCTTATTTTCTCCATGAAAGACCTAGGAAGTTCTCATGCAAATTTCACTCCTGCTGAACTGTTCTGACAAAATAAAAATAGTGGTTAACATCTGTATAGCAGTAACCACATGTTCAGCACTGTTTTATGCATTTGACATTTGTTAATTTAGCCCATTCTTATAATCCCATGAGATCGGTGTTCTCTTTTTATTCCCATTTTGCAGAAGAGGAAGTAGGAACACAAGGGTTAAATAGCTTGCTAAGGTTGCAGAGTCAGTAAGCAGCAGAGCCAGGATTTGAACCAAAGAGGCTCCAGGGCTGGTGCCTGTAAACCTGGCAGCATCCTTTCCACACCTTGGAGCCTTATGGTTTAGTTCAGCCAATGTTTACTGAGCACCTCCTATGTGCCTGGCCACGGGCTGGCTACTGCTGGTGCCAAGTGAATGGACACAGTGCCTGCTATGGTTCAGTTCCCCAGCAGAGAAGGTCAGTCTGGCCTACCTTAGTACTGTGAAAGTAATCTACAGGGTCTTCTATAGGGAGGGCCAGTCCTATCCTCTTGCAACATGCAAGTGATCTCATTTGGGTGGCCACCACTGAGTTACTTGAGTTCTCAAGTCTCTGATTTCCTTATTGTGGGCTGTCCTTTGAACCATAATTAAAATCTTTCCATCAGAGGCAGAGGGCCCAAAGCAATAAACTCCATTTATGAAACTGCCATTGGGGTGTTCTCTATAGGCAGGGAAGGTTAATCCATGTACTGGTGGTTTAACAATGGTGGTCTACCAATGTCAATACCCCATCTTATTTTGGGGGTGCTGTGGCTTTTCAGAAAGAAAGATGGGAACAGAGTGTCCAGTGACGACCTTTTTATTCCATCTACTTCCTCCAGAAGTATGAGATCTGATGAACATAAGCAATTTCAACTACGTTAGTATGGTTTCCTCTAAGCATTCATGTTGTCAAAACATAGGCATTCAAATATAACAGAGGGAGGCTTTAATCTCCTTGGTGTGGTGCAGGGCTGTTTTTTTTTTTTTTGTTTTTTTTGGCATGAGCACATGTGTGAGAAACAGAGTGCTTATTGTCCAGCATGTCAGGGCTCCGTGTGGGCCAAGGAAGTGTGATGAAGTGCATCTGCTCTGTGGAGAGGTGATAGACGGCAGGTCCTCATGCGCAGAGGAGAGATCAAACAGTTAACAGTGTTTAGCTTGCCCTTCAGGACAGCCTTCCAACAGTGCAAAGGCATGGCATGCCTGTGTGCTTAAAATTAGAAAAATTACAAAAATGAGAAAGGAATCCTAGTGGCCTCACTGCCCCCAGCTCATGGCGTAGTTTTACCTGCTGTGATTATGTAGTGCTGGGTTTTGTACAAAGCACATGGACACACCTCTGCCCATCTGGGCCCCACACAACCCTCTGACTGCTTTATCTGAAAAACTCTGAAGGAAGTTAAGATGTTAAAAACATGCTACCAAATAGGGGCATTTGTCAAGTACAGCTTTTCCTAAATGAAAATGTGTCTAGTCTGTTGAAGCTAATTTGTCAGCAAGGCCAGTGCAGCACCGGGTGTTGAGTGTCCATCTCAATGAGAGGGCCATACACTGAGCACTTCGTTGGGCTCAGGAATCAGCTGGCACTTTCCATGGCTCATTTCTGTCATCATGTGAAACTCACAAAGTGGGTGATGCTCAGTCATTTTATTGATGGGGAGAGTAAGTCTCACAGAGAGGAGACAGCTTCTAGAATAGTTCTAGGATCCAAGCCTAAGCTGGTTAGGCCACAAAAACTTGACGTGGACTCACCCTGTTTCTTCCTGTGCATGCTGAAATATCCCTTGGAGACGGTTCTTACTGATATGTTTGCCATTCAAATTAATGAACTTTACACTGGGGGTTGGAAATTCCTAGAGAACAGGGTAATTGTGTGTGTGTGTGTGTTTGAGAGAGAGAGTGGTATTGAAGAATTCAGCACAGTCCTAAATCTTAATAGATTTCTTCTCTGAATTTTATTAAAGAACTTTTCATACAGACAGCAAAGCTGAGAGAACATTGTAGGGAACACTTGTTGACTTACTGCCTAGATGCCTAGATTCTGTCATTAATATTTTATTATACTTATTTTATCATCTCTTCATCTTTTCTTTCCCTCTTATCTATCCATCCCTCTATCCATCTGTGAATCTTTTTTTGATGCATTTCAAAGTAAATTCGAGGCATCGATACAGTTCTCCCTAAATTCTTCATGAAGCATATAATTTAACTAAAGTTCAATATTCACTTACAGGCCTTTTCTTTTGGTGCACAATTTATGTTCCATGAAAGACACAGGTCTTGAGTACACACTTACTGAAGTTTTGATAAATATGTGCACCTGTGTAACAGTCAAACCCTTCTCAAGACAGAACATCTTACCATCACCTTGGAAGTTCCCCAAGTCCCTTCCTGGTCAATATCTACCTCCCCTGGTTCCTCACAGGGACACTGTTCTGATGTTTCTGCCAATGACTCTTGAGAAGGAGCTTCTTCCCCTTAGCATAATGTTTTGAGATTCACCTGTATTGTTCTGTGTAGCAATAGCTGACTTCTTTTTATCATTGGTTGATATTTCATTATATGAATAGTCTATCATCTATCCATTTCCTACTGATGAGCTTTTCTTAGTTTTTGGTTTTCCTGAATAAAGTTGTCATGAATACTCTTGTGCATGCCTTTTTATGAGTATGTTTTTGTTTTTCTTGGGTAAAACCAGGGAGTGGAATTGCTGGGTCATGGGGCCAGATGTATGTTTAGTTTTTATAAGAGACAAAACTTGTCAAAGTGGTTAGACCATCTTAAGATCCTTTTAATAATGTACAATATCTCTCCACATCCTTGCTTGTGTTTAGTATTGTCTTTTTTTCTTTTTTTCTTCCAAATGTAGTCATCATTCTGATAAATTTTAGGTAGAAAATTGATCTTGACAGTAAAAATGAAGCCAGGTGTGGTGGTGCACACCTGTAATCCCAGCAGCTTGGGAGGCTGAGGCAGGAGGATGACGAGTTCAAAGCTAGCCTCAGCAAAAATGAGGCACTAAGCAACTCAGTGAGACCCTGTCTCTAAATAAAATACAAAACAGGACTGGGGATGTGGCTCAGTGGTCGAGTGCCCCTGAGTTCAATCCCTGGTACCCCTTTTCCCCTGCAAAAAGGAAAGAAAATTAAAAGGCCGAAGATGTAGCTCAGTGTAGAGCACCTCTGGTTTAATCCCCAGTAGCAACAACAAAAAGAGTGATATAATGATTGTTATGATTAATATCACTCTAGCGCAAATTGCAATTAATGTTCCTTGGATTTCACTTGGAAACTCATCACTCTGGTCATTGGGTCTGACCTTAGCTCTCTAAGAACCCGCCCTGATGTTTCCTGATTGACAGATGGAAGTGCTCCCTGCAGTGCTGATTTTCAGGCTGATGCTTCTGGTATAAGGAGCTCACTTAGGGCTCCTTTGTGTAGCTCGGATGCTTAGCTTTCACCCTTTGACATTTCGTAGTTATGTCTTTGTCAGACAAACTTCTTAGATCAGATTGTAATTTCTCTTCTTTTTCAGAGTTTTGCACCCAGCAAAATGTCGATGATTTAAATGTCAAAAGAGGTGAACTCCAAATAAAATGCAGAATAAACAGTTTTGATGACTTAGACCTTCCTCTTCTGCCATTGTTACATTTCAAGCCTCTTCTGATTCCTCCATAAATAAATAAATAAATAAATAAAACCCATATGAAAAAAGTGAGCAAGGAGTTAGTTGGAAGAAGGAGCTCAGCAAAGGGCTCTTTCATCTTGAGTGATTACCTTGAACCTGGGGCCTCAGTTTCCTCCCTGGAACAAATGAAATGTAAGATGTTCTGCCTTTTTGAAATATCAAAAATAACTTTCTGTTTTGTTTAGAAGAAATTTTTAAAGCTTGAAGGTAAAGATTTTACGTCTTTTAATTTTTTAAAAATTATGTGGTCCTTTAACATTTCTTACATCCCCTCCAGCAGCTTCATGATCCTCTGATATATTCAAGGAAACAAGTCTCTCTTTTATATTTTGACTTCAAGGTTTCTGTAATTATGCCCTTGACTGAATCAGATGCTGCAGTTCACTCTGGTAGGAGGATCCTCTCTCATGCTGGGGAACTGTGATTCTCTTGCATTTGCTCTGAGATCCTTTTGGACACACTGGGCTCTTGCGACACTTTCCCCCCCACTTCCATTGTCATTCTGGGCTGCTCAGTTGTGTTTTATAATTAAGTGGTGGTGGTATAGAGAGAGGGGACTGAGAAAGAATGTTTAAGACAGTGTACTTGGAGGCAATCATTTTGGAACAGGAAGGAAGGGGGTTGGAATAGCCAGAAAGGATTGGCTTCAGGGGAAATAGCCCAAATCTCAGTTCAAACAAGATAAGGGTTGAAGAGATAGAATCAGCCGATAAAGGTGTTTTGCTTTGCACTATTGCTAATGCCTTAATGTGTGGGAGATTTTCCTGGACTTTCATTCCCTGCAGCCGGAGGAAGAGAAGGTATCTTGGTCATAGAGCAAACCTACCACTCCAGACAACCTGCAGACTCCAAATCCTGGCAAACACTAAGGTTTCAAGCATAGAATTCTTGAGCAAACACACCAGGTGTCTCCCTGCATCGATTGTGATTTTTTTTTGGTGCTAAACGGAAAGAAAACACTGCAGATGATACTGAAGGTCAAATGAAGGTAGAGAAGCCGCAAAACAGCAAGACAAGCACCACCCAACTGCAAGCTAATTGGGAAGGAAATGGTTTCAAACTGACAGACTGTGGCCTGATAACTGAAATCTCATAGGGACAAAAGGTTCGTGTCATTTAAAGGGGTAGCTTTGCCTATTTAAATTGTGCAAACAAAAGAAATGAAAACCCCCTCGTGGGATGGGAAGTTCTATTAGCAGATATTGCCATCCTGGCTTTTTATGCCCTCCTGTGTCACAAACCCTGAACATGTGCTGTGTGTCCTCAGGCATTCATTGGTTAATTTACTTATTCAAAGTAAGGCAACAACAACAACAAAAGCAACAGAAAAACCCCAAACAAATTACACACCGGGGCACAGACAGCATTAAGATGCAGTGCACAATTTTGATATGTGGGTTTTTAAAAGAAATATGTTTGGTCTGAAATTGTACATGTGTTAAAACTCCAGAGAAAGTGCAAAGCTCATAATGACTCTTATGGGAATTTTTAAAAAATGAGTCTTTGAAGGTATCATTGTATTGAGAATCAGGGATCAGAGGTATGATGCCAGGTACTACTTTGTGGCGAACAAGAGCCATTTTGGGTTTGACTTTAATCAGTTTCCAGGAAAAGCCACTGGAGGTGGCCACTTTTTTTCTATCATATGGATGTGGTAACAGTTAATCATGTACTTAATTATATCCTTTGGTTCTGAAGTCTTTATAGAACGCCTACAAAAGTAGCCTTGTAGGTATTTCCTTATATTTTCGACCTGAATTATAGTGAGTGAAATGGTACTTTAAACAGAATAAAGCTGAATTACAAAATGAGTGAATTAAGCTTTAAACTTGGCAGTGAGTTGGGTTTTCAAAAACCCAACCCTGTGACAAGCCTCAGTGACAATACTTGGGGCATTTGGCAAGACATTGCCTACGTTTTGCTCATAGGAATATTAAAATCCAGAGAGGTTTAAAATATATTTGTGTCACAAAAGAAGTTGGGGTAGAGTTTTAACCAACCTTTTCTTCTTGTCTCCAAGACAGATTCTTGGTTTTTTCCAGTCATGGACTCTGATCGTCCTGTGTAGTTTGTGGATCATTAATGTATTTAGTTCTGTCTCTGACATCACAGCATTTAACTTTGGTTTGATGACAGGCACCTGTGTTTAAGAGAAAGGAATACGAATTAGAATAAGAAAATTGAAAATCTGGCTGGAAGTATAGCTCAGTGGTGGAGCGCACGCACAAAAGCCTGGGTTTAATCCCCAGCAATGGAGAAAAAAAAAAAAAAAAAAAAGAGGAAAGAAAATTGTAAATCTAGTTACTCCCATTGATTCTTCCAGAGAGAACTTCCTTTCTAGAACAATGCTACTGCTACTACTACTAAAACCCAAACAAACTTACAGTCAAAAGGTATTTGCTATTTTAATACTTTATATATATAAATTATATATATCATTGAGAAGAGTGCCTTTGAGAGTTGTCTTTATTACTTCATCATTGCCTCATAAGATTTCCCAAACTTGAGAGCATTTAGAATTAAGAAACTCCAAAGTTACATGTCGTGTGGATTGCAATGATAATACTGCAGAGCTTTCCAGTTTCATCCAGCAAGGATGACGAGTCCCTGACAGTTCCAACCCATAAGAAGTAGCATTGGGAACTATTCCAGGGGCCTGTGAGCAAACTTTGACTCAGGGAGCCAGGCTTCGCGTGGCTGGTGTGTGGATCGTGGTATTCCCATGAGAAATGTGCTTTTCTGGGCAAACTGAGTTTTATTAGACTTGAACCCTGAGATGTGAAGGACCAGCTCTAGGAAAATGAAAACTTACCTGCCCTCTAATTTCTTCCTTACACGTCGTCACCGTACCAGAAATGACCAACCAGTATTTGCAGGATTTCTTTGGTTTAAGGCTCTCTGTCCAGCAGGTCCCCATTAAAATGCAAATGTGTTACTCAGAAGGAGCTATTCATCAATCCATTCGCACCTTAGCAGGGATTAGTTTATCAGATCAGAGGAAGAAGAATAAGGCCCCAAGGAATGGGGGCTGGGAGGTCTAATTTGATTGGAAGGGGGACTGAGAACAGTACTTCCAATAGGCCCTTTGCAAATGTATCTCCTACCTCTTTAAATACACCCTTGCTGCCATTGAAATTCAAATCTATCTGGCTGTCCACTTCCAATTCTTATCTTTTCCCTGTGGTGTTTTCTGAACTACCTGGAGGGAGGGAGGTTAGTCTTCTCTATCTGAATTACTAACTTTCATTATCTGTACCATTCATTAGTCAAATCTTATCTTTGTTGGCTGGGCCAGGTGGCCCACACCTGCATCCCAGAGACTCTGGGAGGCTGGGGCAGGAGGACAGAAAGTTTGAGGCCAGCTTTGGCAACTTAGTGAGACCCTGTCTCAAAATAAAAAATAAAAAGGGCTGGGGTTGTAGCTGAGTGGCAGAGTCCTCCTGGCCCCCCAAGCTGGGTTCAATCCCCAGTACCAGTTCCAAATAAATAAATAAATATCTTATCTTTCTTGTAGATAATCTTTCCTTTGTGTGCATCTCAATGGCCAATTTGGGGGTCAGCTCCTGGAGTGCTCAGGAACCGAGTTAATGATCCGGAGGAAGAGAGGATAAGTTGGGTGGGAGTGGAGAAAAATGACTTGTCCGTCCACACAGCGTCCCGGGGGATCTGTCACGAGGCTTCGCCCAGCTTCTTCCCTTTGTGTCTTTACTTTGAATCGATGACTTTCAGCCTTTGGTTTTGGTTTCTGGTTCAGGTGGTCCTCAGACTCTGATTCAGAGGCCACACAAGTGGTTACACATCAAACACTGGATGCATTGTGGGGCCATTCCGCCAAGCAGGGTGGCTCTGCCTCTGGTCTGGTAGGCAGTTCTGTGCTATGGATGACCGGATCGTACCATTCTGGAAACCACAACAGCTATGCCTTTTTGGTCAGGTTCTGGTCTCTAGGTAAAGGCCTTGATAGAATCAGGTCACTGAAGAATGTTCTAGACTCTGGGCCTCCAACCTCTGAGCAGCAGCTCTACCTACTTAACCAACCTAAGATCTGATTTTTCTTTTAAGTAAAGAATGAGGACCAGGTTGAATGAAGGTCGTTCAGCTGGTGACCACATTCTGGGGTGCAGTGAGATTTGATTGGAAGCATGTTGTTGATGGTTTCTTTTTGAATTTCTTACCTTGGTCATATGCCCACAGTTCTCTTCAGCTGATTATATGGTAGGGTGTTGACACCTTATACTTTCTTGATATTCTGTTATATCATTTAGGAGTTTTTAACTGCAAGCAGCATTGAGCTAACCTAACTAAAGAGAACATTTAATGGTGTTGGTAAATTGAAAGTTGATGGATGAAAATGTAGATGCAACTTAATCATATTCGTAAATGAAGCCGTATTGCTTGCATTTCCAATTCTCTTCTCTTCTGGGTTGGCTACATTCTCAGAGCCACGGTCTCAAGACAGTATCAGTGTCTGGCTTATGTGGTTCTCAGAGCACATGGTCATGTAGCGGAAGAAAAGCATTTTTTCTCTCTTCCTTCATGGCAGCCTCTAAAAAGGACTCTTGTTGTTCTCACTTGGGTCACACAGTACCCAAGTCACCCTGAGTCACGGGCCCACCATTTCTGAGCAGTGTGTTTTCCCTTGATTGACAGCTCTACCAGTATTTCATGGATTAGAAAGAGGCAGGTGTCCCACAAAAATGATACAGGGTAGCTAAAAAGTAATAGATGTCCAGCTCACCCCATAAACAGCTTCACATTTTGGGTACTCAACTTATGTCTGCCTATAATGATGATGAAATGTTTCTTGGGATCCAGTTTCCCAAGAGGGGAATGTTGGACCTTGTGGGGGTGGACTTCATGAGGGCTCTAGTTGGGGTGGGGGAGAAGCCAAGAGTACTGAGGGTGAGGAGAGTTTTACATAAAGGAAATCGGGGTGGATGTTGCTGATAGTGAAGATCCAACTTTTCTTATTTCACATTTTGGCCTTTGGCTGATCCTGACGGACAGAAAGTATTTGCAGAGCCAAATGACTTTATAAAATAACATGTTTTCTAGCAATTTCCTTTTGTTGGGGGAGGGGGTGACATACAACACACTTTCTGGTTTTGATGAATCGTCCCAGATAGCAGGAGGCTTTATTCTGCTTTCCTACTAGATCAATCTTCAGGTCTCAAACTGTGTATCATAATTAGCAGTGCAAACCCCCAGAGAAACATCTCTTAGTCTAAAGAAAATATTATGTGGACTGAGTAGAGGAATCTTGTTAGCTTTTTTTTCTCCCCCTTTAATGGATATTTGGTGTCCAAGCTGAGTGAGAAAGGCACTCTTAAGAAGATGGAGTCTGATGTAGAGATTTCTTTATTAATAAGTGCAAGCTGAATGGAAGAATTAGCTTTCATGTTTAATGGTCCTTCATTAATTAGTCCGCAGTATCACAGAGAGAATTTAAAACAATCTGACTACATTTCTTTGGAAGGAGAAAAAAAAATCTGTTAGGACAGTGTAAAACATTGAGACCCAGTTCTCTTTTGTTGGAATTCTCTGGGGACTGCCTGCTTGCTCTTTTCCCCTGACCTTGAAGTACCTTCAAGAATAAGTTCATGTATAAGTTCTGGAATGACTGAGTTTCTATGGCAGGAAGTCAATATAGAGAACGGAGTCAAGAGCCAGAGAAAGCATCAAATCTTTGGTGACATTTTTGAAGCCCTGATCGAACTTTACCTAAAGCCCACCTCTGTGTGCTGATAAATTTCCTTTTCCATAAGCCAGTTTGATTTTGATTTCTTTTCAATCAAGAGTTCTAATAGTCCTGCCATGTAAAGATGAAATAGAGGCTGACAAGAGGAGCTGTTTCATGGGTTAAGATGATTAAGATAAGCATTTGCGGTACAGCATTTACTTCCCTTCTGTGCTTTTTCTTGACTTTCCTCTAATTAGGGTCCTGCTCTGTTGAAACCTGCAAAGAAGCCTGAAATGAGTGAAATTTCCTGTCTGGGCTCCAGTGGGCTCAGAGAGGGCTGGGTTTGATGTAGGTGTTAAGACAAACGTGTTTTTGTCGTCTTGGGAGTAGAGGAGAGACGGCAGAATAGGAGCAGCGTGCTGAGTTCAGAAGAGCCCTGGACAGGAGGCAGGAAAGGGTGGAGTGGTGCCTCTATTAGCCTGAGACTCGGGGACTGGAAACTTAAGTGGCCAGGGCTCAATTTTCTCATTTATGAAACAGAATGATCTGAAGGACCTATGCATTCACACACTGAAGCACCAGCAGGCCGTCCCAGGGCTGAAGGAGGCTTCTCCCTCCCAGGTGACCCTGTGGAGGTGTGACTCCTGGAGGCGGTTTTTGGGCTGTTTGCTTGAATTTTTAGAATTATCACAGATGCTGTGGTTGTATATGTTGTATATGTGGGAAAACAATTATGGTGGGTGAGTGAATCCCCTCCTCCTGTTCCCTGTTCATTGATTTGAGCTGAAGTCTGGAGAATAAGCCTCTTTGAAAGATCACTAAGACTTGTTTGAAGTCAAAGCACAAGTGAGTGGCTGAGGGGACACTCAGCCCAGGGCCATCGCAGGGGAGCTGGAGAGCCAGAGAGACAAATGTCATCTACTTCTAACTCTGCCAAAGGCTGCTCTCCAACACGCGTGCACTGGAGTTGCCGCGTACCCCACAGGAGCCTCTGCCTGGCTATGGTGGCGCCTTAATCAGCAGGGGTTGCAAAGGGTGCCTGCAGTGAAATTGTTCTCTGGCCAAGACTCATGGGCATCTTCGCAGTTCATGGATCTTGTTCTCTTTTTAAATTGAGATATAATTTACATATCCTAAAAGTCATCTCTTCAAAGTATATAATTCAGTATTTTTTTAAGTATTTTCACTAGGTTGTACAAATCATCATCATTATCTAACTCCAGAACATTTTCTTCTCCCCACAGAAGAAATCCTATATCCATTAGCAGTCACCGTTCCCAGCTCCTGGTACCCACCCACCTGCTCTCCATCTCTATGCATTTGCCTGTCCTGGAATTTCACATAAGTGGAATTGCACAATCCGTGGTCTTGTGTATCTGGCTTTCTTCATGTAGATTCATCCACATTCTCCACTGAGGATGTGGCGTTAGTTTTCTTTTTATGGTTGTATAATATTCCTTTGTATGGATATACCACATACACCATTTGATGGACATTTGGGTTGTTTCCACTTTGGGCTCTTATGAATAAGGCTGCTGTGGATATTCTTGCATGGATTTTTTTCTTGTAAAAAGAAATATTTTAATTTCTCTGGGTATAGCCCTAGAAGTGGGATTACTGGGTCCTATGGTAACCATGTTGAACTTTTTGAATACCTGCCAATCTCTTTTCCACATTAGGCATCTCTTTTCAATAGCAGGTACACAAAGAAAATTAGACTTGCTGTGTCTTTGGATGAAAAGGTTGGTGCCATGTTATCCTTTATGCATCTCTCTTCTAATACATTCTTTGGGCTCTTATGTTATGGTCAGTAGTGATCTGGGAAGAATTTTGACACTGGAATTGGAAAGGATGGTATATTAAAATTTCCTCATCTGTAAAGTGTGTCCAGGATTTCTGAGTCATGAATGAGACAGAGGTCCAAGAGCTCTTGGCAAAGGCCCAACAGTGAGCAGGCATTGACTCATCATTAATGCCCCTTGACCTCCTTAACCTAGGTTCATGTAATTGTTCTCTGTACGCCCAGAACCTGACAAAAGTTTCTTGACACTAAGTCACTATTCTATACTTTGTTGGTTAATGAATGAAAACCTGAGAGAATGAGTGAAAGAAGGTAGTCATGAGCAAGAAAATTCCAGCATGTAATAGGTGTTCAATAAACGTCAGGGAATGGAAAGAATTAATCTGAAAGAAAAGCGCATTAAACCTACAGGAAAAAATATGCTCCGCTAAAAAAGTTCCCAACAGAAATATTTTTCTTGGCATTTGGGAGCCTGCCTAAGATCATTCATGGGCAACATATGTGCAGCTGTCTCTTCCCCTTTGAAATTAATTGGTCTTTGCTCAGGCTTCTGTCTGTCTCCACAGAGGAGAAAAGTCTTCTCTTTTGCAGTAACAGTCACGTGACATTTCCTTGTCTCTTGTCATTGGGGACCCAGTCCTGGGAGAGCCAGAGAAAGCCTGTCTGTCCTGTCTCAATGCTTCTGTTGGCTACTTTATGTCCTGGCATCCTAGCCTGCTGGGCTGCAGTTTCTGAACTTGGCAGGGACGGCCCAGCACACAGGGAGATAAGACAGTTAAGTTTAACACAAATTGAATGATTCCAGCCTCAAGTCCCAATCAAAGAGATTTACTATGTTTTTAAAAGGACACAAATGTTGACCTGACTAGTGAAAAGATCCATGGAGGCTGCAGAGAAGAAGGAGCCAACCATGAACCACTGAATAAATGTGGCCGCAGAACATCTTAGTCACGATCATCTAGAAATAGAAATCAACCTTGAACTCCAAGATTGAGATTTGCTCTTCAGATAGCTGGCCCTGTTTAAGAACAGCACACGTTTTTGTTAAAAGATTTTAAAATGCACCCAAGATATATCAATAAGAATCTGGGAAAATTTCCACTTTTGAATGGAATGATTTTCTCTGCTCTGTCTACAGAGGTCAGGCAAAGTGCAATTATTTGCATAACTCAGGCAGAAAAATTCTGTGGAGGGGAGGGTGGGAAGGAGTGGAGGGTCCTAGTGTTACAGATGGTCTGTCTTCATTGATCAGGCTCAAGTGCTTGGCTCCTCATTTCTTCTTCCCTGGGAAGAGGGGACACACTGATCAATTCGCCAAAAAATACGTAGCATGGCATACATGGGTTGGACATGTGCTTCTGGTGGCAGGGACCAGGAACGCAGGACGGATGGTGAGGACAAGGGGTCTTTTTGAGGGGCTTTGTGATTTGTGTTGGGTAGTCAGTGTCTGTGGTGGTTGATACTCTGTGGCAATCATGTTTTACTGGGAGAGAACTTGGGGCTGTAGGTGAGCTAAATCTCTCTTTATCCAAGAAGGTCACCATAATCTGCTAACTCAGAGCCTATGGGGTCAGTATGGAGCATTGGCCTGGCAGGAGGAGAAGGGAAACTATTTTTATTGCCACTTTGGAAGAGCTCACGCATTGACCTTGGACAAGTCATTCCATTTCCCTGCAGCTCCTCTTTTTCCACAGTGAGAACATTTGATCCATCTGTGTTTCCCACCCAGCACCCTGAGGAGACCTAGGTTTTGCCAGAGAAGTCTCTTGTGCCATCATGGGGTGAGGGGAGGGGCCAGGCAGAGGGGGACTCAGGTGTGCCTCCTAAGTTCCCTTCTCACTGAAAATTCAGAGCCCTGCCAGGCACAGTAGTGCTCACCTGTGGCCCCAGCAACTCAGGAGGCTGAGGCAGGAGAATTGCAGGTTCAAGACCAGCCTCGACTCTGTCTCAAAATAAAAATAAAAATTACTGGGGATATAGCTCAGTGGTAAAGTACCCTTAGGTTTCATTCTCAGTTAAAACAAACAAACAAACAAACAACAACAAAAAAAAAAACAGAGCCCGCTGGACCTGGGGCAGTTCTCTGCTCCTGGTTTCCTTTCTCCATACTTGGAGTAGCAAGATGAGAGCACAAGTCTTTTCTCAGTTTTCCTGTGAGAGCACATTTCTATAACTGAGGATCTGCTACACATTCAAGTGGTCTAAGCCCATGGAATGGGAGCAGAGAAGCCTGCCAGCTCTCATTACAAGTTCCACACATTTTGATGGCCTCATTTAGGAAAAGGTGAGTCTCTGCATCTGGTTTTTAAATCACACAGACCCAGATACTTGTTCTTATAGGTTTTCTAAAAGAAAGAGCTGTCTCACAAAATGAGCCTCCAGAGAGGTGGAAGTGGACTATTCTTTGCTTAAAATATATTGCCTGATGGCCTGAGGGCTTGCCCAGGAAGAGGGAGGAGGAGGGAGTTCAACGCCCTGTAACTGGCTGCTTGGTCTCTATGCTAATGAAGTGACCATCTGCATCAAATAATTATAAGTGGTCTCCCCTGACTGATCCCCATGTGCTGACACAGACTGAGAGGAGGTGCCCCCTTTACGGCCGCTGCAGCCTGGGGAGGAGAGGCTGGGGAGCAGATCACGTGGACTCCTTCACTTCAAGGCACACAACCTGCTGAGTGGACAGGTGCTGGCAGTGTGATGTCCATGGGCAATGAAGCCTGCCTGTCCTACAAGCTGACATCTATATCTCCGTCCATCAGGATTTTAAAACTGACACAACATAAGGAATGTCACTCTCTATTACTCTATGTTCACATGTGTCTCCATTGCACTAGAAGCCCTGTGAGCAAATATCTTGGTCACAACAGCCCTCTTATTCTAGTTTGATGGGATTAAACTGCTGCCGGGTGGGGTTGGGGGTGGCGGTGAGAGTCACTAACTCTCTGGTTTTGTTTTCTGGTTGTGGGTGCTATTTAACATTGGCGGGAACGGTGACATGATTTCGGATTGGTTTGTGTGTTGATTATTCTGGCCAAATTCAACCTTTCCTTTGTTGGTTAAATAGATTTGGCATTTAGTTCTGATATCTGCACACTCTTGTGCATAACAAGTTTTGTTTGCTAATTTTCCAAACAGTGCTGCTTTGGAATCCGTGTGCTAGTACCAGTGTGTCTTGGGTCTGCACAGGCAACTCTTCCTTGTCTCGGGGGTTTCCTGGTTCTGATTTTGGCTCTCTGCCTATTCTTTCTCCTTTGGCATTTGTGTCCTAAGAAAATCCTGGTCTGGGCAGCTTCAGGCCTGACTGGGCAGACACACTCAGGTGAGTGTTTGTGGTGCAATTTTATATAACTAGGAGCGTAGAACCTGCTTCTGTTTGCTGAGAGAAGCTAAAAAGGCTTCTGAGAGGTTGAATCGTGTTTTATAACTGAGGGATGACAGATATATTTCCACTGCATTTTAATACAGATTTTAAGAAGGTCAGAAGAGTTTCATATGCAACAAACCTCCGTTTTATTGTTTTTAAATAAAGACACATACAGGTCTAATGGATATTTCTTTTAAATAGAAATTAAGATCTATCTATCTATCTATCTATCTATCCATCAATCATCTACCTATCTACCTAATCGCTTGCCAGTTGTTCTAAAAAATCTAGCACTAGTTTGTCTTTCTGGGTAAATGTACTTCAGGATTTTTCTGGAAAGAGTGAGAAACCTCAAACAGGACATATACGGATAAGGAAAATTTATTAATGAAAAGACTAAAAAGCAGGACTTAATTCTGGAACATGAACTAAACTCTTAACATTTTTTTTCTTATGTGTTGGGAGTTGAATCCAGAGCTTCACACATCCTAGGCTAGCACTATATTGCTGAGCTATACCCCAAGTCCCTCAGTGGTTTTTAGTTGTTTCCATATATACAGTTATTTTATATCATTTTCTTATTTGGTTCTTTTGATGACAAAATTAAAAAAATTATTATGCTTTTTAAATGAGGAAATGGGGTTCTGAGAGATGAAAGGAGACGGACATAGAGCGATAGCTTGGTGTTCCAGGTCTTTGGAAATGATAGGAAATTGGGGTAGAATTTGAATTGTTTGTTTCTAGGAAGTTTTGTAAGAATTCATCAGTGAATTCTTCATGCAAATGTTTTAAACTATCGATCAAATTCCTTTATTGTTTGTAGGACTATTGAGATTGTGTATTTCTTCTTGAATGAGCTTTAGTAATTTGTGTCTTTCAATTTTTCTAATCCATCTAGCTGCACGTTTATTGGCATCCAGTTAATAATATTCTTTAATCACTTTTATAATCGCTATAGGATCTGTAGTGATGCTTTATATTTCATTACTGATATTAGTGATTTGTTTCCTCTCTTCATTTTTCATCAGTCTGGCTATGGGTTTATCAATTTTGTTCATATTTACAAACACCAACTTTTGCTCTTCTAATTTTTCTGTTTTCAGTTTCATTGATTTGTGTGTGTGTGTGTGTGTGTGTGTGTGTGTGTGTGTTGTAACACACAGAGCCATCTCATTGCCCACAGTATCATCTATCCTAGTGGCTGCTCTGGTTGAACTTAAAAAAAAAAAATACATTCTGTTGTAGAGTGGAGTGTTTTACAAATTCAATTAGGTCATGTCCATTGATGGTGCTGTTCAAATCTGTACTTGCTTTAACTTTCTGTCTACTTGTTCTATTGATTACTAAGCATCAACTTCAATTGTGGATTTGTCTATTTTTTCCTTTGACTTTTACCAATTTCATTTTTGAAATTCTTATTTGGTGCATAAATATAGAATTGTTATGACCCTCTTGATGAACTGATCCCTTTAAAAGCATAAAATTGTCTATATTTCTAATCTGTGTTTTAAAATCTACCTTGTCTATGTAACCACTCCAACTCCCTTCCCTTCCCTTCCCTTCCCTTCCCTTCCCTTCCCTTCCCTTCCCTTCCCTTCCCTTCCCTTCCCTTCCCTTTTTTTCTTTTTTGGTACCTGGGATTGAGCCCAGGGTGCTTAATCACTGAGCCACATCCCAGCTCTGTTTTTAAAATATATTTTTAAAATTAGAGACAGAGTCTCACTGAGTTGCTTAGTGCTGTGCTATTGCTGAGGCTGACTTTGAACTCATGATCCTCTTGCCTCAGTCTCCTGAGCCACTGGGATTACAGGCATGTGCCACCATGCCTGGCCCCAACTTTCTTCTGATTAGTGTTTTTATGTATATAATTTTCCATCCTTTTAACTTATGCATATAAGTTAATATATATTAAAAATCTACATATATATAATATATATAATATACATTTAAAATATGTTCCTTACAGATAGTATATAATTGATTTTTTTAATAATCTGAGAATCTCTGCATGTTAACATAAATGTATGGATCTTTTATATTTTGTGTAATTATCCATGATTGAGTTTAAATCTCTTATCATGCCTTTTTTTTTTTTTGTTTTTTTGCATTGGTTTCATCTGTTCTTTGTTCCTTTGGTCTTCTTTTCCTGTCTACTTGTAAAATGATTTTTTTATGGTTCTGCTTTATCTTTACTTTTTTACTCACTAGATATACTTTTCCATTTTATTGATATTATTAGTTGATTTTAACATCCCTGTTTGCTAGTCTCATTATCTCTTTCTTTCCTGGTTTCCATTGCTTGATTTTTCTATTTTTATTTTCTTAGCTTTTTTCATGTTTTGTAGTTTTTAAATCAGAGACTGCACATTGTAAATTTTACATTGCTGCTTGCTGAGTTTTATTGTATTTTTAAATATATTGTTGAATTTTGTCCTGGCGCACTGTTAAGTGGCTTCGAGTCGGTTTGTTCTTTTGATGTACTCTTAGGCTTTGGTAGAACAGATTCAGAGTAATCTTTAGTCTGAGTCTAATTGAATTCCATTATGAAGTCAGTATCCTCGTATGGATTCTACTTAATGTCCATATTTCAGGATCTTCCTATTTTGTCTGGTGGGGCACAAAATCATTCTCAGCCCCATGTGAGTTTGGAAAGCATTCTATGTATTCATTTCTGGTAATTCTTTTTCTTACCTCTGGAAATTTCTTACATTGCATGTTCAGTTCAGTACTCATCCAAAGACTTGAGGAAGCCCTTCTACAGACCCTGGGAGTTCTTCCACCAAGTAGATTTCGGTACCTGATTCTCTGCTCCTCCAGTATTACTTCCTTGGCTTTTCTGACCTCTGGTCTCCATCTCCTCCACTCAGTAGAGCTGCTTGTCTTTGGGGTCTCCTTTCCTGACCGGAAGCCTGAGAAATGACTTCATTAGCTGTTTTCAGTCCCGGTTCTCTTGGAGGACAGTCCCACAGCCCCTATGGCTTAATGTCTGAAAGCAAGCCATAGGTCTGGTCCTGTTTTCTTCTTAAGACAGGAAGATAAATTCAATTTCTTATTCCATTCATAAGCAGAAGTCTTGTCTTATACATAATTTTTTCTTATTAAAAGCATTTTAGAGTTGAAAAGTAACAAATTTCGAGGATACATAAAGGTAGATCCCTTGTCTTCCATTTCTCTGCTTCCAAGCAGAGGCTGCATTATAACTCATTGCTTCCCAGAACTCCAGGACATTTTGAACTTGGTTTGATTGACAAGTAGATTAAAAATAAAAGATAAGTTGGGTCTGTTTATTGCACATGGAATTCTTCATGATTGTGATGTTTGCCTCCTTAAACACCCCAAAGTACAGCCTGATAGTTCTGCTCACCTCCAGAGATGGTCATATTCTTTGTTTTGACCAATTTGCATTTATTTGTTTGTTTTTCTTTTTTTCTTTTTCTTTTTTTCAGAACTGGGGATGGAACCCAGGATCTCATGCATGCTAGGTCAGTGATCTACCACTGAGCTATGTCCTGAGTCCTTTTATGTTTGTTTTATTTTGAGACAGGATCTTGCCAGGTTGACCAAGCTGGCCTCAAACTTTCGTCCTGCCTCAGCCTCTGAGTAGCTGGGAATAGTGTTACTGCACCCTGCTATGCACATTTCTCAGAAGAATGCAGGTTACCAGTGTCTCCTTGTGTCTCCATGAGGATCGTCTCTGAGGATTTGTCCATTGAAACACTCCAGTGGTAGACTCCACTGGTGGTAACAGAAAAGCTCAGAAAATGAAGTTCTCAAAAACTTGCATCAAAGAACCTCTAGAGACAAAGGAACATGAGTGTGTCCCCTTGAGCAGGACAAGTTGAAGCAGTAAGCTACTAACATTTTATTAAAATCTCACATTTTGCATTAAAAACCCATGAAGAAATCCATGAATTTAACGGCATGTTTCACAGGTTGGAATCACATATTCTTCACACTCTGTGACTGGAGAGACTTCCATATTTGGCTTATTTCTCCACCACCACACAATTAATTTTAGGAGTTGACCTGTGAAGAACCCCACTATGCTTCCTCCATTTCTGTTAACCACATGTGAGATTGGGCATAATTTGGGGGGAATGGAGTCTTCCTATGTTGCCTATGCTGGCCTCAGACTCATGGGCTCAAGCCATCCTGCTGCCTCAGCCTCCCAAATAGCAGACTATAGGCTCATATCAGGCTTAGGTATAATTTTTACTTTATCCTTCTCCTTTGAATCTTAGTACTACAGTAGAACAGGAATTGACACCTTGTTACCTCATTTTTGGAAATGGCTCATAATAGCTCTGTTGGCCTCATGAATGGACACCTTCACTGTGGTGACATGATCAATGACCTGTGTTAACCATGTCTGGAGCATCTCTTGTGATTCTCCCAGAGGCCGGGGACAGAAAAGGCACTGAGCCTTTAGTGACTTATGAAGTTAGATCAAGGTGGCTAAGAGCTCTGAGTTTTCTTGAAACCATTAAGGATTTAATTGATTTCATTTAATTACTTTTTCTCTTGGAGCCCTGCTGTGTAAGCTTCTCTTACTCTCTGCCTTTCCCCCTTAGCTGTAGGGAGTGCTGGAGGAGGAGGGGGACGAGGGGGTGGGGCGGCAGTAGCTCCTGTGTGCCTGAGGCAGAGGAAAGAGCCACACCGTTATTCTGCTAGCTGTCTGAATGTCTTTGTGTGGTAGGGAGAGCTGGAGTCATTGCTTTTAATTTAGTAATGGGAAACAGACTCAGAGGGGTTAAATAATTAGCCCAGGGGGATGGGTGGAGTAGAGAGAGGGAAGAGAAGGGACGCCACCCAAATCCCACTGTTCTTAACATTGTGCTTCCTGTGTGGTCCAACCACTCAACTAAGTGACATCTGCTCCTTTTAAAAAAGATAGATTTGCTTTTCCAAAGCAAACACATTTTATGAAGTGGATAAGTCAATTTAAGATACTCGGTCAAATCAAAGAATGAGGAGAAATCAAGTCAGACTTCTGAGAGCAACAGGATAGCTGGTTCACAGAGGTTGCCTCGCTCATCACAGCCCTGAGCTCTGCTTGAAGCTTCTCTCTGCAGGGACACCACGAGGGGCTTTTATCCTAGAGCAATCATGAATGTCCTTGCAAGAATTAGTTGCCAGAATTATATGTGGAAAAGGCTAATCTTTATTCCCACAGCATTTTAGAGGTGTTACTTTAAAAATTCTATATGCAATCAACAGTGTAAATAAATTGCTGTCTTTATGTAACCTACACACCATTTCATACCTAGGACTAATCTGGTGGCAGGCCTTAGATACCCGAGATGTGCAATGAATGGTGTTTTATGACCTGTCTGCCTTCCTTCCTTCCTTCCTTCCTTCTTTCCTTCCTTCCTTCCTTTTTCCTTTCTTTTCTTTTTTTTTGAGCTTCGATCATTCAACAAGAGGCAGGAATAGAAGATAAATCCTAAAAAGACCCTTTGTCTTAGAATCCTCACCTGGTTAATCTTTTCCATGTTACCATGTCTCATACCAAGTTTGCAGTTAGTCAAGGTGTGGGGTTGTGGCTCAGTGGTAGAGGGCTTGCCTAGCACGTGCGAGGCACTGGGTTTGATTCTCAACACCGCAAATAAATAAATGAATAAAATAAAGGTCCATTGACATCTAAACAAATATTTTTAAAAAGTCAAAATGGCATATCTGGCAACTAGTAGCAAGTGGGAAATTAAGTTACTTTCTCTTAGATGGTAAATCTTTCTATTTTATTGCCAGACCTATCTATCCTTAACTCTTAAATAGAGACTATTATTTAAATAAAGGTTCTTGCCAGGTGCAGTGGTACATACCTGTAATCCCAGCAGCTTGGGAGGCTGAGGCAGGAGGATTTCAAGTTACAAGTCAGCCTCAGCAACTCAGCAAGGCACTAGGCAACTCAGTGAGACCACAAACAACTCAGTGAGACCAAAAACAAACCCAAAAAGGTTTTGATTGTAATCAATGCAAAGAAAGAAATACAGAGTTTGGTTCAGATTAGGATTGTGGCTTGAGCTTGGTTCTTTTGGGGAGGCTATATTCCTGCTGTTTTGAAAATCCACTCCTATTTGACCAGGGGGAGCTATCTTACTGTAATTAAGAACAAATAGTGGGTTTATACTTTGGAGCTGAGCTGTGCAGTACAGTAATCATTAGCCACCTGTGGCTAGAGAGCACTTGAATTATGGTTCAACCAGGTTGAGAGCACTGCTGTGGACCTCTTTCTATAGTGGTAGTATATTTATTATTATCAAAAAAACAGGAATCAAGAGGGTGTGGTCAATCAGGCAGTCATAAAGCAAAAGGAGGGCTGAGGTAAGCAAGTATGTGAATTCTAAATTCTTTAAGTTCAGTCTCAGGGTGTTGGTGAAGGTGGCAAATACCTCACTTCTTGTGATTGTTTTGGAATATCTCTGGGTCTTTACCCTTTAAACTAGCATTGTCCAGTGAAATATAACATGAACTGCACTTATAATTCAAATTTTCCTGTAGCCACATTAAAAAGGGAAAAAGAGAAAAAGAAGGTGAAGTTGATACGACTAATATATATTTTATTTAACCCATTATATAGAAATCATTGTCACTGAAATATGTAATCATTGTAAAAATCATTCATCTTTAGTCTGGGGTTCAGAATAAAGGGAGACTCCCTCCTGGTTATGTTCCAGCTTGTTATAGATCATACTAAAATTAAGTATGGTTTTTGAAGAATTTTATCAACGTAGATTAATGTGTATCTCAGGAAATATAACTGGAAGTAAAAAAGAAAGGAACTAGTTATCTATTGATTGCCTAAAATGTGCCAGGATCCACACTGGTTGCTTTTTATATATTATTTCATGAAATCCTCACAATAACCTTATGAGTGTTATTATTGGTCCCTTTCACTGTTAACAAAACTGAGATGCAGAAGGATTAGGAACCTTCCCAAAGAAACAGTTAGATGCTAGGACCCCTAACAGCCCATGCTGCCTGAAAGTTGGCATGGCCTAATTCACCCTGAGGTCTTAGACCCTATACCCAAAGATTGTCAACCTTAGATTTGATCATTAAGCACTCTAAAACAAAGCAAGAAACAATGCATATTACTTAACTTCCATATGTAGTATTTATTTGATAAGTTCAATACATTCAGAAAAATGAAAGGTGAAAAAAAAAGACATTCATCTTGTAGAAATGAATAAAGGGACACATAGTTTTTTGAGATTGGCTTATCTCACTTAGCATGATATGCTCCAATTTCATCCATTTACCTGCAAATGCCATAATTTTATTATTTTTTATGACTGAGTAATATTCCATTGTATATATATGCCACAGTTTCTTTATCCATTCATCAATTGAAGGACATCTAGGTTGGTTCCACAATCTGGCTATTGTGAATTGAGCAGCAATGAACATTGATGTGGCTGTATCTCTGTAGTATGCTGATTTTAAGTCCTTTGGGTATAGGGCAAGGAGTGGGATAGCTGGGTCCAATGGTGATTCCATTCCAAGTTTTCTAAGGAATCTCCACACTGCTTTCCAGAGTGGCTGCACTAATTTGCAACCCCACCAGCAATGTATGAGTGTACCTTTTCCCCCACATCCTCAAAAAACTAAAGGGCGAATGATCTTGCTGATAAGCAGATGATGACACATAATGGGAAGTGGGAGGGGGGCAAAAATGGAGGAAGGAGGGACTGTATAGAGGGATAAGAGGGGTAGGAGGGGTGAGGGGAGGAGAAAAAAACAACAATGAATCAAAAACTATTACCCTAGGCAAATGTATGATTACAAAAATGGTACGCCTCTACTTCATTAACAAACAGAGAAACAAGATGTATCCCATTTGTTTACAATAAAAATGAATTTTAAAAAAAGGGACACATAGGTGTATAAATAGAGGATATTTTGCAGATGGGAAATACTAGACACAATGGCTTGTAGCTACGTGCTGTGGTTGGATAACATTGGGTAAGTCTGCCATTCATTTGCCTTGCTCCCCGCCCCTCGTTTTTTTTTTTTTTTTTTGGTCCTGGGTGGTTGAACCCAGGATGGTGCTACCACAGAGCTACATTCCCAGCCCTTTTTATTTTTTATTTTGTGACAGGGTCTCACTGAGTTGCCTCAACCATGTAATCCTCCTGCCTCAGCCTCCTGAGTCACTGGATTACAGGTTACATTAGCTTCTTGATGTCTCCTTTGTCCTTTGTCAATTCATGTTCTTGCTGAACACTTTTAGAGTTTCTTGTATAATTATTGGTTACTGAATCTCCTCCCAACTAGTAAAATTATGTAGAGTCTAGGAAACACAGTTGTGGCATTTGATCCTGGTTCATTTGCTAAGGCTCTGGCTTTCCTTTCCAAATAGTTTGGTTTTTGTACACTTAATCAAGACATTTTTCTATTTGGAAAAACCTAGGCAGGATGTGTGCAGAAAACTGGCATGGTGGGTGGCTTCATGTGGAAAGCATAGTGGGTGAGGACTTCTGGTTTTTTGAAGGACTTGGGGAGAGAGCAGAGATTTCAGAGGGAAAATGACAAATTGAACATACTCAAAATAACATACAAATGAGCACCAGGTCACTTCGCTGGAGAAGCCTGAGTACTCTAACTGATGAGCAAACATGCCAATATTAGTTCAAGATCAAGCATCCACAGAGAGCTACGACCTCATCAAGCAAATTCCTTCAAGAGCAATTTCACCCCAAGTGCTTTCCTTAGAACTTCCATGAAATTCAAGCGATGCGAGGATTAAGAGCTCTGGTTGTATTTGGAGGTTAAATGTAAAGGCATGCAAACTGTTTTTCCTGGTCACATGAAGTCTCTGAATCATAGCCGTCCGGTTGGATTCCTCACTTTTAGAGAGATGAATAAATCCATTCTAGAAGTTTCCCATATGTGAAGGACTAAGGTAATGGGAATCATGGTATATTTTCTGAATTCATCCGTTGATGATATTTGGAGATGGATCTTTTTTGAGAGATATTTAGGATTAGCTTAGGTTAGGTGGGACTTCTGTGATGGGACTGGTGGACTTTTAAGGCAAGAGAGACCTGAGTTGATACATGTTTGTTCTGTCTCCCCAAGAGCTGCCCTCCACCATTTGATGATGTGGCAAGAAGACCCTCATCAGATGCCACCCAGATGCCAGTGCCAGGCTCTTGGACTTCCAGCCTCCCAACTGTGAGCTAAACAAACCTCTATTCTTTATAAATTACCCAGTGTGTGTTATTCAGTTATAGCAACAGAAAAGAGACTAAGATATATAATTTTTTTTTAAGTATTTTAAAAACCAAGAGGAAATGATCAAAACAGCTAAAGACTAGTTATGCTCTAACCAGATCATGCATCAGGGTATGCTGATTATTTTAGATGTGGTTGCTGTTTTTGTAAGTCCTTCCTGGTCTTGCAAATATAGGTTTTCATGAAGAAAAAACTGAGATAAAATGAACCCCAATTCAAACCAAATTGTTATGGTGTTTTGGTGTGTAAATGGAATTACGTTTTTTATAGCAGTGATTTTTAGTCACGTGCACTGAGTTAGATTGATTGTCAAATTTGGGGAACAGAAAGAATTTCCCTCTGGGGTGTACTGGCAATTATTTTTCAGTTGTTTTTGCCCTGCCCCGGAGCATGAAGCCAATATCATTTTTAGGATCAGGTGAGTTTATCCAACATGATCAATTTCCTGTGATTGTCTGCTGTTGTCACTGGGGGAGGGGATAGCAGCCCTCCTTGATCACTTTGACACTAAAAGCTGTCATTTGGAAATTGGCCAGGACATAAAACTCTGAGCCCCTGATGACAGCCACAAAAAAGATCAAGAGACTAATGAAGTCATGGGGAGAGTCAGGATTGTGCAAAGCAGGTTTCCCCTGGCTCATGCCTCTACTGCTCCCTCTAATGAGGTACAGCACTGGGTAACTGGTGTCAAGTCACAATGCATCAGCCTCTGGAGGGTTCTGGCAGGGCCTGAAGAGTAATGTGACATGGCAGACACAGTGGAGAATAATGAGTCAAATTCTCCCCGCTGCTGAACATTGCCCCATAGGAACTGCAGGTGCTGAAGAAGGCCACATGTCACCATTTAGAGGAGCAATGAGTTCTACGGACACATCTGGACAGGGAAACTTAGTCGACAATTTTGTGAGTTTTCTGGGAACCCGGCCAAATCCCTTGGGTGAGATTGTCCCCTCGTTAGTTCTAAGAGCACTGTTATCTGCTGCTGGGAGTCTCCCTCTTTGGGTCTATTTCTGTCCTCCAGACGTTTCTGCTTGCGCTGGCCTTTGAAGGACATGGGGAGAGAGCAGAGATTTCAGAGGGAAAAGTACAATGAATAATATACAAATGAGCACCAGGTCACTTTGCTGGAGAAGGCTGGACACTCTGATGAGCAAACATGTCATCGTTAGTTCAAGATCAAGCATCCACAGAGAGCTACCATCTCATCCGGCAGACTCCTTCAGGAGCAATTTCACCCCAAGTGCTTTCCTTAGGGTGTCCATGAAATTCAACAGATGCAAAGATTAAAAGCCCTGGTTGAAAATAGTCAAAATAACAGAATGCAGGAAGAAAATGACAAACTAATAGGAAGAGGAGGAAGTCAGAAATAGTTCCAAAGAGGGAAACTTTCATTTCATTGTAGTGGGGAGGAGTACAAAAGGGAAGGAGGAAGAAGTCATTGGAAGAAAAGCTTCTTTTTAAAATTCTTAATTAAAATTTTAATGGGAAAATAATAATTGTATATATTTGTGGGAAACTGATTTATTTATTTATTTTTAAAAAACTCTTTAAACATTTAATTCTTCAGCTTTAATACACACAAATGCTATTAGGGGGTGGGGAGGGGCTGGAGAGGGGCAGGTTACAGCCTCCATTGGATCAGAGTGTCAACAGTGTTACTTATCAATTATATTACATCAATTTTATTTACTGATCTAGGCAGCCAGAGGATGGAAGGATATACATTGTGAAGTAAACACATTCATACCGGGGGTAAGGGATGCTGGCAGGAGACACAACTTTTTAACATCAAAAAATGTATAAAGTATTTAGCAAAAGTTACAGAAAACAGACCAAACAAGCAAGTTTAATTTGTTAGAAAATTCCGCTTTCATAGGGTTTGCTGATGTGCTTTTGTCTGTGAAGAGGACGCCTCCAGTCATCTCCTTCCTGAGGGAGGGGAAAGAGTTGCAAATTTGGGGCCATCTCCCAGGATGGCTGGAGACCCTTGGAATGTCTATCCCTGGATCCACGTGGCTGCCTGGGAGTCGCAACTTCACAGCGCCCATCTGCAGAGGGAGACGCAGGGAGGGAAGCACCCCATTGACAAAAGAGTAGACATCCAGATGGGTGTGCGTGAACAGGCTGCAGGATAAAGGAAGTAGCAGGGCAGGGCAAGTCCTGGCTCTTCCTTTAGTACTGCAGGCTTTCCCTCTCTGTCCCCATGTCACACTGTCCCCATGGAAGAGCCCAGGACCTGACCATTTACCTTCCACCGTTGCAATCCCATGAGAAATTCCCCTCAAAACATACAGGACGAATGTACTCAAGTCCCCAAGCACCACAAAGAGAGTTGTGATTTATTTGTAATTTCATTTTATTGTTGAAGTGCTGGGCATTTAACCCAGGACTTACTAGTGTGCTACACCACCAGTGATGTTTTGATATATGTATATGTAAGATCAGATGGAGGCAACCCAAGGACAGACAGACCACATGTAATTAAAAAAAAGAATTTTATTGGGGTGGCTCTCGGTGAGGTTCACCGGAGGGCCGGGGTGGAGGGTCGGGGAAGTTGCTCCACAGCTCGGGGCGGGATGGCGGTTTTGTAGTCCAGGATAGGCCGGGGAAGGCTTGAGGGTTTAGTGTCCTCCTGGGGTTGGCTGGAAACCCAGAAGGGTCTCGCGTCCTCCTAGGATTGGCTGGGTACTCTGCTGATTGACAGGCTGTTGCGAAATGCCATTAGGATTTATTTATCTGTCTGATTGGTTGTTCCCCCACGCATGCGCGGACTGCGTTGTTCCTTGCATGCGTGGGCCGTGCCCCCATCCGGCCACCTCAGACCACCTAACTACATTATAGCAAGATTAAATCAAGCTAATTAACATACCCATCACCTCGCCTACTTATCACTTTTTCGGGGGTGTGGTAACATTATTTTAAATTAATCCTGCAGTAGACAATCCATTATTTTTGACTATGGCCACCATATCCTGCAATACATTTTCTAAAATGTGTTGTAGAAGGCACACTTCCAAGAACTCTTGCCCTGATAGGGATTAACTGGGTGGCAACTGTAAGCAGGTAGAGGGTAGTTGGAGGAGTCATTAGAGGAGGGTGGCTGGAGGAGGTAGTATATATTTTATTCCTAGTCTGTAGTGTGCCTCCCTCTGCTTCCTGGTGGCCATGTCTTGATCCAGTTTCCTCCACCACACGCTTCCGCCATGATTTTCTGCCTCATCTTTGTCCTAGAACACTGCTAGAACTGGCCGTCTATGGACTGAGACCTCTGAAACCATGAGCCCAAAATAAACGTTTCCTCCTCTAAAATTGTTCTTGTCAAGTCTTTTGGGTAACAAAATAGTTGACTGTAACATATGCTGACGGGCTACTTCAGTGGAGGGCTTGGAGATGCAGGGGAGAAGGGCTTATGATGGAGGGTGGGGTGAAGGAGAGTCTGCACACAGTATTCCACACAGCACAGGAGTTGTCCTTAGTATCAGGGTACAGAGTAGAGCATTGACAGAGATTTGGGTGGGTTGACAGACTTATTTGGGAAAGAAAGCAACATGTCCCTCAGATGGCTTCTGTTTTCCCCATAAGCATGAGATAATAAACAATTATGAGACAAGGGATGTGAAGGGGTGGGACTAGAAAAGGTATAAAAATCATTTTTTTTTTTTTGAAAGTGGGGGAGTAAACTAAGTAGGGGAGCATAGCAGGATTTGCCAGTAGAGTGAGGACTGAGCAGTTGCACCATGAAGTGAATGAAGGAACAGGAATGTGTTTTCATCTCTGGACTAGCAGGCCTGCAGTGGCTCCTTAAGTCTGAGGGAGGCCATTGTAGCATGATGGACTGCCTGGTTTGAACCAAGAGAGACCCAGGATGGAATCCTGGTTTTGTTTTTCACTAGTTTTTAATTCAGAGAATTTTTTTTTAAAGACCTTACAGATTAGTTTGCTTGTACATGAAATGGAAATTATTTCTACTACTATTATTCCTATCTAAAGGGACTGAAGTTAGCCCTCATAAACCTACTGCAGGTACTGAGTTTTCTTTTCTTTTTTCAGTTTTTATTTTTTATTTATTTTTAAAAATTTATTTATTATTTTTTACAGATTGCATTTTGATTCATTGCACACAAATGGGGCACGCCATTTTGTTTCTATGGTTGTGCACGATGTAGATTCATACCATTGGTGTAATCGTGCTTGCTAACTTTTGGTACCTCAAGGGTATGGGAGAGAAAGTTCTGGAAGTGCACCACAAAACCTGGTACAGTTCCTTAGCCTTTTGCACATTAGAAATTGCAGAATGAACATTTTCTCAGATGCGTAGAAGAAGCTATATGATGGTACAAGGTTTTTCTCTAGTTTTGAAGACTAATAATAAACAGTGAGTTCCTTAGAAAATAAGACCTAATCCAGCATTTTACCCCTTGCTTCCTCTATCCTGCAAAAACCCCCATTTAATTCTCTTTTGAATAGTTGTCTAATTTGGTTGTCTTTATTGAATCTGATTTTATCTGACTTCTGTTGATGGAAAAGGAGGGTAAGGTAAATCTGTGGAGGGAAAACTTATATTCAAATGCAAGAAAATTGAATATCTTAACTTGTAGAAAATGTGATATAAGTTGGGGAGAAAAGCATTGTTGAACTGCCAGGCAAATAAGGTATGATTCTGCAGCAATTTATACTGAAGCAACTTCAGAATATACACACCTGGATACATAGCTTGACTGATCAATGCCATTAACACCTGCACAATCCATCATCCAAATTCAACACCTACTTTCTCCACTCATGCAGTGTTTTTTAGAAAATCTCAGCCATCTTATCATTTTATTTGAAAAAAATTTGTCTGGTTTTCTAAAAGACATCACCCTAATATCACTAACGTACCTAAGAAATTCATCAGTGAATTCTTTAATATCATGACAATCTTTAATATTATAATATTAATGTAACATTAAATATTGCACTATTAATATCATTACCATCTTTAAGTATCATGACAATCTTTAATATTGTCAAATGTCCAGTTGGTGTTCACTTTTCTAATTGTCTTATAATTTTTTTATGCTGTGATTTATGTTGAACTTCTACCATTACTTCAATTCAAATTAGGACCACAAGAGTTTTTAACTTAATCTCTTTCATGTTTTACCTTCTTTCATCATTCTTTATGATAGAAGTATTTTTGGTAAGATGGAAGTGTTAAAACGAAGAAAGTTAAGATGAAATTATTTGAGAAAAGACAGTTTAATCTAAATGCTATGATTAGGATGACATGAAATTCCTGATGATGGAGATATTTGTGGAATTAAAGATTTAGTAATTAAGGCTGACACTAAATGGTTCACTGGGTGATAAAACAACAAGCACAAAAATAAAAAGAAAGAAAAAAAAAGAAAGAATGAATGAAAAAAAATACACCGTCACAAGGAAAAAAAATATATTGTGAATGCACTGGAAAGTTTTGTTGTAAATAGTTTATAGTTTTGTACAATCCTGCATTTTTGGATTATAGGAAATTCATGTGCTAATTTTTTTGGAGGGGTACTGGGGATTAAACCCAGGAGCACTTAACCACTGAGCCACATCCCCAGACCCATTTACTTTTTATTTGGAGACAAAATCTCTCTAAGTTGCTTAGGACCTTGATAAGTTGCTGAGGCTGGCATTGAACTTATGCTCTCCTGCCTCAGCCTTCCAAGTCACTGGGATTACAGGCATGTGCCACCACACCTGGCTCCATGTGCTAATTTTAAAGACTTGCTTCTGTGTTCATGGGAATGAGTCCTTTTCAGTTGATTTTATTTTGAACATTGGTGCCACTTAATTTTAGCATTTAGTCATTTTTAGGGAGTATTTCAGTGAGGGTCAAAAATGTCTAAGTAATATTTTAGCCAGGTTGAAATCTATACATAAAGGGTATTTATGAAGGAAAAAATAAATTTTAGGAGTAATCTGCTTCTGATCTTAATTGACTCCATTTCTAAGGTTATTCAAAAAAATATCAGACTATCCCATCAGTTTTTATCAGACTTTGAGAGTGCTCTGTCAGCAGTATGCCTTGAATGAACAATTACACAGAAATTTAGAAATATAAGGAGTATTTCTGGAAAGAAAGACAAGAAATTGTCTGGCCTGTAGTTTTTATCTTTCACATTCCTTCTTGCTATGCCTCAACATGGTCTTTGGAACCCTCCTGTATTCTTAGAAGCATTCTAGAAGTCCAAGTCCAGTATTCTTAGACCCAGCATGAGAGATCCTGGCTGAGCTCCTCTTGTAGTGCATGTGGTCAGTGGTCACCGGACATGAACTTGAGCATGCTATCAGTGGCAGGCTTTTGGCTTGAGACTAAATAACTGGTACTCCTGGAACAATCCAGGGTGTGTGCCAGGTACACAGTGGTGCAGGACAAACAGGTTCCCTGCCCTTCTGGAGCCTCTGAAAAATGCTTTGTTCATTTCTCCTGATTCTCTATTTTTATAATCTGTGAAACATCGTTTTCTCTAGGGCTTGTATTTTGCTTTGTTCTGCTAGTTCCTGTTTGAGTGATGAGTTCTATTCTGAACTTCAAGATGGCGTCTGGGTTTCTGGGACCCTCCAATAGATTCCTCCATTGGTTTTTGATCAGAGCATTACCCATTTCTAAGATTTCCCTTTTTCCTGCTCTGTAACCTTGAACTGATGCCTTAGAAGTTGATGGCCACCCATTGACCTCCTGCCTGCTGGACAGCATGTCTGTCCTGGCTTCTGTGACGGTTGTTCTGACCCTTGTGGTTGTAGATCAGTATATCACAACCCAGCTATGACCTCAGCTCAGACAGAAGGTGAGATAGTGTGCAGGTATTTCCAAGAACCCTATCTCCCTGAGCTCATTTCTTCCTCTTTCTTATATAGATATTACTGAGACATATCTGGGTGACAATTTGAAGACTCTGATACACAATTTAATTTGCTTGAGGTCAATTAACAGAAGTATGGGGAGTGCCTGACTCTACCACTTACTGACTGGGTGACCTTTGATGAGTTACTTGACCTATCTGTATCTGGGAGTTCTTAATGGAAATTATAGATAACAACAGCATTCATCTGGCAGTGAGGATTAAATGAAATAATCCTAAAAGATGCCTAGAAAAGTGTCCAGTACATGGTGAATGCTCAGTAATGCTCAGTAATGTCAGCTACAATTGTCATCATTCTTAGTAGTTGATTGGATTAGATGATGTATTAATTTTCCTTTAACCATTTGGCATTCATTCAGAGTGAGTTGAATGTCTCTAAAATATAAGATTTTGAAGAGGAACACAAATGATTAGTGATGCTAATAATGAAATAAGGTGAGAACTGATGTTTGAGCAGTAGATCTGTATTGTGGATGTCATCTACGACCTTCACAAGAGCAGTTTTGGTGGAATGATGAACATGAGAGCCTGATTAAAATGGGACCAACGAGAGAATGATCCAGAACTTGCTGCTTTCTATAGTCAGAGAATACTCCAGTCAACAGTAACCTAGGTTTTCAAGAAGCAATTCTTGCTGGGCACTGTGGCTTATGCCTGTAATGTGGTGGCTCATTTGCATGACACAGGGCACATCTTTAAAATTGGAGCTGGGCACGGTGGTCCACACCTGAAATCTCAGCAATTTTGGAGGCTGAGGCAGGGATTACATGTTCAAAGCCAGCCTCAGCAACTTAGCAAGACCCTAAGTAATTTAGCAAGACTGTCTTAAAATAAAAAATGAAAAGGGCTGGAAATGTGGCCTGTCTCTCCATGGGGCACTGATGTAGACCAACTGTTCTGGGCAGAGGAAACATCACCATCTTTATTTCTACAATTTCCTGTCTCTTCCTTCCTTCCTCTGGTTAACTTTCTGCCTCAGGTTGCCTGTACAGGAAACTTCTAGAAGGTTTCCTTCCATTCAACACAAATCCATCCACACGGATAGATGCCTGGAGAAGAACTTACAGATAATGTTCAACATATGCCACCTTTATGAAAATCAATCCTAAATTCCTAGTAATATGGTCAACTCAGCTGTTTTCTCAGAAGCACCCCAGTGAATGATACTCTAGTGCTTCTAGACAGAGATTGGGTCTAGAAGCAAGTAGCTAATAGGTGTTTGTTTGGATTTTCATTTGACATCAGTCAGCATCCTTCAGAAAAGGAAATGTGTACTTGTTATTTCAAACAGAGGGGGTTTAATACAGGGGGTTGGTTACAAAAAAACATTCAACGGTTGAAAGAAAAACGGGGACACTGAAGGATTGACAGACCTCTAACAGTTGAGAATAGTGACCACGTCTCAGGCTGGAAGTGCAAAAGGGAAGAAGTGAGGCTACCAAAACCTATGAGGTCAGAGAACAGCTTAAATGAGACTCAGGGGACATTAAAATGTAAGCTTCTGCAAGAAGCTCCATGAGAAGAGAAAATTTTGTATTGTTTTCTGATGAATACCAAATGCTTGCCATGTTCTAAGTCTCAATAATTACTAGATGAATAAATAAGAAAGTTTTGTTGGGGCGTTGTGGGAAGAGTCTCCTCAGTCTTCTAAGGAAGGTATTAGAAGAAAAGATGGTGTCTTTCTTTTATCAAATGTGTTATGTAAGTGTGAAACCTAGAAGTTCTGCCGCCATTTTGCCACATGGTGGAAAAAAAAGCCAATTTGGGTTGGCAAGTTGACTGACCTGCAAAAGACAGAGTGGAGAGATGGGAAGAATTTGGATCCTTTCCTAATGACATTTTTGTGTTGCTTAATCAAACAGATCCCAAAACGTTTCTTCCCACTGGATCTTTCAATTATAAGAGAAAACGAATTTCCTTGATTATTTAAAACATTATCCTAACTAATACAGTGGCCTATATTTCATCCCTTTGATGGCTTGTTTGGTTTCCAGTCAGGTTTAAGGGCCAGGACTTAGTTGGAAATAAAGTTTGTCATCATCTTGACAAATTCCTCACATAGGCAAATGTAAATCCAATGCTATGGATTTGAATTGGAGCCTCTATTCAGGGACTGTATCCAAAGTTAAAGTCACCTACACCAATAATTCCCTAATAGGGATAAGTCATCTGGAACAATGTCTACTAAACTTTAGTTTTCTTTTCTTCCTATAAACAACCTTGGATTCAGAGGGATTTCCAGAAGTTGGAACCTGAGGCCAAATTTCTGGGAAAATTTATGTTCTGAATTTTATTCTCTTTTTAAACCTAATTTTTCTCCCTGTGAAAGAGGTATCATTCCTCTTTCTCAAAATTTTAACATCTAAGAGACCATCATTAAAGTCATAAAGACTTTCTAGTTATTACAAAGCTTAGAATTTATTTGTTTGAATGATTACAAATACACCACCGTCACTTGAGGGTCTCAGGGTATGCAGACAAAATACTTCAATTGGATTTAAAACAGCAGCTAAAATATCCTGTTAAGAAATTGAAACATCAAAAACAAAACAAAAATCAGAAACAAAAACAAAACCCCAATCTTACCTGATGTGGAATGCAGCAAAGGTAGAAGGATAAGTAAGCGTGGTATCATTTCTTCAAGGTCAACTAGCTGGCAGGCAGCTGACCCGGGCACTGGAAGGAGTTGCCAAGCAGGCCTGGCCTCAAGAATGCCAAGTATTTGTTCCATGACTTACTATAATTTAAAGGGCACTGACCACACCACTCTTCAAGACCACCATCAAAATACAAACAAGAAGACTTTTGTTTTATTGTTTTTGTTTTTACCTTTATTTTATTTTTAAAAATTATTTATTTATTTTTTTAATTTTTTACAGACTGCATTTTGATTCATTGTGCACAAATGGGGCACATCATTTCGTTCCTATGGTTGTACACGATGTAGATTCATACCATTCGTGTAATCATACATGTACATAGGGTAATGACGTCTGTCTCATTCCACCATCTTTCATACCCCGCTCCCTCTCATTTCCTTCTACATAATCGAAAGTTCCTCCATTCTTCTCTCACTCCCCACCTCCCACCCGCATTATATATCATCATCCACTTATCAGGGAACACAGTACCTGAAAACTTCCCAAATAGTTCTTTTGGATGAAGAAGTACTTTTTAAAAAATCATGTATCTGAGGCCAGTTAAGGAGGGAAGCCTATTAATCACTGATATTTTGAGTCTAAATTAATCAGTATTATATCAGTCAGTTTTACGTTATTGTACTAAAATTCCTGAAGCTGGGTATTTATAAAGAAAGGAGGTTTATTTAACTTGAAGTTTTGGGGGCTGAAAGTTCAATATTGGGAAACTCCATCAATTTGGCCTCGAGTTAGGGGTCTCTTGACTTGATCACATTATGGCAAATGGCATCATAGGGGAGCAGGTATAAGAGGGAGAGATCAGATGATCAGAGAGGAAGTCAGTGCTCTGGGAGGGGCCAGTAGTGACCTCCCATTGGGCCCTACCTCTTAAAAGTCCCACCGCCTCTTAATATTGCCACACTGGAGATCAAGTTTACAATATATGAATCCTTGGGGTCATACTTAAACCATGTTGAAACCACAGCAGATGTCTTCCAAATACGCAATTGAGACCCATCTCCCAAGTGAATGAACATTTTATTGAAGGAAAGAGGAAATTTTGAATCTTGGAATATCATGGGAAACAGCAGGCAAGGATGAAGCTGTCTGGAAATTTGAGCAGACATTCTGTAGCACGAGGACAAAGGCACTGGGCACCTGGGAGGCAGCGGGCAGTGATGATTGTGGGAGAAAATTTCAAAAAAATCTCTACATTACATTCACATGCCAATTTTGTCTATTGTAGGATTAAAGGCCCTTCCTACGAAACTCTGTTGGACCTTTGCAGGATTATAATATAATAATATAATATAAAACCTGTAGCTTATTTTTATTGCTATGATGTTTCAGAAGATGAGAATTAATGTCCGACCAACCTTAATACTTGGAATACAAGAGATTCAGAAGCAAATGGAAATTGACTGATGCAGGCAGCAGAGCTAGAGTTCTCAAGTCAGAATCTGCAGTTTCTGATTTTAGTAGATCTGGGGTGGGACCTGCAGTGTGGGGCATTTCTGACAAGTCCCCTGCTGCTGCTTCTGATGTTCCTGGCTGCACGGTGGCATTTTGAGAGCCACTGTGGTAGAGAAATTCATCTGGAAGTTAACTTCAAGCAGAGAGTTATTGCCAGAAAGACAAAGTTTATTTTCAGAACAAAAAGGTTATAATGACCAAGAATTGGAGCTTTTATTCAGGGGAATATGTTTGATTGGTTGATGTCACTTACCCTGACAGTCTCACATAGAAGTGAAGCATCTGGTGCAATGTCCATTAAACATTAGTTTTCCCTTCCTTCCTATGCACAACCTTGGGTTCAGAGGTGTCTTTAGAGGTTGGGAATTGATCTCTAGATCATGTATTAGTTCATGAGCACTGTGCATTAGCATTTTGTTGCCCTGACAAAATAGCTGAGAAAATCAACTTAGAGGAGGACATATTTATTTTGGCTCACAGTTTCAAAGTTTTCAGTTTGTAGTTGCTTGGCTCCACTGCTGTGGGCTTGTGGTGGGACAGAGTATCATGGTGGGGAGCATGTGACAGAGCAGAACTGCTCATCTCATGGTGGCCAGGAAGCAGAGGTGGTGATGAGGGGAGAGAGAGAAAGAGAGAGAGAGAGAGAGAGAGAGAGAGAGAGAGAGAGAGAGAAGGGGCCAGGGTCTCTTGCCTCTGGTGACCTCCCCTCTTCAACTGGACTCCACTTCCTAATAGACTGTTTGGGTATGACCTCATCATTGGGTTAATTCCATCGATGAGGGTAGTGCCCTTGTGAACCAGTCACTCCTCACAAGCCCCACCTCTGAACATTGAGGTTCTGGGGACCAAACCTTCAACACATGAACCTTTGGAAGACATTTCAGATCCAAACTATAATAGGCTGCTATAACATGTCCCCAAACTGTATGACTTAGAACTATTGGAATTTATTGCATCACATCTCTGAAGGTTGGAAGACTGATACCAAACTATTGCCAGGGTTACTCTCTCTCTCCCCTGGCTCCAGAGAATCCTTCCTTGCCTCTTCTAGGTTCTAGTGTTTTCTGGTAATACTTTACTTGTAGACCCATTGATCCAGTTAAAGGCCACATTCTCCTGTGGGTGTACACACATTGTCTTCCTTCCGTGTGTGCATGTCCAAATTTCCTCTTATGGTAGGAACATCAGTCATATTGGGCTGGGGCTGCACTTATGGCTCATTTAAACTTGATTGCCTCTATAAAGATGCTATTTCCCAATAAGGTCATGTTCTGAGGTACTGAGGGTTAGGACTACAGCATTTTTTTTTTTTTTTTTGTTGGAGGGAAACTCATTTCAACACATGAGAATGTACAATTACTGTTTCCAAGAATCAAAATAATTCACTAGATCCTATATGCATTTGGTACTATGCAAAGTAAATTAATTGAACACAGAACTGTGATGCCTAAGGCAGACTTTGCAGATAGTGGAAGATAGAGTAGGAAAAAAAAATACAAAAATTTAAGGAATACAGCCAGATTACCAAAGGATGAATTCTTCTTGGTCTGACCAAAATGGTTCATGGCTATCTCATATGTGAAACCATAATATTTTGCACATACATTATTATTAAAGTTATTACCTTCCATTATGGCTGATTATCTCTATTAATCTCTAAGCTGTGAGCTGCTCAAAGAAAGAGACTTTTTCAAATCCTATTTATATTCTCAGGGCCTGGCACATAGTAGGTGCTTAATTTGGTGAATTGAAGAAATTAAATCAGGAGCCCACTGGGATTTTGGCAGGGATTTTCTGGGGTCTCTGCTTGTCCTGCAGGTAGAGAAAAATTAGAATGGCTATGCAGAAGGATCTACTGGTGCTGCCAGAAATTGCCCTCCATGGATGCTTAATTTCTCTGAAGTCTCATTTCCATTAAAAAAAATTAGTGTTGAGTTGGCAGTCTACTCCATACACATCCCTGTTTGTTTTATTACAAAAATAACGTTTCAAATTCCTTCAATAAATTGCTTAATTCCTCTCCCCTCTTTCTGCCTATCTCCAATTTGAGAAAAATGATCTGGCCTGGGAGTTTCGGTCGGGTTTCTCCTATGAGTGTGTTCACCACCTTCCATCCACAGAACAGGGAGGACGGTGGTGTGTGAGGTGGGAGTGTGACAGGGAACAAGGAAGTGGGTGGCTGGACAGAAAAACTCTCATGGAGCCGTTGACGTTGCCAAAGTGGACAGGAAGGTTGTTGACCTTGGCGAGAGCTGGGCAGGCTGGTGTGCGGAGTTAGCGTGACCTAATCCTGATGGATGGAGAATCTCATATTTTTTCCTTCTTCCTCCTTTTATTTGGTGGGGGAGGGGGTAGTGGGAACAGTGAATAGGCAAGGGAAGGGAGGAAACAAGGGAAGGAGGAGCATGTAGGAGAGCCCCTGAGAGGCTTTGGTCCCCAGGGTATTTTGGTTGTAGTCTTTGGAGAACATTAGATCTGAATTTCTGGAAGGAAAGACTAAGTCTTGATGAGGAGTAGGACAATGTGAAATGACTGTAGGGTCCTCAGAAAAGTTCAGATAGATGAAGATGATTGGCAAAAGGCAGCCTTTGGCAATGCTACCGAGAATCTACTGGAGAAGAAAGTTGCAATGATCCCAATTATAGGGATATCGGGAAAATCTCTTTC
Source organism: Sciurus carolinensis (assembly GCF_902686445.1). Taxonomy (NCBI): domain Eukaryota; kingdom Metazoa; phylum Chordata; class Mammalia; order Rodentia; family Sciuridae; genus Sciurus; species Sciurus carolinensis. Next base: position 36,750,506 of record NC_062227.1, read on the forward strand.
GCTGTAGGTCTGTGGGGCTCAGAGGGACAGAGCAGGAACTGAGCCATATATTAAAGGCTGCAGCTGTCCCAGTGCAAGCTCTCAGCATTTCTCTTTCCCTATTTTGCTTGTTTATGGTGGCAGGGATTAAATTCCAGGCCTTGCTAAGCATGTACTCTGCCACTGAGCTGCACACCTCCCCACCCCTCTCATCACCTGTCATTGTCATCCAGCTTGTGATGTCCACCTCCAGAAAGGAATGTGCTTCTGCATGCTATGATTAATTTGATTTTGGTTCCAGTTGCTCTGTTCCTGAAAGTGAAGGAGTAATTGCATCAGTCTATTATCAGTTATTTGGTCATTGCCTGGGATAATATCCTAGAAAAGAAGAAACTTAGTGAAAAGAATTGTATTCCGAAAAGGCAATTAGAACACCATGTTTTTTGCTCTGAAAATTTGGCACAAGGAATTTAATTTCACCTAGCATTTTAGATGATTTCTCCAAAGGTATCATTTCACCCCTTGAAGGCATCCTTGCAAACTAGCACAGGTCAGAATTAAAAAGAAACCAATCCAGTTCAGAAAGAAACCATAATGCAGGAAAGAATGAGAATGAAACAGAAATTTGGAACCTATCACGTGACGTCTGCTGGCAGATGCAGCTCATGCTGTTAGATGTGATTCTGACACTGTTCTCTGGCTAGAACTGGTGAGAACTTAAAGTATTTTATGGGTCATGAGACTTTTTGGCTCTATCTGCAAGCTGCCCTAAGGAATTGTCTTTTTTATGTTTTAACTATTCCTTCTGAAGCTTACTTTTCACTAAGAGTGGGCAACCAGAGAGGTCTTTGTCCAAATCCATTACATAATCCCTCCAGGAAATGCCGTGACAGGGTACAGTTGATGAAATAGAAACCCTGGGACAGTGACCTTTCTCCCAGATATCCGAGGACATACTTTATGCTTCACTGGGCAAACATTCCTCCTACCAGACTGGATTCAGTTCTAAAGATTTCTTTCCTTTGCAAGGGGCCAGGAGACACAATAGGTTGCAGAAGTGTGAAGAGGTTTTTCTTTCAATAAAATTATTATCTCATGTTTCTACAAACTGGAAGTAGACATTTGTTGCATGATTAAATAGGGAGGCACCACAAATAATAACCTGGTCCTTGGCCTGGTATGCAGGATGCGATTCAAGGAGAAAGTCAAAGGCAGCTCACAGTGCCAGTGTGTTCTCATCACCTTGCTATGTTTTGATAGTTGTTTTCTGTTGGTGTGCTAGTTAAGAAGAATAGGTATGATTCTTTTTTGACAGTTACCTTCACTTTTTTCCTTTCCTAGATATGCAAGGTGTTAACCTGCATCTTTTTTGTGAAGAATACACACACACACACACACACACACACACACATACCCACACACATATTTATAATATCTGATTCTTGCAAAATTTATTTAAGCATGTTAACATTCTATGTATTTACTTATGAAGCCTCAGGGTTGATCAGCAACATCAAGAAAAAAAAAAAACAAGTAAAAAAAAAAAAAAAAAGAAATGGGAAATAAAAGGAAAAAAAGCCCACAACAATAAAATCCTTCTTGCTTCCAGGGACTGTTACTTTAAGAGTAATAATTCTGCTAGTGACAATGACAATGACTGTAACATGAGCTTTTACTTACAAATGACAGTAGAATCTGAGTGTCCTTGAAAATTATAGTTCCTGTAAGACTCACCCAAAACAGATAAAATGAAGAGCGTGGGCTTAGCTGTTTATTTGTGACTAATTAGTGAACTATATTCTCTCCTAAGCAGAAAAATGACAAGCTGTCTCTAGTACACAAAGGGTCAGAAAGTTCTAAGCCTGTTTTTCTCATACTTGGGTGAAGCACCTGCTCATTTAGAGGATAAAAATGATTTCAGCTCTACAATATTGTCTTAAATTATTTTCAGTTATAATATTACTCAACTTTATAATATAGACAATTTAAGTGTGATGAAAAAAGAATGTGTATTTTAAAAAATAATAGAGTGCAGAGCTTCTTATATGCCCATTAGATAAACATTGCTGATTATGTTGTTGAAATCTTTAATCTTTAACAATTCTTCTTCTTCTTCTTCTTCTTATTATTATTTTGCCTGTTGTATCTACCTGCTTTGGAGAGGAGTGCATGTATTAGTTTCCTAGGGCTCAGTCAACAGACTCCCACACATTTGGAGGCTTAATCCACACAAATGTGTTGCCTCAGTTGTAGTGGGCAGACATGGAAATCCAGGAGATGGCAGGCCCACCCTCTCTGTGGAGGCTCTAGGGGAAGCTCCTTTCTTGCTTGCTTCCTGTTTCCGGTGGCTCAATTGTTCCCTGGCTCATGGACTCTAATGGCTGCCTCCACTTTCACATGGCCTCTTCTGTCTCTTAGAACACTTGTCACTGGATCTGGGGATCACTGAGATAACCCAAAGTAATGACATCTGAGAATCTTTAGTTACATTTGTAAAAGCCCCTTTTCAAAACAATGGAAAAAAACAGGATTTGGGGCATCAGGATGTGGACATATATTTGAGGGCAATCATAGAGCCCATTATAGTGTATTCAAATTTCTCACTATCCTGACATCCCACGCCCCATACATCTGCCAATTTTTATTTTATGTATTTGTGGTTGTGTTATTAGGTAACTGAGTTCAGGATTTCTCTCCCTGATTCATTGTCCCTTTTATCATTATGAGATGATCTTCTAAATCCTCTCTCTCTCTCTCTCTCTCTCTCTCTCTCTCTCTCTCTTCCTTTAAGATCTATTTGGCTGATATGAATATAGCTTTTCCAACTTTCTCTGGCTTGGTATTGCTATATTGCATTATTTTCTATTATTTTACTTAAAATTTTGTGTTTTATTGTTTTTCAGAGGTGTTTGAGAATGGCTTATAGTTAGACTAAAAACTTTTAAAACCTTGTTCAAAAGTAGAGAATATAGCACAATGAACCTCCTTATAGTCATTAACCAGATCAGTTATCAAGATTCTATCACATTTGTTTCTCCTATTCCTTTAAAAAGATTCCTTTTCTCTTTGTTTGATCTTCTTTGCAGAAGTACTTTAACGCACTTCTCAAATATTACATAATTTTACCTTATGTATGTTCAAATAATATGAATGTTTTCTTCATTTATAACAAAATACCATTATTATATCCAATTAAATATTAATCATTTGGCATCATATATATATATATACACACACACATATATATATACACATATATATATATATTTACACTATATATATACCAATATATGAGTCCTCCAATTTTCTGTGCTGGTAATTTGAATTAGGATCTAAACAAGGTCCATGCACTTGATTTGTTACACCTCTTAATACAGAGCAGTTCTACTTTTCTAGTTTTCTTCTTTCACGCTCTTATTTCAGAAATAAGTTAGTTTCTTGTAAAGTTCCCCTTATCTTACATTATTAAAATCAGTGCTTTCCTTTGAATATTGTTTATCGTGTTCTACAATTCCCTATCTTTCCTTCAAATGGAGATTATCCAGGTTGAGTATTTCTGTCATTTAACTGGTAAATTTGATCCATTTACATTGATTGAACTTGCTGATTTTATAAAATGTATTTCTACCATTCATTTTATGCCAATTGCCTGTTTTTTAAAAGTATTTTTTAGTTGTAAATGGACACATCATCTTTTTGTGTATTTATTTTTATGTGGTGCTGAGGATCAAACCCAGGGCCTCACACAGGCTAGGCAAGCACTCTACCACTGAACTGCAGCCCCGCCCCAACTGGATGCTTTTTAAAGTATTTCTTCATGTATTTCTTACTTAAAAATTTTCTTCCGTTAAACACTTACTTTCTATTCTTTAAGTAACTATCTTTAAAATTTTTTTTATGATCATTTGATTAATATAAAATCTATAGTAATCCTATCTTTACCATTTTCCTTAAAATGCAAAGTCTAAGTACTTTACAATCACTACTTCATATTACATATTATTTTTCCCAGTATTTTATATAGTCAGGGCTTATTTAAATTTATATACATGTTTATCAATTACTTAACTCATAATTTCTTTTAAATTTAGCTGCTAATTTTGTAGTTTGGAGTCCTTAAAGTATGCACTTTAGTAATTATTTCATTGAGGGTTTATAAATGATAAACCTTTTCAACATTTGCCTAAAATATTTTTTCTTTCACTACCCTCACTAATGAATGGCAGTTAGTTTAGGTGGGTATAGAATTCTGGATTTTTTTTTTTTCCCCCAGCAGACCAAAGAAATTATTCCATTGTCTTCTGACCTCTAGTTACAGAGAATTTTATTTGCCAGTGTAATTTTCCTTTCAGTTACATCTGTTCTTTTACTCTAGTTTTAAGATTTTTCTATTTCAGGATTTAAAGTGGTATATTGTGGGATATTTTTATTTTACTTATTGTGCTTAAGGTTCAAAATCTTTTTTTCATCTGAAGATTTATGCCTTTAATCAATTTTGAGAAATGCTCAGTTATTCTGTTCATTTTCATCTTTCTCTTCTGAATTCCTAGAAAATGATTATTGAACACTTTTATTCTCTTCTCAATGTATCTTAAATTTTCTTACCTTTTAAAATCTTTATTTTAAAGATATAAAATATTTCTATCTTTCTACATTTTGTCTCATTCATATCATTCATTAATGTGTCTTTTAAATGACACTAATTGGTCTTTAATCCATTCATTGAGTTTATAATTTCAATGTTCATCTTTTACGTTAGGCCTTCTATTTAGTTATTTTTCAACTCTTATCAGACTTTGTCATATTTCTTGTTTATTTTATCCTTTTGAAACTCTTTAATTTATTTAAATATACTTCTCTATATTCATATTCAGATTACTGTTACTACCTATAGTTCTAGGCATCGGATCCTCTTACTATATTTGATTTTTCCCATAATCTTTTATTATGAATTCATTTTTAGGTAGGACTTGCACTTTTTTTTTTTAAGTGCTGAGGATTGAACCCAGGACCTTGCTCATGGGAAGCACATGATTTACCCATTTTGAATAAGAATGCTCTGAGACAAAAGTGTGGTAACATCCTTCCAAAATGGATCTGCATTTCTTCTGCAAAGTACCCAAAAGTGATAAGCAAATATATGTTAATGTATTGGCTCAGAATTTCCCAGGCCTGTGGACAGCAGCATTTAATCTTTGAGCCCATCAGAGGCTCAGTCCAAGTCTGGCACTTTCTCTTAACAAATGTTCCCTACAGTGAGCCAAGGCAGGGCTATTCTGTCAGGCCCTTGAGTAGCAGGCAGAGTTTTTCCTACCTCTGCTTCTCCAGAGTAGCAGCTCTTGAAGATCTGGCTTTACATATGAGTTATACTTCCAGTTTTCAACATCTTGTGAGTCTTCTACTCTTCATTCATTATAAAACCCAGGCCTTTAGGCCCCTTCAGTTAGGCCCCCTGCAGACCCCTGCCAAGCTCACTCATGAGCATGAAATGCAACTGTAGGTTTTGTTACTATCACAATCAGATTCTTCATTGTTTTCATTTCTTCTGCAGCCAGACTTGATCCCACTTGAGTTCTCAGTCAGGGCTCTTATAAAACTTGCTACTTGGAGCAGAACAGAAATAGTTGAAAGATCACTTCAAGTCAGATGAATCTTGACTTCAGACTCTTCCCTTCCGCTGCAGATGGTTACAGGGTTTAGAACCAGTTTAAGAAGGACCTGGCATTAGTCTGCATTCAATTAGCAAAACCACACAAACCAGAGGGATTGTCCTGCTCTGTCTTGCTGGATGGTTCTGGTGTAGTTAAAATGCCCATGAACTCCACTCTGTGGTTCAAATCTGACTTCAAAAGCTGTGCTAGCTGTCAATTTTGCCCCAATTTTTGTAGCTTGCAGAAAAAATAGTATGGGAGAGTCCATGTAATTTCCCTGCCATTGCTGGAAATCTAAAAGAGAATGGCCCGCTGAGGCAATATCTTTGACTTTCTACCAAGTTCAATCTTTTTTGTTATTAGTAATTTAATATGAATCACGACAGAGTCCCTTTCTTCTTTCTCAATGAACTCTGTCTTAGAGTTCTTAGAAAACATGCAAAAAATGTATAATCATGTTTCATGAATGTATAATTTTGTTTTCTTTCATTACTTAACTACAGAAAAAATCAGAAAATAACTTCTTTTTTCATCAAACATTAAGATATAATCCATAATTTAGATGATTAGATAATGAAGTTTACACGTCACTCCTGAAAATTCTATATATAGGCACGAGTCTCCTTTTCACCATGTTTTCAACTTCCTGGCTTCTCTTAAACTTCAGTGAAAAAGTATCTCTTCCTATCCTTGATCAAACAGCTTAATCTTCTCCTGCCTACGATTTTCAATTATACTGGCTTTGAAAGGTCTGAGGACATTGTCTGTATTAAAGACACTGCAGTCTAGCATTCTTATAAGCTGTGCAGGCTCAAATCCCATATGAAGGCTAGATCTCAATTTATCATAACCCCTGGGCATGTCCACATTTCCTATAAACAAATCGAAATTATTTCCCCTTTTGATCTGGATAGACTGAAAAAGAAATCTCTCTTTTGGGGATAAAACTTCTTTTCATTTCACTCTCTTCTTTTTCTTTTCTTTTCTTTTCCCTCCCTCCCCCCCTTCCTTCCTTCCTTCCTTCCTTCCTTCCTCCCTCCCTCCCTCCCTCCCTCCCTCCCTCCCTCCCTTTCTTTCTTTCTTTCTTTCTTTCTTTCTTTCTTTCTTTCTTTCTTTCTTTCTTCTTTTTCTTTCTTTCTTTCTCTCTCTCTCTTCCTCCCTCCCTTCCTTCCTTCCTTCCTTCCTTCCTTCCTTCCTTCCTTCCTTCCTTCCTTCCTTCCTTCCTTCCTTGTTAAGGGAGCTTGTTTCTGATAGAACATAGGAAAGGAGAGTCCATCAGCCCTTATGCAAGTTTCCTGTCTCTTTCTCCTTAGCTGGCAGAAGGACTTCAAAAGTCTCCTCGCGCTTCTTCAGCTTAATTCCCATGGACATCTCCCATTATGGCCGAGAGAACTGATAGGAAATCTGAGATGAAGCAATATAAAGTGTCACTCAGAGGACCTCTCACTCGGAGTGGAGAGTGCATCACCTTCAGCCTCTCTTACCTCCATTCCTGAGGTCTGCCAACTATTGCCTGTGCTGTTACTTGTTGGCTGGAGCGTGTGCAAGTGGGAACTTTGTAAGTGCGTCTTTTCCTTTTCCTTGGTTCCAAAGCTTGTTTGTGTTTCATTATCTTTTTCATCCAAGGTGAACGTGAGTATTAGGCAGTGCTCATAAAACAATTGTTTGGCTTATATACAGGAATTTTCTCACATTCTTGCAGGATGGATTTTCTCCATGCAAAGCACAAAAATATGCAATCCAATACACTTCCATCTCTCTTTATACAGTAAAGACTCTAATATTTATTTAAAGTTTTGTCATATTGACAAAGGGAGACTCCACGGAGGTGACACCCCAGAGGGAGCAGCTTTGACAGAAAACAGCAAAATGTTTTTGTTTCTTGGGCTTATACTTAGGTACTTCCTTTAGATCAGAGTCTGGTTGCATGTATACTGTAGATGCAAAACTGAAATGAACAAAAGGCGAGCCATTTTTACTCAAAGAATTCTCTGTACAGGTCAAGGAAATGCCAAACTTAACAGATGTCTTAGACTGTGCCCTGCAGGTCAATAAATTAGAGTTTTGTTGAACCAGGAAGAGGAAGGAATTCCAGAACTTCAGGTCCCCCAATGGAAATGCCCCTTAGGACAAGTCTAAACTGGGGAAATAGCACTGGAGTTCTTCCAAGTCAGTTGGCCCAGTCTCCTGTAACTCATTTCTGGGCCCCCTGAAGCTGTTTGTTTAACTCTGCCTTCTACAATGCTACAGTGTCAAAGGGAGTTAATCATTAGCAAGTGTGAATAATGTCAGTGTAACACAGTGAGATTGCAGCTCTGTTTGGACAAAATTTTAAGCATTTTTCAGGTTTCAAGAAAAAAATGACCACAGAATGTTAAGGTAGCATGGAATTTTGAAAGCAGTTAATTCACTTTCTAGTATTTTAAATCCCCCTTCTTATTGTGCACCTAGAGGAGAAGGTGGCACGATTCCCTCCAGGTGATGTAGTGTTGCAGGTGCCTGGTGATGGTCTGATCTAGCTTGTCAGTTTAAGGCCAGTCTGTGGAGACCAGTGTTTGGAGAGTAGGTCTAGGATCCACTAAAAGGTTTAGGATAGGGTCTTCAACCTCCCTATTCTCCTCCTCTGGCAGAACCACCAGCTTCTGCTGTTCAAATAATATGAACCCATTTGGGACCCAGAGCCTAAGAGGCCTTCTACTTGTCCCCTGGGTTGGGGGTCACAATGAATTCAATACCTCTTTCTGGATTAGAACCACCAAAACCCTGTGTCCTGGAATCTGGGCTGGGAATGGATATAAAGCAACACTCCAATAGGCATGGAAGGATGAATTTTCCATGGGTTCACCTGAGTCCTAGTTGAAAAGAGAGTGATCATCCTCAAACATGATCAAGAGCTCACAGTCACCCAAATGGCTCTCAGGTCAAGAGTCCTAGGTTTGAAGAGGCCTCTTAATAGCAGGTCCTGATCCTGGACTGTCTCTGAAAATCAGTCACCTCGTCACCATGAGAATTAGAAATTTCTTCCACAAACATGTACAGACAGACTTCATCTTTTTCTGAGACTGGACCCACTCAAACGTGCCTTTCTTCAGTAAATTACCAAAGCTGCTCACCTTGAGGTTCAATCCAGTCAGTCACCAAACACTAAGACCCAAAGATCTCCAATTAACTCTCTTTTCTTGATGCCTGAACTTAGTTTGGCCCTTGCAATTTCTCATTTAAACTCCTTTTCGTTAATCTTCCTGACCCTCAAATTCAGTCCAGATGTTGCTGGAGTCGCCTCTCTAAATGCAGCTTGATCTGAACTTTCCCCTGTAGGGACAGTGTTCCCCTTGGATGTGACCTGCCATTCCATTCCCTTCCTAACCAGGACTTGCATTCCACACTAGCTCCATCTCCACTGTCTCCTACCTTGTACCAACCCCATGATGGGGTCTTATGTGTCATGGATTTTCAGACCTCTTGCCTTCTTTTTTTTTTTTTTTTATTGTAAACAAATGGGATACATGTTGTTTCTCTGTCTGTACATGGCGTAAAGGCATACCATTTGTGTAATCATAAATTTACATAGGGTAATGTTGTTTGATTCATTCTGCCATTTTTTCCCTTCTCCCCCACCCCTCCCACCCCTCCCCTCCCTCTATACAGTCCTTCCTTCCTCCATTCCTGCCCCCCTCCCTAAACCCAACTCCAACTCCAACACTAACCCCTCCCACCCCCCATTATGTGTCATCATCCACTTATCAGCGATATCATTCTTCCTTTGGTTTTTTGAGATTGGCTTATCTCACTTAGCATGATATTCTCCAATTTCGACCATTTGCCTACAAATGCCATAATTTTATCATTCTTCATTGCGGAGTAATATTCCATTGTATAAATATGCCACAGTTTCTTTATCCATTCATCAACTGAAGGGCATCTAGGTTGGTTCCACAATCTGGCTATGGTGAATTGAGCAGCAATGAACATTGATGTGGCTGTATCTCTGTAGTATGCTGATTTTAAGTCCTTTGGGTATAGGCCAAGGAGTGGGATAGCTGGGTCAAATGGTGGTTCCATTCCAAGTTTTCTAAGGAGTCTCCACACTGCTTTCCAGAGTGGCACCTCTTGCCTTCTTGCGTGTCCCTCTACCTGGAATGCCCTCCACTCAAGGCCAACTTGAAAGTTCCATCTCGCCATCCTAGGAAGCTGTTGGCTTATTCCTAGTCTCCTTGGCTCCCCCTTATCCCAACCTCTTTGAGCTAAATGCCCCTCTTCCATACCCTTGCAAGTCCCTGTCTGTTGTACACTAAAGGACTCACCATCTTGGATCAGAAGCATTTCTTTGTCTGTCTGCTTTCCTAAAATACACAGTCCTGAAAGTCAGAGACATCTGGTTCATTTTCATACCCTCTTAACACACTCGTAGAGTTTGGTAGAAGTTTGTTGCAGTGCACAGAGCTGAAGTCTAGGCGACATCTGTGTTGGAGTCAATAACCTTGATTCAAAATGCAGCACTTGATTACATTGTAAAAGGAACCACGGAGCTTGGTGGTTCACCTTGCTGCAGTTTGCAGTCACTTGGAGGTCTCAGTGGAGAGGAGCAAGTCTGTTGGGAGTTTTCTGGGAGAAAATCCTGGGGCCCCCTGCCTGGAGTTCTGACCTAATTAGTCGGGGATGGCAGGACATGAGTACTGAAACAGTTCCTAGGTGGAATGCTAATGCTGAGTTTGAATTTTACCTGCCCTTCCCCATTAAGGATAAATAGGTACATTTGTTGTTTTTTCTGGTATCATGTCTTTCTGATGTGGTTTGTAAGTTCTTCCTCTTTCTGTTCCTCAAAGACTTTCTTGTTCTTCAAATTGTAGGGACCAAATGCAGTTAGAGAGTTGGACCAAGTATTGGAGAAACTTTCAGTTCTGGTCACACAGTTGGTAGAGTCATTACCTATGAAACAAAAATATTGATGCCTGGACCTTGACCCTAGATCTTGCAGAACACATGGACTTCTCTGCCTTTCCATGTATGGCAGACCTTACGTACGATCCCTGCTCTTTGGGGAAAGGTTTTTTTTTTGTTTTTTGTTTTTGTTTTTGTTTTTGTCTTAAAGGTTGTTAGGAGCTGGGTGCAGTGGCTCATACCTGCAATACCAGCAACTCAGGAGGTGGAGGCAGGAGGATGGCAAGTTTGAAGCCAACCTAGAGAGGTCCTAAGCAAATTAGCGAGACCCTCTCTCAAAAAAAAAAAAAATAAATAAATAAAAAGGGCTGGGGATGTGGTTCAGTGGTTAAGCAACCCTGAGTTCAATCCCTGGTACTGCCCACCCCCCCATAAAATATAAAAGGTTGCTAGAGAGAGGAAGGGCAATACTTGGTCCAACTCTCTAACTTTCTGTACTGGGAGTAGAGAAAGGAAAGAAATTGGGAGGGGAAAAAAAGTGCATATGATACTTAGTGGGAATAGTACCAGTAACAGACTTAGGATCCATTTAGTGACACTAAAGTCAGTCATGGGAAATTGCTTTCACTTCATGCTTCTTCTTCTTCTTTTTTTTTTTTTTTGTGCTGCTGGGGATTGAATCCAGGGCCTCATGCTTGCAAGGCAAGCACTCTACCGACTGAGCTATCTCCCCAGTCACACTTCATGCTTCTTAATGATTGATTCTTGCATTTCATAATAAAGGGGGTGAAGCCAAGGAACAGCCAACCTTAATGTTGTGTGGTTTAAAATTTTTTATCCTTGGGGATCTGGTAGTGGAATGAGATCTGACCAATGAACTTTCTCTTCGCATACCTGCCCAAGTGGCAAGCTGACGTAGAAGTCCAGTGGTCAAGTCATAGAAGTGAGGCTTTATTTCCCATTAGTGTGTCCCTCAGAACTCTTAATAGCCTGCCTTGGGTGAGGGGATGAGAAACCCAAATTCTCCATTTATACTTTCCTCTTATGGAAACAGGAGGAATAGCTGGTTTCAGCTTGCTGCTCATAGATATAGCTTGTCACATCTATCCAACCCCACCCCTAATCATTGCTGACCTGCTGGAACACTTGAGAGAAGCAAGCAAAATGGAGAAGCTAGCTTTTAAAATTCAAATTTCAAAGAAGTCCAGCATAGGGGACAGCATTATTTTTTGATTCTTTCTTATCTTTTCTTTTTTCTGGTACTGGGGATTGACCCCAGAAATTCTTTACCACTGAGCCACATCTCCAAACTTTTTTATTTTTAATTTTGAGATAGCATCTTGCTAAATTGCTTAGGTCCTCACTAAGTTGATGAGGCTGGGCTTGAACTTGCGATCCTCATGCCTTGGCCTTGGGAGTTGCTGGGATTAAAGGCATACACCATGGTGCCTGGCACGTGATCCATTCAAGTAGGAGACGGAGCAAGACCAAATGCAAATGCAAGTACTCCTCTGAGTTTTGTGTTTTCATAAGGCTCAGCTGATAATGACTTTAAGGAAATGGTGATCACACACGTGGCCTTTTACATTGTGGAGAGTTGACGTAACCCACGCTTTCTTAGGTGAAGCTTTCTGCTCTAGGTTTAAGAAGGGAGTTTCTTTCCCCCGATGTGTTGATGTGTTGGAAGGTGTCTTGAAGCTTTTCACTTTCAAGCCAAAAGTTTCACTTTTCTAACCATGCAGTGAAGTTCCTCCACTCTCTTACATCCCGTTGATGCTCCATGGAGTGAGGACCTCAGGAACACCTGCTCTGAACAGGGAGATAAGTGGTGCCTTAGTGCCTTCTACAGTCCCTAACCTGAGGAGCAACCAGCAGTCTTGTTCCTTCCTCCAAATCCTCCATGTTTTCCTTTCTATTTTCTTTCTCATATGAGGGTATTTCTAGGATAATTGTGCCCCTTGTCTTTCTAATACCAGGGGGCAGCATAGATTACTAAGGTTTTCCTTTGTGCTATAATATGTCCTCCAAAGACCCACGTGGTAAAGGCTTAGTCCCAACTTGGTGCTATTGAGCTCATGGAAACCTTTAAGAGGTGGGGCCTAATGGGAGGTGTTAGGTCCATGAGGTCATGTCCTAGAAGTGGATATTGGGACCCTAGCCTCCTCTTCTTGCACTCTTTCACTTCCAAGACTCAAGGAGGTAAACAGCTTTGCTCTATTCTCTACTCCTTGACATGGTCCCAAAAGCAATGGGGCCAACTGACTGGGGACTGAAACCTCTGAAATCATGAGGTTTCAATAAACCTTCTCTTTTTATAAGTTGATTATTGAAGGTCTTTGTTACAGTAATGGAAAACTGATTAACACTGTTTCTCCTCTTTTAAAACACCTGTATAATAAGGAAAAAATGTAGTGTGAGCCCCTGGGTTCAATCCCCAGTACTGGAAAAAAAATCATTGACCAAACTTGAATGGGTGTTTTAATTTTAGTACTCATGTTTCCTATTTTTCCTACTTAAACCTTGCAGTAGTAGTTCAAGATGGCCTCAAATGGCCCCCCTTTTCTGATATTCATTCCTTTGTGTAATCCCTACCTCTTGAGTAACTTGTTTCTAATGAATAGCATGTGTCAGTCTTGAGGAGTTGTCAATTTCATGATCATATGACAAGAGGTCCTCATGTCCATCTTGCTGGTAGACTGACTCTTCCTGGAGGTTTGATGAAACACGCTACCAAGCTTGGGAAGTCCATGTGGAAGGATATGAGGGCAGCTTCCAGCCCATACCTGGCTAGACATTGAGCCTATTCCATCCAATATTCTCCCCCAAATAAATTCTTCCAACAATCATGTAAGTAAGCTTCAAATTAGATTCTTGCCCAATTGAGCTTTCAGATGAGGCTCCAACCCTAGCTAACTCCTTGATTGCAGTTTTGTGAGAGACCATGAATCAGAGATACTAGCTATATTCTAACCAGATTCCTGACCCAGAGAAGCCATGAGATATAAATGTGTACTATTTGAAGTGTCTAAGTTTGTAGTAATTGGTTCTATAATAGCAGAAAATTAACACAAATACAAACTTGACATTTTTATGCTGTCATATACAATTTTTCCATTGTTATTGATGTTTGTGTTTGTCTTATCAGAATTGTAAAATTATGGTGGAGAGAGAGGTTCTCTTATGTGCTTTGGCATCTCCTTCAAGTTATTTAGTGATATAATCAATTATTTAGCATATAATAAATGACCATTACCCACTGACTGAGTGAATGAACAAAGGTATTTTGTCTCTATATTTTCAAAAAGTGACTTGGGTTCATGCCTTCTGATTTTGTCACCTCTGATTTCACTGAGTAGTTAAAAGATTCATGCTTATTTTTTTTTTCAGTTAGTTAATGAAGCAAAATGGATTGTTTCCACAAAATGTTACTGTTAATTTTTTTTTTTTCCTAGGATTTTGGAGAATGAGTGTTCCTACTTTTTGCAGGTTTGCACGTCTCTTCCAGACACAGAGACAACTAGCACATGGGAGGCGGGAGGAAGGATCAATGTATGGCTGCCTTCCCACTCCCCTTGAGAGGAAGTAATTTTTGTCTTTCCATCCTTATTGAACGAGAGGTTCTCAAAAGGTGCCACTGACTTCCCTGAATGTTTTCTTCATTCCCACTCCACTGCAGGAGCATTTCTGGGTCTGGATTTGACTTTGAATCATCTGTCTTGTGTTCTAGCTCTGGCAGAAAGACGTCCTCTCCCTCGGGCACCTTGCACTTAGCGCACTACTTTCAACTACAGCCATATGGGTAAGCGATCAGTCTGTCCTTAGGAAATCTAACCAGGGCGGCAGGGAATCCATCTGGATCCTCTGAGCTCTTGGAGAGGTGGGAGAGAGCCATCAAGATGGAGCAGGCAGTATTGGCTCCAGCTGTAGCCAGGGTCCCCTCTTTAGTCTAGATGCTCAGAAAGCACCAGCCTCAGCTTTGGTCCAGGCTGCATTCTTTCCTGGTGGTAGAAGAAGGTGAAGTTTATGGTAACCCTTGCCCTCACAGGGATATCTCTGGTTCTTAACTATGTGCTGCCTGTCAGCAGGGTACAAAAACTCATGGCTCACTATGGAGCCACAAGAAAGTCAGACAGTAAATTCTTTCTATTCGAGTGAACTCGCAGATTGGATGATCCCGTGTTTAGGCAGTATTATCAACCACAATAGTTCCTGGAGGGTGCTGATTAATGGGTCATTTTCAGCTTGGAAGAGTTGAAGAGTGTCTGTACTATTCAGTATTTGTCACCAGTGACTTGAATGAGATTATTCTTGACACACTGATCACCTTTGTTGATTTTGTGAAGAGGATGAGCTTAACAAAGACAGTGAATAACTGAATACAAATCCAGAAATATTGGACCAGTGGGCAAAATCTATCAAGATAGACACCAGCAAAGATAAGTGTAAAGACCTCAGTGTGGGTTCAGCACCCACACGTGCGTGACCACACACACCCTTCACTACTGTTTGTTCTTGTCTCTCAGAGAAGGGGGATTGGGTTCGAAGCCTGGACTTGGGTGTTGTATTTAGGCATGATGCATGAGGGTATGCGCAGAAGGCAGGGAGGTATTGTTTTGGGGGAGATGATGAACTAAAATACTGGCTAGGTTGTTCAACAGAGTAATAGTCCAAGAGACTGGGGGAAAGGGAACCAGATAGAGATCTATCAACAGGAAAGTCTCAGAGAGGGTGGGGGAGGCAGAGTGCAGGCAGAGCCTGGGGCAATTCCTGTCTGATGCTGTGCTTTTTTATTTTTTTAGAAAAATCTGTTGTGTGGGCCTTAGGCATAGGTGGGCAGGGAACGGTTACAAGCACCAGCCAGGTGTGGAGGAGCATAAATACAGAAAAGGGGCAGTGGAAAAAAGGCTCAGGGATTTGAGTTGAAAGTGTGACCTGAGTTAGTATGAGAATGAGTTTCTGGAAAGAGCGCATTTGATCTCAGGCAGAACTGACAGATGTCAATAGCATTCACCGCGGGTCTTGGTCTGGTGTCACCCAGTGTACTGAGTGCAATACTGGGTACCACACCTGATAGGGATTGTTGGCATCTGGAAGAGAGGCTTCATTCATTCCTTTATTCACTGAATATTTTCCAAACACCTACTAATTGTCAGATACTTTTCTAGACACTAGGAATTTAGCCACAAATAAGATAATGAGGTTCCTCTTCCTGGTAAGTTTATATTCTATTCATAGGAGTTAGGGAGAGACACTGTAGTACACAAGTAAATAAGATCATCGTGTAAGGGAATAAGTCACACGGACAGTACAGTTGGGTGATGTGCTGGAAAGTGACTTAGTGGTGAGGGTGGGTGGGATAACTTACTTATTTAGGGTGATGGGAGAAAACCTCTCTGAGGAGCTGAGATCTGAAGGATGAGTAAGAGGCAAACAGAGAGATCCAGGAAAACAATTCTGGGGTAGAAGAAACTGCTAATGCAAAGGCCCCCACAGTGGGAAAAAGCTTAGAGAACAGAAGAGGGTCAGGAAATCTGGGAAACAGAGAGCCAGGGTGAACTGGTATGATGAGGTAAGGTGGCAAAGACAGGCAAGTCTAATGGTCAGTGAAGAGATGCAGAATGATCCCATTTATTCATTAAATAGCCATCTAACAGCACTTACTGTGCCAAGCATGGTTCTAATTCTCTCACAGGTATGAACTCATCTGTCATCATGAAAATGATGGAGCTAACTAAAAATCAAGTTGCATTTTACAGTGGAAAAGGCTATCACCACCATTATTACATTTGAAACACACAAAGATCATGTTAAGTGTTTTTATTTAACCTAATGATTTTATAGACCTTGAACATGAAGCACAGAGAAGATTAAATGATTTGTCCAAGAACAAAACCCTGTGCTATTTTCACTCAGGGTGTCATTTTTCATTTGGGTAATAACTGAAGGAACAGAGAATATTTAACCTGGAGAAGATAGATCTTAGAGGTGATGGATCTCCACCACATGCAGAGAGATGCATCACCATGACTGTGTTTAAATATTTCATGGGTTGTGCTAGTTCCTGCCTCCTCTTGCCACTTGCTGGCCACAGTGACCTCTAATACCTGACCAGAGACACCATGAGTCCTCTTTCCACACTGGGTGGTATCTAATATTTGCTGAGTTATTGATCTTTTTGTCAATGTTATTGTTGTTGCAATTCTTTTATTTCATGAAAACCTCATGGTACTGGAAGAATGTTTAAAATTATTCCAGTTTAGGATTTGGGCTCTTAAATTAGGGAAGGAAGGAGTGCAGCATATCATTAGCAGGATGTTGCTCTCACTGGGTTCCTTCAGTTCACAAACTTTGCATTGAGCATCTCCTCTGGGAAAGACACTGTGCTTGGTGCTGGGAGTAGAGAGATGAAGGGAACAGGTACAGTTCTCCTACCTCATGCAGGTTATTCTCTAGAGGGAGAGACAGATAACAAGCAAGGTAAAAACAGATATCTATGCAATTTCAAATTTTATTAAACTCTAAGGAAGCAATAAGATGTGTTTTTGTTATCACTGTATTATGATCCATTCTGATATTTTTGTGGTATAAAACAACCATAGTAATTTATTTTGCATGCAAATCTGAAATTTTGACAGGCCTTAGTGGGAATAGCTTATCTCTGCTCCCTACCATGCCAGCTGAGGTGATTGAGGATCCATTTCCATGGTGGTCGACTCACATATTTGCTACTGGCTATCATTTGGGAACTCTGCTGGGGGTGGACCTGGGAGCCTCATTGCTTCCTACTTGAGCCTCTCCGTGGGACTGTTTGGGCTTCCTCATAGCATGGTAGCTAAGTTCCAAAAAATAGTCTACATTTATAAGGCCTGAGCCCGGAAATGGACAGGGTCACTTCTGCTATATTCTATTGGTCAAGAAGTCACAGAACACACCTAGATATAACAGTGGTTATAAACCTAACTCTTCATGAGAAAATGTAAAAATAAATAAGTAACCCGTGGCCATTTTTGATTTTGTAAGGAACATCTTCATAAGTTCATATCTTTTTTTTGGGGGGGTGGGGCGGTGCTGGGGATTGAACCCAGGGCCTTGTGCTTGCAAGGCTATATTCCCAGTCCATAAGTTCATATCTTTAGGTCTGCCCTAGAGATCATTCAGTTTTGTCTGCAAATTTTTACTATAATTAGAATGTGTTGACACTGGTTTGTAGGTGCTGGTTTAGCTTTGAGCTTATGATCTGATCAGCTCATGAGGTAAGGGTGATTTATTAACATATGATCATACTTCTCCCTTCCTTACATATATATAAAACCATCTCTTTATTAAGCAACTAGTAAAAGAGCAAATGCTGAATTTACATCCCTGTGGTAAATATGGATTCTTAAAACTTCAAAGTCAATAGGTTGTTAATTAAGCCTGTTCCATCTTTAGGTTCTGAATCTTGGGGGGGTTTACATGCCTTTGGATATCATAATCTGCTCATTTTCATGTCCAGAGCCCTTTGAGCTGCTTTATTTAACTATCAATGATTGTCACAAACATGAAGAAAAACTTGCCTAGCTTTCTGGGGAGCTCCTGACTTCTTGTCTCTCACCCTTCTGGCTGCCTCCCCCTGCTGGGGGAAGATAGCAACACTTGTGTTTGAATTCCATCCCTAGCCTTTATTTTCCTTACATCTTTGATTGGGTGGTTAACCTTCCTGGGATTCATTTTCCCCAACCATAAAATGGAGATAATACTAACTTGAAAGTTGTTCTGAAGGATTTAATAAGCCACCTTCCATGAATCGCATATGCATACAGTACGTTCTCAATAAAAGCGAGTGTCCTTTCTCTTCTCCAAACTCTGGACCAGTTTCTGTCTTTCTTGCCTTAAGGCGAAGTGTCCAGAGAACAATGCAGTGCCTGCCTGGTGGCTCCCTTCACCAGGCCTTTCTTCAGTTCTACCCTAATCATTAACAAATTTGGAAACCCTTGGGGCTAAAACACGATATTCCTGATTTTTTGTTTTTTTAAAGATACATGCACTCACACACCCACATTTATCTTCTCTGCTCACTTAGCAGTGAGATTAAAAAAAAAAATGTCTAGCTCACTTACGATCTTGTCTCTGCATTCTGTTGCAATAAAAACCAACCAGAACAAAGCACTTAAAACAAATTTGAATACAAATAGAAGATTTGGAGACAGATACAGATGGTTTCTTCACAGCAGACGTTTCCCTTATTTTCTTCCTCTCGCTGGTGCCCTTGATCTTCTACTTTGCCCTCAACCCTGCCCAAGGGAAGGCATCAGGGGGAGAGAAAGGCAGCTCCTTCCCAAGTTCAAGCTCTAAACCCTGCAGACCCTTCCCACGTGTTCCTCAGAGAGCCTCGCTGCGCTTAGCCATTCCGGAAGGTTTGTTTATTCCTTGGATAGATTCTATTTGCAACCGGCAGATCAGGAGAGACGAGAGGAAGGAATTACCTCGGATGGCTGGAGCGGAGAACTAATGAAGGGAAGGCTCCAGGGCTTTGCCAATGGGGCATCTGGCCGGAAAATCTATGGATGAATCAGCACAAGTGGATGCTCACTGTTACAAAAATGGCCCAAATCGCATATTCTAGTGATCCTTGTGGATGGTATCATATTAAAAGTGAACTTCAGTGAAAGCATGTTAACTTTTATTGGTGGATGAGAGGTCAGAATCCAGAGACCTTCCACTGGGTCTTTTGAAAGCAAAAGGCACCTTTTAATGTCAGCATTCAAACTTTCAAATCTCTTACCATCTTATATGTGCTATTACAAATTGTTATCATTACAAAGATATTATAAAACCTATCTTTCCTCCTAGAATCATGAAAAGGACTACCCTTAATATGAAATTGGATATTAAAAGCAGTTTCTTATCCATGTGTCCTGAAGCAATCAGTGACAACCATGATTAATTAGTGCATGGGTGATTCCTGGAATGCTAATTGTCATTCTGTGGTTCAAAATCACAACCTGGAATTTTTAAAAAATTTTTTTGTCTTTTGTCCATATGTGCCTCTGAGTATTCAAATCTAAATATTGCTTGCTCTAGATACTTGACATAGTTTATATGCTCATAGTTCATATGCAATTAGTAGTGCCAAATAGTTTATATTTTTGTACTGCCAAATGGCAGTGCAAAGTCACACTTAAAGGGTGCAAAAAGGAAATCAACTGTAGAGCATGATGCTACCTAGTCAGTAGAAAATGAGAGTCTTGGGCATGGGTGGTGAATTGGAGTGACCTGGAGGAGAACTTAGCTTTCCATTTAACGATGGAGCATCTTATACTGTTATTTAACTTCAATAAACCTGTTTCTGTAATATTGGGTTAATGGTAATTACCTCATCAGCTGCTTACATGGAATTAATGGGATAATTCAAATGAAAGATTCATCACAATACTTGGCACATGGGGGACTCAATGAATATCATTAAAATTGATGTTATGCGTATACTCTTGCTATAAACTGGAAAAGTTATTTAGCTTTTTTCCCCTCTTCATTCTTTTATTTTATTTATTTATTTATTTATTGGTACTAGGGATTGAACACAGGGTGCTTAACCACTGAGCCACATCCCCAGTCCTTTTTCATTTTTTTTTTTTTTTTTCTTTTTTTGGTGCTGGGGATTGAACCCAGGGCCTTGTGCTTGCGAGGCGAGCACTCTACCAACTGAGCTATATCCCCAGCCCCCCCCTTTTTTTTTTTTTGAGACAGGGTCTCACTAAGTTGTTTAGGGCCTCGCTAAATTACCAAGGCTGGCCTTGAACCTGAAATCCTCCTGCCTCAGCCTCCTGAGTCACTGGGATCACAGGTGTACGCCACCATAGTTAGTTTATAAATTATAGTTTATAAATTCTTATTTGCTTATTTGTTAGCGTGGCTAAGTTGATTTTCATGTTTATGAAATACCAGCTTTCAATGGTATCTGTCTCTGCACGTGTGTCTCATGGCCTCCAGTCCTCACTTTTGTCCCAGAAGGTAGCAGCTGTATTTCATATCTCTCTGCAGTTTCTACCAAGACTTAGTGGTCATTTGCCTTCCATGGGTGCTCAATGTTACTTGCTGACCATGGTGAGTGAACAGTGGTATGCAGTGGGTGAAAAGCAGAGATTCAGCTCCTACAAAGCTTCAGGTTTGTGGGAGAAGAGAATCCCATTTTTCTTTATAGCTAGGAATACCACTCTTCATCCTGGACCTTCATCTTAGAGTCCCTTGCTCTCACCGGGTGAAATGAGAAGATGAACGGATGGAGTTCACAATCACTAGGGGCAACACAATTCCCGGTGACTGTTTATGGACTCCTGCAGGGTTCAGAAGACTCTAACATTTGGATAAAATGTATTCTATGAATACTAATGTTTAAAAAAAATTGTGATAAGATATATAAAATGTATCATATAAACCTTTGTGTGTGTGGGGGGGAATGCTGGGGATGGTACCCAGGGCTTCCATCATACTCAGTCAACACTCTACCACTGAGTTACACCTCCAACCCATAAACCATTTTAAGTCCACTATTCCATAGCTTTAAAGTACTGGGTGCAGTGGCACATGCCTCTAATCCCAGTGACTTGGGAGACTGAGTCAGTAGGACCTCAAGTTTGAGGTCAGCCTGGGCAACATAGCAAGACCCTGTCTCAAAGTAAGAACTAAAAAGGGTTGGGGATGTAACTCAGTGGTAGAGTGCCTCTGGGTTCAATCTCCAGGACCAGAAAAACCACCTAAAGAGTATATTTGCATTTCTGTGAAACCATCAGCATCATCCATCTCTAAAACTTCATCTTTCCCAACTTGGTGCTCATGAAACAATAATGACCCATCCCCTTCTCTGGTCTCTGACAAGCACCATTCCACTTTCTGGCCCCATGAATTTGGCTACTCTAGGTTCCCCTGTGAGTGGAGTCACACGGGATGGTCCTTTTCTGTCTGGTTAATTTTACTTAGTATAACATTCTTAAGTTCAACCATGTTGTAGCGTGTGTCAGTATTTTCTTCCTCTTAAAGGCTGAATAATATTCAATTGTGTGTATAGACCACATCTTAAGGATTGATTCATCCATGGATGGACACTTGGGTTGTTTCCCCCTTTTGGCTGTTGTGAGCAATGCTGCAGAGCATGGATATTCATATAAATATATATTATATTCATGTAAATATATATTCATGTTACATTAACATAACATATTAAATTATATTCATAAACATATATGTATACATGTACAAATATAGTATATATATCATATAGTATATAGTATACATATAGTATATATTTATGAATATAGCATATATTCATAAATATAGTATATAAAGTATTTATATGTATATATACATGTAGTATCTATAGATATATATATTATATTCATACATATATAAACTACATATATATATATATGCTATATATTTAATGGTGGTGTAGTGTAGACTATTATTATATGCCTGCTCGTGCTCATTTAACTCTCATCCTTTTATATAAGGTCAATGCTGGTGCCATCCCATAGGGATACATTTTACTTTCTGTTTTTCTGCATGCATCACTACATGGATTATTTCCTGTCATGTGTCCATCACACATGACACGTGACACATGTCAGTGTCTCAGGTTAGCTTCTGTTCTAGTCCCTTTTATTTAGGGAAATATTTGAGAAGAGTTCTTACTGCTTAAAATAAAAACCTGGAAGTTGACTGCTTGGGCTAGAATCATTCCAAAAAGAAAAATGTGAAAAATGAGACAGACTTTAAACAAGATGTTATGGTTTAGATGTGGTGTCCCCCGGAAGGTCTCGTGTGACACAATGCAAGAAGGTTCAGGGGAGAAATGATTGGGTTGTAAGAGTCTTGACCCAATTGGTGATTTAATCCTCTGAAAGGGATCAACTGAGTGGCAATTGAAGTGGTGGGGTGTGGCTGGAGGAGGTGGGAATTGGGGCGTAGCTTTGGGTATATATTTGTTTCTGGAGAGCCGAGTCTCTTTCTGCTTCCTGATGATGTGAGCTGCTTCCCTCTGCCACCCTCTCCCGCCATGATGTTCTGCCTCACCTTGAGCCCCAAGGAATGGAACTGGCCTTCTATGGAGTAAGACCTCTGAAACCGTGAGTCCTCAAATGGACTTTTCCTCCTCTACAGTTGTTCTGGTCAGATCTTTTAGTCACAGCAGCGAAAACACAAGCCCAATTACTGCTGGTTTCAGGTGCGTCCTGGAAATGCAGCTTCCTCCACCCCGTGCCAGGTTGCTCACTGCTGTTTGAACCAGAATCAACTTCCTTGTTGTTTTCAAGGCAAGGGCCCCATGTTGCTGGCTCCCCGGCTCAGAGAGCATAGGCAGCCCCAGGGCTGCCACGGAGAATTCGGAGTTCCCAGAATTGGATCGTTTACTTTTTTTTCAATCTGCAGATCAGGGTTCCTTGGAGGTATCAAGTCCTGGGCTCCAGTGTTCTCAGATGACTAACTTACATGAGCCCTTCTCCTCAAGCTCCTGTCACCAGAGAAGTGTTTCTGACATGGCAGAAATGAAGCAAAATCATCCCTCTTTGGATCTTGCTGCATCATCCGTGGCCACCTTTTTGTTTACTGTGAATTTGCTTTTGACTTTCAGTAGGTCCTAGTGGCATAGCCAAAACAAAAAAGATGAGGAAATAAACAAATAGATGCACAATGTAACAAATCGAAGTCTTTAATCATCTCTGAGTACAAACACCCCACAGAGCAATGAGGCTCTCAGCCTATAAGGTGATTTTTTTTTGAGAAGCCACTTATGTTCCACCTAACTTATACTATCATCTGTTATGTTACAGCATTCCCAGCACATGTCAGGCATCTGGGATGCTTTTCTTCCATGTTCCTTCTTTCTCCTCCATATTCACTTTGATGGCTTTCTGTCACTGTGACAAAATACCTGAGATAATCAACTTAAAAGGAGGAAAGTTTTATTTTGGTTTACAGTTGCAGAGGTTTCAGTCCATGGTCAGTTGACTCCGTTGTTGTTGGGCCTGTGGTGAGGGAGAACATCATGGTGGGGGCATGGGGTAGAGGAAGCAGAGGGAGTTGCCATGGTGGCCAGGAAGGAGAGAGAGAGGAGAGATAGATAGATAGATAGATAGATAGATAGATAGATAGATAGATATTGGAAGATTGGAAGAGGTTGAGATTCCAGTATTTCCTTCAAGGGCATGGCCCCAGTGACCTAACTTCTTCCTAGTAGGCCCCACTTCAAAGGTTCCACCACCTCCCAATAACACAAAGTTAAGGACCAAGCCTTTTAACGCATGGATATTTGGGGGACATCCCAGTCCAAAACTACAGCAGTAGCTTATGGAACAGACAGGCACCTGGGTACCTTTGGTGAAGGCTTGTGGGGAACCAGTAATCCTCAGACAGCCTACCTATGGGAACAAAACTTAACACTGGGTCTGGGGGACCTGGACAGATTAATGCTTGGTGCATGGAAAGTCTTCTGAGTATGTATATTGGAAGAATAAATGAATGAAAGAGATGCTTCCCTATGATCAGAGATATCCATTGGCAGTTGCTATCTGGTATTAATTCCATTGTGCAGATGGGGAGACTGAGTGTTTGAGAGATTGATTGATTTCCATGGGCTCAGTCAACCAGCTGATGACTTGTCAATGCCAGAAACAAAACCAGACTTTCATTTCCAGGCTCAGACAGAGCTGAAAGTGTTTGTGCTAGATTTACGCACTTGCCGACCCGTTCCCGCTGATGGCCACTGTGATAAATCATTTCCATTAGAAGCAGATGTTATCATGGCGCACATGGAGACTTGTCTTCCTAAGATTCCAAATAGTGAGGTTGCTACTTTATTATCCTGTCTGTGTGTGGGTCAGTGTTGGTTCAATCCTCACAAACAAATAAGCAAACAATAACAAAATCAGCTGAAGTATAGTCATGTGTCGCTCCAGAAATCATGGTCAGCCTTGTTGGGAAAATGAGCAGGAAAACTAAGAGCTTGGTTGCTTGTATAGAGTAATCAGTGACCACTCACACAGCTATGGAGGTTTCTGGGAATCTGAATCTGGGGAATGTAATAAAACAGCCTTCCTGGCAGCTTTGTAACTTCTGGTACCACCCATCACGGTTTGGGAATCTTGACTTGCATGCAGAGGTTTTCTCATATCAGAATTTTCTGTCACATTTACTATTCACATGGCTTTTGCTTTCTTGTAATAATTTCCTTTTTTGATTATAAATTGAATACATGGAAAATTTGCAGGAATTTGGGGAAAATAAAGTGCATTTATAAAGATTAAAATAAGTCATTTATTTGGAAAAGATAAAATGCATCTTTAAAGATAAAATAACTCATTTATAATTTCATTGCCATTTTTAACATTCTGGGGTATATCCTCCTATTCTTTCATATATGTATTTCCTCTACCACATTATGGGATCTCCTATACATTTTTTTTTGTACATTCTTTCATATATGTATTTCCTCTACCACATTATGGGATCTCCTAAACATTTTTTTTCTACTTTGTGAGAATTTCTCCATGCAATGCAATTATCTAAATAGTTTCTTTTTTAAAAGGTGGTGCTGTTTTCGACTGTGTAGATGTATTTAGTTAGCCATTTCCTCATGGAGGAATGTTGATAAGGTTCTGATTTTGTAGTTCTTATGCATATGGATAACACAGCATCTATTTTTATACCTTTAGACTTCCTTTGAGGAATGCATTTATTTTGTGATTAAGGTATTTGATCTTAATTTTGAATCATTAATTTTGATCCCCCTGGATCTTGGAATTAGAGCAAAAATGAGAGAAAGAGAGAGAGAGAGAGAGACAGACAGACATTGATGAAAGCTGCGACAAATTAATATTCATTAAACTCGAAGTTAAACTGTAAGACTCGTCCTTTTTTCCTCCCTCCCTTGTCTCCCTTGCTGTAATGAATGTCTACCGTGTGTCAGGCAAGCCCTTGGAACAATAAGCGAGTGTGGTTCCCCCTTCGATAAACCTGTCACAGAGAATGGAGGCTGCTGGTACTTCTAGTGGGTGAGAGCGGAGGAGTAGAAGTAGTGGCCCCCTGAGGTTAGAGTCTGGTCAGAGGTAGAGCTGATTTCTGAGCTGATGTGATTTGAGAACTGTCGCTGGAAAGCGTGTATGTGCACGTGGGTGTGCTTGCACACACGTACACTTCATGGGTGATCAAGGGCATGTGGGTGAGAGAAAGAAGGTTGGATGCGTTCACTGCTTGCTACTCACCCAATAACTCTGGAAAGCCTCAGCGCTTCAATTCTGGGTTCATTCCTGAAAATAATAACAACATACAATTCCTCTTTTGCAGAATTCAAAACTTATTTAAGGTCCCGTGAAATTCTTTCTTACACCCAGATGTGGCATAAGGTCACATGCTTTTATCTCACTTACCCATGTGTATGAGCAAATTGTAACCTCTTAACACTAGACAAATAAAGACAAGGAAAAGAAAAAAAAAAAAAAAAAAAAAAGAGCAATTGTCACCAGTTGTTCCTATCTCCTACTTTTTGTTCCTAGGACCAAATTTGTCTTATCCCCTGAGCAAGCTCCTTCTTGGGTTGGATGTAGCTGATCTATGGGAGAATTTGGGCCACATCTTGCTATTGTATCCCCACTAACAGAAAGTCATGGGATCAGCCTGGGTTTGGGTGTTGCTGGATCAGGCAGGCTGCGCACACTCTAGTGGTCTGGTCTCAGTCTCCAAGTAGGAGCAAGTCCTCCTAAGTACCTGCTTCTCCCTTCTCTCCTCCCCTTGTTCCCCAGGCTTCTGCCTATGAGAACAAGATAGGCTTCCCACTGACTCGCCTCCAGGATTCTTCGTTACACTGGGGACTTCTTTCTGGTGGACTTTTGTTTCTAAGAGCCTAAGTTCCTAATCCATAATGGAGCAGCTGATTATCCTGTGTATGGTGACATGGTATGGTTGTACTTGGGACAGAAACATTTTTGTGGCCATATTGTCTTTGATTCAAATACTTACGGACTCCAAATAAAAAGGAACTTGATAACTTTAGACATAAATAAGTTTAATATATGAAAGGCAATAACCATGTTTTTTAGCAAATTTCCCACACTCCAGTAAAGCATGTATTTGGAGACATATCTACACACCTACTCATAGAAAATTATTATAATTATCTACAGATTTGACAGTATTTAAAATAATACTTTTCAAGTAGGTATATAGCTCAGAGGTAAAATGCTTGCTTAGTATATGTAAGGACCTGGGTTTGATCCTCAGCATTGCAAACAAACAACCCCCCTAAAAAACAAAGGAAAAAACCTGCAACACTTTTACAAAATTATGGTTCTCTGAGCAATTTGTGACATATATGCTGAGTGCAGTGACGCATACCTGTAATCCCAAAGGCTCAGGAGGCTGAGGCAGGAGAATCTCGAGTTCAAAGTCAGCCTCAGCAACTTAGTGAGATCCCAAGCAATTTAGCCAGATCCTGTCTCAAAATAAAGTATATATAAAAAAGGTCTGGGGATGTGGTTTCAGTGATTAAGTACCATTGAGTTCAATTCCAGGTTGAATAATAACAACAAAAGAATATGCCATATACTGTGAGTTAAATTTTTAATTCCTAATATATAAAAAAGATTGGAGTGTAGAGAGGTTGAAACCTTGCCCAAGGTTACACAACCAATAAGTTCAAAAGATGAAATTTGAAATCTAAAGCCCTGACTCTTAACCAATTTGCTTTTTTATTTTTGCTGTTTGGGGAGCTGGGGGTTGAAACCAGGGTCTTGTGCATACTAAGCAGGTGTTCTATCATAGAGCTACACCTGGCCCTTTCAGTGTGCACTTTCTAGAGACAACATTTAGTGAATGCTAAAAGGTCTTGGCGTTTCATTTACTACTTACCGTACATCTCTGAAATATTGTTCTTCTTTTACTAAGGATGAAACAGGTCCAAAGAGATGAAGAGAATTGTTCTATTATTTGGCAGCTCAAAAGTCTAACCCAAGCCTGGTGTGGTGGTGCACGCTTACAATCCCAGTGGCTCTGGAGGCTGAGGCAGGAGGATTGAGAGTTCAAAGCCAGCCTCAGCAAAAGTGAGGCATTGAGCAACTCACTGAGACTCTGTCTTTGAATAAAATACAAAGTATGGCTGGGGAGTGGTTGAATGCCCCTGAGTTCAATTCCTGGTACCAAAAAAACAAAAAAGGTCTAACCCACATCTGTATAACTCCAAAGTCTGAAATTCCAGTGTACTGTAATTCCTTGCAGAGTCTATATGGTTTGAAATATCCTTGGTTTTTCAAAACAAATGTGCTTCCACTTGGCACTCATCTCTCAGACTTGAGAATTCCTTAGGAATGAATGTAAGCTGGGATTGGATCAAGAGGGAAGAAAAGAACCAAGAGAGATCTGGACAGGGGCTAAGAAAGGAGAATTTCTTCCCTAGAGTAATACAAATGGTTATTGAATATTTTTTTATTCCAATTAGACTCAGAGCATGCCCCATTTATTTTGAAACCTGGCTGGTATAACGTTTGTCATGGTAATTCATATCTTCATAATTTTTGCTCAAGATTGCAAAACACTTTTGTGTGGTATTTTGAAACAGCAGGTCATCGGGCCTCAGAGCTCTTTCCCTGGGAAGGGAGGGGTGGGAGGGGTGTTCTCCTAAAAGACAGCAAGACTGAGCTTCAGGAGCTTCGACACAGGAGAAGATCCAAAAAAGTAGGACAGCCTGGAGGGTATTTGGCATATAACAAGGTTGAGCTAGATCCCAAACGAAGCGAAATCAAAGCAGCCTGGCCTCGCGTTGGAGATGGGAGTCTGCCTGGAGCTGACAGTGCCCAGGCTGTAGCAGGGCTTAATGACAGGAGCGGAAATGAAGACATTCCTCAGCTCTCCTCCCACCTTCTATCTCCTCAGACCCAAGGATGCTGTGTGACTGTCAGGCTAGGCAGAAGGAACGCACAGGCTGTCTGTAGATGCGTCTGCGCACAGGTTGGTCATTCGGACCCTGCCTGCAGTCAGCATTTCAAATGCACCCTCTAAGGAAATCCCGAAGGAGGTCTGTCCCTGCCAAAACACATGTATGAGTAGGACACACAGGCATGCATTCCGAAGTGGGGGAGGCTTCAAGGAGAAGTTTTGCTGGGAGTGCCCCAAAAGCTCCTGGCCGCAAGACTGACAGAGAACAAGTGCCTTGTGCGAGTGAAGTCCTTGCCAGCAGGTGCTGAAGGGCTCAGAGAATCTTTCAGCCAGCTGTGGAAGGGTTAGCCAAGGTTTTACACAACGTTTTGCATTCTCCAGGCAGGCCAAGGCATCGCTGCCTGTGCAAAACCCATTCCTTTGGGGGCTGGGTGTTTAGCCCCATGGTGGAAGGCTTGCCTAGCCTGTGTCAGGTTCTGGGTTCAATTCCCGTCACCTCCAAAAAAAAAAAAAAAAAAATTTAGTGAGAAGTAGTGACATTGTTACTTCTTTGATGCCTTTCCTTGTCCACTTTGGCCCGGTTATGTTTTGTTTTAAATTAACTAAGGCAATTTTGTAAAAATAAGCAAATAGGGCAGGGGATAGAGCTCAGTGGTAGAGCATTTGGGTGACATGCATGAAGCCCTGGGTTCAATCCCTAGCACCACACAAAACAAACAAACAAAAACAAAGGCAAAAGTGTAAACAAACCAAAGAACAATGAAACCACCAAGGAAATATACTATCATATAACACACAGACACACACAGACACACACACACACGCACACACACACACACACACACACACACACACATACACACCCCGTACCTACACTGGAATCACAGTCCAACAACCAATATCTTAATATCTTCTTAAGACAAGACAGCCCTCACATATTGAAATCTCTTTACCTTAGACTGATCACAGTTTGAAAATGCTGTTCATATAAAGCAATGGTTCTTAGCCTGGGAAGTAGCAGAGCCTCATATGAAGAGATTTTGATTTAATTGTTCTTGAGAAAGTCCTGGACTTGGGTGATTCCTACCCACTCCTCACATGGCTGTGATGGGCAGCCAGGGCTGAGGTCCCCTGACACCTGTGGAGAAGTGCTGTGCACCTTCTTCGTCTGCTTGGCGTATCATCCCTGCCGTGCCCGGGTGAGAACAAGAACAGCAGAGCTTGCAGTTTAAGCCAGATTATGATATACTCTTAATATTGTGTTTCAAGTGGATTTCTTGTGTGTTTCACTCTTGTGCTTTTCAGATACAGGAAATCCTTTTGACCTATTGATTTTGCAAAGTAGGCTTCCAGAAGTTGTTAAAAATGCTTTCGTGGTCCTAGGCAAAGACATGGTAATCTCAGGGCTTAGCAGAATATACTAGCCTCTGGCTGTGACCTCTGCAGAAAACTTCCATCAGAAGACCTGGCATCAGAGAGAACCGACTGGCATCTTTTCATCCACCTGTAAAAATAAGGAAAAAAACTCAGAAACATAATCAATGTTTGGATGGGTTTCCCACTCTGAGAGAATCCCACTGGTCATTAATTAGTCTTTTCACATTAACATAATTATGTTGTGCTTCCTGTGCTTTGGAAGTGGAAGAACTCGGGCAACTTGCTCAGAGTTACCTAGTTGTGGTTATACCAGTTGGTTGGTGGTTTCTGGTTGCCAGGAGCCCATCTCATCTACCTTGTGCAGGAGAGCTTTCTGTCTGGCCACAAGGAGAATTGCTTTATGCCTTAAGAATGGAGAAAAAACAAAAACATTTTTAGATCTTAGGACATTATTACTGGCTCATTTGTAATATCCCAGGAGTCTGCATAAAAAGAATTTAATCCATGTTGCATAATGCAGTAGGATTCCACATTTTAAAAGTGTATTTCCAAGAAATAATTCGTGCCTGTACAATATTTCTATTAAGTGCACACAATTTATCTATATTCTAATAAAAACCATTATCACCAATACTCTCTTAATCTTGATATGTATCATCAAAATACTGCCAAACTATATTAAAAAACATGTATGGGGGCCTGCGGGTGTAGCTTAGTGGTAGAGCGCTTGCCCAACATATGCAAAGTCCTAGGTCTGATCCCCAGTACCTTAAAACAAACAACCCACTCAAACACCCCAAACTAAAAATGAATTAGGTATTTATACTATATATTATGTAATATGTATTAAATATTTATAATTGCTCTTCATATAGAATTTGTAATTAGAGGACAACCTATTTTATTTTATCCAGATTGTATGAAAATCCTATAAATCAGAAAAAAAAATCAGTATACATTTCCTCAGAGAGATTCTAAAAATTAATACAAAGTTTAGTTTGGATAGTTTACCTTAGGAAAGCAGCATTTAAATTTATTTTTAAAAAGGTTTACAAAGATCAAAATAGAAAAAAATGCCAATTGTTGGGACTTGGGGTGTAGCTCAGTGGTTGAGTGCTTGCTCAGTCTGCAAAAGGCCCTGGATTCAAGGTCCAGCAACACACCCCACGAAAAAAAAGTCGATGTGAAAACCTTCCCACCTGTATCCTGGCTACCTAAGTTTCTTTTCCTCAATTCACACATGCTACATTTAAGCAGAATTGGAGTAGGAAATAGGTTATTCTTATTGAAAGCAAAATGAATAAATTGTTTTGAAGAAAAATGGGGGAAGAAGGAAAGTGGCATCATCTTTGAAGAGCAGCAATGTTTATTACCAAATACCTTTCCAAAATAAATCTCTATCAATCACCGCCTCAATATAATGCCTCTTCAATAGATGCTGGAGAAATATTTGCTCATTTAATGGGTGCCTGATGGAGGGGCATCTTATTTACCTGTCATGGGGTCCTGTGCATTTTCTTGTTTCTGCATCCTCTGTGAGGACCAAGGGTTGGGGAAGTGTGGACTCCTTAATTGTAATGACTCTGTTCCCTGCGACCAGCCTATTCCCCTAACTTGCCCTGGGGACTGACTGCAGCCCCCTGCTTGTCCTTCCCACATGTACAGTTCGGTTCACTGGAGCTAACTTGGAGCCTCGGGTTGTGTTCATGGTGTCGAGAAACTTGGAGCACTTTCTCCTGAGATGTGGGGCAGGAGAGGGCTGAGGCAGGACTCCTGCTGGGTTAAAAGTTTCCTCCTACTTTCCCAGCAGGAAAGAAAGCCTCGTTGGGGTGAGGAAGCAGTTTTTCAGCTACTGCTGCATGTCAAATAGGGCTTCCTATTGTTTTGTTTACCCTATTGGCTAATTCTATGATTTTAGTTCCAGGAGGGTTTTGCCAGGTGGCAAATATTCTAGGTGACTGAGAAAGAAACAGCATGGGAGGGAGAAACAGCAGTTGGCTTTGTTTGGACTAATACAAACCTGACTTTTCTTCTCTATCCTTTTCTCTCATGGATATCTTTATTTTAAAAACCCAGAAGAATGCATGCATCAGGCTGTACCGGACAGGTTGGGGCTAAGAAAGCAGTTTCCTTAGCAACTGGAGCCCTATGAAGGGTTGGCAAGTCTTCCCCCTCTCATTTTTCATTTCATTTTCTGCAGTTCCTGAAAGGAGGTCAAATGGGCTGTGTCAAGTTCACACTGGAGTTTTGCTTGTGGGACCTCTGCATCAGAGCTGGGGAAGGCAGATCATGTGCACATCACTGGATGCTTTTGTTTATTGCAGTTAGAGTGAGCACATCTACACAGTCACATTTCGTGGTTGGTTATCAAATAAAAAGAGAGTATGTATTTTACTTGTGAAGAGTTCAAAACTGAAAGGGCAAAAACAAAGGCTAACTTTAGCCACACACACACACACACACACACACACACACACACACACTTTCAGGTCATTAGTCTTTAACAAGAACTGTTCAAAGTCATATCAGAATATTTTTGGTAATGGCAGATAAGAGCCCTTTTAAAAAAAATTCCTCTTCTAAAATTATATGCAAGCTCTAAAAATTGAAGTTCACGGTTAACTTGAAGTTTCCAAATTCAATTCAACAATATTTATTGCATCTCTGATTCACTAAGAACTGCAGGGGACAAGCAGATGTGGTAAGATGGTCTGTGCCCTCAAGGAGTTTCGAATTTAGTGGTGGGAATAAGACAAATACAGTGTAATTACAACTACAAGGAAGAAAGTGATAAATGGCATTAAGCAGTGGCTATCGACCTTGACTGCAGATGGGAGTCACCTGGAGAGCTGTGAGAATACCAGCACTGGGCTCCTCCTGGGGTTCTGATTTAATTAGCCTGGGCTACAGCCGGGGGACTGGGGTTTTAGAAAGGCTTTCCAGGTGGAAACCTTCCAAGGTTAAGGACCACCGGCAAAGAGCATTGAAGAGATGTCCAAGGTGGTGGGTTGGGATCTGAAAAGGCTTGCCTTACTGTAGCACTTAGGAAAGGAAAGTGGGTGGGAGATTCTAACAGGCAGAGGAACCTGGGAGTGAAAGGAGAGGTTTAAGAAGAGAAAAGCCAAAGAAAAGTCACAGAGGTAGGAAGCAGGGCAGATGGGTGTTTAGGACTTGGTGAGCAGCGAGTGGACCACCCTGATGGCAGTGTGGCCTATCATGTGTCTGGAGAAGATGGAGCCAAGAGGCAGACTGAGGAGCGATGTGGCTGGTGAGGTGCAAAGGATCTGAGCTGGAGGTGGGGCTTGATTGGAGTTTGCTTTGTATGTTTTTTTTTTTTGTTGTTGTTCGTTTGTTTTCCTAACAGTGCCTTGAAATCTTTGCCCAGTATGATTAGGAGAAGTCAATATCTAAGGGAAGACAGGAGAAAGTGTTCCTTTATGGGAAAAGAGGAGGAGTTCAAGTTAGGAGGAACCCGGGAGATCTTTTGGTCAAGCTCCTTTGTCTTCTAGCTCTGGAGGGAAGTGACCTGGGAAAATGATGAGACTAGTTAATAGGTTGTTGTGATTCCAAGTTCAGTGGGATGTTCAGGGACGGTGGGGGGATGTCTAGCAGGCAGCTGACAAGCAGGCAGAGAGGGGCAGAGAGGTCAGAAATGGAGAAGAAATTCTGAAAATAATTTTCAATGAGGCAATAAGACTTGGGGATGAGAAAGGAATATGGAAAGAGAAGGGAAAAGTGATATTTAGAAGAGAAGAGAGCTTAAAGTCAACAGAAGAGGCACAGAATTAGCAATAAAGAAACAAGAGGAGAATCTAATAATTCAGGAGCACAGAAACCAAGAAAGAGAGTTTCAGGGAGGAGAGTCAACATGCACATCTGCCCAGAGGCTGGGAGGAGAAGGGCTGAATGAAATCCTTGGGTGCATGGCTTGCCTGTGACCTGTGACATCATGAGGTGCTGATTGAGCCCTGGGAGAGGCAGAAAGACCCCATGGGGTTATGAGTGACTCTCTTTATATGCTTGAATGTTCTTCTCCAGTGTTCATACTCGTTTTTCATCTATAAAAACAGTTGTGATAAATGAACAAACAGACAGACAAACAAAAAACCCGGGAGAGACTAGTTTGCTTTTTGAAGAGGAGAGGAAAAATGGCTTTAATTTTAAAATTTCACCTGAGACTGATGAAAAAAAATTCTACAAAATGACCTTGAAAGTATGAAATAAATAGCTTAAAAATAGGACCATAATTAAGTTATTTTTCCAGTGTTTAAGTCATTTTCAAATGAAGACCAAGGAAGAATGGGGTGTGAACGTGTACCTAGATTCTGTGTATCTTATTTGATGCACAGATCAGGAGAGGAAGGACAACTGAGGTGTTGCAGATGGAAAGAGGAGAAGACTGGGAACTTTTCCCTTTGGGGAACGCAGGCAGTGCTTCTAGCTGTTTAGTGGCTCCGCTCAGCTGTGGGAATAGCTAAAGGCATCATGCCTCCCAGAACCCCCCTTGGCTGCCCAGAAATAGAGAGTTAATGAACAGGGACAGACGCTACCAACAAAAGAAGAAATGCTTTATTTATTATTCACAAATCTCCAGGGTCCCTGTGCTATTCAGAATCCACATGCTCTCTGGAATAATGGCTGAACACTTCCTGGTTTCTCATTGCTGTGCTATGTAGGCCTGTGCAGCATCTTTTTGAGAGTCAGGACAGAGCACACTGTGCAGCCTCCGCTCTTCTGCCCTTTTGAGGTCATCTGGACCAACTTCCTGCCCCAGTGGAGGAATGACCTCACAGCATCTCTGACAAAGACTGCCTTGTTTTGCATGTTTCCATTAATGAGGAAGTGACCATCTTCTAAGGTAGCTCATTCTGTTTTTAATCATTTCGTGATGTTACAACCTTTATGAAGTTTCCCATGTGTTGAATTCTTCCTTTCTATACCATTCATCTTACACCCAGTCCTAGGTCTTACTTCCATTAGATTCCATCACTCCCCTCAAGCCTTTTCTCTATTAAATATTGAATTTGTATTCCACTCCTGGAGTCTTCATGCTCATTTGATTTATGATAAGAAAGAGAAAAAAAATGGAAAAAAAATCATAGCATATGTACTGAAATGGAAATTCTTCTGTATGATGCTCAGGTCCATTTGAGGGCTGTCTATCATTTTATTGAGTCCTTGAAACCAACACAACGTGGTAAAGTTCATTTGTTCCTTTATCCTAATACAGTCTAGGCTATTCTAGTGGTTTCCTGAATTGAATGATCTTTTTATGTGTCAGTGTCTTTTGGTGCAGAGACTTCCATTCCTCTGTGTTTGGAACTACTGAGAGGATCGGTTCATGCTGTGCATGTGAAGGACACATTCCCTTCATTGGTGATCCAGGTGGTGATGTCTGGACCTTCAGAAAATTGAATAATTATCACTTACAGAAGTCTACTTGCATCTAAATCTCAGAACTCTTTTTAAAAAATGCTCATCATCCTAGGGAAAGAACCATGCTAAATATTGTCAAAATAGCAAAGTACCATGAAAGTCATAAGTGAGTCTTAAGCAAATTCCTGCTGAGTTGATTTGAGTGGGATCTACTTCACTGAATTTCTTTCTTTTCTCTGAACTTACGATCCTGTTAGTGTACAGGTTATCCTGCCACAAAACAAGAAAGACATCTTTTGATAATCTCCACCTCCATGAAATGTTTGAATTCTCTAGCGCTTCTTCACAAGAATATGTCAGGAATTCTGTTAGATATTGTTTGAGACACTTTGTGTTTTGTTATTGCTAATACACGAGAGGGGGAAGAGAAAGTGTAATCAGCAGACAAATTGGATCAGGGACCCAAGCTGGCCTGTTTCACATGGCAGCCAAAATCTCTACACTTCAAAGTTTCAGATATCCAAAATGCTCACCTTCTTTATCTGGGTTCTCAGAGTCCTCAGGATATCTGGATGAGTGTTTTCAATTGTCACATTTGTTCCTCAGGGAACTAGTGTTGTTATTTTTGTTCACAATGACTAAGAGATATGCAAATAAGTCATAAGTGATTTTTTTCCAAACATAATTTTTCAGGATATTTTTTTCCCTATTCCTCTTACATAAGTTTCAAAATAGTGTGATTTGAGGTGAGATTAAATCATAGACACTGTGCTCTCCATTTTGACAAATGCCCTTACCATTCGTAGCTTCATTACTTTCACTGTGACGGGCAGCTTGTGAGGATATCACTGGTGTGACTTCCATGGGTGGCACTTGGTCCCAATGGACCAGATGCATTTGAACTCTCTCCCTGTCCCTTCTCTGCAGCCAGACTGTCAATCTACTTCATGATTGCTCCTTTTGGCCTTTTTAGTGAGGCAGTTATGTACATTAATGATACAAGTCTTATGTATAAATAAAATCTGACATGTTTTTCAAATGTTGGGTTGGCATTTAGTGGATATTCTAGTGTTTCCTTTGTAATTGGAGGGCTGTTAATTTTACTGGAAGGCCAGTTCTGGGAACCAAAGTAGAGTGTCCCTGTGCCCCACCCCCTTAACCCTTTCATTGAAGTAACTAATTTTCCTACCAGTAGATCAGTAGATGGTAGGTATCTAAATGCCAGGGCATTTGGAGGGATTAGCCAAAGGAGAGAAGACGGAAGGGGAGAATAAACAGAAGATGTATCTATGCACAAGATGGGAGAGATTGGTGGGTTTGGAAAGCAGAGTCTTGAGGTTTTGAGGTAAATTAACAAAACTTCTTTTTCTTTGTCAAATTTTGTGGTGGCAACTGATTGTCTTTTATGACATGTTACAGAATCTAAATGTTCTGTAATATTCCCATGTAGATTGAAATGGATTTGGGAGAGCCCAAGGTCTTGTTTCAAAACCTATTTCCAGCATTATTTTTCTGCAGAGCATTTTTCAAATCCCTTAAAGATGATCTCCCCCTCCCCGACACCTCCTTGGATCTCCAAGAGCAGGTAGCGCCTCATTTTGCCATGGCTGTTGCTCTTGTGACTCTTCTTATCCCTTCCTGAACAATACAGTCCCTGGGGCTGGGGTGCTGAACACACCCCCTCTTTGTGTCTCCCTCTGTCTCCCCAAAGGCTTCGGTTGAGTTGGAAGGACTGAAGCTTGAAAGGTGAAGGAAGAAAACAGGCAGCTTTTGAAAGCCCAAGTTCTTGCACATTCAAGAGCAGAGTTCCACCTGAGAGTTCACCCCGAGGAAGGACTGCCCATATCATGACAGGGCAAATGGCCTTTCTGGGGTAGGGCATGGCTGTGAACCTTTGCCAGGGCATTTTGAAATGGATGTCTTCACAGGGCCCTCATTGCTGTGAGCAACAGTTAGGTTCTGAGGAAGAGGATGACTATTGGGTGTTAGCAGACATTTAAGTTCCAGGTCCAAGGGCAGTGAGAAAGGAGGCCTGGGCGGGGGGTGAGGCCTGCTTGGGATACCAGGAAAGCACACCAGAGTCTGAGTGTGCTTATATGCTTAAGGACTGTGAGTGACACCCTTCTCTAGGTGAAGACCCCAGATCTAGAAGGTGACATCGTAGACTTCTTAAACTATGTCAACCATGCCGATCTGTAATCCTTCAGCAGACACGCTTCATCTCAATCCACCCTGGGCTCTGCTCAGTGCCTGACATGGGAACAATTGTTGATGCAAATTTACCAGAGATTCCACAGATCTTGGATCACAGAATCTTAGATCTAGGTGGGGTTTATAGAATGGATCATCTGAGAAAGCCAAGGTCCAGGGAATAGAAGCCTTGTGCTTCATCATCCATCTCTCTCTCTCTCTCTCTTGCTCTCTGTCTCTGGGTGTTTGAACATGTACATTGTCATGACTTGGGTATGAGGTGCCCCCCAAAAGCTCATGTGTGAGAGGATGCAGGAATGTTCCGAAGTGAACTGCTTAGGTGATGAGAGGTGTAATCGAATCAATGGATTAATCCATTTGATGGATTAATAATTTGAATGGATTAGTGGGTGGTAACTATAGGTAGGTAGGACCTGGCTGGAGGAAATAGGTCACTGGGGGCATACCCTTGGGGATTATGTTGTCCATGTCTCCTTGTGCTCAAGCCCTCTGTGCTTCCTGGCTGTTGTATACTAAGCAGCTTTCCTCCACCATGCCCTTATGCTACGAGGTTCTGCCTCACCTCAGGCCCAGAGCAATGAAGTTGGTTGACCATGGACTGACCTCTGAAACTATGAGCCCAAATAAACTTTTCCTCTTCTAAGTTGCTCTTGTTTGATCTTTGGTCACAGTGATGAAAAGCTGACTAACACAAAACTATACATTTAACAATTGTGCGTGTGATTGTGTGTTATGGAGAATGAACAACTGACATGTCGATATTAACACAGTTCCGTGAAGGAGAGGAGTGGGCAGGCTGTGCTTAGAGTTTTTAGGATATATATGACTATACATACTAAAATTTTATGGATGAAATTTACTGCCAGTACAAAGTCTTGTAAAGTGAAAGAAATTAACTTTCAGTTAATATCCTCATTCAGTTCCTCTTTTAAATCTCACCAAGAAATAAAATTAGGGATTTGTATATTACCATTAAAGTCCTGTTGGAGGCTAAGCCATGTTTTCTTTAACTTTGCAAAACTTTATGATGGAAGCAAATTTAGTCCATAAAACTTTAGTATGTTCATATATATCCTAAAAACTCTTAGCACAGTAGTTTGAAAAATATCAAATGAGAAGATGATTCTTTTTAGTTATTTTTCTTAAATATAATAAAGGAGAAGGTATAAATGCTGCATGCACCAAATTCAATAGAGATTCTTCCATTTCAAATCCAGGTATCTTTATGCCCAATAGTTCTCTTTCAAACTATTTTTAAACATATAAAAACAAAATATCCACTGCGTATATGAGGTTTGTAAACTAATAAAACACAAATGAGCAGAAATATTTTCCTCCTAATAAACTTCAATATTCGCTTTAGGTTTCAGGTACAATATAGGTATTCAGCTGTGCAAATTCATTCAAAACCATTCCAACCATTGTGCAGGTTCAGTATTCTGCTGTACCCTGTTCAAAAGAACCTAGTTATATTCATTAGACTAACATTCCCTCTGTCAAACCCAGCAACCAAGAGCAAAGTGTTGAGTGCATGTCTCCGTATTCTTCTTAGAGACTATACACTTATTTATTTATTTAATGCAACAGTTTTTATGGAGGTACCCTTTCTATTTCCGGCCCCAATTTGAAATCATTCTTTTGTATATAGAGTAATAAATAAAAAAGAAAATCAAATCTATGCCTTGGCTATTTAAACCACTGAACCCCACATAAAATATGCTCTGTGAAGTTTCTCAGGGCCTCCTGTGTCTGTCCTTCTTGGAATCCTTTGAAAAGCATCATCTTAGCTAACGTGGAATGTGCTCTCAGGGTGACCTTTCCTGTCTTGAGAGCTCCCTTTATATTTATCAAACGTCAGGTGCTGTAACACACAGAATCCTATATCCAATTGGATTTCTGACCTCCACCTATCCTAGACTGCCCCCGCTTCAGAAACTCCATTTTGTACCTGCAGTGCCCTCGTTTCTCTTCACAGGCAACCTCTCTTGCCCCTCCTTCTGACAATCTGTCAGCCAGTCCCTGATTTTTCTTTGCTGGCAATGCACTGTTACTAGTAATTGCAGAAACCATTAATAAAGTGAGTGGGAGGGGGCGCGGGGGAGAGGGAAGCGCGGCACAAAGGGAATAAGTATTGTACATAGCCCACAGGCTTTTCCCTCCCACACATATGATTCACTGTTGTTCCCCGCCTCACGTGGGAAAATGTTGTCCTGCTGCAAATACACCTTAAAGGCAGCTCTGCCTCAAAGATATCACATATGCATATTAATAACACACACTTTGTAGTGCCTAGAGTTGTTTTTAATGAAGCAAGCTGAAATATACCAGCAACTTTCTCATCTTCTTCTGAGTGCCGCAGATGATCCATAAGTGTGGGTTGGGGTGACTTCTGCCCCCAAAAGAGATCAAAGAGGCATGGTTAGTAATTCTTTACAGCAGAAACAGAGAGGAAAGAAAACGTCTTTGGATGAAATGAATCCACCTCAGGAAGACCAAAGCCAGGGGAAGAATTTCAGAGTAGGAAATGACCACAAGGGTCAGTAAAGGAGTACACAGAAGTGGACACAGGTGAGATAAGGCCCTAGAAAGAAAGGCAGAGGTGGACAAGATGTTGGAGGAAGGATCTTGGAAGAGATGTTGGGGTTCCTTTAACCCGGAGATGGCTCTGTCCGTCTTGCCTGTTGCTCTTCCATTTTCCTATGGAACTTATTTATTTGAGCATAGACCATCACTGTTAGCCGGGCCAGATGTAAGGTTGAACTTCTAGGGACGATATGATGTATTCTGCCAACTGGGTCTCCCTGAGGTCCACTGCTCTGCTTCAAAAGAACAGCTGATACTTCCGGGTTCAGCAGTGGGCAAAACTGGCAGTTGATATTTGCTTTCCTTTTATTAGACTAGCCCAAGATACAGGTGTGGTCTTTCTAAAAGACTAGGCTGCTCAGTTGACTAGAACATGGTGCTAATGAGGCCATTACCTTGGCCTCATTATCTTCTGGTTTAACTTTGTGTAGAAAAATTCTCCTTCATACTCACAGAATTTACTTACAAGCAGAAAGAGTGTGATCTGCCCAAGGTGACGCTGTCCATTACCACCGGGGGACCACAAGACAGGGCCTAAGATGTTCTCGTGTTTCTACCACCTGTCCCTTCTTTCTATGCCGGGAGGAGGGGCCCTTGTAGTCGGTCACAGCTTACTTCAGCAGTCTGCAAATGGTCTTCATGATTTTAGTCTCTTCCCATCCTGATAATCTTACACATGAAGGCCAGGGGTAGCGCTACTCATGCCACTTTTATTAATGGCCCTAACGTTAACACCCAGTTCCTTTGTATTTTAAGTCTTCTGTTTGGTCCCTGATTTTACTTCTGATTTCAATTTCCTCATCCTCCTTATTACTCAGTATTGCAATCAACTGAATAAATCATTAACTCTAAGATTTTCTTTCTCTCTCCTTTTCCCTTAAATCTCTTGTTTTTCTTCTGATTAGTTTCTGGCTAGAGCACTCTCTCACTGATTATGTCTCTTGGAGTTCTTCGAGTCCAAGGCACTATTCAGATGCTACCTGTTCCATGAAAACTTCTGTCTCACAAATGAAGACAAAGTCTCTATACTCCAAATGTCTCTGGCACAGCCATATGTCACTTACTGACAGGGGCATGTTCTGAGAGATGCGTCATTGGGTGATCTTGTCACTGTGTGAGTGTCTTAGGGTATACTAATACAAACCTAGATAGTATAGGCTGGTCATTCAATGCAAGGCTGCTGCTGATATAACAGAGCTTCTGTTTTTTAGTTGACTTTTAAAAATAAGTAGAAGGACTATATCCTAAAATAATGATAAAAAGCACAGTATAGTAAGCCAGTTAGATCATTGCTTATTCTCTGTCAAGTACTATGTATAATACACAATGTCATGTGCTATACTTTAACATGACTGGAAGCACAGTATGTTTGCTTCCACTAGCATAACCACAATCAGATGGGTGACATGCTGTAGTTTGGATCTGGAGGGTTCCCCGAGTCCTCAAGTGTTAAAGGCTTGGCGTCCAACCTGTGGCATTAGGAAAGAGGTAGACACTTTTAGAGAGGTAGGGTCACTTTAAGAGTAGGAGATCTTCTGGTTCCTGGGGATATGCCCTTGAAGGAGACTGTGGTACACCCAGCACCTTCCTCTTCTTCTTCTTTTGCATCCTGGCCATGAGGTGAGCAGCTTTGCTCTTCCATGTGCTCCCTACCATGATGTGTTGCCTTGCCACAGGGCCAAAGCAACAGAATCAACTGATCATGGATGGAAACCTCCCAAACTGAGTCCAAATAAAACTGTAGAAGGCAATTATTTCCTGTATTTGTTATTATTTCAGGTATTTGTAATTGAAAGTTGACTTATACATAATGTGTTGACCTACAATGTTGTGACAGCTATGAGGTCACCAAGTGACAGGAATGTGTTAGCTCTATTATGATTTTATGGGGCAGCCATTGTATATGTGGCCATCATTGACTGAAACATGCATGACTGCACTTGGTTGTTACATCTCTTAGGGCATGTGTGGTATTTTTACATACCTATGACCACTTATTCTTTCAATAAATATTTATTGAGCACCTAAAAATGCTGAACAGTGTGGTATGTGGGAGGTTGAACTTGAACATATGTAAGCTCCTCATGTGTATCAAGGTTATGCTAGCTTTTCTAGCAAACCCCCAGCTTGTAGTGATTCCACATAATAATCCAGTGTGGGTTGCTGGTTAGCAGGAATTCTCCAGAGGTAATCTGAAAACTTCATTAGTTTATTTGTTCAAATTTTTATCTCCCTATTTTATCTATTAGTTGTCTATAGCTGCATAACTCCAAAACTAACTGGTTTAAACAAACAAACACTTAGTATTTCACAATTCTCCCAGGGATTTGGGAGAGGTTTTACTGCTGGTTCTGACTCTGGTCTGCAATCAAGCTCTCAGCTGGGGATGTGTCACCTGCAGGCTTGACTGGGGCAG
The DNA here is from genome assembly GCF_902686445.1 of Sciurus carolinensis. Lineage (NCBI taxonomy): Eukaryota > Metazoa > Chordata > Mammalia > Rodentia > Sciuridae > Sciurus > Sciurus carolinensis. Next base: position 36,792,881 of record NC_062227.1, read on the forward strand.
TGGATCCACTCCCAAGGTGACACTCACAGTCTCCCACCCCATGGGCTTCTTGTGAGTGTCCTCAGGGCCTAGCAGCTGACGTCTCCGTAGAGTGGGAGACCTGGAGAGCTGGACCGCGCCTGTCCTTCACGATCTACTCCCAGGAGTCAAAGCTCGTTGTTATTTCTGCATTCTATGTGTAAACATTGGTAACTGAGGTCATCTCGCACTCAGGGGGATGGGAGTTAAGCTCCATCTTTTAAGGTGAAGAGTATCAAATAATTTATGGGCCTGTTTTAAGACCACCACATGATGGAAACTTCCATGGATACCTTCATTGTGAGCTTCTGCCATCTCCTCTGATCTGGATCCTTTAGCTTCTGGTCCATAGCAGATGAAATTGTGAAGGTGTACCATCTTCTCCAAAATGCTTCCATGATAATGACACACATCACATGTATTCTCATTCCAGTTATGAATGGCTCTGGATTCATGAGGTGGCTGGAAAATTTAGTCTCTGGCAACATTTTGCTACTCCCACCTTGCACCAAATGTTGGCTTTTTCTGAGAGGGGACTATCTGGCCCTTCTCTGTATCCTCTGTTCTACAAATAGCACAGGCCTTGTGCAGAATGGGGACCCTTAAATATTTTATGAATGAACGAGTACATGAATGATGGGATGCTAGAATTATTTTTCTATATAATTCAAAAGACAAACCTAGGCTTGCTTTCTTAAGTAGAATACACAACAACTCAGCTACACAAATTCTATTTATAACTCAGCTTCAGCATATGAATCTAGGCTCAGAACTACCTGGGCATGAGGGTTCTCTTGTTATTTCTTATGAATTATTTATCTTCCCTGCTCTGAACTTTCTTCAAATGGCACATTGCAAAGGACTAGTTCTTTACTAAAGAATATTATATAAAAGCAATACTGTTCAAAGCTTCCCTGCATCACTACACAAACAACTCAAGTCAGATGCTGCCAAATGCTAAAATGATGGGATCATAGGGTAGCAGAGATAAGAAATAAATTGTCATAGCAACCAGAGGCCTCAGTTGAAGTAACTGTACTCCAACTTAAAAGGTGGTTCTAAGAGCTTAAATACACACAAAGAAATGGATAATTTTATAAAGATGCCACTTAAATAAAAGAGAATCTTTACAAACTTTTCTAAGTGAATACAATTTGGAAATGGTATAATGTGGGAATATACCAACTGAGAACCTTAGGGAAACTTTCCCATATGTTTAACAATGGCAGTATTTTATGTTCATTGTTAAACATTATCCTTTTTTATTTTGGAAAAATATAAGCTATTGTTTGTTTGGGGATTAGTGTAAAAAAATTGAAAAATGCAGAAAATATGAGAAGGAATTAAAAATAATCCTTCCACCCAGAATAAAGAAGTTAAAAATATTTTAGTATACACACAAAGCGAGAGACTGACTTAAGGTAGTTTGACTTAAGATTTTTCAGTGTTACAATGGTGCAAAATGAAATGCATTCAGTAGACACTGTACCTCAGTTCCTGAATTTTGCTCTTGTCTTGGGCTATTGATATGAAGTACGGTATTTCTCGTGATGATGGGCAGTGGCAGCAGGCCACAGCTCCCAGTCAGCCTTGAGACCGTGAAGGGGAACAACTGATACTGTACATTGGATTGTATTGCTAAGCTTTGGGGTTTGGCAGGTTAGGTGAACTAAATAAATTTCCTACTTAGCTTTTCAACTCATGATGAGTGTATCAGGAGATAATCCCATAGTAAGTCAAGAAGCATCTATTTCACCCATATGTATGTAAACAAAAGTGAGACTCCTTCTGTATATTTCATTTAGTGTGTTGGTTGTTACATCATCTTATCAGCATTTATAAATATCTCTAATAGTCTTCAAAGCATCATTTCTAGTTACTACCTAAAATCCTATAATAAAGATATGTTTATACATTTATCTAATTATCATATAATGTTTGACATCTTGATTGTTTTCATATTTTTGGTATCATAATTATATAACCACCACTGTGGAATGAAGAGTGCTTGTCGCATAATAGTGGCTCAGTAAGTTTCTGATCAATAATCTAAATGATAAAAATATTTTTATAGTCTCTGGTCATTGCTGCTAGGTTTCTAAAACATGAGTTGTTCTGTATTACCTGAAAAATTTATTTATTTTCATTTGTCCCACAACATGGTGCATTTTCATTTTGCCACACATAGATTAGCTCTTATATATTAGCTATCGTATAGATTTAAGGTGTACGATGTGAACTTTTGGATACACACACACACACACACACAGATTGAGGTGATAATTACAATCAAACAAATTAACATATTCATTATCTCACATAACTTCCTTCCTTCCTTCTCTCTCTCTTTCTCCCTTTCTTTTCTGATAAGAGTATGTAAGATCTATTGGCAATTTTCAAGTGTATAATACAATATTATTAACTGTAGTGCTCATCCTGTACATTAGATAGAGCTCTGAATTCATTCATCCTACACGCTCACGATATTATACCCTTTGACCTACTTCTCCCCATCTCTCCTACTTCTGGTAACCACCTTATACTCTTTGTTTCTATGTATTCAATTTAAAAAAAAACTATTTGGAAGACTTATTAAGCATTGTTCTGAGTATTTGGAATGAACTTGATGTATAGTACCTATTTTATGTGAGGAATAGTAGTTTGGAAAACCTTTGTGAGGGACCTGGAACAATTCTTTGTTTAACCTCTGGTACAGTTTGAATATGGAGTGTCCCCCAAAAGTCTGTGTGTGAAGATTTGCTTGCCAATCTATAGTGTTATTGAAGGTGTTGGAACCCTTAAAATGTGGGGCCTAGTGGAAGGAAGTTAGGTCATCAGGGGTGTGTCCCTGAGGGGGATATTGGGATCCTGGTCCCTCCTCCTCTGTCTCTCTCTGCATTATGGCTACCTTGAAGAGAACAGGCTTTCTCTGTCATGTGCTCTTCTCTATGAAATACTGTGCTACCCCTGGCCCAATGGCAACAGAGCCAAGCGACAATGTTCTGAAACCTCTGAGCCAAAGTCAACCTCACCTCCTTTAAGTTGATTATCTCAGGTATTTTGTCACAGTGCTAGAAAATGGAATAACATAACCTCTGCTAAGTCAATGGCATCTGCTGGTATTAGTGGTATCTTTTCGTACTGCCCCACAGTAAGCATTTCATCTGTAAGGAGCTTCATAGTTGACACCCTCTTACCCCCATGGAATCAGTTTGCTTCAAACAACAGCTCTAGGTTCAGTAGGTCAATCTTATTTTTCTTATCTGATAAAAGAGGAAAGGACTCAGTTTGCTATGTTGAAGTTCAGTCTAAGGATCTAAAACTCATCTGACCAGTTTGTCTCAAGAACAAACAAAAGGCCCTGAGAACCTTGTGGATGGGTTCTCAAGACATTCCTAAAAAAAAAAAAAAAAAACTTGCGTAGCATGAAAGACTTTAAGGGACTCAGCTTTAGTATTATTTTTAACACAGTAAGGTTTTTCTTGTGTCAGTAGGAGCCGTTGCTTTCATCCTAAAATCCCTTTGGGGAAGGGTTATCACTGGCTAGCTTTTCCCTTGCTTCCAAGATGAGAGGAACAGAGATGTAGCACATGGTTCCCAAAAATGCCCTTCCAATGCTTCGTCTTAATAGAAAATAGAACAAATTTCACAAAACCATCAAGGAGGTGGGTTAGTGCAACAAGGTCTCTAGTGTTTTAAGGACGTTATCCTTCCTCTGCCAGCCTCTGTAAACCTCAGGGGAGATCTGCAACCACTCAGGGAGGGGGGTCTCTTGAGGGAGTTTCTGGGGTTCCTTTGGGATCCAAGATTAATCACACCTCATTGAAGCCTCACAATAGGCTTAAGGAATGTCAAGAGAGTATGTAAATTAGACTCAATCATTTAAAATCAGGAGTCTCAACCCTGGCTGTACATAATGTATATTTGGGGACATTTTTAAAAATGTACTGATACCTGGGTCCCATGTTTGACAACTGGAATCAGCATCTCTTGGGTAGGTCAAGCATCAGTATCACATGGCCATCTTTTATATCACTAGGAAGGTGTGGGTTCTCCCCCTTGAATATCCATGGAATTCACTGAGACAGTTACGCAGGTCCCCAAACTTTCAACCTCTTTACATATGGATTTGCATATTCTGAGAGATGATCCCCTTGGGGTCGCCATTACCTATTCTCCATCACGAACAACTTTTTGAAAAAAAAAAAAACTAAAATTGTAATATAAAAATGAGTTTGTCAAGGACCAAAAAGTCCTGAAGTCTAAGCTAATAGCAATTGAGGGATGAAGAAAGACATAATTGCAAGTTAAACCCCCAAGAACATCCATGAAGCAGTTCCCAGAGCCACAGCCAGAGTTTTCTGGAATTTATGGAAAATACACCTTGTGCTCCAACAGCCTACTTTTCCTACCTCGACAGGCAAGAAAATAAGGACTGACTTGCAGAAGCACACCATGGGGTGCTGGCCATTCTTAACACGTCCTTGCCCCAGCCTCTACAGTTCAGGGCAGACCCTGAAAGCCTAATGCTGTTTCTGGAAGATGGGTAACCAAATTGCCTGGATCTGCTCACAGCTGCAGACAGAAGCCATTCCCCAGCCCCTTCTGCCCTCTCTCCCTACTTGCCTGATTTATTGAAAACACCAATCATTATTTTCAACCAATATCATTTCTCCTGCCTCTAAGGGTATTGCATAAAGACTTATTAATGACACTGGTGCGTGATCTTGTATATGTTGGGTGATTTGCTTAGTTTCAGTACATCTGGAATCTAATATATGACCAACAGTGATCTGAGCATTTAGCCTTGTGACAAGCCAAAGCTGAAACTGCCAGGATAAAAAGGCAACTTAGGGTTAAATTGCTTGATTCTAGTTGAGTTCATGGGTTCATCACACTGAGGCACCAAATTTAATGCCATTACAGTTGCTTTTAGAGCAATTGTACAGAAAATCATATAATGAAAGGGAAAAAAGTTGTCTTTTTTCAGTTTTGCAATAATGAGCTCCTTGCTTAAAACTTCGTGTTAATTTCCCATCTCCCAACATTAAATAAAAATTTTTAAAAAAATTTAAATTTTTATTGTGTACAATAAAGGTGTACTATATGATGTTTTGGTATATATATATATATATATATATATATATATATATATATATATGATTACTACAGTGAAGCAAATCAACACATCCCCCAAATCTAAATTTTTAACACACACAGCTCTAATGTAAAACAAATACAAAAACAAACACACAGCAACAACAAAACAACAACCCACCAAACCAGGGCAGCTTATGCAGATATTATTTACTTTCAGGGCTGGGGATGTAGCCCAGTGGTAGCATGCATGCTTAGCACTTGTGAAACTCTGTGTTAAATCCTCAGTACCAAAAAGATAAAAAAAACCAGAAAGGGGAAAAGAAGGAGGAAAGGAAGGAAGGAAGGAAGGAAGGAAGGAAGGAAGGAAGGAAGGAAGGAAGGAAGGAAGGAAGGAGGGAGGAAAAGAAGAGGGAAGGAAGGAAGGAAGAAATGAAGGAAGGAAGGGAGGGAAAGAAGAGGGAAGGAAGAGGGAAGGAAGGAAGGAAGAGGGAAGGGAGGATCATCTGCTTTCAACGCCTGCCAAAGGGTGGAGCTACAGAACCAGAGACCACTGGGCACCAGTTTCCTGACTCACCAACACAGCATTTGACTGTGATTTGGGCAGAACTACCTTCTCTCACTTTTCCTTACTCAGTATTGGATGCTTAGCCTTTTGTCTCTTCAGGTAATTTTACCCTGATTCTAAATGTGATGGTAATTCCTCTGCAGTGGGGTGTGCTCAAGGGCACAGCCCCCAGAGAACACATCTTGATAAGTCGTGTGTATCACATGTAGAGAAGAAATAAGTGGCCAGAGAAAACAATGATGCAGAAAATGTGCTTCTTAGAGTAGGGTTGTTAACTTTAACAGGGTTGGTTTTAAAATGCTGTGCAGGACTGTCACTTAACAGTTAAGATAAAACATTGATGGGGGACATAAAGTTGTCAGGAAATCTAGCCTGCAATTCTTGGATTTAAAGCAAAGTAGTAAATTAATCTGCGTCTTTTTCGGTTTTTACCTTCATTAAGCATAGCGATACGCTTAAACAATTTTTTTTAACTGTCACTACATCTAGTTGATAGTTAATCTGAATTTTAATATTTAAAAGCATACTCAAGATCTTCATTAGAGCTATAAAAAATTCAAGCAAAGGCTACTGTTTGTAACTGTTAAAGCAATTTAGACTCCTATTGTTGCACTTACAGCAGAGAAACTCTGATTTTTAAAAGTGCCATCAGCTATTTAAACCAGAACAACGGTGTCACCATTAGGTGGCATGCTGCAGCCAGCTAACATGCAGGTTGGCTGGAAATAAGCTGCTCCACCCAGGTAGAAATTCTGGATCCCTTTCCTTGAACCTTCTTTTAAACATTCAGGATTGCAGATGACAGTGGGTGCAGAAATCAGCAGCAGGCCTGTTTATGTGCCCCTGAAACCCCTTGTCTTAACATTTGGTCTTTGGCTGCACCCAAAGCTCATTCAGATCCTGTTTGCCCTCCTGGCGGGTTCTGAGCTGGCTGCTTCCTGTGGTTTTAGCATTTCCTCTCAGCTGCAGTATTTTCCTCAGCAGCCACAGTGTTCCCATCAAAAGCTGCACTCCCTTTGGCCTGAAGTCTCTATTTTTTTGTATTGACTACATTTTCAGCGGGTCAAGAGAATTCATCTAATGGGATGGCGTGTTTTGTAACAAATGCCATTCTAGAATTCCATCCCTGACTTCCAACGTTTGGGCAAAAAAGTAGAAAAGATTAGTTAAAAGATGAAATCATGGTAATGACTGGGATTCTACCCATCTATCTGCTAATGGAATACTTTTCCTTTAATCATGTCCCATAATGTGTAACCTTGACTTTTCTGGGTCACACTGGCTAGAGGGACAAATTGTGAAGTATAGTTAACAATGATAAGGGTAGCAATAATCGTCTCTGGCTCCAGGTTCTCCACCCAGCAGAATCTTAGAGACCAAGTCCCTGAATTTGCTTCCCTCCTCCTGGCAGTTTTTGGTATCCCAGGGACTGACCACTAATTCTGACTTTTTTTTCCCAAAGGACCTCTGACATTTTGTCCCAGTGTACCAGATTTCTAGAGGAATGTGTACAACCTTAAGTTTCCACCTTCCCAGAACTCACTCATGAAAATTTGTTGAAATAAACATGTTGAAAAACTACTGATAGAAAAATTACTGTTGATCTGGTGCCAAGATTAGAAATAAGAGCAAACCCTTCAGAATTTGCTTTGTATTTATGGGTTTAGTTGAACATTTACTTATTTATGTTTTTGCCCCAGTCTCCCTTTCTTCTTCTTATGAGGACCCTGGATTTCCTTTGGGAAAACCACTTTATCTCATTCTCAGTCAGTGTGTGATTGGGTAGACCTACCATTGGTTCCAAAGTGGCCCCTGATTGGCCTATGCCACTCAACTCCCATCCTTCTCCTCTGGTCCTGTAATTGGTTCAGTGGTGGGTCTCCAAACCAATCAGGGTCAAAGAGAATGAGGAGACATGTGCTAGGATTTCTGGGAGGTAAAATTCATCACTTCTTAATGCTGTAGGAAGAGCACCCCCTCTTACTTCCTCTGGGTAAGGATGCATGAGGATGTAAGTTCTAGAATATAATAACTTTCAGGACAAATTTTGCACCAAAATACAGAAAACTGCTGCTGGCAATATCTTTCCAGCTACTGTATTCAACTTTGCTGCAGCTTTCTCTAGTCTTTTCAGTTATAACTAACAAATATTCTTTATTAATTCAGACTGAGTTGAGAGTCTATTTTTTTGGGGGGGGGGTCAATTGCTAACATAAAGGATATGTCCCTACTTCTGAAACTCTGCATTACAGTTAAAACATTTCTGTGGCAGGGAGAAACACTTCATGGTTTCATGAGATAACATTTTAAAACTCATATTACTATCTCATTTGGATTTGGATGTCTAAAATATCTAAACCTTTCAGAGCTTTGTATACTTACATATGACTTCCTTTGATATGCAAATGCAGAGTGGAGTCATTTGTTAAATTGGATTTCCAGAAAGGTGTTCCATCTATCAATTAGGAAATGAGCTTTCTTGCTCTTCGCCAAAGTAATTCATTGCTTGGCACATAGCAAGTGCTCATGGAATGTTTAAGAAATGGAGTTTTCTGGTTATACTTGAATTTCTGATTAATTGAAAGTTAATTAGAAATCCCCCCCATCATTTCCTCTCTTTAGAAAATCTTTGTAAAATGTATGAGTGCACTTTTCTTTCCTTAGTAATTACAGTATAGTGAGCATAATTGCATTTTTGATGATTAAGAATTTTACAGTGCCTGAGGGTTATCAGTCAGACTATAAATTGTCATTGTACAATATTTTACATGGAAAAGTTATGAGAAATTGATCATAGGACGTCTCCGAGAAATTTATTTTCTAAAAACTCTAACATCTATTATTTTTCATTGTCCTTTAAGTTTTTCTTTCTTTTCTTCTTCTTCTTCTTCTTCTTCTTCTTCTTCTTCTTCTTCTTCTTCTTCTTCTTTTGGTGTATGTGTGTGTGTGCATGAAGTTAATCAAAATTTTGAATAACCAGATTCTGGTTAAGAAAATTTTGCTATTCTTTTCCATAGAGAATTTTAACATTAGCATCTTTAATTGCATGGTAAAATTATTTATGTGGTGTGACTTAACTTGCTTGAGCTGCTATGACAAAATGACCTTAGAGTAGGTAATTTATAAACAACAAAAATTTATTACATATTGTTCTGGAGACTGGGAAGCCCAAGATTAAGGTGCTAGCAGATTCAGTGATTGATGAGGTCTTGCTCTTTCCTTAAAAAATGGCATGTCTTGCTACATCTTCACATGATGAAAGGGGCACAGAGGGTCCCAAGAACCTCCTCTATTTGGGCACTAGTCCAGTTTATGAGGGCTTCCCTCTCATGACCTAGTCACCTGCAAATTCCACCTCTTAATAACAACATAATGGGAATTAGATTTCAACATGAATTTTGGAGAGACACAAACATTTAGACAATAGTATGGGGCAAGACTGGAGATGGACATTAGGGGAAAATGGAATAAAAGGGACCTGACATTGGCATTAGGAGTACTCGTGAGGATGCTACGTTGGGGTTAGGTTTGTCCAAGCTAACCGGTGACTCCAAGTTCAAGGAACAAGGTGAATTTCATGCCTAGTAACAGCAAGTTGGAATTAGGGTCCATTTTTGTCATGTTTCTTTTGTAGAGAGATGGCTTGGCCTTTTCAGAACTTTCCATATCCTGCGGCTGTGACTACCCTTGGTGTGCTATGTAGAGGTTAAAAATGCCAGAAAGAACACACGCTGTTCTTGGCAGCCTTTTCTTTGGGTTCATCTTTTCTTAAAAAACTATTTTATTTTTTTCAGGTTCATTTTTTTCAGTCATTTATGCTAAGTTGTAGGGGAGTCAGGTATTTGGGGTCAGGGCCATTCGTTCCTGTATTCCCATCAGAGTCATGATTAATTATCAGACTCCGATCAGAGGGAGATACCACATCTCATGGAGTCATCCAAGAAAGGGGCAAGCCAATCATTAGTGTGTGACTAAGGATGGGAGAATTGCTTTGTTCAAGTCAAGAGGACGTTCAGGGAGCCCATCAGTGTCCAGGAAGGAAATACCAGGTTGCAGAACATGGATTGTAATATGGGTGATTATCAGATGGGCAATACCCCTGAAGTTTCAACTGTCCTCCTTCTCATGTTTGCTAATCTTTAGGAGACCATACTCTGAGATGGTTCAGAAACTGGCATTGGACAAGTTAAAAGTTGTTTTTTTTTTTTCTTATTTGTTTCAGCCTGCTTTGTCCTGTGCTGGGATCATCCTTCATGTGAGTGTTGATGTTATTGACCTACTGTCTGCAGGGCATGTACTTTGAGCTGTATTTATTGTTGTGATGATGAATTAAGCTTGAGTTAGTGACACTCTCTCACCAGTGTCCCCTGTGACTATGACTTTGCATTTGTGGAAAAATTATTGAGGGTTTCTTGGAAGACTACGTATGAGACAGTCCATGATTAGGATACTCACTTCTGTTCATGGAAAACAAATGGTTCCTTTTTCTTTCTCCTCTTTTAAAATCATATTTAAACCTCAGTCATTCCTCATTAGCAGCATTCTATGTTCATTTTAGTTATAGACAAAATATTTAATTACCAAACCAATTCAGCTATGACTGGGCTGAGTACCATGGGGATTACATGGATGAGTTCGATTGAGTCAAAGATTTCCCGGGGCTCGAAATCCCACAGGGGAGACAGATTGGAATGATTCTAACATGAGAAACACTGTGAAATATTCTATAGTAAAAGTGCGATTGGATTTCATTAAGAGAAACAAAGGAGGTAAAAGATATTTCCAACTAGGAAGATGCCTAGGGGAGGGAGGGACTTGAATCAGACCCTGGAGGAGGTGTAGACCAGTAACAGGCAGAGATCAAAGGAAGGGCATTTAAAGAGGGGGGAATGACCTCAGCATATGCAGAGGCTGCGGGGTGCGAGTCCAGTTCCAGAGAATGACCTGCTGAGGCTGGGGTGAGTGTGTATGGAGGTCAGGTAAGATCAAGGAGTGCAGTTTAGGTAAGATTGGCGATGGAGGCTGCCAGAGTAGAGGAAGGTGGGATACTCATCAACATTTTTGAAAGAGGAGTTGATGTGATAATAATCTAAGAAATAAAAAAGATAATTTGGGGGGCAAGGTGGAAGATGGTAGGCATGGGTTAAAGATTAGGGGCAGGATAGACTGGAATTGGAATTTCTGGTCAAGGAAGTTTCTGCACCTGTTCAGATGGGAGCTGACATGATCCTGACCCCTAGGTCCTAACCATTGTCCTAACAATGGCAGTGGAAAGGGACAGGAGCCCATGGACTTGGTAGGTAGGGAGCCCCTGGGAAGGGAGCTACAAATGACTCTGAGGTGAAAGGAGAGCGGGAATCCAAAGGAGGTGAGGTAGTGGGCGCTGGGATTGAACCCAGGGGGACTCTTTCACAGAGCTGTATCCTCAGTCCTTGTTATTTTTATTTTGAGACAGGGTCTGGCTATGGTGCCCAGGCTGAACGTGCACTGGTGATCCTCTTGCCTTGGCTTCCTGAAGCATGCCCTAGTGTGCCTGGCCAAGAGCTCATTTGTAAATATGTTACATTTAAGTGTACACTGATTCAGCAAGTGAGCTAAACTTGATCCCTGAGGGCTGAGACATGTCTCATTTACCTGCATGGCCACAGAATACAGCAAAGAATTTATTTAGTTATTGTTTATTCATTCAGCCAATATTGATTATTCACTCAGTGTCAGGTACAGGGCCCAGCATGCAGTAGGAACTCAATAATCATTTGTTTAACTGAACTAAACTAAGTTATGGATTCCTACCTGGTTAATTGTCTTTATGTTGAGAACTTTTAAAGGTTTTCATAAAACCATTAGTTTAATGGGAATGGAGGGAAGGGATGGAGACATGGTAAGTGCCCCATGGAAAGGGGGAGCTCATAGCGTGTATCTGTAAGGACTAGGTCATGGGGGTACAGTGGGCATTCACCTGACCTTCTACTGTGCCCCTCAGCCTGGAAGATGACACTGCACACCCCTGCCTTGGTGATCTTACCTATACACTTTCCAAAAGCAGGGGAGGGATGGAACGAGCAAGTCACTTAGGTATTTATGTCCAAATCATTAACCTGTACCCCATAAGGTTGGCTGCATTTACGCCTCTGTTTTTGTATAATTTGTATATTTTCTTTGTACTTTGAAGTTAAAATCTTCCTTAGATGTTGACAGTTGTCTTAGGTGGGTGAAAGAAAACAAAATCAACTCTAGATGGTTCTTTTCTTTCTTGGACTGGGATTTTAGTAAGAGTAACTTGCTATGGGGAATAAGCATGGTGGTGTTAGGATCCTGAAGAGCCAGTGGGCATTAAGGAAAGGCAGAACTCAGGGGAAAAGTCAGGTCTGCTCGACAGACTCCTTTTCTACCCAAGAAAAGAGGTGTTTGCTTGGGCATTGGTGATGTTGGTGATATGAGCACAGTGGGTAGGAGTGTGGACTCCATTCAGAATGCTGGATTGGAGGAATCCCAGCATGTGAAAATTATTTATTCACACTAGGCTCTATTTCCTCATCTTTTATTTATTTATTTAGATTCATTGTACACAAATGGGGTACAACTTTCATTTCTCTGGTTGTACACAAAGTATAGTCACACTGTTTGTGTAACCATACATGTACATAGGGTAATGATGTTTGTCTCATTCTATTGTCTTTCCTTCCCCCCACCCCCACCTCACCCCTCATTTTCCTCTGCACAATCCATCCTTCCTCCATTCTTACCTAACCCCCTTTTCCCCCATTATGTATCATTATCCACTTATCAGAGAAGTCATTTGGCCTTTGGTTTTTTTGGGGATTGGCTTATTTCACTTAGCATAATATTCTCCAACTCCATCCATTTACCTGTGTATGCCATAATTTTATTCTTCTTTATGGCCGAATAATATTCCAATGCATATATGTACCACAGTTTCTTTATCCATTCATCTCTTGAAGGGCATCTAGGTTCTATTTCTTCATCTTTAAGAGAGACAATAATCATATTTGCTTCATCTTCTAATGTACAAAATAACTTTCCTGATTACTATGTTATACTCTCTCTCTGCTTAGAAGTTAGCTTCATCCCAGTAGGGATTTTTGTTTTTCTTGTTCTCTTATGTTTTCTACATGTTGGACACAATTATCTTGGAGATCTGACCAAGGTAGAGGAGTGGGGACTGGGGCAATGATTGGGACTCAGAGACAAAAGTAGGGTGAACAAATGTTCCTGAAAGCCAGCATAGGAAGGGGTTTCATGAAGAAGATGACACAAGGACTGGATACTGAGAAGAGAGAGAAGAAAGTAAAACCCAAAGATATGCCTCTGGATTTGGTAATTGGGAGGATACTGGGGCTCGCCCCAGCGCCATTGATTGGTGATAGAAAAACCCAATAGTCAGTGATTAGAGGGTTGAAAAGATTGAAGGACGTGGTGACAGTGAGTTACAGCTACTTTTTCTGGAAGTTTGGCAAAGAAGAAACAGCAGAATGAAACTTTGTCTTGATGACAAAGGAGGTTCAAAGGAAGAGCTGTATTTTCAACCAAAGAAGTCAGATGCCAGGGAGAGAAAGAGATGGAAGATTTGAGGAGAGGAAACGATCCTCAGATTAAGTTCCTGAAGAGGGGCGGGGTTATCTGTGAAGTACACTTCTGGTTGAAAGTGGGCTAAAGGGGAAAAGAATGAGAAGCAGAGAAAGTTGGAACTTAAGGGAGGATAATTTAGAGAGTTCAAATTGAAGTTACATGGCTATAGTGGTGAGGATTTGAGAAGCAGAGAAATAACCTGAAGAGCTAAAAAGGGAAACTTGATAGAAGCCAGTAGAGACAATGAACAGGATTGCCCAGTGGGCGGAGGTGAGGTGATGTGAGATAGCTTGGACATGTTGCAGCTCCAATCTATTCAATTTGTTGCCTCCCCCACCCCAAACACACTCCCACCCAGTCACCTGGTAACGCTTGGTGTTCAAGATGGTGATCAAAAGCAAAATGGCTGACTGGAATAAGGTGAGACAAAAAATTGGAGAGGAGGATGTGGAGGTGGGTAATAGATTCCAAAAAACTAGGATCCTGATGAAAGTGTGACTGAGAAAACAGGCAAAAGCAGTAAGGGATTCAGCAGGGAAATAAAGATCAAGAAACTGAAAGCCTTGAAGACAAAGGCCAGATTCAGCAGCAGTGAGAGGTCTGAGAGGAGGAAAGTTAGGTCTTGATCTGATTTAGTCGTTCTTTTTTTTTTTTTTTTTTCCTTCCAGAAAAACAACATGGAAGTAACAAAATCAGAAATGTTTATGGATTAATCTAATATCCAACACCTTTTATTTGTTTGTTTGTTTTTTCACATGAGGATGTTACTGTTTCTGAGTGATAACTCATGGTTAGAGTGATGGAGTTGAAAAGCCTATTTATTCTAGATCTAGATCTAAAAATAAGAATGGACACCATCCTTCATCTCAGTCATTTATTATTACATTTTAGAAGTTAATCTTTAAAAAGCAAATCTTAGCCTGAATTTCCCCTGAAATTCTTTTTCAGACAGATGCTAAGTTACAGCAGGGTTTATGAGGAGTTTTCATTTTCTTTTTCCTTAACTGTAGCAAGAATTAAAAGAGTTGTCTTTGACAGAACACAGGATGTCATTGTATAGTTGTGGTGCCCTGAATCTATTAGCTTTGGGTAGGCTAATTTGTTGTCATTAATTCTAATGAGCCTGACCTGTCCAGTCACATTTCTACCAGCATCTAAGGAGATGGTCCGGGTAATTTGCCTCTTCTGACCTTGGTAGACATGGTAGCGTGAATTCTGCCTGTATCTGAAATCTGCCTATGAGAGAGTGATATAGCAGCCCACATTCTCAAGGTGGAGGACACAGGTTCTGTCCAGCAGCCATTAGGTGGTGCTGCCTAACCAGCATTCTGTCCTGTTAGGCCACCAAGAAGGATCTGCTGCCTTTAGAGCGGGTACAATGAGAATATTATATGATTCTCTTACAAAAGGTAGAAGTGGCTGAGGATTTTCTATAACCTCCGAAACTTATTAGATTCTCTTTCTTTATCAAGAGTAGCCAATAACCACCGTAAGGAAGCAGCAGACTGAGAAATGACTGCTCAGACTGAAAAACAAGCTATTCATATTTGAAGAACACTTTCTACTTTGCAAAAAATTTTCACTTGTCAGAATTCTGGAATAGAGTAGGTAGGTAAGCCCTCAAATTTTTTTTCTTGATGAAGTATTTCATTTGTTCTGCATGTGGAAAAAATTAAGTAATTCTGTATCAATGGTTGATAATATAGGACTTACACTGAAGTTAGTTTATAGGAAAAGGTCACTGAGATAACGTGGCTATTGATAAGTGCGATACATAATCCTACTTACTCTACTCATGCTGTTTCAGGAATACTGTAGATTTTGCCTCATTTGCAGAAAACTGTAAAATAACAATAAGAAGTTTTTATTAAGAATATGTTCTTGCTGGGGATATAGCTCAGTTAGTAGAGTGCTTGCCTAGCATGCAAAGGCCCTGGGTTAAATCTCCAGCACCACAAAAAAAAAAAAAAAAAAAAAGGATACGTTCTTGAACCGTTTGCAAATGATGACTTCATTGAAGATTGAAGAATTTTTTCTCTATTACATATTGCTACCCATACTACTTTTCTTTTTTAGGTATTTATTTATTTCAGTACTGGAAATTAAACCCAGGGGTGCTCTACCACTGAGCCACATCTCTAGTTCTTTTTATTTCTTATTTCGAAGGTTCTTGCTCAGTTGCTGAAGTTGACCTTGAACTTGTGATCCTCCTGCCTCAGCCTCCTGAGTTGCTGGGATTACTAATGTGCACCATCCCATCTGGATAAGCATTTATTTATTTTTAATTGACAAATGCAAGTTATAAATGAATATACTTATTATGTACAACATGAGTTGAAATATGTATATATATTGTGGAATGACTAAATCAAGTTTATTAATCTATATGTTACCTCACATCATTTTTCATGGTGAGGACAATTAAAATTTGCTCTTAATTTCAAATATGCACAAATAAGACAAATGAATCCTACTATTAAGGATAATTATAACACACCTATAAACATTAATATTTAAACATCAATTAAAATTAAACAGAAAAGAGAATATATTGTAACTATAATTATCATGTTATGCAATGGGCCCTTTGAACTTATTCCTCCTAGCTAACTGTAAATAACCAGAGAGAGATTCAGGGGTCAGCTCACTCTTCTATAACAACTCTCTCATGAGAAGTAACCAGGATCCCATGGGAATGCGGCACCCCCCGTGACCTTGTAATAGGCTCCAGCTCTTAAAGATCTACCGCTTGCCAACACTGCCACACTGAGGACCAAGCTGTCAACACCTGAACCCTTGAAAGACACACTCAGACCATATCCAGACCATTCCATGCATGTGTTAGAGCAAAAAACCAACCTCTCCTTTTATAAGTCAACTGATGAGATTGTGTGTGGTTAACTCGCTTCAGTCACCTATGCTATACGATAACCAGATTTGGCTTTGTTGCTTAATTATGAAAGTTGACCCAGTAGGACCAGCCACTTGGAAACCAATTTGTGACTGGGGCATTTTTCATTCTGACAGCCTAGACAGCCTCAGAACCATCACGTTTATAATCCCTGATCTCCTACATGGAAACAGCTTCTCTTAATGAAGATAGAGTGTGAAACATGGTGCCATGTTTTATTTTCCAGAATGTAATAGAATAGGTCACACCAGAGGGATACTCAGTGTTCCTGATCCTGCCTTGATTGTTCTCCATGTGCCCCACACCCCTCAAGTTGTGATGCATCATCTGGGAATAGTTTGAGTCCCATCTCTTAACATTTCTTTTATGACCCCAAGATTAAAAGACCATATTCCATCTTATTTTTATTGTGTCTTTTGGGGGAGTGACTTTTAGCAGGGAAGAGAACTGTGTGCCATCTGACTTAGAAATGAATGCTGATGTCAACTGATGGGGAGATCACAAGGAAGAATATACAAAATATTTCTGTATCTTTCAAAGTGAGAATGACGGCAAGAGAAAGAAGAAATCACCTTGATATAACCCCCACATGCTATCTTCTTATGTAATAAAATGAAATTCCTCTTCTTTGATCAAAATAAAACCCTTAATGCCCCCTCCCATCCCCACCTTTTCCCAATGGGAAACAAAGATCAGTTAAGGTAGGGACTAATAATGGAGTTTATACAAATATTATAGATTTTATTTAAATGCGGAGCCCATAATTATACACTAGTTCATCAGTCTTGTGAAGGAGATCAAGACCTTGTCCTTGAGCTGGAACCTGTGATTAAAGCTCTTCACTGGCCCTCACACCCAAGTGACATCCACACAGCATCCTTTACAGTGTACAGCGTCAGTTTCTTAAGGGAGGGGAGAAGTCCAGAAACTTACGAAGCAATCTGAGATCACCATCCTTCTAACTTTTTTTCTGACTATTTCCCTCCTCAGTCTTTGTGCAGTAGTCTTGTCTGAATATGACAGCATTTTAAAAAGTGTCCTTTCCTTATAGGAAATACGTTTGATGTGGTTTTTATAGAGACAGCAGATTTTTTTAATTTTTGCCCTTTATATCCACATTAATTGCTTTTAATAGTATTTAGTTAAATTACTTAATGACAGCAATGAATAAAACTGGCATCGCTGGATTTGGAAAGAGGTCTGCCTGCCTGTTGCTAGGCACACAGGGCAGGGGCTAGGGCACGGTTGTGTGGATGGACTAGTGAGTGGTCTAATTGTGTGAATCCAGCATTCTGTGGCACCGAATGGTATGTTTGATGGAGGGAAATGAGAGCCTTGGTTAATCCCTCCTAGCTGTGTTGAGGCTGGTTAAGAGAGTTTTGGAATCATTTATCATAAAGTATATAGGTCCTTGTAGGTCAATGAGCAGCACACACACACACACACACACACACACACACACACACACTATATCAGCATTCAGAAAGTCAGCCCTTTAAAAATGCCTCTTGTCTTTAAATAACACAGTTTAAAGTCCTTTAAAATCTGGTCTTGTCTTAGGGATTCAGTTCAGGCAATAGAAATGTATAAATCAATGAGATCTGCTTATTAAACCACTTTCAAATGCAGAGTATCTCAAATGATGTAGCTCCTTCAAGTTTTCTTTTTCTTTTTTTCTTCAAAGTGATAGGCATTATAAACAATGGGAAATATCTGTATTCAACAACAATAGTAAAAAAGCCCTCTGTGTAATTTAATGTTGGAAATCAATATTGTATGCCCCTGATTGAATTGCAAGGTGGAGATGAAGACTTTTATTGCTCCAGGTGGACTGAAAAATGTTGGTGCCTGCGAGGCTACAGTCAGTCACAGAATCTCCAGTCACTATGTGTTTTCATTGCTTCTAATATTTTGCAGCTCTGGGCTACTGCCTGTTCTGCCTAATGACAGGGCCAACCTTGACCGGGAGCCCTCTGAACCTTCCCCAGGGGCCCCTCTGTGCTTGCCCACCCCTTGACATCAGCCTTCAGAGTATATGAAATAGAAATCTTAATGAAAGAATGGAGGACTGAGATTTCACTGTGTGCTCATCTGGCTAAACTCCTAAGATTTCATGATTATATCTGATTTTTAAGTCATTCCGAACTCCATCTGCAACTCTGCTTCCTTTTATCTTTTCTCGGCATCACAACCTTTACTACAAAGCCTATTTCAAGAGGAAAACCTCTTAGAATTCAAATCACTTACTTCTGCTTCCTGCTAGTTTGTTTGGGGTACCCGTTTACAAGAAGTCCTTTTGAATGATTGCTTTTAGTGAAATCAAAGTGACTTGAGGACTGAAAACTTTGATAACCGAATATGTGTTTTATACTACTTTGGAGATTCCTCTTGCAACTTGGCTGGAAGAAGGGAAAAGCAAATCATTAGAAATGGTGAGGACCAAGGCCTTTGTTCTCAACTGCTCCTAGAATTCTCAGTCAGCACCAGGAAGGGGTTCTTTGAAAGTGGCCACTTCTGGAGACCTCAGAAAAACCTGGAGCCAGGTCTGTGATTCAAGAATGCTTCCAAATGGGGGTGATGGTTATTCCTTATAGTTGGGGTCAGAGGCTCAGGCAGTAACAAATGAGAATGACTTCTTGTCCTTTCAGGGTTTTTAAACTTCTTTTGGGAAAACCCTTGAAGTGGCAGGGTCTTTATACAGATTTCCAGGGCTTACAGTAGGAAGGTAGAAGACCCCTTATCTACATGTTGGGATGCATCCTGTTCCTACCATCTGCAAACCTTCCAGAGCTAGTGTTCTGACTCTGGTGGAAACAATTCCTCCTGGATGGAAAAAAAAAAAAAAAAAGGAATTTTCAGTACAAAATTACAGCATGGTTTTCCTATGCTCTTCTTTCCTTTAGGGTGAATAAATACCTTATAATAACTGACAATGGCAAAAGTTACCAGGTGTCCACTTGTCATCTAAAATGAAGTGCTTGGTGGCCAGGACCTGACACCTAATATGCTTTTTCTTTAATCTCCAACAGCTTTAATAATTTCATTATCCTTGTTCTATGAAGGAGAAAAATGAGATTTAGAAAGATAAAGTTCCCACAGCTGGTAAGTGGTGAAGATGGGATTTAAATACAGTTCTATCTGACTCCCCAAACTGGTTTTAACTAGGAGACTTTTATGGCTCTGTCAGAGTACTGTGTGAAGAATTATTCAGTATCACTCACTTTCAGTTAGAGAACTGCAAGCACACAATATTACTACTGACTTCTTAACTTCCGGGAAGGAAAGACATGACAAGGTGGGATCCTTTAATTAATTTATATTAATCTCCTTTACATTAAATGATTGCACCATTAACAGGTGAGTTTGCATATTTTTATTCAGGAAAAGGAAGAAAAATTAGTAGTTATTGTTCCACGTGTGGGAAGGAGAATGGATATGAAACATCAACCCCAGCTCGCTGGTCATCCCAGATACCAAGCTCTGGGTGCTTATGGTGAGCTCTGCTTGATGAGGCGACCATGTTGGCGAGGATCTTCTCTGATCCCCTCCGAGGTGGGCACCATGGTTGGCAGGCACTGGTCCACCTTTCATGGCTTGGCTTCTCCAGAGCTTGCTTCTTACATCATCTCCTAGCCCACTTTCAGACAGACTGGCTGGCCCAAGGAACGAGCCCAATTTTCTTCCCCAGTGTTTGCCAGGGTGTGGACTCACACGAAGAATGATTTCACATATAATTGTATAACATTGTGATAAATGCTTTTAAACAAAACAAAACAAAACAATACCCCAAAGATAGCGTTGCTGAGCTTAAAAGCAATCCAGATGGATTTTCTGACCTCTTCCTGCACCAACATTTCCTTTATGTTCTTGGGAAATCACTGGAGAGACTTTTTATATCCATTCACATTTCAAACCAAGGACTCAGAAGTTTCTATATTGTGCCTTAAAGAACGAAGTGTGCCACTATTAAACTTGAACTACCCTGGACAGCTGTGAAGATGGAAAGTCTGGAACATTTTCAGTTTGTTGTATATATTTCTTACAGTGCAGCTGGCCTGAATTTTCTCTGAAAAGATGTTGTGCAGCTGTTTCTCTGAGGCAGAACCTAAAGGCAAGCACATGCCCCCCCAGTCACCCCAGAATATCATTTCCAACCTTGGCAAGCCATTTTGTCCTTAACTGTGTTGTGTGTAATCACAACATAAAAAGATTGCTATTTATCCGAATCGTCTTTAGGATACAATGCATAAGCTCGCTCTCAGGAGTTCCAGGAAGGCAGCATTCCTTTGTAAAAGATTTTCTACGTCTTTCACCCCCTTTCAGTTTTGCAGTTGCCATGGCAACCTTGGGCTCTCATGGCACCTCCAGGATTATTACTATCATCACAGTTATTTCTTCTGATGACTATTGTTGCTTATTGTCATCAACATCATTTGGACTGTGGGTTAGTCGCATCCTGATCCTAAGCACCTGGCCTCTGGGGAGTGTCTTCTCAAAACAATTGAAAACTTGAAAAAAAAAAAAAAAAAAAGATTAAATTCTAATTCCCAAGAGATTGCCTGTGGTACAATTATCCTACACTGGGTTTGTATTTTCCCCCCTTCCTTAAAAAAAAAAAAAAAAAAAAAAATTCCTTCAAAGTCATTGTAATCCTTCCAAAATACACATGGATCTTTTTGTATGATATAAAGGTATTTGTAGTTGTTGCTACTGTCGTTGTTTTGTTTTTGCAGGAGGGTTGTGTGTGTGTGTGTGTATGTGTGTGTTGGTGAAGGCCAGGGGGAATTATACTTACAAGTCTTTCTAATATTACTAAGGAAACTTTTCATGAAATGTTGGAAACTAGTTGTTTAGAGATTGAGTTTTAATAGAATTTGACCTACTGTGTTTATCCTACCTGCTGTCAACCTAGGAAGCCTCCTTAAGGCTGAGTGGGGAGTAGGTTAGCTTTGGGGGCCATGGAAGCTAGGATAACCCCAGTGTCAGTAGGAATGCCATGTGCCTTAGAGGTTTGCTTAAAGGTGGCAGGAAACTACCTCTCAGATCAGGTCGGGAAAGTCCAGCTTAATCTCTGCAAGCCCTCACGCTTGTCTTTTTTTTTTTTTTGGTCTTTGGGCTCCTGCATTGAAGTTAGCTGATCCTATTGGGTTTAGTCAAACCTGAAATACAGAATTGGATCTCTTGTCCTATTATGAAAGGAACTCTATATCAAGTTATCCTGTCCTTTCACATTCCCTCACTCTCTCCCCTCTCTGTTCCTTTTTCTTCTTCCCTCCTCCCTCCTGCCCTCCCTCTTTTGATTTCACCTTCCTCTCAGTTTGCTGGAGACTTTGGGGATTTGTTGAGTCACAGGGAGAGTGGTATCATAGGGAAAAGCTTTCCACCAATTTTCTGCTAGTTTCACATTCTCACTCCCTTTCTTCCTCTCTTCTCATCACTTCTCTTTGCATATTTAAATCTTTTTCTTGTCTCATTTAGGTCAGCAATCCCTGGGCAGGATTCAGCCTCTCCACTTGGTTTTAGTGTACTTAGTTGTATTTCTAGCACCTGCAAGCCAAGCAGGCACACCGTCTCTCAAAGAAGACAAAGACAAAACCCCGTGTCAACTTCTTCTTCCCTTCTTCTTCTTCTTCTCCTTCTTCTTTTTCTTTGGTGGCACGAGACCTTGCTTCCACTCACTGCCCAAAGTCCTGCCTCACTACCTCCCAGACACAAAAATAGAATCACTAATGCCTCCAGGATCCAGGGAGTGGGAATATATGAGTCAAGGGAATCTGGAGAAACTTCAGTGGCTTGTGGGGTTTGAGGACCAGTCAGCTTGATGATTCTAACTCAGTAGCACCAAGGTTTGAGCGTAAATCAAAAGCAAGCACCATCCCCTGGCTTTGACTGAGTGTTGATTTGAGAAATGGACACCTTCTTGGTGACCTGTGGAGCCACTGGTAAAGATTTTAGGTCAATGTGGCTCTCGGAGGCAGGGGTTTTGGAAGTGGACTACCTGGGTTAGGAGATAATTGCTTCTTTTTGGCTGTGAGCTTGGATAGTTTATCCCCTTGTGCCTCTATTTTCTAACCTATGAAGTAGGGATAATAATCCATCTAACCATGCTTTTTTTTTGATACCAGGGATTGAAGTTAGAAGCACTTGGTACTGAGCCACATCTCCGGCCCTATTTTGTATTTTGTTTGGAGATGGGGTCTCACTGAGTTGCTTATCACCTTGCCTTTGTTGTGGCTGAATTTGAACTCAAGAGCCTCCTGCTTCCATCTCCTAATCTGCTGGGATCACAGGCATGCACCACTGTGCCTGGTTAGCCATGTTTTCTTGAGGATTAAATTATTGATACATATAAAGGGCTTAGGAGAGTGCCTGGCACATGATAGACATTCAGTATACATTAATTTTTATTTATAAGGACTCAGGATAAATTATTCCTGGAATTTCATACAAAAACTAAAATAGTAATTCTTGAAAATCTGTTTTTTTGACTTTATAGCAATTTCAACACAGACCATTACTTTTGCTCTTTTGTCTAGAAGTCAGAAATTTCAGAGCTAAAATTAAGTGCAGCAAATACCTCATTTTTGACTCCATATATGCAGTCATCCTTCTGTGCATATCCTCTGTTATTTCTTATCTTTGTCCTGTGTACCTGGATACCTTTTTATAAATTGAAATCTACCTCAAATCCTTTTGGGAAGCAGGTTGAGGTATATAGGATAAATCTATTAATCCATAATAATAGGTTAGAAAGAAAACACATTTGAGATGATATTTACTTCAGGTAAATTTCATGTTATCCCAAATCTTTTTAAAAACCCTTTATGGATTGCTTCACTCTCTTTTGAATAACTAAAAACAAATTCAGTATTGTTGTGGTAGTGATTCAGTAATGAAATTCTAATATAATATGTTCCAAATGCTTATAACTAGAAGTTGCAAAATTATTGTTGCAAGTATTTGAGAAGTCCAAATTATTTTCCATTATTCATATCATAGAATCATAGAATTTTAGAATAGGAATATAATTTGTTTACTTTTCATGTTGCACTTGGCTTGAACAATAAAAAGAGGCCTTAACCAACTTAATTTCATGTTAATCTAGTTCCATTTTTTTCTTAGAAATGAGTCAAAACTATAGTATTTTCACAGAATTATGATGTTGGGAGATCTTCCCAGTTGAATATTTCATTAGACTTCTTGTGTAGATCAACACCTGAACCATTTGAAAGAGGAGAATAGGGACCCCACATTAATTTTTTTTTTTTGAAAAAGAGATTCTCTGGTAATTTGTCTCAAGACTTAACACTTCTATTCTATTTAATTTACACCTGCAAATTGAAGTGAAACTCATACTTCTGTTGGGTAAGGAGAGGAGAAATAGTGGAAAGGAGAAATAAGTGACCATTTGTTGTGTCACGACCCATTGCGGAAAACCACTCATGTTCATTTGGTCACCAATCAGTCAATATGTGTAGATGGCTAGCCATGTAATATGCTTGTGACACATTCTGGAGCTACCCCAATGACTCCTTGTCCTCAACAAAACTTTACCAAGTAGTGGTGGAGACTGACAAGTGACTAAGTGAACAAGAATTTAGAAACTGAACCTCTTTCTGCCTTTGTTTGGATTAAGATGGTGATATAATAGACGTGGGAATTCAAAGTCAATGCGATGCAAGTTCTGCCTGACAGATTTTATGTACTAGAACTGGTTTCTTACCTTTTAGCCCCTTCACCTATGTGAAGACTGTACAAATCTATACAGTAGAAAGGAGAACTTCTTTAGTAGGAAATGGCACGATAAGTTCCCAGTTTTTATCCCAAGGAGTAGAGTAAGAAGAGATATGACATTAAGGGTCACCTCAAACCTTTGATATGGTCATTTGGAGAGCTTGCTGTGTTTGAAGGTTGTGGATCACCATGTACTAGCATCTACCTCTTACTAGAAGGTAGCATAAAGGGTGATGAGCTGCTTCCATATTGTATAGGGATCAGTTACATACCTACCATTTGTCAGCAAGCAGGATGTGTGAATGTTTCTCATGGGGAGAAAGTCCAAGCTGAAACTATGTTAAAGCTTACTGTGAGGGTTGATGGTGGGTATGGAGGATAAGTGCACCTCCTTCGGGCTATCTTGGGAATTCCAAGTAAGGAGAATCCTTGAGAATGGGAATCCCCACCCCCCCCCCCCCCCCCCCGCCTCCACACACACACACAGAGACTCCAACCTTTGAGGGAAAGGGTCAATTTAATTATTGGGCAGACCCAAATAATTAGTCATCTGATTATGACTTTTATTTGTTGCATCTGGCAACTTTATTTGATTTCTTTTCTCCTTGCCTACAATTGAATGGACCACTGTCAAGAGTGACAGAAGGAGAATAGAAAAGAGAGCAGAAGCTGGTCACAGCCTCTTCCTTGAAGTCAGACAGCTCCAACTATAGGCCACAGCAAGGAGAAGGGGAAGAATGCCTAACTTTGAAGAAAAATTAAGGAGTTGCTTCATATTTTGGGCAGACACTTTCTTGTTAGGGACTCTGGTATTGTGAATGAATTTTTCAAGGGAGAACGCAGAAACTCTTGGTGATCCACTAACCTTCCTTACAGGTTCAGAGGAAGATGGCCTTCACTAAGAAAGTTGAAAGGGGCAGAAACAGGCAAAATAAATTTGTGCTTTGGTCCCACTCACACCCACTACCACATATCTGGTAGGAGGAATACAGAGTGTTAACAGGAAGCACAGAGCAGAGGTGCTTACTCTTGGTTCCAGAGGATTCACGGAGGAAGTAACAGTATTTGAAGAGTAGAAGAGATGAGATGATTTCTGTGATGAGTTGCCAAATTAAATACTTTCACTTCCCTCCTTCCCATCAAACTACTATAAGGAGATTTAAAAGTTTTTTATTTGTTCTAATTAGTTATACATGACAGTAGAATGCATTTATGCATTTTGATAAATCATACATAAAAGAAGTCTTCTCATTTTTCTGATTGTACAGTGATTTTTTAAAAAACTATTAATTTCCAAAGGATAAGAAAAAAGAAAAGGAGGCAATAGCTATCAAGTTTTGTAACCCAGAAAGATGGATGGGAAGAATGAGAGAGAACTGAAGCCTCAGTTGAAGTGGGGAAAGGTGAAATCCGACTCAACTTCTAGAATCTATAGCTCAGAAGTGGGTAGCATGTGGTTCTTCTAGAAGTGGGGCATCAGGTTTCTTCTTAACTATGAACCCAAAGCCTTTAAAATTTGTATGCTCAAGCAAAACTAAAAATCAACTGTCAGAATAAACAAAAATAAACAAAAAATAAAAAGCAAAGAGAAAGAATACAAGAAACACAGGAGAGAGGGAAAGGGACCCCCAAGATGATGGGAAGAGAGAGTCTAGGATGACGGAGGTCTACCAGGTGAGTAGCTGATTTCGTTAGCTCTTGGTTTTAGACACTTATCTATTGTCAGTCTAGGCTGAGGTGGGAAACCTCACGGGGGACTTCCTTTTTCTTCTTCTCTTCCTCTTTCTTTCTTTCTGCAGTGGGATCAAACACAGGGCTTTGTGCATGCTAGGCAAGCCCTCCACACTGAGTTACACCCCTCTGTCTTTTAAATTCTGTTTTAAGACAGGGGTTCATTAAGTTGCCCAGTCTGGCCTTGAACAGGTGACCCTCCTGTCTGAGCTTCCTGAGTAACTGGAATTACAGTGTACAACTACCGTGGTGGTTGAAGAGGTTTCTTTAGGTAAGTGAAATTAGCTATATCTGCACATATGAAGAGGGACTTTAGATAATTGACGAATAATTTGGGAATTGTTTTTTGTAAATACATAAAAATTAAGGAAAAAGACCCAAGATTATTTATAGCATCAGGGAAAACAAACTTATGCAAGGAAAGCAAGAAATCAAGATGAAGTTCATTGTTCAGCATGTATGTATATATTCGTGTGTTGGAAACAAGCAAGGGAAAGATAATAAATCTTTCTTTAATAGTGTCAGATCAATAGGTAAGTGTCTAAAACTGAGAGCTAACAAAATCAGCAAGTGGCAGCACAAATCTATTATTTAGAAGCATAGAGGTAATCACCAAAATATTGGGAAAGAAGAGCAATGTTATATTTAAAAGGTCCACACAAACAAGAGAGGTATTAACTGTGATCATCACCTTTACAATAAATCTCTCATGACCCCCTTTTAAGAATAGGGAATATTTTTTTCAAATGGCAGTCAAAGAATTATTCTTAGGTCATTTCTTCAACCAGCCAACTGAGGAGGGCAATGGAATTACAGTTGGCTTCCCAAACCATGCAGTCCATATCCTCGGACTCAACCAACTGAGGACTGAAAATACTTTAAAAATATTACTTTTATATTGAATATGTACAAACTTTCCCCCTGCTGTTATTGCCTAAAAATACAGAATAACAACTATTTACAGAGAATTGACATTGTATTAGGCATCATAAGTAATCTACAGACAATTAAAAGTACACAGGAAGATGTGTGTGAGTCACATGCAAACACTATATCATTTTATAAAAAGACTGAGCACCTGCAGATTTTGGTGTCTGCAAGTGCCCTGGAACAAAACCCAGGACAGTACTGAGGGACCACTGCATTCTGATTGCAGACCCCACATTATGGGCTCTTTGTCCTTCTCTGGCCCATATATTTAAATCAAACCTCTTAGGTCTCTTTAAATATATCATTCATTTTTGTTCCCTCTGATCCTGAAAGCAATACATGTCTCTTATGGAAAAATACAGAAAATACAACATATGTATCCCCAATCCCTGTAGCCCTTTTAGATTTTGTTGTGGGCTATTATGGTTTGGATCTGGAATGTCCACCAAAGGCTCAGTTGTTAAAGACTGGGTCCCCAGTGCAACAATGTTCAGAGGTGGAACTTTTGAGAAGTGATTGATCATGAGGGCTCTGACATCATCAATCAATCCATTGATTCATTGGATGGACTATTAGGAAGTGGTGGAAGCTGTAGGAAATGGGGCCTAGTTGGAGGAGAGAGGTCAGTGGGACATGCCCAGGAAGGGTATATCTTGATCCTGGTCCCTTCTACATTCTCTCTTTCTTTCTGTTTTCTTGCTACCATGAGGCTCTATCCTGACGCCATGATTTTCTGCCTTACTTCAGGACCAATGCAATGGAGCTGTCAATCTTGGACTGAAACTTCTGAAATGATGGGCCCAAATAAATCTTTCCTTCCTTTAAGTTGTTTTTCTCAAGTTACTTTGTCACAGTAATGAAAAGCTGACTAACACACTGGCTTTCCATATATCCCTGAAAGTGGTGATTAGGACTCACTTGTCTGTAGGAAGGAGTCTATCCACTCTCTCTCAATAGGGTAAACTTGCTCTCTTTCTCAGCTCAGATTCCAGGATACTCAGGAATAAAACATCTTTTTCCAAGCCCTGATGGAAGAATATTAACAAGTGTGTATTTCCCTCTGTGCTTTTGTGCATTTCAAGCCCATAATGGGGTTTGCTTCAATTTTTTTTTGGAAATAATCAAGAGTTCAGGCAATTAAGTGGTTTCCCAACATCAAACAATTCAATGGTGAGAACTTATTACCACTCATGTCTCTCAGTGTTTCAAGGAAAATTTTTTCCATTCATGTTAATTTGTTATCTCAAATGTGTTTTAAAATGAGCCTTAAGTGTACTATTTGTAAGTAGGTGACAAAATTCTTTTAAAACTGCTCGAATAATAGAAAAAAATGACATGCCTTTTAGAAAAGAAAATGGGCCATAATAATATGAGGGAGAACATGGAAGAATGGATGTAATGGTTAGAATTAAAATGACGTCTGACAATTACTTTCAATTTGAACTGAGGTGAAGAAAATCAGAATTACAATACTCTTGTGATTAAACTTTGATGAGATGAAAATGTCATCATTGTTTGATGAGGATTTTTTATTTGAGTTCAAAGAATATGAATGATTTAACCACAATGTACCAACACCACAGGGCTGAATAATCTATATTGGTATTTCTCAACTCTTCCTTATTGCAGGTCACTAGAGAAATCTCAGCTGCTCTCATTCTTCAGTTCAGCTGTTTCCATAATATCAGCTTTTGGAACAATGAGATAAAACTCAAGTCCTTTGTGATAAGTTTTGACATTGAAACCTTGGTGTAGCTTAATATGGTGAAGTATTTCCAGGAGCCATGAGATTTAGCCTCATAACCATTTTTTTTAAAAGAAACAAATTTTAGAGACTAGACGTCTTATAAGGAAGTGGTGGGGGGGCTTTGCTTTTATTTTGCATTCCTGGATGAAAATCAAGATTTAGTGAGTCCTTCATCTTACAGGAAGACTCTGTTTCCCTTGTCCTGACATTTTAACAATTAAAATTGAGATAAGGGTTTGTCAAAGATGATGCATAGCCCAATTCTCTTTGGGGTGCTAGTTAAAATGTAGGATGACAAGAGCATGCTGAGTAAGCACAGGGACTTTTCTCTGTACAGGGGCAACTGCTGTTTTAGTAATTCCTACTTTGTGGTGGGGGCAGGAGAGCTGAGAACCCCTCTCTGCCTACTGAATGATTACTGACTACCTCCTTTCTTTTTCTCCTCTTCCTTTCTTTTTCCTCTGGGAGCCTAAAATTTAAGCAAATAATTTCCCACAGTCATTGGAAATATATTTTTAAAGATTTTATTTATTTATTGTGTCTTCTGCCAGTCTGGAGTTGACTTATTTAGGGACTGAGGCCACAGTCCTACCTTCTGGAAACAAGGTGGTAATAGGTATATTCAGTCTTATGTTAGACAAATCTTTCTCTTATGGAAATAGAAAGTACTGATAACAGTCATTTCATCCAATTACTTCCCAAAGTTGTTGCCAGTGTGACAAGGTTACAATTTGACCCATTCAAAAATACCTTTGCTTTGTTTTATTTTTGTGAAAGTAGACTTTTAACTCTATAGGCTGGTCCAGGTCAGGGATCATACCATAGCTCAGATTATTTCGTCAGCTCCGGAGTACCTGCTTTTCGGCACCCCCACAGCTCAGATTATTGTCAAACATTTGCTGATTTCTTTATTAATGTTTTACTAAAATAAATAATGTGTAATAAATATATTTAATTTATTAGAAGCTTCAATGAAGGGCAAAGAGAAATTGTCAAATTAGGCAAATCAAAGAACTAATTTTGAGCACAATGTGGAAGGTATATTGTGGAAGAGTGATCTGTCCCAACCCTGCTCACTGAAGAGTTTTCTTAGCCATTCAAAGTCCTTTTCAAAAATAAACTTAACATTGTAAGTTTAGCTGATTTATTTTTGTGGCATTTGCACTTGAGTGTTTAAATCTTGCTTCGGAGGTGGTCCAAATGATAATCAGAGATTAGGTTGGCAACGACTGAGAGGTTCCAATGTATTGCAATCTCTATTGGATATGAAAAATCAAAGGCTTGGAAAAAGCAGATAATGAAAGTTGGCACTACTGGAACCGAAAACAGCCCAGCGCAGAGACCATGCAGGGTGGTGGCTGGGAGCAGAGAGCTGTGGACAGGCTGCCTGGTTTCATATGCCACTTCTATGACACAGCCGCCCTGTGACTTTGAAAAAGTTACCTGCTTTCCTTATATGGCTTCTCATTTGTAAAACAGGGAACATGAGCAGTGCTTACCTCCTAAAGTTCCTATGAGGAACAAGTGCAGAGCATGCGCTGGACAACGGAAAGCTACATTGTTATTATTAAAATGCAGAAGACTTGACAGCAAGTTTGCAAGTAATCCTCAACTCCAGTCCTTTCTGGATCAAGTGAAAAAATCTTAGATAGTGGTCTGGATGATATTTCCTATGAAAAAAATAAATCCCAAATTTCCTAAATTATCTGAAGTCCTGGGTAAATCCATTGCAGTATTAACTCCAGCCTCTTATTTGAGACCTCTGTTTTAAAGTCTGTAACTCCTATGCCAGGTCTGCAGTATTTCATTTATTAATTTGTTGTCCCATGGTGATGTGGGACAATGAGGATTCTTCCCAATAGGGATTTTCCATTGACGGGAAATGCGGCTGATGGGAAATTAGGCTGACAGACAAATGGGAGAACTTTGTGTGAGTTAGGGGAATTATGTGGGGGATTGGGATTAATGGGGTTCCAGTTTCTTCTTTACTGTGAGT
This sequence comes from Sciurus carolinensis, assembly GCF_902686445.1. NCBI lineage: Eukaryota > Metazoa > Chordata > Mammalia > Rodentia > Sciuridae > Sciurus > Sciurus carolinensis. The sequence continues at coordinate 36,823,203 of NC_062227.1, forward strand.
TATGATTTGGGGTAATCTACTTATTGCCCCTGACACTTGGTTTCTTCATCTTCAGATGTGGGAATGACAGGAATGCCTGCCTCATAATGAGTCTTGAAGATTAAATGATTTAGAATAATATTGATCAATGCTAACGCGCCATATATAAGGACTAATAACTTAAAATTATTATAATTCATTCATTTTCTTCCCCTTGGCTAATATTTTTATAATCTATAGCTTTTCTATGAAAAATGGCCCTTGAAGGGGAAAAGGGAATACAGGCTATGATTTCCTTTTGCTCACAGATTAACTTAATACCTCCAGGTCAGAGTGTTTCTTCTATCCATCCATGTTCATGAACCTTCCATTTACTGGGCACTACCCATGTGCTCTCTTTGTGGTATGCAAAAAGGTTGTAAACATCAATGTCTTGTTTTCTCAGAGACTTCTGAACATGTGGAGGTAGAACTCAACTCAGCTTGTTAGGGTACTCAATGTTTCCCTAAACCCAAATAATGAAGAAATAGAAAAACTGAAAAATATTAAGAATTAATTCAGGTGACATATTGTTTTGGACAGTTTCCAAGCAGGGTAATTATCTAAAAGCAGGCTGATGTTATATCTCCAGTTTTCCATGCTTGTTAAAACACTTCTCTTGCTGAAATACTCAGTGAGTTAAATTCCATCTAACATCTGGGCATTGTATAAATATGGCAATGAAAACATGTCTTGTTGCTTACACATTAGGTATAAATTTTAGAAATCCAATTAGTGTTTCATTCTTTTTCTTTAGTGTTTGAGCTAATTTTGGGCTCTTACCTGCAACTATAAGAATTCAAATATTTAGCATACAACTATGTAGCAAAAAAAATATTGAAGTGTTTTGTGGCATTTCCTAATGATTGTAAGATAGTAATTAATTTCTTTATCATAAAACAAAACTCACTTGTTTTTATTTTTGGTTTTTGGGTACTTGGAATTGAACCCAGGGGCATTTTACCACTGAGCTACAACCCCAGCCCTTTTTTCATTTTGTATTTTTTAGACAGGGTCTTGTTAAGTTGCTGTGATTCTCACTAAGTTACAGAGGCTGGCCTTGACTTGCAATCCTCCTGCCTCAGCCTCCCAAGTCATTGGGATTATAGAAGTATGTCACCACATCCAGCAACAAGAACTTACTGAGTGGAATGTCAAGCCTCAAAGGCTAAGACTGGGCATGAGAATGGGGAAAGAAAATAAAACACAGTGTTAGCCCTTTAGGATTTTAGACTCTGGTGAAAGAGATGGATACCTAGACAAACAACTTCATCTCAATATCACAATTGCTGAGAGGTACCTGGCTCCTAGGCGTCATTGTCGCTGCATCTGATAGGTTGCACACTACATAAATGATTATCCCCAGTCTTCCACTGAGCATCTATAACCTCTCAAAATTGAGAGGGCCCTCAAACCAAGAACCCACGTGGGTAAACCAGTACTCACCGAGCCTACATTATCCATCTGGGTAGGCAGACTCTGCCAAGTGCCCCGAGGATGGATCATCTATTTAGCAATACTAGCAGCAGTTGAGTTTTCACTTTTAGTCTCACTGTAATGATAGCTGATATCCCATGGTCCATTTTGCATTGGTGCAGACATTCTGAATTAAGCCTGTGAAAACATAATTTTCACTGACTCTATCAGGACCTACCACAGTGTGTACTCTGCAGGCTTTCAAAAACTACATTTGATCTCGTGGATTCTGCCACCATTTCATTTGGTGCTAATTACACTCAGATACCTAAACCTCCTATTTAGTTTAAAGGAATCTCATCAGCTCTAACTTGCAAAAGCTATGAATAGAGTTTTGAACACCATTAGACACAATGTTTACCTTTGAAACATTTGAAAGTTTATTTGCACAAGCTGAATACTATAAGATGCAACATGATTTGTGGAAGTCAACCACAATGCTAACATTTTAATAGTTTATTCCAAATATTAGACATTACAGTTGAAATCTTTTTAACATTAGCTCTAATGTTGGAATAACATTTCAGTTAATAAATAACTGTGAATATAACCATATGTTCAGTCTATTCTCCTTAGTTTATCATGAATTACAATTTTATTATGATTTGGGTCATAAAAGTGATAAATAATTATGTATATATATTCATAAATTGCATGTTTATTTAATTAATCCTGAAAATAATCTAGAGATACATTCTAATGGTTATATAAATTAGGTGTAGCTTTTAGCGCTTTGATTCTCAACATAAACAGGTAACACTGTAACTGCTTTTCAATTAAATGTTCACTACACATGCAGTATAACATTTACCTGTTATTATTTTCACATGCTATTGATAGTCATTTGGGAAAGTGAGTAGCCACAGATTTTAATTCTTGAATTAAATGTCTTCCATTTATTTCACAGAATCATGGGTTTCAAAAGTTAATGCTGTTTCAGAGTGATTTGAAAAGTATTAAAACACAAATGCAAACTCACAAAATTTGAGGTAAAGAAAGTGATTCTTGTTACATTACACTTTCCAGAGCAGAGCCACATTTTCCACATAATTTTCATGCCATAAACATATTGGGGAAGACCCAATTACCTTCAGGTATAAAATGTTCTGAATTCACATATTGTACAGTGCATATGCTAAGAATTTTTATTGGCTTTTGCATCTTTTGATAAGGTTGTCTGCTCAGCTCAGACTGTCATCTTCAGTTGTCACAAAGGCAATTTCTCTGTCTCGTGTTCATCTGTGGGGATGGTGTCAACATGCTGCCGAAAAGGGCCTTGCCAGGATGAATTTTAGCATTTGAATTTGCTGTTCCAGTTTGGAATTTCCCTATGGGTGTCAAGTTTAAACCAATACACGTGTTGCCTAGGTTCACGGTCTAGAAGAATATTCTATGCTTTTTGGAATCAGACCTCCAATAAAACAGACAGCTCATTTTCATCTTATATATTTTCCAAATATTTCTAATCTTGTAAAATCTTAACACTGGGCTGCAGCTCTAACTCGTGCCTCTGAGCTCTAGCGGGAAAATGCTCAGGAGAACTTATGGAAAGTGTCAAATGACAGGAACAACTATTTAGATTCCTGAAAATACTTTCTTCCAAGTGTAAAAGCTTAGGACTTTGGGAAGAAAACGTCAACTTCAATGGCAGAAACATACATTCACAATTGGGGCTCTAAGTTTTAAAGAAAGACTCAAACACTTAAAACAACAACAACAACAACAAAGCCAGACCTGTTTCATACCGTTTTGACCAACTCTGCATTTTCAGTATAGAGACCCCCTTCTAACTTGGGGGTGTTTGTATGCGCTTCCTCAGGGAAGAGGCAGTTGGCATTGTCCCATGTCTGGGTATAATTCATTTATGTCTTCCTGGTTTTTCCTCTCTGATCTCTTCTCTGTGTATCTGTCAGCAGCAGTCTCTTGGGAACAGCACTATGCACTTCATTAATAAGAAGGGATTAAAGGAAAAAGCTCTAGTCTGCTAATACACTTGGATAATTTGGTGCCATCCACAAGGCAGAAGACCCCTGCTGCATAGATGTCATTAGAAAGGTACAATTTCATTACTTTTTACTGGCAGAGCCTTGAGTGAAATACAAAATATGTTGTCTCACATGCAGGGAAAAAAGAGCGCTAAAGCTTTCATTCACTTCATACCCTAAATGTAGTAGAAGGCAAAAATATATTTTATAGTTTCCGTGTTTATATTGCCTTACTTCAATAATACAGGAAATCATGCTTTTTTAAAATATTGAGCAAAATGAAGATGAAAAGGAAATTATTCACATTCTTAAACCCCATATGAAATTTATACCCTTTTATACTAACACACTTGTTTTAAGTACCTTCTATGTGCTCTGCTAGCTGCTAGAGAACAAATACAAAAACATCATTCACTCTTTTTTTGAAACCCCAACTTATTGAACGCTATAATTGCAAGTGAGTGTAAAAATAAGTGTACGTGTAGTAAAAAGCATATGGCAGAATAAAAATGATAATAAGTAAGCATTTTGTAAGCATATTCAGAAATCTGTTTGTTCCTTGTTAACTAAATTTATTTTGGAACTGACATGTTTGCTGATGGTTGATATTGCCTTCTGAACTGAACCACCCTGATCTTAAGCCTTTAGTGGCAAATTGTGCAAACGTTTGAAATAATGGACATAAGCCACCCTAAGCAGATTTGCACCCTGGTTTATATGGGTGCCATGCTGTCTCTGGCGTACTGTGTGGCGTGGGACAGGGTGGCACTCATATGAACCCCTGAGGCAGGGACCTGTGCTGTGGGCAACTGCTGTAAAATACAAGTCAAACATGCCAGGGGCACATGCAGGCATCACACTGGCTTGGGGATGCTGGGGGAAGTTCACACGTCATTCTTTCTTAGCACCAAAGAGAATCAGGTTTAATAGTGGTCCATTATCTCACAGCCACAGACACACAACTGCCATCAACACTAAAAGGAGACACAAGGTTGGAACTGTGCTTGGGAGAAGAAAGCCCTTGATTAGGAGCTATTTACAAGCCACTCCTCGTAGTGATGGGTCTTTGCTTTTCTACTACTAGCTTTTGTTCAGCGAAATTGACATTTGTAGCTCTTTGCCTAAGATAGAGTCTAGACTAGATGGTTAATATGATAGGAACTGGGGTTTTCAGAGAACATTCTATGGACAAAGGCAAAGCAGTGCAGGAAAAACAAATTATTTTAACAAGTAAACTGGTCAGTAACAAAAATACTTTAAAGACATCTTACAAAATCTCAACAAATGAAAGGTTTGTCAAATAGCTTTGAAAACTGAGTGTTTAAATGTCCTCACTTTCCTGTTCGGCCACCATGCCTTGCCTTGTCTGTCATACATTTTAATTCACTCAAATATCATTACACTTGCAGTAAAAATCATCAACAAATGTCACAAGAAGTGAGAGAACAACAGAGTTGGATCTGGGCAGAACCAATTTACACCTTCTAGAATGAGCAGGACTCATAACCAGTAAAATAGCAGGCTTCAACTAGTTAAGTTCTTGTTGTAAAAACTCTGTCTTGGCTAATGTTTACATATAGATAACCGAAGTTACAAGCAAAATCCCCATTTTTACCAATAAACTAAAAACAATAAGCAAAGTGGTTCAGCGTTTTAAAGTTTAGTTTGTTAAACTTGTGTGGTGCATTTGAGGACGTGCACTGAAAACAGAGCGACCATTTGATACCAGATTTCCTTTTGCCTTGTGATTTTTGCATGATGGCAACTTTTCCCCACCCCCATTAAGAGTTCATGAATCTGCTTGTCCTGAATCCAAATAGGTGTCTCTTACGGTTGGGATGTTTTTATTAGGTGAAACTAATAAATACGTAGGATTTCAGAATTTTCTTTTCCAATTTCTGGACTTTAGTTCCACATTATCTTGGATGGTGAGGAAGAGGAAGGATTGTAATGATTTGGAATTGGGTTTGAAAGTTGGTATTTGCAATCTAAATGGAAACAATTAACGATGATTCTTGATAATATTCTTTTGCAGAGGTAGTTTATAAATAAGGGATTGCCCATAAAAGAACTTGATGAAATTTATCTCAAGTGTGCATAACCCTGTGACATTCTGCATTTCGTCATTATTCAGCTCAATTTCATGAAATAAAATATTCACTGAGAATTGACAATACCAAGTTTCTGGTAGAGGAGGAATAATTTGATGGATGTGTCTATATATTTTGTAAGGTAAGACTTAGCCCAATCTTGACATACATTTTAAATTGATTATTAATGAAAGATAACTAGATACACAGTCCATAAAAGGTAAACTAGATATAGAGTTCAAAAGACTTCTTTTTGTGAAATTTACAATAGGTTTCTTCCTTTCCTCCTTGGTAAATAATGAAATATTTATGATTTAGACTGAGTAATATGACATGAAATGACAAATCTGCACATGTCTAATTTATAACAAATCTGTCTCCTTAATGGGTGGAAGGAAATCTGAGGACCGTTCTAAGGGGTCTCTTCTGCCTTCAGTGCTATCTTCTAGTCATACCGAAGACAATACCTCTCCAGATGGGTCTTTCCCTTTCTTCTCCTCTCCCCGGTCAATGTCAATCACATGCACCACTCCAGGCTTCAGGATCAAGTCCTCAGTTTCCACCTGACTCCTGTTGTCCTCCACCTCCATATAGCTTCCTTTCGTTTGCTGGGCAGCTTTGCTGAAGGCTTCCTTAAAACGACGTTTGAGTTCAACATCCGGACAGAAGACATATTCATAAAGGCCACCAGCGAGGACAGCTCCTATTATTGGTCCGACCCAATATATCTGTGGGAAAGATGGAAGAGGACAGAGTGTGAGGAAAGAAAGGTTTTCTGTTGAACAACTCACCAGTATAAAATTCAGCTCGGTTAAATGAAAGAGAGCAACTGTGTCATGCATAAAAAAGAGGGGAATTGACAAGTAACTAAGTCACATCAGAGGATAGATTATTAAATAACATTTAAACAGATAACAAAAAATGCTTTCTATTTTCCTCCTTTCACTAATTGTATTCCCCCCCTTTTTTCTTGTGGTGCTGGGGATTGAACCCAGGGCCTTAGTGCACATTAGGCAAACACTTTACCAACTGAGCTATATCCCCAGCCCCCCATTTTCTGATAATCGTTAATATAAAGACACTAGTAGTCGTTCAACTAAATTAGAAAAAAAAAAAAAGAGAATTTCTGGAGAATACTTCTCTTATTTACTCAATATTGTCATCTTGCTTTGGTTTTCTGCATAATCAAGATCATAGTACAGTTTAATCATTTGGGGCTTTAGTTATTCAGTACAGCATGGCAAATGGAATTCCAGTTCTATCACTTTGTAATTTTGTAAGTGCTTACATCTGTGACTTAATTTCTTATGCCTTAATTTCCTCATCTGCAAAGCTGGGATTATAATAATGCCCACATAATGTGAAGATTAAATGGAATAATCCTGATAAAGAATTTAATAGTTCCCAGCTCATAGTAACCAGCTCCATCCCATGCTTCTTAGACAATTTAAAGATGCAGGTGACTCCACTGGCTATGTTATTATTCCTCATATTGCTTATTTTTTCTCTTTAAAATCCAGTGATTTGATTTAATTGAAGACTCCATGGTTTATTCATTTCTGTTATTACAGGGAGTTCTCCTCTCCATAGTGGCTTGGTGAACAGTCTGTATTGTTGACACATGAATACAGAGCCTGTATTTATGGATGCTAGCTAGTCAAGGTGTACCAATTTCACAGAAATGCAATAAATGAAGCTTTTAGTGTATTATTTGCCTAGAATAAACTGAGTTTTGAGTTTGAATGAACCACAATTGTTTTAGAGCACATATATGTTGCAGGATGTTAGACGCACTTCCAACGGGTTCACTTAGAAAACAAATCCTGTTGGTTGAATACTTTTTCTGAGCTGTTGTATTGGGCACTTTTCTTGTATCATCTCACTTAATTCTAACAATAAACTTTGAGATAGATTTTATTATTAATATCTGCATTTTTATAGATCAGACAAAAGACAGTCTGAGAGGGTAAGAAACTTGCTTAAGATTTCATGCTTAGCAAGTGGTTGAGCTAGGATTTCGGGTCTAGCTTCAAACCTCTCTTTTGAACCATTATAAGGTTTTCTACTATACAATACTTCTTCCACTTGAACAAAAATGTGATGCTTCCTGCTTAAAACAACCTCTGGAAATTAATCACACTTAGCAGACTTATTGTAAAGCTAAAGAAAATTCAAGCTTTAAGCTGAGATTGAACACATGGTCTTAATAGGAAAACTGTTGGGTAGGTTGACTGGAAGAACCAAGCTCCTTATCCTGAACATGAAAAAGCCCATAGGTGACTTTATCATCTATATACCCTCTAAAGGAGAAATGAGAGACTGCCTCTAAATGTCTTTGCTCTTTGTTCCTTCGGCAAGATCTCATTAGATCAGTACAGTTTCACAGGCTCCAAATCCCACAGGAGAACAGGCGCTGCTGAATAATTGCTACAGTTCCCCACAACACCTATGAAGGACACCAGCTAGCTACTAGCTGCATGTTTTCAAAAATAAACAAATCTCAGTGCCAGGTTACTATCCAAAATGAAGGAATATGTACTCTAAAGTGACTTTTTAAATCTTGCAGTTTTTATAGCAAAAAATAAAGAAAATATGTAAAGTATAAAGAAAACTAAAAATGTTATACCATACTAAAATCACAATTTTGTAATCTGATGTTATTTCTAGTCTACGAAGATACCTTAAATTGATTTTAAATTCCACACAACCATTGCTATAAGTGGACATTCATTTTTAGTAAGATTAATGGCATAAAATAACAAGGGGGGAAATCTTAGATTTAAGCAGCAGGCTAAGAATTTTCTTACTCTCTGAATCTTGTCAGTTTACAACACCAGCAAGTGGTTAATAAAAAACACTTTTATTTGTGTAAGTTAAATTAAAAGTTCTTACAACATAGTTTGAATTTAATAAGTGGAATGAAAAGTTTTTTGTTTTTTTTTTTTTTTTTGTAGTACTGTGGATTGAACCCAGAAACACTTCACCACTGAGTTACATCCTAAGCCTTTTAAATTTTTTTATTTTGAGACAGGGTCTAAGTTGTCCAGGTTGGCCTTGAACTTGCAATCTTCCTACCTCAGCCTCCTGAGTAGCTGGGATTACAGGCATGTGCCATTGCACCTGTCCTATCATGGCAGATCTTTTGAGATATAAATAGAAATATCAGTGGCAAAATGACCAATCTTATAAATGACATTGTTAGCCGAATCTTTGCATGGCTGTGTCCAAAATTCTGCTTTTGAACACTAACTCTGGTTCTGTTATTTAATATTACAAATTACTTTTAAAGACTCAGTATGCTTTTTATAGAGTGAATACATGTAGCAATAGTGCAATATCTTCTCCTTTGCAATATTACACCATAGTGGAGTGGGTGTGACTAGGTCAGTAACCACCATATGCATAAGATCAAAACCCAGATAACATATTCATGAATTAAAAAAAATGCAGAGTTATACTGGCAACATATGAATGACAATAAATGTTAGTCTCACTTGAGACTGGCTTACAAGTGTCTATTTATATTGGTTATTGTAAGTCAATGTATGAATGACCTTCATGACTGCCTCATGACTCAAAGGATAGATTCCTTTGCTGTAAGTACCAATGGAAACAAACTTGATCATGGAATCTAAATATGGAGATCACAGTTCTCTGGAACCATTGCCACCTCATTAATAAGTAGTTTAGACTTGAGATTGAAAAACATGCCTTTTCTGAGAGTCATTTATTTTTCCAGCTATGGTTATGGTGATAATAGCATAAACATTTGTACCATTTATTCTGCACCATCTGTACTTCAGATGCTTCCAACTCACATACTATTAATTGGGTTATGCTTTTGTAAACAAATAAAAAGGTAAATATTTTTGATAAGGACAGTGCTTTTACATATTTCTTTCATTTTAATTTTTTTTAACAAATTTATTTTCTGTAATTTCTGGGAAGGCTTTTCTTTCAATCATTTAAACGCTATGTTCACCACACCATTCTCATTCTGATTTGTTCCACATAGGCGACCTCCCTGTGCAGTGTATTCTGCTGCAGTCTGTCAGACACAGTGCTCAGACTAGCATTTAAAAAAAAGATTATTACTGCAGGCCAGAACAGATATAGGATGAGATGTTTTGCAGCCGATCCGTGCTATACTTTCCTTAGTCTTTATGAAAGATGCAATAAAGTGAGAGTCCAAGTTGGGGGAAATGCAACAAAAACTAGTAAGTAAGATAATGAAAAAAGAAAGCCTCATCGATAATTATCCTCAACTCTAAGAAGACAGGAATTATCAACATGATAGTTACCCAGTGGTTTTCCCAATTTCCCATGATAACCGCAGGTCCAAAGGATCGGGCTGGATTCATGCTGGCACCAGTGTAATTGATCTATAGGAAAAAAAAGAAAGCAACTTCAGACATTGCTGAAAGAGCCGGTGCCACGCAATCTGCTGTATGATCTGTCAAGTCAGAAGAACCTCAAGATGTTAGTTTCTATATCAACATTCTCATCACATAGTCGGCAAAAATGACCACCTAAAATGAACTGATAAGGCGGGATGCTAAAGAGCTACAGCTGTACAACACAACCTCTTCGGGCCAGCTCTAGGGTGAGGATAAATGAGATGAATCAATTATTTAAATGGACTTGGAAACTTACTGCAAATAAATGTCCAATTGCAACAGAAAATCCAATTGCTAGAGCTATTGAACCAGTGACATCAGTCCGTTTGGAATCACAGCTGGCAAAAATAGTAAACACCAGCTGAAATGTGATTATCAACTCCACCAGGAGACCGTGACCAGCAGTAAGATTTCCATGAACCTGAAGAGAAAAAAACATTTCATTGGAACTGGAGAGTACATTTCTGTGACAGCAAATCATTAGGAAAGGCATATTTTATCTGTATAGAAAATAATGGTTAATTTGAATCTTCTACCCCATCCCCAGTTGAGACCTCTGACCTTTCTCTCTTCCAAAAAGAAGGAATAAATTTACACTCATTTTTGGCTGTTGAAGATAATTACTTTTACAATGGTCAAGCAGGAGTTTGTGCTGAATGTTGTTTTCTACAAAGGAAGCTAAATGTGCCACTGCTGCACTTATTAAAGACTTTCTTGAGAGGCAATTTTATTAGGCAAAGATTAAATCCATTTATTAAGTTTAGATGAATTAATATATATCTCAGTTAAAATTTTGGGGGGGGGGGGCGTGTGTTTAAAATCAACTTTTGTTCTGAGCTAACAAATGATATTTCTAATCAGTGAAGAACAGAACTAGGATCACATGTCAATTTGTTTTTTTAAGAGTGACCTTTCATGGAGATCATTTTATATCTCATGAATGTGAAAAAAAATTGTTTCTTCTGCTAGTGAACAAATAATTGTAATGAAAATGCCTTAAATATATAGTCAGTACAGTTACTGGGATGGAGAGAGAGAGGAAAAAACCAACAACATTGTGCTACCTAGACTCAGCTATTTTCAAGTCATTCAAGAACAAGCAGTTTCCTATGGATATTGTTGCCAGAATCAGGTTTCTCTCTATCAAGAATCACTTAAAAATTCCCCGGGACTAAAGTATCAATTTTATGAATGTCTCTTGGCCACGAGGGTGTCATTCATCAGAATCTGCAAGTAACTTGTAGTCCTAGTCTGCAAATAAGAGCTTAAGAGACTACCGTGGTGACTCCCAGGCCTCCTACCACACTGGGAGGTGTGACCAGGTAGAGAATCCCCGCTCCAATGATGGCCCCCAGGCACTGGGCTGCAATGTAGAAGACAGACTTGGCGATAGTGATCTTCCTGGTGCACACCATGGCCACAGTCACAGCAGGGTTGATGTGGCCACCGCTGATGTGGCCAAAGCACTGCACCATGGTGGCAATGCTGAGTCCAAAGCAAAGGGAGATGAGAACCATGTCCACAGGTAAGGGCTTTTCGGCTCCGCCCCAGTTGATGGTGGATCCCAGGCTGAGCAGGACAAAAATAAGCATGGCCAGAAATTCTGCTGTGACTGCTTTCCAGAAAGCTTGAGTCCACACCCCTTTGAAAGCCACCATGATGTTCTCTCTTCTACACAAAGGTCCACACTTACTGAAAAGAAAAGCAAATGGGCATCAGAAGTCACCAAACCAGCCCTTCGCTTGGAAGAGTTTATAAATTTAGGAGTAAGAGGCAGGGCCTGTAGTCTTGCTGAGGACGTGGGGAGGGGCTTTATTTAGATAAGCTTTATTTGCAAACCAAGAAAGAATGCTTCCAGAAAATCTCCTGGTCAAGAGATCCTTAATCTCCTTTGATTTAATGTTCAAATACTATTCTGTTTTTTTTTTTATTTTTCTGAACAATTATTCCCATTATTCCTAGAAAAGAAAAATGTCTAAAGTCAAAGTCCCTTAAGTTCCTTTAAAGGTTTTTTATTTGTTTTTGGTACTGGGAATTGAACCCAGTGGGGCTATGTACCACTGAGCTACACCCTCAGCCTTAAAAAAATTTTTTTTGGTTTTGTTGTTTTTAATTTTGAAACAGGGTTTCACTCAATTGTCCAGACTGGCCTTAGACTTGCCGTCCTCCTGCTTCAGCCTCCCAAGTTGCTTGGCTCAACTCAAGTTCCTTAAAATATTAAGACTAAAATAGTTAACTCCCTTAGACAAATTTTAAAATTTGTGCAACTTATGTCATTTATATTTTGAACGTAAAGCAGGAAAACGGGCAAGTCTTTTTCAATTTTGTACTTTGTAGCTTCAGAATGGCCTTTTGAAAAGGGTTTGTAGAGCGATCCCGCTTCCTGCGAGCAGGTGGATTTAGGAGAGGCCGGCTAGGAAGCCGGGACTGCCTGAGAGGTAAGTTAGTGGCAGGGGAAGCTCTCGGTGAGGTGACTGGCATAGGTGACGGGAACAGGCAGGGCCTGGCTGGGAGAGGGACAGTCCCTCCCTCTTCTACCCTGCGCCAGGAGGGAGCCGGCTGCCAGCGGGAGGAGCCCGAAGCCGAGCCGCCGGCCGAGGGACACTGCACGCGGGACGTGACAACCTCGGCCCCAGGGGAGCCTGGAGCGCCTCTCGCCGGGCGGGGCCGCGGCCAAGCGAACCCACGCGAGCCTCGGGTCAAGGGGGTCGCCAGGGGCGAGGGGAAGTGGGGGATGAGGACGCTTTAAAGGTTAGGGGAGACATGGGAGCCCCTCCTGGTGTCCCACCTCTCTTAACCCTTGAGGTCCCCCCTCAGGTAACCCAAAGGCGCCCCTGGTGGCTGGGGATGTAACAGCGCTCTGGTCACCTTCCCGCCCGCAGCGGGGAGCGCTCAGAGCTGGACTGGGCAAAGGGGGTGTGGCAGGGGGCGCTGGTCCTCAGAGCCGAAGGCTCCAAGGAAAGTATATTTTTCCCGGGGTCTTCGTGACACTGAGCCCTCTCTTCCTTACGTGGGCTTGCCCTGGAGGACAGAGGTCGGGGAGGAGGAGTGTGGGATGGGGAAAATGGCAGCAGGCAGCTACTGCCAAGGAAGACCCTTTCTTCCTTCAATCTGGGTTCCTCTTAATGCCTTTGGGTCTTTGGAGCTGAGAAGGGATGGGGTGTGAGGATTTTAAGGTCTACTGCTCCTTCTGGCAAGAAAGGCCTAGGATTCCCCTGAGGGAGGGCAGTCACCCCAGATATCCCATTAGCTGACACTTTTGCTCTAATCCATACCCGTGATAATCATGACAGCCAAGAAGTGTAGGAGGCATTTAGCAAAGAATCCACCACAGAGGACAGCAGAGGGTTAGGCGAAAAAGCCCAGTACTTGAAGAGATTACAACTGTTGCAGCTTCTCCCCTGACATATTGTGATACCCTTATTCCCCCCCATCCCTTACTGCCCCCAGGAGCCTGTGTTTTGCATGGACGGTGAGGCAATGCTGCAGCAGACAGGGTCGGGGGCACTTTCTCTTCACCTTCAGCACCTCTGCTCAGCCTCCAGTTTGATACTGGGCTTTGCTTCCAACTTGGAAAAAGACAACCATTTTCTGCCCAATTTGGGGTGGTAGGATAAAGGAAGGGCTGGCTTCAGAAGGGGAAGAGCCAGCCATACCCAAGCGTCCCTTGCCCAAGCGAACTCCTTTAAGTGAATCATGTAATTATGAAAAACCCAGCTGGGATGACATTGACATTACACTCCCTAGAGGAAGAGAATATAAAGAGACGAAAACAGCACTTGGGACCGGCCAGTGAGGGCACTCTAGGAGAGGCATGAAAGCTGTCCCCAAGGGGGAGAAGCTCAGAGAACTCACAAATTGAAAAGGCAGTTATGAGAGTCACTTTGGAACTCACCAGTAGCTGGATGGCAAAGGGGCAGAGGTGCTACCACAGTGCTGCCTGTCGTGTGTGGCCCGACTGAGTGGGAGAAAGGAAGGGGACAAAGCAGGAAGCGAAGGGAGCCAGGTGGGCAGGAAACAGTCCCTTTTCAACAGTGCAGGCCAGCACCCAGGAGAGGCGGTCCTGGAAAAGGCCAGCCTCTGGAGACACCCCTTCGTCCTTGCCTCTGTCAGCCCCTCCGGGAGTTCTGTCCCTGTTCATTCACACACCTGCCTACCTCTCCAGAGACTTAATTTTAAAAACTCAATTGCTTTTCCAGGTTCCAATTTTCATCAGCCAGAGAAATTAAAAAGCAAACCACCAAAAGAACAAAAATATATACTCTTTAAGAGTGCTTTTAGCTTTTTGCTAAAAACAACCAACAAACAAAAACAAAAACACACCCCCACCCCAAATCTGATCTCCTTCCAGGCAGAGTGAGCAGCCTAGTTGGCTGTGAACCCCAAGGTTCACTGGCATGTATGCACCTGTGGTCTTGCGAGTGCTCTCTCCAGTGTCACTCAAATCCCCTTTACTGTTGTTAATCTTCCCTTACGTGTTGGCGCTCACTGGAAATGGATCAACACAATTTGCTTTGCTTCTTTTGCCCTAGAACAAAGGGGACTTGTTGATGTGACCGGGTTGTAGTGAACCGGACACATTACTCTCTAGTCAAATGCCCAGCCTCATCTGCTCCTGGACAACTGAGTCTCTGGGTAAGTGATTTTTCTGATGAAAAAGTACAGACAGATTTACCTCCATAGGCTAATTTCTCCTTGCTGTCATAAATCTTTATGTGGAGAATATGGCTCAAAAGCATCCCTTTTCTTCTACCTTCTTTATCCTTCTCTTCTGATTTTGCTCAATGCTCAGACTTTAAAGAACCACCCATCTGTCTACCTTCCAGTTGCCTTCTAGATTCTGCTTAAGAAGGTACAAATATCTGCAACAAGAGTTTCATCTCCTGGCCCTGCGCATTGTAGCTTAAGGCAAAAAAGGACTTACCCCCACCGCCTTGCTGCGGGTCTGTCACTCATGCCTTCCTTGGCCAGAGTGCAGCTCTCATTGCCTGCCCCGCAGCTCCCAGTGTGCTAGGAGTCAGATTACGGCCACTTGTCTGATTGGGTTTTTGGAGTGTAGGGGTGGAAAGATTCTGCACCATGTGGCAATCGCTAAGTTATATTTGAACTTGAAATAACTTCTCAGTACCCGATCACTATAGACACGGGAACGTTTCAGGAATGCAAAACATTTACTTACATCATGTTTCTTGAGCCAGTGATCTTTGCAAACAAAAATTTCCCCAAACCTTTATTTGAAATCTTCCTACGACAAAGAAATGCTGAAAGTTTGTTGTTATGTTGCAGTTGAATTTGGATAATTATTAGAAAATGGATTTGAATTATCCTGCAGTTGGGATGAATTGCGATCTAGGTCTCTGTGCATTTAATTTTGAGCCAAATAGCCAATGAGTTCTATTTGAAGTTTTTAATCTGAGAAGCAGCACACTATATAATTGTAACTCCATTTATATCATAGGCAACAGTGATTTGGAGAATAAAAAATAAAGCACCATAAGAAATAATGAGACTGCTTCAGGGGGCTCATCTGAATGCTATATTAATAATTTTGGGGTAAGAAGTAGCAAATTTTAAAAACATAGAGACTGGATGGGGACAAAATTATGGGGGAATTGTAGGTAAACAGTATCTGGAAACCTAGGGACAGGACTGTCTATATAGTTTGCTGGTCCTGGTACAAAATGAATTGCAGGACTCTTTGCTCAAAAATTATTAAGGATTTCAAAATTGTGACAGCTGATCATTAACCAAGGTGTGGGGCCCTTTTAAATGTGGGCCCTGTGCATGGGTCACATGCTCCTGAAGATGGTCCTGCCTAAGGAGTTTGAATTCCAGAAAGCCCAACGGTTAGCAGCCTGCATCACCTTCTTATTTTATTTTTAAATTATTATTATTATTTTGTGTGTGTGATGCTGGGGATTGAACCCAGGGCCTTGTGCTTGTCAAGGCAAGCAAGCACTCTACCAACTGAACTATAGCCCCAGCCCCTTATTTTAGTCTTTAAATTGACCTCAGGTGCATTGGACTGGGTTAACCATAATGCCCAGTTTATGATCTGCTGTCATCACCAATGCAGATATGGCTGTCTTACCCAACACTGTGACAATAACACACCTATGGAAATAATAGTCTACCTATGGATTCTTCTGTCTCTCCACTTACTACCTCATTTCAAATTGGATTTTTTTTTTTCAGAATGAAGTATGAAAAGAAAGAAATACAGAAGACAGAAGAAGGAAGACTATTATGCTTTAAAACCATTTGTTGTCTCATTTGTGTACTTGAGACAAGGACAATGGGTACAAAGTTCTCATTAGAATGAGGAATTAAAATTTTGAGTGTGAATTTCAGAGGATCGCTTTATTCCTATTTCAAGCATTCTCAGATAACAAAGATTGAGTTTTACCCTCTCTCTCTCTTTTTTTTGGTACTGGGGATTGAATCTTGAATCCAGCAGTGCTTTACCATTGAGCCATACACCCAGTCCTTTTATTTATTTTGAGAGAAGATCTTGCTAAATTGTTGAGGCTGGCCTCGAACTTTTGATCCTCCTACTTCAGCCTGGGATTATAGGCGTGCACCTGGCTGAGTTTATGTTTTTAAGGATATGGTTGCACTCTGATTATTGTTCATCAGTTGTTGCAGCCTTTAAAAATGTGCTCCCCGAAAGTCAGAATAAATTCTGAAGAGAGGGGTGGGAAGGATTTATGTGAATCCACAAAGAATGCTTGAAACAGTTCCTGTTGATTCTTAAAACTGTTTACCATTTTGATTTAAGAACAAGATTTTAAAAAGGTGCACGATCTTTTTAATTTCGATTTTTTTTTTTTTTTTACAAATCTTAAAACGTTGACTTTGCAGGCACTTGTACTAAATGTAATTGCCTTAGCCCTAAGAAAAGGAGTCAGGAGTGCTTGTCAGGTCTTGGAACCCAAGGAACCGCACTGTAGTGCTTAGGTGCTTCTTTTGAGTGAATCCCATGGTCATGTCTACAGGAATCCATGAAGAGCGCTGCTCCTCAGGGCTGTTGTGTGGAGGGACGTTCTTCAGTCCCTCTCTTTGCAGGATGCCCTGGGCTCATTGGTATTCTCCACATGGCCATGGCAGTTCCAGTCACCCCCCCCACAAAGTGCCAGCAAAACTTGGTTACCACAGTTTCTCAGACTCTTTTTCATTGTTTTTCTGGCTGGCCGATATGTTGACAGTCCAGTTCCTAACGGATGACTGTTCCCATCAAGGAAAGGGCCACCCGAATTGGCACCAAGTCATACACTTATTAGTACTCTCAGCAGAGTGGCGTATAATCGTCCCGAGATTAACTCTTCATCTCCCAGAGGTGCTTCGCCTCAGTATTGCTGATTGACCTTTTTACACTTGAGATAGTCACCGCTCTTGCTCACATTCCATCAGCTCCGTGCAATAACCTGCTACTTGCCTGGCTTTCCCTCTGATGAGGGGCAGGACTTTCCAGCAGAATTGTGTGTGAGGGCATATGGAGATACCATGATGGAAGAAAGCAGGTGCAAGGTGCTCGTGTAGCTGGGGGGGCCGTGTGAGGTGGGAGCCCTGGTGAATGTAACGGCTTCTAAGCAGAACTGCCTGGACCTGGGCCTCCACCCAAATGAGAGTCGGAATCAACTTATTTCCCCCCTTTGATAACTTTAAAAGGGGCCTAATTCATTTAAAAATGAAATAATGATTTATAATTAAAACTTGACTTTCTCACTGTTACAATGCTGTGATCTCTGGGGGTGCGGGTGAGTGACAGTTCCGTGGTACATTGATTTGAAGTTGGTCTTCCATGCCAAATGACATTATGGGTTTTTAGTTGAAGAGCCTTATGAAGTTGCAGGACAATAACCCACGAGGAAACTAAGCGAAGAGTAACTAAAAATGCCAAGAATACCTAGCCAGAACTAGCTATTCCATGTGCTCTGCTGTGAATTTTTAATCTTCTACGCCATACTGTTTTGCTTTGGTGCTGATGTATATCTTTGAGATTTGTGGACTGCTTTTCCCACCCTTGCCCTGAGAACTTTTAATATTTCTTCATGTGTTCAGAGATTGAAGACGGAAACAAAAGCACTAAAAATGCCAACAGTGCCTCGGTACCAGACGGGAAGTGTCTCCAGGCTGGTGGGCACATCCAATCCCAACTCATAAATCTTATTTTGCTTTTCATGAATCTCAGCATCATGAATTCCCCCCAGAGCACTGATATATCAGTATGTTCATTAAAAACAAACAAATAAACAGAACAACAACAGCAGTAGCAGCCCAAACCTCCACAACAAAGGGCTTAATGAAGCTTCGTTCCCTTTTCAAAGATGCATTACCTTATGTTTATAATTCAGGGTGGTTTCCAGATATATTCACCACCAAAAGAGTAAGATAAAAAAAAAGGAACTGAACAACAGCAAGGGATGAGAATAATGCTTGATTGAGCCTCTTCTTCCTCTACACGGTGAATCTGAGAAAACCTGTCCTTCCAATGGATGTTGAAACTTTCAAAAAATCAGTTTCTCTCTGTGCCCCCATGTCCTGTGGATGGAGCTAGGTTTTCTCATTTGGCATAACAGGCACATTTTCCTTGATTCAGATTCAGGCAGACTCTGCTTTGGCTGGGGAGTTGTACTCTGCTGACATTTAAGGCAGGAATTCCCTGGGAAAATAGTCAAGAGATTCTTTTGGTGTTGCTGGCAAGGCTCCATAGGGTTTAGGGTTCCCCTCGCCAGCAAATAGGGAGAGGAAAAGGGAGGGAGGGAAAGGGAAACAGAAGGACTTTATTGAGGGACTGTATTTCATTTGAAGCTTGTACAAAACAGCAGTAATGTGGTTGGATGACTGGATACTTTTCTTAACCCTTATCTTTTACCCAGCTAATATGACCATTTGGAGTTTGGTGGGGTGTTTTAAAGGCTGCTTAGACGTCCAAAGTAGAAAATCAGTTCTCTAGGAAGCAAAGAAATTTGGAAATTCTTGAGCTGGACCAAAATGTTTGAAATGGGCAACAATTGAAATGTAGTAGTAATTGTTCCAAATATAAGTTAGGTTTGGACATGTTAAGAGCTAAACCATCATCTTGGTGTTCATTATCACCCAGAGTGATCACTGCCAAAAGGTTCAGAATCCTCATGCCTTAACGAACTAACAAAGGTATTCCCAGTTTCAAGGACAGAGCACAAGAAATTAGACCAAAAAACCAGATGACTTAAGAAATACTTTTGGAAAAATTCTAGAAACAGAACATTTTATGAAGAGTTGAAGTGGTCATTATCTATGAACCCCCTAAAATAGAACTGATCTGCAACAGTTGAGTTGCAGATCTGATGACTCTTAACAATATAGACAGAATTTTCTCTTCCTTCTTTCCTAAATGTTTACCCATCCTTCTCCTTAGCCTCTGTGCTTCCTTTTCTCCCCCGCATTTCCTCACATTCACACCATCAGAAAAGTATATCTGAAGAAATTCGCAGGGCCTGGGAGGGGTTAAGTCTGAAGTGAAGTCGTGTGGCATATGTATTCTATTAAATCTCTTTTTCTATATTTTTGATTGGTGCATTATAGTTGTACATAATGGTTCTTCCCTATTAAATTTCATACAGTGGTGATGTCAACATTGTTAAAATGTCAGTAATGCTACTTGTGGCATAATCATTGTACGGTGGAAGAAGGGTAGGACATGGTCATCTTGATCCATTACTGAACTATTTTTGACTGGGAAACCCTGGACCTCTCTGAGCCCTGTTTTCATTTTATGAAATGAAACAGGTAATGATCTCTGTACTGTGTTTTTTCGAACCTATGGAAAATTTGTGATTCCCTCCTTACCCTATTGGTTTTGGATCACCTGTATGCTTCCTTATTACTGTGGTTCCCAAACCCCAGCAGAGAATTATTCCCAGTGTGCTGAATTCACTAGTTTACTAACTCCATTGCTAGCTTGTAAGGACAATGAGAGCAGGGAATGCCCCCTTACTAATTTTAGTAGTTAATTAGTCTTAGTAATTAATAGCTATATTCCCAGCCTCTATCATAGATCCAAGACACATTGCAAAGACTAGAAAATATGTGCAGTTAAAAAAAAAGTGAATATGGCTCAAATAAGGCAATATTAGCAGAAGGACTTAGCAAACAGAATTAATAATCTAAGTAATGATGGTGCTGATGCTCATGATATAAAAGTGCCTTCAAATTATAAGTTAACTGTACCCATGTCAAATCTTGAAAAAAATCTCATTATCCCCACTTATAGAATGACACGATAAATCTTTCCTAGCTCAGATAAACACTTAAAAGTTGTCAATGAATATATAGTGCTTTGAACAAAAGAGTTAGGCAGATGCAAAGTATTAACATTAATGATAACATTTTGTAAACTTCAAGTGGATACTGATAATTCCAAGATGTCGTTTTAGACTTTTAAGGTAGAAGCAATGTTGAAGAAAATAAAAACAAAAACAAAAACAAAAAAACCTTTGTTTTGTGGACTAGTGAAAAATGTCTTGCAAATTTTTTATGAAAAAAAATGATTACTATGTCACCTCTTTGCTGGCTCAGGATTGATTTGGGGATGGTAATAAATGACATTTGCATGACTCATTTTCACCAAAGCCCCTGAGTACTTCTGGGAAGAATAACACCATGGAGGACTGATAACTTTACAGATTTGTCATTTCTAAAGTGGACTTGCTCTTCATTTTCACTTAGCAATCCAATATGGGTCCGGAATCATCTGTCCCCCTCTTTCTCCAGCAGAGAGAGCCCTAGCTGGAACAGAAATGATTCTGGCTTCCCAAAGCAAAGGAGAACTTATGGAAAGAAAAGTGAGACTCGAAGAATGGAGGGCAGGCTGGGGAACAAGTGACCCAGGCAGCTCCGGAAGCTGGAGGCAGCACCTTGGCGCTGAGGTGCACGGCTCCTGTTTTGGCTTCACTGCTTCAAGGTGTAAAATCCCAGGAGTGAGATTCAGAGAGAGAGGTAAACCTACACTGAAGAGGAGAGTCACAGGAATTATTCCTGAGGCCACACTGCAGGGAGACTGGCAGGTCCAAGAGTGGCAGCTAACTCTTAGACAATCAAGCCTCTCAAGGAGATGGTATCGCCTTTTTATAGACCAGGAGGCAGAGGCAGAGAGAGCTGACTTGCTCTGTTTGAGGGCACACTAAGTCTGGGGAAAAGCGGAGTCAAACAGTGGGAGTCAGACTCCAGAGTCCTTGCTTTCCATCGCTTATGCAAACTGCCTTTCTTAAGGGATTCTGGGGGGCTGCTCAGAGGGAGGCCTGATACAGGCAACTGAGGTGTCCCTTTGTATCTTTCAATATCCCATTCTTCCACTTCCTGCCTCCCACCGGAGCCTGGGGTTTGCACATGCTCCTTCTTTCCTTTCTTCTCCTGTGCTGGGGATGGAACCCAGCCTCACCCATACCAGTACCAGGGAAGCTCTCCCCGCAGAGCTCCGCCCCCAGGCAATGCTTCTTCCTCCACTGTGAAAAAAGAGATCTTCCTTTGGGCAGGCTTCCTACTGCTTCCCCTTCTACCTACAAACACGGTCCGTAAAATGATTATATCCACCATGGAATTTTATAGTTTCCCTTTCATATCGAATGCCATCTCCATTCACTCAGCTACCCACATTAGAAACTGGGAGTCATCTCCAACTTCTCCTGACAATTCACACTCCCAATCATTCAATTCTATCACTAACCTCATAATCATCTCCAGTATCCATCCCGCCTTCTCAGTTCAGAACCTCAGTGACTGACACCTGTATTAGTGGCTTCCTAGAGGGTCTCCTTCCCACAGCTGTGTCCCCCTCCAGCCCATGTTGCTGCAGAAGGGAGCTTCTGCCTTATAAACCTGAAACCCATCCTCTGACTGTCCCTCTTTACATCCTTGTTTCCCAGGTAGAGTTCTAGCTGGGGATCTGCACAGAGCCCTCATGATTGGCTGCAGGCATCTCTCCAAGCTCCTCTCCTCCACCTTCCCTGACCCCAACTTTTCTCTTATTCACCTGGAACTGTATTAGTCTTCTCTAGTTTCTATAACAAAATGCCATAGACTGAGAAACAACAAAACAATTTTTTCATAGCTCTGGTGGTTAGAAGTCCAAGATAAAGATGTAAGTTTGGTTTTCTTGATACCTTTCTCCTTGGCTTGTAGGTGGTATCTTCTCGCATGTCTCTTTCTCTCTGTGCCCTCATTTCCCATATCTCTTGGTATATATCCTAATGTTATCTTCTTAACATATGGATTTTTGAAGGGTGGTGTGGGGACACAATTCAGTGCATGACATCTTTCCAACAGTGGTTCTGGGGCTCCTGAACATTCTCCCCTTGTCCTTTCAAATTCAATGTTTCATTTCTCTATAAAATATTCTTTTTCCATTTTATTTAGGTGCCATTTCTCTTTTCTCCCATAGCACGCTTCTAAATATTAATTACCTTCCTAATTTCTGAGCATGTAAACATTAAGTGCTCTTCATGTTCCTCTTAAAAAGATGGGTGATATGCCAGTAAAAGGTTATAAGAATCAAAGAATTTTATCACCAGCAATTGACAACATCAGAATCATTTGTTCATGGTGATATCTGAGAGTTGTTAGTACATTATAACATTGTAACAATATCTAAACAGTTTACAGATTTACTCAGTATACTTTTTATTTTTGTTGAAATACATTTCTGTGCACAAATCTTTAACATCACCCAAAGAGGCAAATGAAAACCACTTCATAAACTCTTAAGAGCAGTGTGACAGTTCATGATTTTGCAATAATCTTTATTTTCTCTTGCCATGCAAACCAAATTTACATCAGTAAAACGGATTCTGATGTGCTTGTGACCATCGAGCGAATGCCTCAGAGTATTTCTCAGAGGATATATGTATTGATCCCTAAAATAAAGTTTTGTGGCTAGTGAAAAAAAAGCAGTGTGATTCTTATTTATTTGTATTACTAATAACTCTACTTTTAATGAGGGATTGCTTTGCAAAATGAAGGAAAAGACTCTACAGTATTTCTGTAGTACAAATGTCACACATAGCATATTACATTGCTGATTTCCCAGAAGAAGTTTGCACACCTCATATTGCCCTTCTCATTTTGTCTAATGCTGTGGGACAAGAAACTGTTGTCCCCAGTGACTGGTGAGATCTCGGCCTCAGCTGAGACCATTAGTTCTAACACGATCCAACATGGCGACAGAGCTCCTCAGACACTTCAAAGTGATGGGCAACCCGTGGAGTCTTTCATTTTGGTGAGGAAGAACAAGTGCTCTTGTGGTCGATAAGCCAGGGTTCTAACCTTTAGCTACCTCTAAACCTTACATAGTAGCAGACAAGAGCCAATCCTAGAGTTTGATTACTGAAGATTTAGCCTTAATCACTGAATTTTCTCACTTCAGACAAGGAAGCTGAACTTCAATTTTTTGGTTGCATAAGTTCCTCACTGTGTAATCCACTGAGAAAACAAGCCATAGTGTACCTTTCAGAAAGAAAACCTGAGAAACCCATTTAACCATTTCCCTTGGGAAAGTTGTTGTTTGCCTTGTGAAACTGATATAAGATGGCAAGGTTGACAGTTGTCCAGACTTCTAGAGTTAGATTTCAAAATCAGTATCAGAAGCTGAATTTAAAAATTGCGTATGCATAAAATCAGAATAGGAAGAGTGAACCAAGAAACTAATACGGTATTTTAGGCCTTTTATAGCATCTAGAAATAAACCAGCTTAATCAATCATTCCGTCTGTGTCGCCTATGGCAAAACAGGAAATGCATTAGCCTGTTGGGTGAGGGGAGACTACTGTACTCACTCATCCTGGGGCCCCAGGTCCTGCTGTCTTCTCTCTACAGGACTCTGGCCAGGTGGTTCTCTCGTCCTCCAGAGCTGCTCCATTGGTTCCTTGAACTCCTGACATCTCTTCACTTTCCACTTTGCTCACTTCTACTTTGCAATAAAATAAGCCTTCCAATGGAGATTCCTCAAATTCTTACCATCAACCTAAAAATGCCTGGGCATTTGCCAAATCCTCTTCTCCTTCTATTTCCTGTAGGGGAATTCCTTCACTTCTGTTCTGGTTCTGCTCTTTCCTGCTCCTCAAATACCATTCTTTAATCCAGTTATCCTCAAACTTTCTGATTTCAGGAACCCTACAGAGTTGAAAATGGGCACCCCAATGAATGGGCACATTTGTTAATATGAGCTGCATGTGTTGACACTTAGCATTGTAAGAGTTGAAACAGAATAAGAAGAATTCAATAATATTAAAATGACAATAATAAATCCAACGTGTAGTAATTAACTTGAAATTTAAAATTAAAATAAATACATTTTCCTAATTAAAAAAACTAGTGAGAAGAAAGCATTGTTTTATAATTTTGCAAATCTCTTCAAGTTTGGTTTAAAAGAAGATAATTGGATTTCATATCTACATATATAGAATCTACTGAGAAATGTTATTTGGTTGAAGTATGAGAAAAGAATCCTGCCTCACTGACATTTTTAGGGAGGATTATTTTAATAATCTCTTCAGATAATCATAAATATTTCCTTTGATATTACCCTAAAACTCAACAATAGTTTCTTAAATGCTAGCTATAATGTTGGCTCTGAAGATGCACTGATGACTATTTCATACCTTGTTACTTTAAAATTCATAATTTGTTTTGCATTTTGATGCTTTACTAAGATGTGATTTTTAACATTATACACAGTCATTTGAAAATGTTGATTCATTGAGTTGTGCAGATCTTCTGAATTTTGGTACATTTTATTTTACAGTATCAAAAAGATACATTCATTAATATCAGCACTAATCACATCAAAAAGGCATTTAAACGTTGAAGAGAGCTGTCAAACTCATAGAAACAGATACAGTTTCCAGACATATTTTTTGCTTGAGAGTTTTATTATTACTATTTTTATTGTTATTATTACTATTATTATTATTGGTACTGGGGATTGAACCCAGGGCCTCTTTACCACTCAGCTACATTCCCCAACCCATTGTATTTTTTATTTTGAGACAGGATTTCACTAAGTCTTACCAAGTTCTCTCCAGTTTGCGATCCTTCTAAATTGTGGGATTACAGGCATGTGCCACTGTGCCCAGCTTGAATATTATTATTGGAAATAAATACTGCCAGTTTTTTTATAATGACAGCCTTAGTTTGTTCATTTCCAAGAAAATGTTATTCAAATATTCAATTTTATTAGCCATAGTTCGTCAGCTATTCTTTAAAGTTAAAATTGTATTCCACAAAAGAAGGGGTTGACTCAGCTCACACTGTGGCGTGAACAAAACCGCCACATTTGGTCTGCAGAAGTACTTTATGTGAATTTCCCATTTGACCACATAGAGTATTAAAAAGATGTGGGTTTATGGGTGGAGATTTAATAGAATTCGTACTTTATGTGCTTCATCAAGGCCATTCTTAAGTGGAACTGGCATTGATTTCATGGCAAGTGATGATGAGGGAGTCAGTTTATAGTCTCCACCTTGATTCATGCCAAAGTGCCAGCAGTTTTACCCATGGCTGTTTTTGCACTGACAACAAAAATGTCATACAGCAAAAAAGGGCAAATAGTATTTTATTATGATTGTGAAAATAGATTTGATTTCAGGGACCTCTAGGAATGTGCAGACTACACTTTCAGATTCACAATACAATTGATTATCCCATTTTCCGTGTCTTAATTTTTCCCTTAATGTTGTCTCTTTCCATGAGCTTTGAAGCTTGCTCTGTGTCTCCCATCTTGGAGATGGGGGGTACTTCATGGGTTCCTCTGCATTACCCACCAGAGATCATTAAATCTACTTCCCTCCACCAGTCAAGGGTTCTTAAATACTCATCTTCACTTATCATCTCTGTTTTTGCCATCATTTCCCACCCATTGCATTATAGTTTCCATCCCTCTTTCTTTCTGTAAACTGCACTCTTCAGTTTCCAGGGTCTTCTCTGTTATGCGACTCCAGATGACACACTCCATTCTTGCTACCTTTGACTTTTGCAGTACCCCATCCTGCCAGCTGTCTGGTCCATCATCATCTATGCCAGGCACTGTGCTGAGCATACCTGAGACAGTAATCCTTGACGTAACCCAAGGTAGGGCTGTGATGGTTATTCCATCTCATAATTTGGGAAACCAAGAAAATTGCCCAAGGTCATGTAGTTCACAAGAAGTGCAGAGTCTCAGATTCAAGTTTCTCACCTGAGAACCAAAGATTTTTAAAAATTATTTATTCTATTTAGTTACACATGGCAGTAGATGCATTTATGCATTTTAATAAATCATACATAAATGGAGTATAGTTTCTCATTTTTCTAATTGTACATGTTGTAGGATCACATCAGTCATGCAGTGGTATATGCACATGAGGTAATAATGTGTGTTTCACTGTACCGTCCCAAAGATCTTAACCATACATACCCCACCTTGACACCTTGCTCCTCTTTCCACTGTGGCTCCCTTTAAGACATGCCTCTCTGGGTACCTCCTCTTAATCTCTTTTGTCTATGAAAAGAAAATAATTGTCCTATATTCTTGCTTTGCTCAGAAATCCAAACTCTTGGGAGAGATCATTTAGCTCTTTGTGCCTAAATCATGTGCTCAAGCATCCACCTGGTTTTGCTATGCTGGAGGATGGGAGGCTTGGGCCCTACCTAGGCTTCTGGAAGTGCCCCTCAGTCTATACCCAAGGGGTTTTTCAAGGCCAATTGGGGAAATGATAGAAAGGAAAGCTGGTGTTGATTCACCCAGAATTGATGAATGATCAC
Organism: Sciurus carolinensis; assembly: GCF_902686445.1. Classification (NCBI taxonomy): domain Eukaryota; kingdom Metazoa; phylum Chordata; class Mammalia; order Rodentia; family Sciuridae; genus Sciurus; species Sciurus carolinensis. The sequence continues at coordinate 36,849,944 of NC_062227.1, forward strand.
TATGATCTATTCTTCTCTCTCTTTTTTTCCCCCACTAACTCCTACTCATATTTAAGGAGTGAACTTAGATACTACACTCTCCAGGAAGCCTCACCTCTTGATAAATATCTCTTTGCTGTACCTCTTATTACCCTGAGCTTCCCACCTCATGGTACTGGAGATATTTTTAAAAAATGTTTTTATATGATGCATTACAGTTGCTGGATTACATTTCTTTATTAAACTGCACACTCTGGGAGGGTGAGACTATGTCTGGCTCTTGCCTTGCATTCCCAGAATCCAGTACAGGGTCTGGCACATGGTTGTCCCTTAATATTTGATGAATAAATGAATATGCTGAGTTTGGGACAAATGGGATACTCCTGAGGAGACATGTATCTGGAGGAGATCAGTAGAAAAAGGTGCTCATAGAGTGATCTAAAGATTTCAGGATTATTTTCCTTAAAGCATGTTTGAGGTTGTTGGAATGAATTAGATGCTCTGGGAGAAAGAAGGAAACAAATGCCCAGGACAGTACTTTTTGGGACTGGAGTAAATCGTGGCAGACAAAGAACACTCAAATTCTTGAGTTAGAGATGTAATTCATGTGGGCACAATGCCATGGAGAACAAAAAGAGGATTTCATGAAATCGGGTATTCTGGGGCACAACCATTGCAGACATATTAAAGGGAACACAGACTGAAGAAATGTCCTGTAATTTTGCAATTGTGAAATCATCAGGTGGTTTTTAAAAGAACTGCTGCAGTTGAATAGTAAGAAGGAAGATCAGAGAATGGGGAGAAGGTGCATAGGCAGGAGTGGAGGTGGTGGGTGAAGACATGAGGTGCAGGTCGGAGTTTCTCAGCCAGGGTGGGGCACTGGATGCACCTGCACAGGTGTCACAGACACAGCTTCTGGGGCACCATCCTCCAAATTTTGTAGTTCAGTAGATCTGGAATGGGTCCTAGAATTCTGTAACTTAAAAAAGCATTACAAGTGATTCAACCTCTGTTTGAAAATCCTTGGTATATATGCATCATTTCATTATTTGAAGAAAATAAGAGTATGCTAAGTGTTATGGGTTTAGTAGTGTACCCCCAAAGCTTATATGTACAGACCCTTGCCACCAAGGTGACTGATGGGAGTCAGGCCCTTAAAGGGATAATTAAGGTTAAATGACATCATAAGGGTGAGTCCCTAATCCAAAAGGGCTAGTTTCCTCATAAGAAGAAGAGATACTGGAGTCCCTCACGCTCCTCTGCACTAGCACAGAGGAAGGTTCATGTGGGGACAGGGAGAAGGTGCTGTCTACAAGCCAGAAGGAGAGGCTTCACCAGAGACCAGCCCTGCTGATACCTTGACCTTGGACTTCTGGTCTCCAGAGCTGTGAGAAATGCATGCCTCTTGTTTACATTACCTAGTCTGCGATAGCTTGTTATGGTAGCCTGAACTGACTAAAATAATAATAGAGGACTCGTTTCTAGGGCTCTGGATTCTAAGCAAGTCAGAGACAGAGAATGAGCCAATAGCAAAGAATAGGGAAAATAATTACTGAACAGAAAGGCCCCGTGGAAGTTGCCAGATTTTGAAAACTGCAAGGCCGGGGTTACAGAAGGAAGGTCAGTTTGGAGAGAACCACAGTGTAGTTGACACATGCATTTCTCCACTCAGCCTGCTTACTACCTCTGTGAGACATGGAGATGAGGAAGATTGATTTTCTAGGGGTCAGGTGTCTACAGATGGGAAGTAGAAGAGCTAGGAAAAGGAATGTATGGTTTCCCCCCAATGTTCCCAAACATATCATTTCTCTGTCATCTCCATCATTTTTGCCATATCTAAGTTGTCAACTCCTTACCATTATATACGCATCATATATATCATGCTCATAGATCATATATAACCTTGCTCTATGCAATGATGTTTTGCTCAATGGTGGGCCACAGGTATAACAATGGCCCCGTAAGATTATAATGGAGCTGAAGAATTCCCATTTCCCAGCAACCTCATAGTTGTCATAACACTGTCCTGCAATATGTTATTCACATGTTTGTGGTGATCCTGGTGTAAATGAACCTGTGCTGCCAGCCACGTAGAGGCATAGCGTATACAGTGATGTACAGTGCCAAATAATTGGTAATGATGATAAATGACTATGTTACTGGTTTCCATATTTTCTAATATTGTACTTCTTTTTTTGTTATTTTAAAGTGTACTACTTCTACTTACTAAAAAAAAAAAAGTTCATTGTCAATTTGCCAAGTTATGTCTGCAGAAGCTTCATGCTTCTTTTGTTTACTGTGACTCTTGGCTCCATCAAGAGTCAAATGGGGGCTAGGGATATAGTTCAGTTGGTAGAGTGCTTGCCTCATAAGCACAAGGCCCTGGGTTCAATCCCCAGCACCGCAAATAAAAAAAAATATATAAAAAAAAAGAAAAGAAAAGAAAAAAAAAGAGAAAAGCGGGGTGTGGTGGCACATGCCTGTAATTCCAGTGTCTGGGGAGGCCAAGGCAGGAGGATCATGAGTTCAAAGCCAGCCTTAGCAATTTAGCAAGGGTCTAAGTAACTCAGTGAGACCCTATCTCTAAATAAAATATAAAAAGGGGGCCTGGGGTTGTGGCTCACTGGTTAAGCACCCCTGGGCTCAATCTCCAGTACAAAAAAAAAAAAAAAGTCCACATCTAGAGATTGATCTACACCATCTAGGCTGGGTAAGTATACCCCATGGTGTTTGCCCAAAGATGAGGTCACTGAATAACACAGCTCTCAATATGTATCTCTGTCATTAAGTACCACATGACCACACACACACACACACACACACAGATACTCATACACAACTCAGATTTCCACTTAGAATCACTCTATGTAACAATATCACAGGTTTGCTATGCTACTTAAATTTTTATAAGATATTTGAAATCCTCTATATAACTTCCAGAAAAGTCCATTCAGTGTACCAACTAAAACCATTTTTCATATCATCAGTGGCCTGGTGCTACTCCCACATTGAAGAATGACATTCTTTTTGAGAAAGGAGAAAAGGAAGAGAGGATTCAGGAGGAAATGCCTTATATCAAGATGAAGACGATGATTTGTGTGAATCTCACTTGAAGATGGTTAAAATGGTTAGTTCCTTAGGCTATGCACATCACCGGATGTTTGACAGGACGTGATGGAAATTATCACAGAGTTAATGACTTTGGGATCAAGATTTCGCCCTTTTTAAGTGAAGTTGGGCTCTGCTGCCCATTGGTGCCCATTACGCAGACCAGTGGAGGATGATCAGCAGCAGCAATGCTTCCATCAGACCCTGGAAATGGAGACTTTTCCTGGGCTCCTGTTCAAGATGGCTCTGTCCCTCTTCTGAGTGCACCACCCTCCCCCTTGAGCACATCCTGTAGACCACACTGCCCATTACTGGGACTCTGGCATTCTCTGCTCTCAGGACTTTGGCCAGTCTCTACTTTTACATACCTTTCCCCATGGAATGAAATTGCTAACTCTGCAGACTTAGGTTCCAGTGATGGCCAGTGACCAGCTGTTAGCAATTTTGTGTGTGTGTGTGTGTGTGTGTGTGTGTGTGTGTGTGTGTGTGTGTCTGTCTGTCTGGACCTTGAATTGAAGTGAGGCTACTCATGGTGCAGAGTGAAGTCATGAGTGGGAAGAGAAAGGAGGGACCCAGTCATGCAAATATTAGGAGTGGATTTAATTATCTGAGTCAGAGAACTGAACAAAATAGAGAGAAGCACTTCCTAGGAAATGAAAGAGGGAGAGAGAGAGAGAGAGAGAGGGAGAAAGAAAGAGAGAGAGAGAGAAAGGGGAACATGCAATTTCCATCATCTGTACATGTTATTCACTTTTCTGCAGGAAAAAAATTAGCCAAGGTGATCTTGAGCAAAAAGAATGGATCTAGAGATATCACAGTATCTGACTTCAAATTACATGATGAAGCTACAGTAATCAAAACAGTATGGTATTGGCATAACCATAGATACATAGGCCAATGGAACAGCACAGAGTTCAGAAATAAGTCCACACACTTACCATCAATTAAGTCTTAAAAAAAAATGATGAAAATTCCAATAGGGAAGGGAAAGTCTTCCATAAATGGTGTTGGGAAAACTGGATATTCACATTCAAAATAGTGAAATTAAATTTCATATCATCTAAAAAAAAATCACTAAAAGTGGATAAAAGATTTAAATGTGAGATCCAAAACTCTGAAACTACCCAAAGAAAACAGGAAAAGCTCAATGACATTGATTTGGACAATGATTTATGGATATGACTCCCCAAAGCACAGGAAATAAAAGCAAAAATAGACAAGTGGGATTATATCAAGCTAAAAAGTTTCTGCACAGTTAAGGAAACAATCAAGAGTGAAGAGATGATTTGCCTAATGGGAGAAAATATTTTCAAATCATACATCTTAACAAATGGTTAATATTCAAAACATAAGGGAATTCAACTCAATAGCAAGAAAACAACCCAATTAGATTACAGAGGATCTGTGTAGAAATTTCTCAAAAGAAGACAGCAACTGGCCAAAAAGTATATGAAAAATTACTCAATCTTATTAATCATCAAAGAAACATAAAATTAAAACCCCTGGGAGATATTACCTCTCACCTGTTAGGATGGCTGTTATAGACAAGACACAAGATAAGGGCTGGAGAAAGAGAAATTCTTGTGCACAGTGGGTGGGAATGTAAATTAGCAGAAGCTTTGTGGAAAACAGTAGGGAGGTTTCTACAAAGTTAAAAATAGAATGACCATTTGATCCAGTAATCCTACCACTGGGTATAAAGCCAAAGGTTATGGAATCAGGATGCTCAAGAGATAGTCATACTCCCATGTTTCAGCACCATTCACAATAGCCAAGATAAGCAATCAATGTACATGTTTGTCCACAGATACATTGATAAAGTGAGTGCAGCAAATACACAGTGGGATGCAATTCAGTCTTTAAGAAAAAAAAATTTCTGTCATTTGTGACAACATGAATAATATAAAGCTAAGTGAAATAAGTTAGGTACAGAAAGATATCACACAATCTCATTTATAGGTGGAATCTAAAAAAGTTGACTTTATAGAAATGGAGAGTAAGATAATGATTAACAGAGGCTAGGGGTGGTGGATTTGTGGAGATGTTGGGCAAAGGATTTCGTTGGGGGGAATAAGTTCAAGAACTTCATTGTATATCATGGTGGCTCTAGTTAATAATACAGAAATAGAGTGTACATGTAAAAATTGCTGAGAGTACATTTTGAAGTGTTTTCACCACATGTGCGTGCACACACACACACACACAAGATATATCAGGCCTGGTGGTACACACCTGTGATCCCAGTGACTTGGGAACTGAGGCAGGTGGATCACAAGTTTGAGGCCAGCCTCAACAACTTCACAAAGCCCTGTCTCAAAAAGAGAACTGAGGATGTATTTCAGTGGTGGAGCCCCTGGGCTAAATCTTCCACACCACATACACACTTGAAAGATGTAAAGTAACACGTGTGAAATTTACCTTGAGGTAGCAATTCCACAATGAATACATAAATCAAAACATCAAGTTGTACACCAGACATACATACAAGTGGCACATACAGAAATACATACTTTTACTTGCCGATTAAAATAAACAAAAAAATTAAAATAAATTAAACAAACAAAAAGATCCTATAATTCTAGATTGAACAGCTGAGATAAATATTATGGTTTGGATTTTGAATGACCACCAAAGGCCCATGTGTTAAAGGCTTGACCTGCAGCCCCTGGCATTATTGGGGGGTAAAGGAATCAGAAGTGGGGCCTTGTGGGGAGAAGTCAGGTCACTGAGGGCATGTTTTCCAAGGGGTCATTGGGACTCTGGCCCTTAATCTCCTTCTTTTTACTGCATAGTCACCATGAGGTGCAACTTCTCCCTGTGGTCCCCCCATGATATATTGCCCTACCGCAGGCCCAAAGCAATAGGCCAACCAACCAGAGACTGAGACCTCTGAAACTGGGAGCCAAAATAAACCATTCCTCCTTATAAGTTTCTGATCTCAGGTATTTTGTCACAATAATGGAAAGCTGTCTAACACAGTAGAGTATAGAGATCTTCTCTCAAGGTCTTTGGAAAAATTGTTTGGATTATTTTGGCTGTTTTGGAGTATTTTGGAGGTGGTCTTGTTTAGAAGCAAGGGTTTAACAAGAAAAACACCCCCAAATTACTTCCTATCTTTAGGGATGTGAAATCAAGCTTTGTTTTGTTTGTTTTGAGTTAGGCAGTGGGAGGGGGAAGAGAGAGAGAGAGAGAGAGAGAGAGAGAGAGAGAGAGAGAATGAATGAATACATGGGCAAAGCCCTGTCTCAAAAAAACAAGCAAAGAGAGAGAGGGAAATGAATTCCATTATCTGGAATTTAAAAACTAGATTTTCAAACAAAAAAAAAATTGGTCTACCTATGCTGTGGTTGTGGTTGAGAATTATGTCTGTGGCAATGTTTCCTTTATCAGTACAAAGCAAAACCAAGCAAAAACTCAAACCAACAACAAAAAAGGAATTTGATTTGGATCGGGCTAATCTTTCATTCAATTAAGATTTGGTAACATTGGCCATAATATCAGAGAAGCAATTTGATATTATTTCCAGAAAACCTTAATTGGTATTTATTTATTTATTTATTTTTTATTCATTTATTTTTGGTGCCAGGGATGGAACCCAGGGCTTTGTATAAGAACTTACCACTGACTCACATCCCCAACCCCTTTAAATTGGCAGTCAACAAAATTGACACTTATAATAGCTAACTTTCAAACTTATGTTTAAGAGCATCTGGGAAAAAAAAAAAAAAAAAAAACCCACAGATTTTAACCTATCTGGCTTGTTCGTGGACACAGAACAATCTTAATTCAGATATCGCGGAAGTCAGTGGACCATGCTGGAGAATCTCCAGCAAAGCTGCTTGTTCATGCACAGCAAAGCTCTCTTTCAATTACTGAAATCAATTTTTCCCAATGCCTCAAAGCAGGGACCATTTGAGGCCTTTGAAAGCAATTTTTCATTTTCTTTCTTTGCAAACTGACACATCACCACGTTCGCTTTGTAACAGAAGAGCTGATTTAGAGCAGTGCGCTGCTCTGTCTAGCTCCTCCTGCCCACCTCCCTCTGTCGCTTCTACCTTGGGTCCAGGACCCTCTGCATGGTTCTGTACCTTATGTTAGAATCCCAAAACGACTTCCTAAAAAGGAGATGTGTGGTAGTGATAAAAAAAGGAGTGCTTTTCTTATTTAACCGAGGAGATTCTTTTCCTAATGTTGGTATGAAAGTGATTGTACCAATTCCTTTGTCAGTTTGGTTGCTTGGAAGATTCTAAGAATCAAGAAAAACACTTTTAAAATACGTCTTCCATATGTAAGTCACCTGTTCAAAATCTTATTTTTCAGTTTCAAATGTTTTCTAACTAATGTTATGTTTCTCTCTATAATCTCTCAACTGTAAGAAAAATGCATTTTTTTCTTCTAGTGATAAATACTAAATTTACTGCATTTCTCAGACACAAACATTGATCATCTCCACACCATCTCCTCAGTCCTTGTGAGGAAACCCTTTGTGCTATATAGATAGTTTTCAAACAAGCTTTGCATTGCAAATGTTAGTTCTAAAGTACATTGGGATTCATAAATTGATTAACAGTTAAAATCCATATTTAGAAACCCAGCTGTTAATACTAGAACTTTAGTATTAGAGCTACAGCCTCAAATTTGAACCCAGATAAATCTACCTTGGCTAGACAGGAAGGAGAGAGTCAGTGGGAATGCGTGGCTGAAGAAGGGTCCAGGAGAGTGCCTCCCCGGCCCAAAGGGCAAGGTCAATGTGGCTCACGGAAGTCATGCTGCTTTTCTCTTTGTTCTCATAATATCTAGATATGCTGGCTATTTAGTACTTTCTCAGAACAGCTACCTCAGTTCTCAGGGAGTACTCCAAAATATATTTATAAATTTCTTGAGAAAAATGTTTTGCACATATACTGTGTGTCCAGCATGGTGCCTGGGCCCTCATAGTGTCTGGGTGTGAACCACACTTATAAACTAATGGCTATCAGTTGATTTGCATTCAATCTTTACTGCCTTTTTTTTTTTTTTTTTTTTTTTTTTTAACCAGGGATTGAATTCAGGGACACTTGGCCACTGAGACACATCCCCAGTCCTATTTTGTATTTTATTTAGAGACAGGGTCTCACTGAATTGCTTAGAGTCTCGATTTGCTGAGGCTGGCTTTGAACTCGAGATTCTCTTGCCTCAGCCCCCCACGCTACTGGAATTACAGGTGTGTGCCACGGTGCCCTGCTCTGCCATTTGGCTTTTTGAAATGTTTGCCTTTTAAAGAAAATCACTCTGTGTAGGATTTTATTGTCAAGGATTACTGATTTTTCATTTTATTTTGGGCCATGGACTTGCAAAGCTTTATTATTTATTGGGGAGCCCAGGTTGTATAGTCCCATGACTCAGCTTTATAAGCTCACTGAAATTTGGATACCAGTTAGTCAGATTCCCTTATTTTTCAGATGAAACAGTCCCCCAGAGAAGTTCATTGTTAGGTGCAGAGTTGGGCCTTTTCTTTAAAATTTATTTTTTAAAATTAATCAATATAAACAAAAGCATAGGTATTGATGTGATGTTTGGATACATGTATACAGGACACAATGTGTAAATTGGGTTACACATACTGATTGCCTCAAACATTTCTTATTTCTTTGTGGTGAAAGCTTTCAATAATCCTTTCTCCTAGGTTTTGAGAATGTACAGCACGTTATTGTTATCTCTAGCACCCTACTGTGCAACAGCATGCGGGAACTTCTTATACTATCTAACTGTAACTTTGTACCCCCTGGTCAGCCTGTCCCTGTACCCACCCCTCTCTATCCTTTTGGCTCCTGGTAACCCACATTCTACCCTCAACTACTGAGATCAACTATTTTAGATTCCACATGTGAATGAGACCATAAGGTGCTTCCTTTTCCTCCCCTGGCTTATTTCCTATTACATAATGATCTTCAGTTCCATTCATATAGTAGCAAATACAGGATTTAACTCTTTTGCTATGACTGAACACTGTTTTTAACTTGCATTGTATACCAGAACTTTTCACCAAAGTTTTTCTTTGGATTTCATTGTATTTAAGATTTCCTATTTGATGAGCATGGAGATTGCAGATAGTTTTTGGGGTTCAAGCACTGTACAGTACCTCCGGACAACTTTTTCTTTTTTTTAGTTTCCACGTGCTCTTCTTCCACAGGCATTAGTGACTTCTAGCTCCATCCCAGATGAGATCTCATCCTTTGCTTGAGCAAGAATTTGCCGTTACTCCTTCATCAAACCAGGAGTTGTTAGATAAGTTTTTCCTTGGGCGATGATCAATCAGTGTGTTCATGGAGCTTAGTTTATGAACAACAAAAGAAAAACCAAACATGATTCTGTCCACGAGGTGGGCGCATGTGAAACTGCAAGGAATGCCTCATCTTTCACATCTCCATCACACGATGGCACCTCAGGAACAAGGTCACATAGTACAGACAGCAAGGTTGCGAAGTTCCTTCTAGCTGAGATTGGAATCTGGTGATATGCTAATGGAGCATTTGGAAATGACCTTTTGCAATGTGCCCATTCAAGCTATTTATCTTATTGAGGAAATAAAGGTGGAAAAGACAGATGACTTCATTTTACACTGATGCTTTGGAACAAAGAATATGGGCTGTGCAAAACAATGAAAAATGCAGATCGGCAAAATTTGGATCAGTCAGGATGGCTACCTTGGAGAATCCAAAACAATGTTTGCCATGATCTTTTCAAAATATGAGTACTTTTCCTTCAGCTGTGTGCCTGGTCACTGTGTGAACTGTCTACAGGACTGGTGTGTGTCAGGAAGATAAGCCACATTTGGAGAGAAGAAGTAATGAAGTTAGAGTTCTGAGGTTTTCTGGTCACAATTCCAAATCTGGAGTGAAAAAGTTCCTCTTTGTTTAGTGTTCAAATTGGGAGTTTGCCCTGCAAGAGACAGTCAACTGCTGACTTTACTTGAATGTCCTTGGACAGGGAAGAAACTCAAACCAACCACGAACAGAAGAACGCCAGGTTTCCTGGAAACTTCGTCAAAACCCAACAATTTCTCAGAATTTTCAGAGGCGCCAGAGGAGTGTTTGCATTTCAATGGAAAAAGTTCCGAATGCTCTGGAAACTATTCTTGGTTTTACTTTCTCATTGAAAGGCGAAAGCCTCTGCTGTGAATAAAAGACAGAGCACTTGCTATGGCTTTGTTAAGAATTAAGGAAAGGGACCTCTGGGAAATCGTAAATGTCTAATCCTTGGCCACAAAGCCAGGACAAAGGGGATCAGGTCATAATGGCAAATAGAAAATAAAAGCACTGTCAGCTTTAATACAAAGGTGCCCAACGTCTGGAGCCACATCCACTTGCCTGGTTTGGAAAGAAAGACTTTCTAGGTTTAGACAGATGGAGTTGCAACAATATTGCAAAACTATAATGATTCCCCTCAAACATATGAACTCAATATAAGTATTTAATCTTTTCATGCACTGCAAATACCTTGTTAAATAGCATGGAGATTATAGTATTCTTGAGGGACAATCTCAGAGAAAAAGGGTAATGCTATTTCCAGTTGAGATCTGGGAGCATTTGAAGTAGATCTATATATTAACAGTCAAAAGTAGAAAATTCTCAGTACAGTAAGCAAAGTTTCAGGTCTAATTTAGACCTAAATTAAAGTTAATTAATTAATTTTGGTAAAGGGAATTGAACCCAGGGCACTTCACTGTTGAGCTACATCCCCTATTGTTTTTATTTTTTATTTTGAAACGAGTTCCTTCTAAATTGCCAAGAGTCTTGCTGAGTTGCTAAGGGTCTTGCTAAGTTGCTGAGGTTGGCCTCCAACTTGTGATCCTCCTGGCTTAGCCTCTCATATTACTGGGATTACATGTGTGTGCCTCAGTGTCTGATCAGACTTAAATTTTAGGTTTATTTCTGTCACAATAAGTTTGAAGGCAGCACTGTCCAAAAGAAACAACATGATCCCCATAGGTAATTACAGTTTTATTCTTGCTACATTAAAAAAAGGAAAAACAGGTAAAATAAAGTTTAGTGCTGTGTTTTATTTGGTCCAATGTATCTTTAATATTATCATTTCAATATTTAATCAACATAAAAATTAGTCATGAAACACTTTTTTTCTTATTGTTTGAAATTTGTAAGTATCATACTTATGATGTCTCTCCATTTGGATGCTAAATTTTCATTGGAAATACTTGGTTTGTATTCAGATATCATGAAATTCACAGTTGGAAAAGTTTATTCACAAACATACTTTAAAAATTTCCAATAATTGAATTGAGTAACAGTTTTTAATATTACACTAATTAAAATTAACTAAAATATCTATTTCACTAGTCCCATTTCGGGTACTTAATAGACACCTGTAGCTAAGCAGTAATGTGTTGAACAATGTAGCTCTAAGGGTTTGTTATGCTATAATTTTATGATTTCAAATATTAGATGAACAAGTGAACTTTCAAAAGTGACTAACAACCCCCTTTTTATGTGAAGATATTTTAAGGGGAATACAAATTTTTGTATGAGCTTTGACCTGTCCTTGGCTCTAGGGATCTTTTCCCTATGTAAGATTAAGTGTGTGCATCTTGATAGAATTCTTCAAAACCCTGAGCAAGTTGAGCCTGTGGGGCACAGTGAGTCACTTAGTTGTAGGGTTAAAGGGGTGAGAAAGGAAGATAAGGAGATAAAGCAGGGTCAGAAGGAGGATCCTTTTTAGTCTGTCTCAGAAATGTAAATACTATTTTTCAAGTGCTCTGACTTTATCACATGTTTTCTGATTATGAAAATAATGCTTCTTTATTTTATAAATTACTGACATTCTTATTAGATAAGCTTGAAAAGATAATAGAAAAAATCTGTAATTTCACTACTCAGAATTAACCACTGGTAACCATGAACATAATTATTTTTAGTCTTATAAATTTATTCAAATAAGGACTCTTTTCTGTAGCTAATCTTAGAGCTCATGACGATGTGCTAGACTTCTGGCAAGTAGGAAGATTTTGTTCAATAATAAACAGTATCTCAGTCTTTAAAATATTTGCTTTCCATTTTGATTTCCATTTTTTTTTTTCCTGAAGTTTAAGTCTCTTTCAAGACAAGTTTAAATGATTTCTTTTGGATGAGCAAGATTTTAGTTCAATGTTCAGTCATTCAGATTTATGTTCCTTTCCCTTCTCCTTTCCAAGATGGCAGCTGGGTCTACGTAGAAAGTTATGTGCCCTCCTAGCAGCAAGCCTAACCTTCAGGACAGAGGGGAATCAGTGGATTAATTCATTTGATAGATTAATAATTTGGGCTACTAGGAGAAGGTGGAAACCATAGACAGATAGGCATGGTTGAAGCTTGTTCCTGGCTCCTTACATTCTCTCTCTCTCTCTCCTTTCCACCCCCTCCCTCTCCTGGCTGCCTTGAATTGAGAAGCCTTCCTCTCCCATGCCCTTCTGCCCTGAAGTTCTTTCTCACCTCAGGCCCACAGCAAGGGAGCCAGCTGACCATAGACCAAAACCTCTGAGGCCAGGAGCCAGAATAAATCTTTCCTCCTTTAGTTGTTCATGTTCGGTATTTTGGTCACTGCAATGAAAAGATGACTAATACACACACACACACACACACACACACACACACACACACGTACACACACACACACACACACACACACACACACACCCCAAGACCTACAAGACAAGAAACAAATCAAAACAAAATTAAATTACGAGTTTCACCTAAGAGCATCCTTGATAATGCCATCAAAATTATTTTGGGAGGCAGGAGGTTCTTAAGTTCAAAGCCAGATTCAGCAACTTAGTGAGGCCCTAAGCAATTTAGTGAGACCCTGTCTAAAAATTAAAAAAGAAAAAAATACATATATATATATATACATACATATTACATATGAAGAGATGGAGATGTGACTCAGTGCTAAAATACCACTGGGTTCAATCCCTAGTACCTTCCTCTCCCAAATTATCAATCATGTTAAATCTTAACTTCTGATTGCAAATCAACTTTTATGTTCTATGTGATCAACTGGCAAGTAATAAAATGCTTCTGATTCATGTTGAAAGATGATGGTCACCTTAGGAAAAGCACTTAGGCACTTATTTGAGTTGTGAGCTGAACTAGTAGTCTTTTTCATGGAACACTTAAAAAAAAAACTTTATAGTTCCCAATTTTTTTTTTTCCTCCTCCTCCTCCTCCTCTTCATCCTCCTCCTTCTGCATGTTAATTATACAGAATAATGCATTTCATTTGGGCATATGTGTACACACATATACTTTGATCATTTCTGCCATTATCTTTCCTTCCTGCTTCTCCCAATCCCCTTTCTCCTTTCTATAGTCTCCCTTCTATTTCTATGTCATCTTCCTCCCTTAAGACCCCATAAATTCTACCTATGAGACAAGGCATGCCATACTTGTCTTTTGAGTCTGGCTTGTTTCATCGAACATGATTACCCCCAGGCCCACCCATTTTCCTATAAATAACATAATTTTATTCTTCTTAACAGCTGAATAATATGCCATTATGGGTATGTACCACACTTTCTTTACTCATTCATTAGTTAATGGGCATCTAGGCTGATTTCATGACTTGACCATTGTGTGTTGTGCCATGATAAATGTGGATATGGAGGTATCTCTGTACTATGTTGATTTTAATTCCTTTGGGCATATACCAAAGAGTGATGTAGCTAGATCGTATGGCAGCTCTATCTTTAACTTTCTGAGGACACGTCATACTGATTTTCATAGTGTGTGTACTAATTTGCATCCTTAACAACATCTGCAGTCATTCTTTTTCCACTGCATCCTTGCCAACATTTATTGTTTCTTGTATTATTTTTTTCCAGTTGAACAGAGAAATTATTTATTAATTTTAAAAATTTGCTCGAATTGGTTATACATGATGGTAGAATGTATTTTGACACATTATATTCAAATGGAGCATAACTTCTCATTCCTCTGCTTATACATGGTGCTGAGTCACACCAGTAGTGTAATCATAAATGTTTATAGGGTAATAATGTCTGTCTCATTCTACTGTCCTTTCCATCCTCACTGCCCCACCTCTCCCCTTACTTCCCTCTGCACAATCCAAAGTTCCTTCATTCTTTCCTACCCTTGCCCCCCCATTATGAATCAGCATCTGCTTATCAGAGAAAACATTGGGTCTTTGGGTTTTTGGGACTGGCTATTTCTCTTAGCATGATATTCTAGTTTCATCTATTTATGTGCAAATGCCATAATTTCATTCTTCTTTAAGGCTGAGTAATATTCCATTGTGTATATTTACCACATTTTTTAATCCATTCATCTGTTGAAGGCATCTAGGTTGGTCTTGTAGTTTAGCTATTGTGAATTGAGCTGCCATAAACATTGATGTGGCTGTGTTACTGTAGTATGTTGATTTTAAGTCCTTTGGGTATAAACCAAGGAGTGGGATAGCTGGGTCTATCGAATGGTGGTTCCATTCCAAGTTTTCTGAGGAATCTCCATACTACTTTCTATAGTGGTTGTACCAATTTGCAGTCCCCCAGCAATGTATGAATGTACCTTTGTCCCCACATCCTTGCCAACACTTACATTGTTTGTATTCTTGATAACTGCCATTTTGATTGGAGTGAGATGAAATCTTACAGTAGTTTTGATTTGCATTTTTCTAATTTCTAGAGATGATGCACATTTTTTCATGTTTGTTAATTGAATGTATTTCTTCTTCTGTTAAGTGTCTGTTCAGTTCCTTAGCCCACTTTTTGATTGGGTTTTTAAATTTTTCTTGGTGTTAAGTTTTTTGTGTGCTTTATATATCCTGGAGATTAGTGTTCTAACTGAAGTATGTGTGGTAAAAATTTTATTCCATTCTGTAGGCTCTCTCTTCATGTTATTGGTTGTTTCCTTTGCTGAGAAGCAGCTTTTTAGTTTGAATCCATCCCATTTATTGATTCTTAATTTTGCTTCTTGCACTTTAGGGGTCTTGTTAAGGAAGTCAGATCCTAAGTCAACATGATGAAGATTTGGTCCTACTTTTTCTTCTATTAGACGCAGGATCTCTGTTCTATTGCTTAAGTCTTTGATCCACTTTGAGTTGATTTTTGTGCAGGGCGAGAGATAGAGGTCTAATTTCATTTTGCTACATAGGGATTTCCAGTTTTCCAAGCACCATTTGTTGAAGAGGCTATCTTTTCTCCCATGTATGTTTTTGGCACCTTTGTCTAGTATGAGAAAACTGTATTTATGTGAGTTTGTCTGCATCTTTTGAGGATTTATTTGTACTAGGGAGGTGAAGCATGCTGAAAAATTTTAAACAAGGATATATATTTACAAGGAATAAACACACATGCATGGCTTTTCAAATTGTGAATCCATTCATTGCACTGGCATATTCTAGCCACAGGAATCTGAACATATCCATCTTAATCTGACTGGGGTGAGATGGAATCTCGTGTAGGTAGGGTCTTGTGCTAACATGGTGAGAAAGTGGAAGAACCAGTGGATAGGTGTGGGAAGGCCTCATTTGATGAGCACTTGCCCTTGCAGAAACCATGCAGTACCAAGAGAACTTCACTAACCCCTGTGAAAGACCTCATCACCTCTTAAGTGTCCTACCAACTCTTAACACCATTACATGGGGAATCGCACTTCAGCATGAGTTTTGGAGAGGACAAACCATGTTCAAATTATAGCAGTAAGTGTCAATAGATATGATCCACATAAATAAATGAATATCTATCAATATTTAAAATACTAGAAATTACTGGGGTCCTCAATAATTTGTAAGAGTCGTGAAGGAGTTCAGAGATCACAAAGTAATAGAACAACTGCTTTCTTATACTCTGAGTTTTTGGTTACATGTAGAAGCAATTCTGCTATTTGGTTACCAATCTGATTTCTGATATGCCAAGGTCATAGATGGGAGCTAAGAGATTTTTTTTTTTTTAAACTCTATTCCTGTCTTGGTCAAGAAGGACTTTCAAAACGACTTCAAAAATTCCATTTATGTACCCAAAACTGGAATATCATCTTTGTATTTCTCTTCCTCTTTGTATTTCTTCTTTCCTTTAGAACAGGCCTAATCCCAGGTGGCTGCTCTTCCCACCCAGGCAGATGATGCCTCAGGCTGCCCACAGACAGCTCAAGGGTACAGGGATGCAAGAATCCCACCATGTTTCAAACACACTGTCACAGCACACACACACACACACACACACACACACACACACACAATTTAAAACACACTCACAATATTTAGGAATTGAAATCTTACTGTTGATTCTCACTTATGATCTGATTTGTCCCACTCACCACAGGCTTTCTTATGTCATGAAACATTCCTCTAAAGTGTGATTTGTAGAGTTTGCGTAGTAGTTTACTGTAAGATACAGGCCAATTCATTTGTTGTCTCCTGCTATCAGCAAGGTTTAGGCAGGGGAATGATGTTTATGTTTCAAGTAAGTAATTCTAATGATAATACAGAGAGACCCAGAGGCAGCTCTTGGAAATCTATTGAGGAGACCCAGTGAGATGCAGCACTGGTCTGAGATACAACGGTGACTTTGGGATTGTGTAGGGGTGGGAGACAGTATTAGGTCAAGATGGGTGACTGAGTGGGAGGGATGAGAGGTGTCTGACCTGTCACAAGATATGATAGCATAGAGAGTGAGGGTTTCTTTGGCAAATCTGGGTAGCAGTGCTCAGTGGGAAGCAGGGCAGTTTTCATTTTAAAATAATATAACTTTTAATAACTGTTTACCTTAAAGTGTATGTAGAGCTTATAGGTAAAGGCATTCTTTTACATTTATACTTGGATTCTTTTCACAAAGAATTTAAAGACAACAATAGTCACAAGCATTACTAAACTACTCCTAGTACTAATATAGCAATAATACTAATAATTATAGTAGGTAACCAAATTGTTAACTTAGTTTGATCCTGAATTTTAAAATCTTATCACCTTCATCAAGGAAAATAAAAAGTATATCATAAGAGACTTGATTTTTCTTTTGTCATTTTTAATGCAAATATGTTTGTAGTTATTTTGACATTCTTATGATGAAAATTTATAATCTCAAGTTTTTATTTTTAAAATTGAATTAAAAATTTTTTTGGTACTGAAGGTTAAACCCAGGGATGCTTTATCACTGAGCTCTATCCTCAGTCCTTTTTACTTTTTATTCTGAGACAGGATCTCCCTAAATTGTCAAGGTTGGCCTTGAACCTGTGATCCTCCTGCTTGACCTTCCTGAATAGCTAGAATTATAGGCGTGTACCACTGTTCTGGTCAATCACTTATTTATTTTTTTTTAAATTTGTTCTAATTGGTTTAAACAAGTCAGTAGAATGCATTTTGACACGTTGTACACAAATGGAGCATAACTTCTCATCCCTCTGGCTGTGCACGGTGCCAAGTCACACCAGTAGTGTAATACATGCATATGGGGTATAACGTCTGTCCCAGTCCCATTGCCCCACCTGTCCCTTCACTGTCCTCTGCACAATCCAAAGTTCCTTCATTCTTTCTTACCCCTGCCCCTCCACTATGGATCAGCATCCGCTTATCAGAGAAAACATTTGACCTTTGGGTTTTGGGGATTGGCTTATTTCACTTAGCATGATATTCTCCAGCTCCATCCATTTATTTACAAATGCCATAATTTCTTTCTTCTTTAAGGCTGAGTAATATTCCATTATGTATATGTACCACATTTTCTTTATCCATTGAAGGGCATATAGGTTGGTTTCAAAGTTTAGCTATTGTGAATTGAGCTGTTTTAAACATTGATGTGGTTGTGTCACTGTAGTATGTTGATTTTTAAGTCCTTTGAGTATAAACCGAGGAGTGGGATAGCTGGGTCAAATGGTGGTTCCATTCCAAGTTTTCTGAGGAATCTCCATACTGCTTTCCAGAGTGGCTACACTAATTTGCAGTCTCACCAGCAAGGTATGAGTGTACCTTTTCCCCCACATCCTCATCAACACTTGTTGTTCTTATTCTTAATAATTGCCATCCTGACTCGAGTGAGATGAAATCTTAGAGTAGTTTTGATTTGCATTTCTCTTATTGCTAGAGATGATGAACATTTTTTCATATGTTTGTTGATGGATTGATTTTCTTCTTCTCTGAAGTGTCTTAAAACTGACTTTAATTTTAAAATTGTTATTTGCTAGAACGAATGACCATACATTTAAGATACTTAAGAATGTGTTTTTGACTTTTAGGAGTATCAGTGTCTTATATGTGTCAACATAAGGATCATTGGTTGCAGTCTTTAGTTTACTACAAAAAAATCAGTTACTCAAATGGTCAGCTTCTGAATTTGTCTCACTGGTTCATTCATTCTGGATTAGTCCATTTTCTCTTACTAATAACAACACCACAGACTGGGTAAAGTTTAATACAAAGGGGTTTATTTAGGCTGTAGTTCTGGGGGTCCAAAGTCATGGGGTCACAATTGGTGCTATTCTTCTCTTTGGCAGAGTCTCCAGGTGGTGGAGGGCATTGCAGAGCATGAGACAGAGACTGTGCACATATGTGTGTCTCTTCTAGTCTCTCCCCCTTTATTAGAAAGTCACCAAGTTTCCATCATGAGGCTGCACCCTAATAACCTTGTCTAATCCTCATCGTTTCCCAAAGACCCCACCCCCAAACACCATGGTTAGATTTTGTTTCCACCTTAATACCTCACAATGGGGATTAGATTTCAACACATGAAAACTTGAGGAACACAGTCAAGCCTTCTCCAAACTACAGCACATTCATTCATTCTTAAATGTTCCATGATTTGATTCCCACATTACACTTCAGATCCTGGACTAAACAATTACTATCTAAGTGAAAATATACTCCTTTCATTCATTTATTCATTTAAGTCACTCATTCATCCATATCATTGTTACTACTATGATTTTCAAAAAACAGTTTTGTAGATCTGAAAGGGATGTGAGGATAACTAAATTCCTTATCATGCTATTTTTACAGGAGAAAACGAAAGTCTAGTGCGGCGACTGACTTACCCCAAATTGAACACATTAAATGTGACCAGGTCTCCCAACTTCCAATCTAGAGCTTTCTCTGATTCACTGCAATCTTTCCTAGTTTCCCTCTCTCCAATTTATTCTACAAACAACTGCCAAAGAAATCATCCTGGGGCACTGCTTTGAACACGTCTCTTTCCTATTATAAAGTTCCCAGTGCATCCCTATAGACCACTAAATAAAACATCATCTCCTAAACCCAGCAGTAATTCTCTCATCTACTCCTTCACCTACCCTTCCTCTCCCTCAAATCCTACTCACATTCCAGCCAGTCTGGAATGCTTGCTGTCGAAGCTACAATACACTTTCTTTAAAATATACCATTGCCTCTATTGTTTTTTCTCTGCTGATGATCTTTCCTTGCTATTCTTCTACCTTAGTAGCAACTCAATTCAAGCTTTAAAATGTAGCTTGAATACCATTTCTTTATGCTATTCTTGAATTTCTCCATGCATGAATGTAGTTCTCATTCGCTTAAATTGATTTAAAATTAAATTAAAATGTTCTTTCATGTTTTTATATGTAATTTATCACAGTCTGAGTTGTTTGTTTGTATTTGACTTTATGAATTGTATGATCTTTGTACAGGATCTTTTTTCACATGCTTATCTATACAGTTTGCATGTAACAAGGAGGAGCCAAATAAATCTTTTAAAATTAAATTAAATGATGAAAAATTATTAAAATTCAACACAAACTAGAATAATGTATATTATACTTGAGAGTTTAGTATCTTTATTTTCTGAGTTTGTGCCACAAAATTATTCAGAAAAAAACAAACCCCAGATCATTCACTTTTGGAAAGATCATCTTAAAGTTAATTTTATCTAAAGGAATATGAAAAAGCTTTAAAATATTCTTATGAAAGATAAAAGAGAGTTACCTCTTAGAGGATGATACTGGTGTCATCTGACTTTTAGGATGGATTGGATGTCTTGGATCTTCTCTGACTTCCTGGGCCAAGTATATGTTCAGCTCCATGACCAAGGGCACTTGCATTTCATGAGGTCTTTTATATAAGCAAAGTTGGAGGCATTGAGAGATAGGTGCAGTTTTGATTTTGTCCTTGCTTGCCTCCACTACATGTCTATTGTGTTAGTTTTCCATTGCTATGGCAAAATGTTTGAGAGAATCAACTGAAAAAGAAAAAAAAAGGTTTATTTCTGGCTCTTGCTTGCAGTCCATGTTTGCATGGCCCTGTTGCTTTTTGGGTCTGTGGTAAGGCAGGACATCATGGTGGGAAGCATGTGGTGGAGCAAAGCTGCTAACCTCATGGTGTCCAGGAAGTAAAGAAAAAGAAAGAAGGGGACCAGGGCCCCAATATCTCCTTTGAGAGCATTCCTAACTTTCTTCCACTAGGCCCCACCTCGAAAAGGTTCCACTACCTCCACAGGCTGGTGACTGAGCCTTTCACACATGAGCATTTTGGGGCCATTTAGAGCCAAAGCATTACATCTGTGCTTCCCTGTTTACTGCCTACCCTACTTACCTTAGATCATTCTAGATACCAAGCGCCAGCCACACGAGGACTGCTTAGCCTGCTCTCACAATTGTACAAGGTCGAATCCCTACAACAAATCCCTTCTTGCACATCTATCTTAATGCTCTATTCCCTGATCAAGCTTTAACTGACATCCAGATTTGGTACTAGAGGGACAGAAGCAAAACCTTGAGGATGGGTTCTCTGAATGGATTCAGGTTGTCTCTGGATTTTTTTTTTAACTGATTAATTTTAAAAGCATCAATGACATGGTCTACAGAGATGGGGGTGACACTGGCAGCTCACCACTGTAAGTAGTCAGTGTTTAATTTTCTTCGATTCTTAAGTGCCCATAGGAGGTACAGATTTACATACTTAAGCACTTGTGATTTTAGTGGAAATAAGGCGTATCATGGTTTTGGTTGGTAACTTTTAAGTATGCTGGAGAACTTGAAGAAAGAAAATAATTAATTCGATATTTTAAATTCCCTGTTCAAGATCTACATCAGAGATTGATGGTCTCTAAGAGTGCCACCCACCCTTCCACCCACTCTAACCAAACCAGACCAAAGCAAACCAACTAACAAAAGTTAATATACTGTAGTTGGGGAAAGAGCTCAGTCGGTAGAGTGCTTGCCTTGTAAGCACAAGGCCCTGGGTTCGATCCCCAGCACCAAAAGAAAAAAAAAAAAAAAAGTTAATATACTGTAACTACAGGGCCAAGATTTCCAAAAAAAAAAAAAAAAAAAAAAAAAAAAAAGTAAAGCCCAAAATAGAATCTTGTAAGTGAGTGAGTTACAAAATAAAATAAATCTCCTGAATTCATGGGATCTCTTATGTGAAATAGGGCATTGGATAGGGATCAAGAAATTGGGATGGAGAAATATGGGCATAGTCACATGAAGGTGGAGATCTTAAATACTTAAATTCTGCTGAGACTCCTGCTTGTAGATGTAGCTCTTTATCCCTTCAGAGATTTTTCTTTTTGCTATTTATGTCTCTAGACCTCAGGCAACATGTGTGGAAATGGATGCCAGGGTATGAGATCAGGGTGGAGGAACATAGAGTTAGATCAGCCTGACAATGCTCCACAGTGGAGGACCAGTGAGGTCACCACCCCTTCCATAGAGGAGGGGTTCTGTGGCATTGGTCTGCCATCAAGTGGCCAGCAGAAGCTGCTGGGGTATCTGAATGGTGTCATATTGAAGTCAGGGTTGGGGGGTGGGTTGAGACCATGCCTTCAACTGTCGGCAGGGTTGGCACTCAGCCGAGACCTTACCTAGATCTGTCTTGGTGAGCGGAAGTCCCGGTTTCTGAGGCCACCTACAACCTCCATTTCTGCCACTACAGCCACTTCGTTCATAAGCCCATTGAGATGGCAGCCAGGCCAGCAGCATCTCCAGTCTTTTTAAGACTTTCTCCTTCACCTTGTGTGACTTCTGACTCTCAGAGGTCACTTGTATCATGGACTTTGGAGGCTTATGGGTGGTCAAAGACTAACGCAGGTACCAGTGTGTCCCGGGGCTATGGCTCAGCCAAGGAGGTTCTGGGCTGTCATTTCTCTCACTTTCTTTGTGCATCACTTTCCTCCCCAACTGCCTGCCTCAGCTGGCATCGGACTCACAAGCACCAGCCATCCATCATCTCTTTAAGAGTTTCATAGAATCGCATAAAGTTGAATCTCTCTTAAAAATTCCTTATTCTATTCCAGTCTTATTGGTTCTTTCTTTCTCAGCAAATTCGAATTGGTACAGTTCAGGGGGTGGGATCCATCCTAGGGAGCAAGAGTGAAGGATAAGAAGAGTGACTCAGGAAAGGAGAGAGAACAGATGTAAGGATTCATTATCTAGCTGACTGCCATTAAGAATGCTTGACTGGGAGCAGCTAAAAATATCTCAGCATCTCAGGAGAGTGAAGAATGTATGTGCCAGTTTGTGTTTTCTTTGACTAGAAGTTCACCCAGTGGGGGCTGTTAATGACCCCAAAAGGTGTTAATAGGAAAGCCTCGAGGAAAGACAGAGATGAGAGGTGCATGTATGGGTGTGGTGTTGTCACTTGAGCCTGCAGGAATGTAGGGGGGCCCATGAAAAGCTGGTTGCAGCATTAGCAGCTAAAATAGGAGGCAGGTAAGGCTGAGAAAATCTGAGTTGGTACTTGTGAGGTTTCTTTTTTTTAATTTATCTTTTAATTTTTTACAGATTGCATTTTGATTCATTGTACACAAAAGGGGTACATCATTTTGTTCCTATGGTTGTACATGATGTAGATTCATACCATTTGTGTAATCATACATGTACATAGGGTAATGATGTCTGTCTCATTCCACCATCTTTCATACCCCCTCCCTCTCATTTCCCTCTATATAATCTAAAGTTTCCCCATTCTTCTCTCTCTCCCCATCCCCCACCCACATTATATATCATTCTCCACTTATCAGGAAAACATTTGGTGTTTGGTTTTTTGGGCTTCGCTTATTTCACTTAGCATGATATTCTCCAATTCCATCCATTTATTTGCAGGTTTCTGATACTGTCCACCCTTTGTACCACCCAGACCCACTTCTGACCTCTTATTTTTTAGTGTGAGTCTCCATTTCTCAGAAAAACATAAAGTCTCACTTTCTTCCCAAGAGGGAAGTCCAATCACAGCATCTCCATTAAAAATCAAAATTTCTAAAAGTGTAAGATAAGAAAGTTGCAACATTATAATAGATATTCATCATCTCCCTCCTCCATCATCTGTTACAGATCTTTTCAGCTTCAGCCAACACTTTTGCTGATCTGGATTACTTGTCTGGTGTTATGGCCTGGATTGTCATCTTTCGAGGGTTTGAGACAAGTTAGTTACTTTATGCTTTTGAGACTGGTATTGCAGCAATTGTTTACGGATTGTTTTTACTAGGTGTAAAAGCACCAGGAGATATCCAAGGAATCCATTAGGTTTTAGACTTCTCCTTTCCTGGTCCTTTTGGGTGGTAGTATCTTTAGTCCCTAATGGCGATCATAGTCAAATCACCTTGTCAGTTGTATTAGTCAAGGTTCTCCAAAGGAATTAGTTAATTTAGTCATGGAGTTTGAGAAGTCCTATAATCTGCTGTGGCAAGTTCAAAATCCTGGAAATCTGGTGGTGGAGTTCTGGACTGAGACCAAAGGTCTGAGAATCGGGAGAACAAATGGTGTAAGTTCTTGTCCAAGTTTGAAGGCCTGAGAACCAGAGGGCTAAAGGTATGAGTCTCAGTCTGAGGACAGAAACCTGATATCTCAGCTCAAGCAGTGATTCAGAGAAAGAATTCTCTCTCCCATACTTTTTTTTTTCCTCTTCAGTCCCTCAGTGTCTTGGGTGAGGCCCACCAATATAGGGGAGGGCAATTTGCTGCACTTGGGCTACTGATTTAAAATCTAATGTCTTCTGAAAAGACCGTCACAGACACACCCAGCAATAATGTTTAACTAGCTATCTGAACACCCCACGGTCCAGGCAAGTTCACATGTAAAATTAACCAACACACCCTGTATCACTTTTCTCTGTAGCCACTTCTGAGGGGATATAATGGGACTACGTGTTTTTGCTTAAAATCAACATGTCACTTTAATTCATCTGTGAAACATGCCTATTTTATTTTGTCCTTCAATTGTTCATAGGGAACCCTCCTTCAAACCAGGTGTGCTAGTTGATGGAGAGGCACTTATGTAATAGAGATAGGTGACATGGGAATATGGGCCACTTATTAATCACCTGTTCATGTGACTTATACTTTCTGGAAAAGTCAGGTCTGGTTCCAAACATATTTCAGTTGAATAAAATGGATCACTGATGTGAATATCTGATTTTAGAATTTGGAGGTAATACTCACTTTTTAATGAGAAGCTATAGTTATAGAGGCACTAAGTATCCTTTGATCAGGTAAAATTTTTATTAGATACCAATAAATACTTTACAAGTAGAGAGAGGACCTAGACTTCAGAAGGCATGGCTTTGCTCTAGAACTCAAGAAATGAGTGCTCTTCCACTGGGTTTGTCAGACATTCTACACAGCATCCTCAGACACATCACACATGCTGGGCAAGGTTGTTTGCATGAATGCCCCCTGCCCAAAGGCCCTGTGTTAAAGGCTCAGTCACCAGGCTGTGAAGCTTTTGGGGGATGATGGAACCTTTTTAGAGGTATCACCTAGTGGGAGTAAGTTAGGTCATTGGGGATATGCCTTTGAAGGGGTTATTGGGACACCAGCCCCTTCCTCTCTTTCTTTTGCTTCCCAGCGGCAAAGAGGTGGTAAGCAGCTTGTTCTACTGTGCCCTCCTCCTTATACTGTCTCTGTGCATGTCCCAAAGTGATGGGTCAACCAGTCATGGACATAAAACTCCAAAAATGTGAGCCAAAACAAACTTTTCCTTTTAAAAAAAACTTTTATTTGTTCTTTTTAGTTATGCATGAACTTTTCCTTTTTAAAAGTGGATTATCTTAGGCATTTCATCAGTGATTGAAAGCTGACTAATAGCTTTAACTTTGACTTGATGCAGAACACTCATTGAGTTCCAAATGACCTAGCAGCCTTTTGAGTTAACATAGGTTAGACCAGTACTCCTAAGTGCAGTGCTTCTTGCCTACAAAATCCAAAGAGGCTCTCCAAGACCTGAGTCTCTTTCTTGGTTGTAGGAGATGTGAGGAACAGCAATTCATCATTTATGATAATGTCTCAAATCTTCCATGTCATTTAGTTTTTGCATTACTCTGACCAAAATACCTGGCAAGAACAACTTAGAGTAGGGGAAGTTTATTGGGACTCATGGTTTCAGAGGTCTCAGTTCATAGTCGACTGACTGCATTGCTCTGGACTCAACAGGAGGCAGAACATCATGGTGGGAGGGCATCATAAAGGGAAGCTACTCCCCTTATGGTAGCAAGGAAGCAGAGAGAGAGGGAAGGGAAAAGGAATTGGGTCACACCCTTCCAGGGCATACCCCCAGTGACCCATCTCCTCTAGCCATGCCCCATCTGCCTACAGTTACCACTAAGTTCATTCAAACTAGGAGGAACTGATTAGGTTATAGCTTTCAAAACCCACTCATTTTAACTTCAAACATTCCTGAATTAACAGGAGCTTTTTGAGAACATCTTATATCCAAACTATAAATTACTCCACCCCCAAACCTTCACTGATGTGGCATATTCCTAAATTTTCATGGGATTTACCTCTCACTCTGCTGCCACACGTGTCTTCCTAGGCTATCAAGAGAATTTGCCATTTCCTGTTCTCCAGGGCAGATTAACATGATGTTATCAATGTAGTGAGTCAAGGTGATGACTTTCAAAATGTCAAAATAATCAGGGTCCCCATGGACCATACTACAAGAAAGAGCAGCAGAATTTACATAGCCCTGGAGCAAGAGAGTGAATATTCTCTCTCTGCTGTGTGAAGGTGATCTGTTTGATCTTCCCTACAGAAGGAGAAGAATGTTTTCACCAGATCAAAACCCACAAACCAGATGTCAGAGGCTGTGTTGATTTGCTGTTCAAGGACACACCATGTCTGTCACTTAGTGCAGATTGCAGTGGCCCTTGAATAGGGTATGATGAGGAGTCCTTACATCATTGAAGTCATTGAGGACTATCCAAAGCTACTCTGTGCGGTGTGGTATTGCATCTGATTTAGCATTGGGTTGGAGATAGAAACAGTTTTAGGGGATTATCCTTGTCTTGTCCTATCTAAAATACCTGACACCACAATTAACAGCACCAATGTGATGACTCAGAATATCTATCCCAATTATAAACTCAAAGATAGAGGAAAACATCACAGGGTGAGCCTTTGGACCCTCTGGACTTTCTGGGAAACAGGTATGGAATTTCAAGTATCTCCAGGTTTCCACCAGCCTTTACCCCAACTGGAGAATCAAGATGGTCTTTTGGGTGCTCGGGTATGAGCGTCAGTTCAGACCCTATACCTTACAGATAGGTCTGAGTATTTACACATTGTACAGTTATCCTAACAAATGCTGCCAAGTCTCTTTTTGAGAAGACTGGGGAAATACATACCACATATTCCTGGAGTAGTTGGGTAGGGTCCTTGCTCAAGGGGATGCAATGGTCTCTTCAACCAAGGGGCTGTGTCTTGTGAACCCACCTAAGTCAGGGTCTTTGTTGCATGAACGTCCATGATCACCCACTGAGGCAAATGATGTCACCATCTACTTTCTTACACAGGCCAGTTATCTCACTCTAAGATACAAATGATCTGTTAGCCATTGCTACAGATCCCTGCAGGTCAAGTCCTCTCTTCAGGTCACTTCACCTTGGCACAGAAAGCCAAGTGCACATCTGGCCTCACTATCCTAGAATCCCATCATCTCTAGTAATATTACAGAACCCTGCGCTAGCTTCTCTAACTGTAAATTCTTTCCTCAAAAAAAAAAAAAAATCTACTGAGCTAGAAAACCATGGTGTCCACACATCAGTGCATTCCACAATGCCTCAGAGAGAAGTGTTCTGTGGCTCATTCTGGTTATTGTAGAGTGATAGGCTCCAGGGTTCTATGTTGTAAGTCTTAATATCTGCACATCCTAAGACTTCTGATTCCTTCCTCAGTACTAGACCAAAATGTTTTGGCATCTCTACTTCATTTTCTATAGGTTACCAACATATCCAAGATTTAAGGAAATACCCCAACTAACTGTAAGGATTAGCTCCAGCTGTCCTTGCCAGATGTGAGTCCCAAGCATGTGTAAGTAGCACCATGTCAATAAATCATGTCCTATTCTACCTCACATTCATCTCGTTTCCACTTATCCAACAACCTCAAAATTTTCTTTTCCATGTGTACCCTGTTTCCTGCTGATACATATTGATGATGTTTTATAATGCATTTGACGTGCAAGTTATTTTATCTCAGAATTTCCTTCTTTGGACTGTGCTAATACTGGTTATCAACCTGTATCAAAATTTTAAGGAAAGCAAACATTGCCTTATGAATTACCTGACTCAGGTATGTTTTTTGTGGTCTCCATGAAAGGTGACATTGCTCTTCTCTGGCAAGGAGAATAGGACCACTTTTGCCAGGCTACATATTCAAGATTATAAGACTTTCATCCTAAGGACCCCCTTCCCAGGTATCATTGTCCTACTTTCTTTAGCTTATGACCTTGACCTGGCATAGAGGAGCTATTGGGGCTATGCATTCTACTCTGCCAGACTTCTAGTTTGAACCTGGGTCTGATTTTCCTGCACAATTTCCCTGCTGTTTCAGGACTTGAGAGTTACTTGAAAGCTGTAGAAAGGCTCTCTGGCTTTGACAGTGTACCTTGGGTTGGAAGTAGGCCACTGTGGCCTGGGAAATGCAGCCTACAAGTGTCCTTTGATGCAGGGTAAGGAAGGCTGAGAAATGAATCTGAGAGCCAACCAGCCGGGAAAGCAGGCAGGACAGTACTGGGAAAGGGTGCAGGAGTGACTTCTGAGAATCTGTCCTGGTTGCTGCCAAGACAGCCTCATGCTGTGGGCGATGCCTTTGTTGTTCACCGTGCACAGAGGCCACCAACCATCAAACAGGTGCTCATGACCAAGGAAGCATTTGAGCCCATGTTCTGCCTTTTCTTCCAAAGCTACCTTGTGTAGGGCACCTAGGGAAGGTCCACTTTTGAGAGTGGATGGGGAGGAAATATGCAGATTCAGCAATTACATTTGTTAAGTGGCAGATTGAAAAATAAATGAAAAGCTAAAATTTCATAAATATCACTTTCATTAGTAGAGGTTTATAGGTTTGGCTAATGCCATGAGTCTCAAGTCCTGGTCATGCTGAGCCTTATTAAGTTTTGTGGGGAGGGGTGTATTGAGGCTTAGCACCTTACACTGGCAAAGAAGCATGGCAAAATCACTACAGGCAAGAAATGCCTAGAAGGCTACAGAAAACATGACTGATAACCTGTTCTGTGATCTTTATATTGAAAATGGATATGGCTACCCGGAGGCAGCTTTGGATCTAGGTGGAACTCTGACCAACCGTGTGAATTGAGAATGTTGTTCTTAGGCCCTTCCTTTAAATGTTTCCACCTTTGGAGAGGATCCAGCACTATATCATTCCTAAGTTAAATTAGACCAGTTAGTGCTTTTGGTGATCACAGAGGTAATTTTTAAATTTTCTCCGGTCTTTTCTGCTACAGAACAAATCTCTGTTACCTGTAGTGCAGTCTTTTAAGAATTTAGTCTTCAATAAAGTCTGACAGAATAACTCCCATGTAAGTCTTCTCAGTCTGGCATTGCCAATGTCTTATGAAAGAGGAAGAAACTTGGAGTTCTGTTCATTCAATCAGTCCACATAACTTGCTGAGTATACATTGGTGCACAGGAAAAGCAAGAAATGTGATTCTCTCTGACACAGAAATCTTCCCATTTTCCAGTGGGAATGTGTAATTTTGGAAAAGTAACTATGAATGACAGCCCGCTTTGGGGATCAAGAAAGGTTTTTTTCAAACATCTATGAGGTATTAGGTTGGTTAACAGAGTTTTAGGTTCTGGGAGCAGCTCATAGGAAGGCCCCAAGGCAGGGAAAAGCATAGCTTATTTGAGGAGATAAAAATAGAGCAGGATCAGGACATGAGCCAATGGAAAGAAAAGGGCCAAAGATAAATGAGGCAATGGATATTTAGTTTATTTACTTGTTTTTATGTTTGGTTACATTATTTTTAAATTGTTATCTTATTAGAAGGATCAACACTTGAAAGTCTCAAATTCAGTTAGATGTATGTTTATTAAGCCATGGTTCCTGACTGCAAATAACTTTAGAATCTAACCAAACAGATGAGAAGCATTTTTATATTCTTGTAATGAATATAAACGGTAGTAAGTAATGAAGGTAAGTGTAGGGATTTGTTCTGAATCCATTTCTTCAACAAATACTTAATGAAGTACAATACTGGTGTTATAATACTGCATGATCACAGATTTTGACTTTACGGAATTAAGTCCACTGAAGGGGCAAGACACATGTAAAACACTTAGAATTCTATAAGAGCAAAGATAGAAATATGCAGAGGTTATACTTGGATAATAAAAATAGTAGCACTCTATTGAACACTTATTAAACAGTTTACATATATTTCCTATAGCCCCTTCATGAGGTAGGTATTGCTATCCTCATTTTTGATATGATAAAAATAAGTATTCAGAGATGTCAATCAATTACAAAGGTCCTAAAGTTTGAAAGTTGAAAATGTGGACTCCAAACTCAGTTCTTACTGATGAAAAGTCTGAGGCTCTTAACCACCATAGTGTACTGTTTCTCAGTAACATTTGGCTTCTCAGAGCAGTACATTTCATCTGAGTTAAGATAGAGAAGGGGAAGGCCACCCTCAGCTGAGTTTAGGAATTAATAAGCACTGGGGAGGTGAATTGGGTAGGTAGTTGCTCCTGCAAAATGATAGCATGAGTAAGCCCAGGAGATAGGAAACTCCCAATGTTAGCTGTTATAGTCAATCTGGGTTGTTGGAAGGTAATCTGGGAAGCAGGAACTGGCAAAAAGATTCAGCTGGAGAAGGAGTAGGATCATGGAGGAGGTTATCTTATGCATTAGCAAGCAGAATTGGATGATGGGGGACATTAGGAACTTTAAATGGGGGAATACCAGGCCGAGGTTTGCATTTTAGAGAGATCACAATGGCTGCTGTAAGGAGAATGGTGTTGAGGTGAACAAGAGTCGGAGAACAGACCACATTATTATAGTGTCACAGGAAAGAGAGGGTGAATCTGACCTAGGGTATGTGCAGAATGCGTGGGAGGAGAGGAGCAGCCTGAGGACGAGATGGGCAGGGAGGGTGGTGGACTTTCCTAGTTCTTCAGCTGTGGGTGTCAGCTCAGGAGGAAGCATGGGTTGGCCCCTAGGTTCCCAACTGGGAGCAGATGGAAGATGTTGCCACCAAATGTGGACACTGCAGGTTTGGGGGTTAGATGACAAGGTCAGCTTCAGTCATGTTGAGTTAGAAGGGCCAATGGGACATTCAGGTGAAGTAGGAAATTGGAAATCTGGGTCAAAATTCTCAATATACGTGTGGCTGGAAAGAGATTTGGGAGTCATTCATCAGTCTCAGGTGGAGTGAAAGCAAGGAGAATGGAAGAGAAGCCCCAGGCAGAGTGGGTGAAGCAAGAGGAGTGAGGTCACTGGGGTGTGGGTGGCATCACATTGCAGGATGACTGAGATGGTCCTTAAAGTGGGAGGAGAGCCAGGCATGGTGGCCCACTCCTGTAATCCCCGTGGCTTGGGAGGCTGAGGCAGGAGGATCAAGAGTTCAAAGCCAGCCTCAACAATGGTGAGGTGCTAGGCAACTCAGTGAGACCCTGTCTCTAAATAAAATATAAAAAAGGACTGGGGATGTGGCTCAGTGGTCAAGTGTCCCTAAGTTTAATCCCTAGTAACCACTGTCCCCCCCAAAAAAAAGTGGGAGGAGAAATGGACACTCCAGGCAGTGCAAATAGCATGAATAAAATAGGGGGAAAAGGAAGAAGTGTGTTCAGAGAATCCACTAGCTCACCTGGGCTGAAGGGCAGTGGATATGATGCAGGTCCTAGATGATTAAGCTGGGAAATGGTTATGCTTTTGAGAGCCTTGAGGACAAGCAATAAGCTCTGCGATGGGGTTGTGATGTGGGGGGGAAGTTGAACGATGCCACAGGATGTTTATTTTCAAAGTGTGTAGAGTGGATTAAAGGGGGGATTATGTATATGGTGAAATATTATGCAGCCTTGGGAAGGAAGGACGTTCTGACACATGCCACAACGTGATGAACCTTGTAAACAGTATGCTAAGTGAAATATTTCAGACAAATGCTGGAGGATTCTGCTTACCTGATGTACTTAAAGTAGTTAAATTCACGAAGACAGAAAGTAGAATAGAGGTTTCTAGGGGTTGGTGTAGGGAGAAAAAGTGGAGTTGGGGTTTAATGGGTGATTTCAGTTTTTTAAGATGAAGAATCTCTGTGGATGGTGTTATAGTTTGGATCTTAAATGTCCCTTACATTTAAAGACATAGTTCCCAGCTTGATGCTATTGGAAGGTGGTGGAATCTTTGAGGTGGGACCTAGTATGAGGTCTTCTACTCACTGGGGATATGCCCTAGAAGGGGACACTAGGACTCCAACCCCTTCCTCCTCCTCCTCCCTCTTTTGTACTCTAGACATGAGATGGACATTTTCCCATGCACTGCAGCTGCTATGGGAGACCTCACCACAGGCCCAAAAGCAATGGAGTCAATGAATGGATGGAAACCTCCAAAATTGTGAGCCAAAATAAACCTTTTTACTTTGTAAGCTGATTACCTCAGGTATTTGTTACAGGAATGAAACACTGACTATCACAGACAGTGGTAATTGGATAACAGTGTGAATGTACTTGATACCACTGAACAGGTAAATTTTATATGTATTTTACTACAATTAAAAATAAAAAAAAAGAGGAATTACTTTTTAAAGGTTACAAAATACCCAGAACTTATTTTCAGAAGCTATTTCCAATAGTCCAGGTAAGAGCTAATGTGGCTAGAATTGGGTGAGTGGCACTGAACTATTAATGGAACCATATGGAAGGGCTGTGTTGTACATCAAAGCTGGTCAAGTGTCAGTTGTCATATGGCTCAACCTAATAGAAAAGCAAGGGGAGACAAATTCCTTAATGAAGTCCCCTCCCCCCAAAAATGTACATTTAAGTTAAGTTACATTACCATTTAAGTTAAATTGCAAAGTATTTCCTGGGGCACTTGCTCTCAAACTAATAACCAAATAGCAAATATTTTCCATTTTCACTCATCTTAGGTCAATTTGAAAACTGCTTTTGTTTTTTTCTTCTTATTGGAGAAACTCATATTGTCTTCACTTTGTTCAGTGTGAAGTTGAGTTGCCAAAATTGCCTTCAGTACACATTTGTCTTTTGTGTTTCAAGCAGGGGGAAGTTTCCATTTCCCCGTTTCAGTCTGAAAGCTTTCAGAAAGTTTGGGCAGTGCCCAGCGCTGTCCCAATAACTCACTTCATCATTTCAGCTCTAGTTCTTGAAGTTGGCAGACTTTCTGCTTCAGTACTGGTCAAAATCCCACAGAAGACTTTGGTACCAGTACTTGCTGCCCTCTGAGTCAGCAGCAGTCTTTAATTTCTCAACAAAGTGACAGAATTTAAAGAGTTGGCTTTATCACCTATAATTGACCAGGACTTAAGAAAAATCACAGACACATAATGATATTCAGACTTTGTTGTATAGAAAAGTCACTCCAGGAAATAGTGTAGAAGGAAATTTCCAAGTGGGTTTCGCTGTCATTCTGATTTATCATATCTTGGGTGGGATCTAAGACTTGTGCTAAACAAAAAATTAGAGTAACTGTAATATAGGTGGTCCATGCACTATTTTTGAAATATTAATAAATTAAATCAGGCTCCTTCCCCAAGGATAATTACAGTCAACTTAATAATATTGTCAATTTAAGTTGGCAGACACTCTAGCATTCTGAATACATTTCAACCCATAATATCTCCAGAAAACATTTTTCTAAGCTTTGGCAATATTTTGACCTGGAATAATGAATGGATGGAATGAGGGTCTATGTTATTTGCCGTAGATTTTTTGCTCTCGGGGCACGAGAGTTATGGTTATCCCTTCCCATGGACTGTTTCTGTTTTCTCCAGTGAAGTGTTGAAGTGGGAGGGAAGAGCAAATGCAGTGGAATGTCCCTGGGGATACTGACATCATCCAGCAATAGCAGGGATCGAGAAGGGAAGGGTTTATGAGACAAACAGAGGAATCCTCAGAGAAAGCAGGAAACCAAGTCATTTTCACAGTTAAAGCAAGGGTGAATATATCTTCTAAGTAGGAGAGGGTTTTGAAGGAAGGCTGTAAAATAATAACCTGGATGTAGCAGTTGGAGCCAGTGTCTGTCCCCAGACATTAAGGTTCCCAGGGCATGGGAGAATGCCTCATCTTTGCTGAGAAGTGGGAAGGAATGTGGTTGCCAAGGGGACCCAGTGGCTAAGACAGAAAGATGCCAAGGAAAGGTACTGGATTTCTCCCAACATCTTTGTCCTTGGTCAAAAGAGACTTCCTCAGACAATGAACTGCTGCCTGGAGATCCCACTAGATACAGCACCAGCAGAAAAGCAGCACCCTGAGGAAGGATAAGGACACTCAGAAGGTGACAAAATCGCCAATGGCACAATGCAGACATGGTTAAAGGAACTGTTCAGCCCCTTCTTTTCCCTTGTGAGCTGAGTGGATGAAAGAACACACACTCAGAACAGGGTGGAAAGTGAGGGACCTGGTACCAGGCAGGTGAGGTGGCAGGGTGGAGTGAGAACACCCAGGGATCTCTAGCCTACCTCACCTGTGCCCTACTATTTTCCAATGGGAACGTAGGATGTGGGGTAACAAATCCTGTCTTGCTAATGAAAAAGTTCCAGTTTTGAAATGTTGACAACTGAAAAACATTAAATAAAATGCACTGTAGGCCAAGCCAAATACATTTATGTCCAGATCTGTCCCCAGGGGCTGCTAGTGTGTGGTCTCTATTTTGGAGTCAGACAGACTTTGGCTCGATTCTGACTCTGGGACTAGTTATTAAGACTCTCTGACACTCAGTTTTCTCATTCATAAAATCGTGGGTGGGATAATACCTTATTTTTAGATTTTTTGGATAAGGTTTAGGACTATTCTTCATGTCATTAAATGACTATTTTTTTCTGGTGTCTGCTACCTTAGTTGTGATAGTAAATGGCTCTTCTATTGACTGGAATTAGGAATTTTTCAATATTTTATTCCAAAAATAATCAAACAGTGCATATTTTTAGAAATATAAAACATTGCTTTGTCCACATCTATCCTTTGGGCTATGTGTGTCTGTCAGTGTAGCAAAGGCAGGTGGTAAACAACCTTCCCTTCAGTTGCCCTGGCTTAGTGTCTTCTCTCTAGATTCTTTGGTCCTT
This sequence comes from Sciurus carolinensis, assembly GCF_902686445.1. NCBI lineage: Eukaryota > Metazoa > Chordata > Mammalia > Rodentia > Sciuridae > Sciurus > Sciurus carolinensis. The sequence goes on from NC_062227.1 coordinate 36,884,487, forward strand.
TGGATGTCTGAAAGTCGTAAGGCAGAAATATACACTAAGAAAAGGATCTTTAATTTTCAGCAACAAAAGCATTTGTTACATTAACTCTCCATATCTGGTCTCTTGGACAGAGTACAAGGTGAATCAGGCAGATGCAGTTCCTTTACTCTTGGAAGATCTAAGACATGTTCCAGAGACAACAACAGATTTTATGTTCACATAAGAAGAGACAGATAGCAAATGAACAAACAAATTAATGAAGCACAAAAGAAAATAAAAAACACTAAAGGAATAAATGTCTCCACTGTTTCATATGTGTCTGATGTGTGTCACATGAGAAAATAATTTTGACTTTTCCCATTGATCAGATTGTTCATGAAGAGATGAGATTTCAAAACTGAATAACCTGAGATTCCTTGGTGAGTTAATATGAGACAAAGTAGTCCAAGTATTTAGAGAAGACAGCATTCCATATAGGGGATGAGAGTTGAGCAGAGCCTCAGAGATGGGAAAAGATGAGGGCTTAAATGGACTTGAATACATTTGCATGGAAGGCTACCATCTTGGGGAGAACTGAGATGCTAGTGACCAGGCAATTCTGAGAAGTGAATGATGTGGAACTCCTCAGACTTGGTCTTCTCTAGGCAGTGTATCCCGCTGGCTTAGGAAAAGCCCCTCACCTTCTAGTTCAGCTCTTATTCATCTTGACCTTTCTTTGTGGTGCTTCCAGTTGGTTTAAGTCAACATGTTCCTCTGTGTTCCTCTATTCTTTTCTACCATCTTCCTAAGTCAGCTCAGTTATCTGACTACTAAACTGGTTCTGGGGATGAGAACTCAGGAAAAAGAGACAATGGATAGTTGCTTAGTTTCTCATGGGACTTGTGGAGGTGTTACTGTGACTCATTTGCTGAGCCATGACCATCTTCAGTAGCTACTGAAGTGGTTAAGTGCTTATGTGGGGAAAGTTGACTGACCTTTCTTCCTCTTAACTGTATTCCTCTTGACCTTGACTATTCCCATCTGGAATTTCTTGTAAAAATGATATTTTGTTTTTTGTTAGATTAAATTTGTTTGAGGGATTTTTTTGTTCATTAAAAAAAAATAGAGCATCTCGTGATCAATTGTGGTTTAAGAAAATGTAGAGCAGGGTAAGACTAATTTCTTCAAAAATCTTTGACTCAGCAGGAGTAAAGGGATAAACCGGTTTGACACATACTAACTAAATACACACATTTATATCTGTACTGAAAAATTCAAGACTATAATACATATTTTTCACCTTTAGCTGTTTTAAATTTAGGTAAGAGAAGGCAAAAGTAAATATTTAAGTTTATAATATTTTAAGAAAAGAGTTTGGCAGTGGTATTTCTGCTTGCATTTATCCTGGCTCCCTATGTACTTCCTAACTGTCTCTTTTGGCAAGTTACTTAACCACACTTTTGGGTTTCCTTTATTAGATGTGGGAAGGGAGGGGGCTGCTTATAATAGCATCTAAGTAAGATTAACTGTGGAGAATAGATAGATTAATCTATGGAAAATACTTAAGAAGTGGCCAATACACAGAGGTGTTGAATCAATGTTAGCTGTGATCATAAATATTATTATGATGACTATGATCAAGATTGAGAAGGCAGAATCCTGGTAGGATTAAACGATGTTAGCTTTGTTCTAAAGGTCTTGGGTGGGTGAGCTACTACTGAACACTTTTGGCCAAACATTCTTCAAATATCGGTACACACTGGGGATGTTAGCCCTGGGCAAAGAAACTTCTGTGTCTCCAGGTACCATAAAGACCTAGAGGCTGAAGATGCCCCAAGAGGCCAAAGAAGAATTCACATCATGAAGATGTTTACTGTGTTGACTGCCTGCTATTCCTAAATTCTATTAGCTCAGTGGGAGATCTCAAAGGGAACTCTAATAAGATTCTCTGCATCTGCACATATATTCCCCTCTGTAATCACTTCATGTTTTAGAGGATAATACCTTTTGGAAGAGCAATTATTCATGAATAAAGTATAAAAGTATTTTTCCCCCTTCAAATTATAAAGGGCAGCTAGGTAGCTCTTGAACGGCTAGAGAATATTTGATAGACTGTTAAATTAGAGAATATGGGCACATGGCCTCCTGTTTCCATTGGCTTAATGGATATTTCCAAACACTCATGAGGAAATCAGAAAACTGGGTGTCCTATACCACATGTACTTTAAAGTTTGTGGTGGTTTCTGGGTGCAATCACATCAATAATGCATATCCATAGGTAGCTTTCCAGATCAAATAACTGTGGTTTTGGATTTAATTGCCAACTTGTTACCTTAATAGTAATTCCAGACAGGGGAATAACAGAGTGAAGGGCCTGCCCATCGTGTTTCTGCTGCCTATAAAAACAAATAGGATCCTTGGGGTTTAATTAGAGGAACTATAATTACACTTGAAGCATGTTAGTGTTAAAACGAGAACATTGGACATCTGGAAGATGAGTCTGGATTTGGTCACTTGCCTTTATAAATTAACACAAAATGGTGACCGTCCAAAGGAATGGTGATGTTCCCACCTGAATTGATACACAGGCAGAAATGATGAAGGTGGGTGTGCTCTGGCTTGTGAAGCAGAACAGTGCAGGGGTTGTAAATGAAGTAGGTATTTAAAATCATAAAGACTCCAGGGTGATGACTGGTGTCTTTGGCTCTGACATGAAAAGAAGGCATCCAAAATGAAGGGTAGGTGCATGAATAGCTTGTACTTCTGTGGAAAATTCCTGGTCTCTGGAATGCACCACCATACAACCATACAGCTTCAGAGAGTTTATTTGGGGAATGAATGAAGGAAGGACTATCTGTAGTTATATAGGCTCAATGGAGGGGTCAGAAAAGGAGTGTATAGAGTTGTTCCCTTTTATTTATGGGAGGTGTGTTCCAAGCCCCAAAGTGGGTGCTTTAAACCATAGGCAGTACCAATATTCCATATAGGCTATGTATTTTTCCTATACATACATAATACCTGTGGTAAAGTTTAATTGATAAATTAAGCACAGTAAGAGAGTAATGATAATAACTAATAAGAAAATAGAACAATTATTACAATATATTGCAATAAAATTTATATGAATGTGGTCTTTCTCTCTCTCTCTCAAGATATCTCACTGCAATATAGTACCCTTCTTGTGGTGATCTGAGATGAGATGAGGTGAGGTGAATGATACAGGCATGGTGATGTGGTGTTAGCCTACTACCTGAAGGTTACTTAAACACAAGCACTGCAATACCATGACAGTCGATCTGATTGTAGATGACTGCTAGGTAACCAATGAACAGGTAGCATATACAGTGTGGAAATGCTGAACAAAGGGACGATTCATGTTTCAGGAGAGATAGAATGGGAGGGCGAGAGGTTACATCATGCTCCTCAGAGTGGTGCATAATTTAAAATGTATGACTTGCTTATTTCTGGAATTTCCCGTTTACTATTTTCAGATCATGATTGGTCACAGGTAATGAAAACTGTGGAGAGTGAAACCACAGATAAGGGATGGGCCTGTACTCCAAAAGGTACAGAACAGCTATTGATAAAGAGCATTGTACATCATTTTTTTTCCCCTGCCACACCTCTTCTCTATTATCAAAGCCAAATAATCACATATGTGTGTGTGTACGTGTGCATGTGTGTGTGTGTGTGTGTGTGTGTGTGTGTGTGTGTATCCTGTCCTCCTCAATGCATTAGAAATGATTAGAAATGGCAATAAGAGAGACAGGACTCTTGCTTCCATTTTTTTTCCTTTCAAAATTTATGAGAAAAAAGTTATGTTTTGTTTGCTATATGGTTTTAGGAATACCTTTGAGAAAATGGCCTTTATCCTTTGTTACATATTCCATCTAAAACTAGCTTTGTGTAGCTTAGGGTAAAATTTCAGGTTTCTTGGGATATTTCATATTCTCTCTCTCTCTTTCTCTTTCTCCACAAAATGACAATTTCACTGTCTCTAAGTTACCAAGAATCCATTCTCTGTAACAGCAAAATTTTAATTTATATAATTTAAGAGATTACTCTAGAGTAATGTACCATCTAGAGACCAGAGGGCATGGAGTGGAAAAGTACTAAAAACTTGGTTGAGTAGGTTTAATACTTCTGATGACTCAGCATGTGGCAATTTAGTCACTCCTTAGGAGGCACAGATGGGCCAGGGCAGGTGATGTAAAGAGCGAAACCGTTTATGAACAGACAGTTATGAAATGAAAAGGAAAAATGAAATAAGTTATGACTGTAACAATCTTGGCCTATCAATATTCAATCATTAATGCAACTTTTCTTTGAGAGACATACTGAACATTTACTGATAATCGATAAATCACTTAGGAAGAGGAAAATGTTCAAGAAAGGCATTTAAACAGGGTCTGGGTGGCATGTGGTTTGCTTAATTCAGGGTAATAGTTGACCAATTAAAATAAATTTCCCATCTAAATGTGTCTTTTAATTTAGTATCCCTTGGAAAAAATTTCCAAAATACATTATAAATTTTCATAAGAGTGACACATGGTCCTATTTTCCAAAGACTTTGATTTAACATTTGAATGCAATGGTATTTTACTTTGTTAGTATAGAATATTTAAACTTAAAAAGAAAATACCTTAATTTGCTTATGCATAAGCCTATTAAAAAACATTTCTAGGGGCTCTTGTTATGTTTATTCTCTAGAACATAACCTATCTTTGAAGTGGTATATTAGTTTTTAAAAAGTCATTCCCAAGCTGAATAATTAGACTGCAAACAAAAGCTATTCTTAGAGTGTATTCCACATATAAAGTTATGCACATGATGCTTTGATTCAAATAATATTCTTATAAAACTTTGTTATTGTTAGAGGTCTATATTCAGAAGGGCAACTTTTGTTTTTGATGATTATTCCATCCTGAAACGATTTCCCCTCTGCCCAATTAAACTGAAATTAGGAGCACATTTAGATCTGATGAGGCTTAAACCTCTCAGCTGCCTGCTTCAGAAATGAAGAACTTTAGCGGTTGTGTTCATTTTGTCTCTTCATGGAGGGCTCAGAAGAAAACAGAATCAATCCTCTTAAGTTTTTCTGGAAGAGAAAGGTCGCTTTTGTTGCTTTGATCTTAGCATGTTGTGCTTTTTTTTATTGGCTGTTAAATATAAAAAAGCCATAGTCTCATCTGGTTTTTCTGCAGTTTCATACTATAAATACATAATGTCTAAAGCAAAATGCCCAAGCCCAAAATATCATTTCAAAATGGATTTATCATTACAGTTGATAGAAAGATTTCCAGGTGTAAGAAAACTATCCAATGGTTTGATTATGTCACAGACTGCTAAAAATAGATTCATGCACTTTAGACAGTGAACTCCACAATATAGATACACATTCATGCTATTTTAGACTCCTTATTCTATCATCTCAAGAGCCTGTTTTTTCAGTTAATGCAGCAGCTGGTTAGATTATTGCTTCAACAACATGATCCATAATGCTAAAGCAGCTCTTTTCTAAAAATGTTAAAGCAACTCAGGTTGTTTACATGTCTTCACTCCGTGATTTTCCTATAACTTTGTGCCAATTGGTATCATGCCATTTGGTAAAAATCATCATTAAATCAAGACAACTGTACTCAGTTAAATTTCCCTCGCACAGAGAATTATAGAAAAATTACAGTAGCCGATTTGAGGGCAACCATAAGTAAACACAGGGCTTTAGAAAATAAATACGAACTACAAAACTGGAGTTGTGTAATTAAACATCAAATAATCCAAGTAATAAAAGTCATAGATTAACTGTCTCTCAGTTCTACTCAGATCCTTTAAATACTGTCTCACCACCTGAGTATTGGTTCTTTCGTCGGAAGAGTGCCTATCTTTGAAGTTTGGGAATTTCAGCTCTTTTGGAGCACCAATCAGCTGTAAAAAGTAATTGGCATCTTCTTCCAAAGTTTCAAATTTCCCTACAAAATCATAGGTGATCAAACATGGATAGCAGAGTTTGCTGACCTTTTCCCAGTGAATGTCCATCCCTACTGGACGGTGAGAATCCAGTAAATAGTGGACGAATTCTTTGAATTTGACTCCAGACCCGTTATTTAATGCTTCTTCACAGGCATTTGGTCGATATTTCTTTATAATTGCCTTTCCAAATACTGGGTGATAGTAACTATTGGGATGTTCGAATTTGTCCCTAAATGCTGACACTAATCTCTCCATGGGATCACGAACAAACACAGCTTTGGTGTAAGTATTCAAACGAGTATATATCCCTTTAAGGTCGAAGCTATCTAGCTTTTTCAAATGCTTCCCATAGTGAACAGCATCATGGGAGATGTTGTATGTGGAGGAAGCCAATCCGTTCAGTACCATCAGAATTCTTTTCCAATTGGAACAGCCAGCCTTTGGCACTTCACAGTATAAGATTTTGTGTTTGTCTTCTACATAGATCCTGGATACCATATGGAAGAGATGGGATTGAGGATGACTCACTCCACCATATTTCTTACAAAACTCCCAAAGGAAAGACCTGCGTTTCTCTTGGGTCACATCAGTTTTCTTCCATTTGTTGTCTTTAACTAAACTTTTGTTTAAAGGTCGAATGTCCAATGGCCAGTTCATCTCACCGAACTTCTTGAAAAGAGTCTTAGTTCCTTGATGTTTTTCAATCAATTTATTTATTGATGACCCTGAAATCTTACCCAGAGCCCGATCCTCTCCTTGTGTATGGCTGGTCTTTGTTAATATCCCAGTGGGCCTCTGGGACTTGAGTAGATTTTCCCTTTTTTCCTTCAGATCCTCAGGCATGTGTAATTTGGGGTTCTCCTAAAATAGAAAGGAGAAATGTTTGAAGTCATTCACAAGTGTGGGTATAGGAGATAAGAAACTTCACATTTGTTTTAAAATATGACTGAGCAGAGCACATAACTTCATATAAGCTGCCAGAAACAATTTAGCAAGGCATGCTAAACATATATCTTGTGGGAAGCTTCTTCATTGAAACACAACAATGAAAAATGAGAAATGGTACCCAGAGTGGATGCAGACAGGATTAACAGATTGAAAAATGAAAAAATAGTATCTACAGGATGAAGAGAAGGGGACCCTGGATTTCGATTCTGACTTTGTGGTGCAATAAAATATAACTTAATTTTTCTGTACACCAGTGATTCTGAGATTTTAGTGTGCATATTATCTTCAAGTACTAATTTAGTATATTGGCATGTAGGGATATAACATAGTTGCATTAGATTGAAGTTTTTTTGTTTTGGGGAGATACCATGTAATGCATAGTATAGTTCAAAGCAGTAAGTTATAACTTAAAAATTGTAAAAGGCTAATTATCAAACCCTGATGATCATTTCAGTTTTCTAAGCTCTTGCAAAGATGATGTACTTCTTTCCCTTGGAAAATGCTTTAGTTTTATAAAATTATTCATCACAATAATATGAGAGCTAGAATCATAATATAATACAATTTCATTCATGTATGAGAACTTCCCTCTTTCCGAAGTGAAGAATAACTAAGAAATCCAGAAAAGTCTAGTTGGTGTTCTGCTATGTAAAATAGTTATCAAAGTAGAATGAGACTTTAGTTCTCTTGCCTGAAGGATGACTAGCCCACTTACCATGTGCTACTCATCTGACTATACCCTTCCTATAATGCTTGCATTGACTGAGCAAAGGAAGACCTGGAAGTTGGGATTTACAAGGTGGCATCTTCTGATAGAGACAAAAATTGTAAGGACTTTGTCTTTTACACTGGGTAAACTAAGGGGCCTTTGGAAGGCTCTAAGCACAGAAATAGCATGACCTCTCTTAGAGTTGGAAAGGATTATGGAGAAGATTGGACTGGAGATAAATGTACAGGGTCTTTGGCATGTCATTGAACAATTTCACAAATAAATGATATACAGTTAGGGTAAAGCATGTGCCACCAGCCTAGAGGTGGAGGAAGCGGAGGGAGAGTTTCTTAGATTTACCATTTATATCCCTAGTGTCTAGAATGGTAAATTTTTCTCAAATTTTTATGGAGGAATGGATGAATGGGATTAGGCCTTCAAGGATGATTAAGGATTTTTTAGCTAATGAGTGAAAGAGTAGAGGAATGAAGCATTGAATGGAGTCAGGCCTCTTGATCCTTCACCTTCCGAGCTTTAGAGGGGCTGCTGTTTTTTTAGTGCAAGAGGATTAAGAATAGTCCCTGATCACCATAAACCAACTTGTATGGCACCATGAACCAGTTGCCCCTAATCTTCTATACTTGTATATTGTTGACTCATCTATTTGGGTTCTCAACTCTGAAACTGTCTGCTATCTTCTCCAGAGATGACCAGAATATCTTCAAAGCCCTATATCTTTCTTTGTTCTGATCAATGCTTTGTAGTCCATGAAGTTTCACCAATAATATACAACTTGACCGTACATTTGAAAAATCACAGGGTTTTGGAAGATACATGGGAGTTTTTAGCACAGTACTTAGCATTGAAATGAAACTGCCAGGGATATATCAATCACTACTTCTATTACCATTATAAACAATAATTACTATTATGTTGGTTTAGTACTAGTAATAATACCACTTTATCCCAGTGACATAATGAATTTCAAGGTTGCCCCGTTTTCCATTATTATCCACGCTGCAATTTGCATGTCATTACATATGCACTAATCAATTTGCTCTTCTGCCTCACAAACAAAAACAAAAACAAAATCAGTCCTCTAGTGTGCCCTCTGGACCTTAAGCTCTGTAATCGTCAAGCTCCCTTTTAATCTCCAGAGATTTCTGGAATGTTTGCTTTCTATGACTTTCTTTAAATGAAAACTGCCCTCCCCTTCCCACCCCTGACTCTACTTCCCATGCACTTTCTCAGGTAGATGAAACTTCATTTCCTGAAGTCACTTCACTCTCAGGCCAGTAAACTTAGTTCCTTGACCACCTCGCCTTTAACAGAAGAGTTCTCACTTCACATGACTATGGGCCATCAGCAGGGCCTGTCCCACCCCCACTATCTCCCAGTCCATCATTGCCATCAGCTGCTCACTGTTATTTTTCATTCTGCAATTCTTTGACCACTTCAGCTGCTACATGGGCTCTTAGCAGTGGAAAGAACTGGCTCTTCTTTCTTTGACTAGTTAGAAAGTCACCTCTCTTGAGAGACTGTCTCTACCCACTCTGGCTAAACTATGTTCCCCAACATTGCACAGCATCCTGGTGATTTTCCTTATAACCCTAATTGCAATGAGAAATGATTTCACTTATTTACTTCTATGGTATCTTTTTTCACCCAGTCCACCTCCATCACACTAGAACATAACTTCAGGGATCTTATCTTTCTCATTCTCCAGGGTACTTAGCACACACAGAGCTTGGCACATAGAAGATGATCAAAAAATACTTGTGGAAAGTACAAATGTGGTTATGATTTAATGATGGACTTTCAAATAATTGTTTTATGACCTTGTTGGAAAAAAAATACAATATTTATCAAAAGATCAAGGTTAACTTAGATAAATAATTGACCACTTCTTGTTGAGGAACTGAAAATCTGTGTTCAAACAAATCTCTGGCAGAAGAGAAAACAAATTAAATACGCAAATGCAGAGCTGCTTGTGCTAAAGTAGGTGTGGAGGCATATAACCTTAACTGTCTGCCAAGCAGATTGGTTCAAAGTCACTCAGTGCTGCCTTGGAACCTCTGGAGGGTTTGTCAGTATTCTGGATTCCCAGGCCTTACTGGGGACACACTAAATCAGAATCTCCAAGGATGAGGCTCCTGGATTTAATTTAAACAAGCTATCCTGGTGTTCCATAGGCTTCTGGGGACCACACAACTAGAGAACAATAAAGGGAATTTAAAAAAATAAAGGACATGATCTGGGGAGTTCCTCTCCTATCCAGGGGAGAAAGACAAAATGATAGACTTGAATATATTAGTAAGAAGAGATAAAAATTGAATGTGAGGTAGAGATGTTATATCCACTGTCATCTGGACCAGATGAAATACCTTTCCTGTTTATCCACTGCCCTTGGCTGGAATTCCATGCTCATCCGGAAGCTTTCTAATGACTAATTTAATCAGGGAGGTGACTACTTGAGAGAAGGGTCCATCACTCATTGTAAGTCAAACTTCAATCTCTTTTTAGTTTATTTAGCCTTGGTCACTTTTCTCTATTCTGACCAAATTGAGATAAAGGAAGAGTTCACTGTCTAAAGTGGTGGCACCAGCACCCCACAAACCCTCATGGGTGACCACCAGAACTTCTGCCAGAATCCCTCATGTCAACATCACTCACCTTATAAAACATGTGGATCCCTCTCCTTCTTACCCCTTCCAATTCCAGCAAAAGACTGAGGATCACTAAGGTCAAAACTAATGACATGGTAACCTTGAGGCTTATACTACAATCCTGATGAGAATAACAACAGTAAGAAAAAGAGTAAGACCTTACACCTCCATTTTCCTGGGGGCACTTCATTCTGATTATCCCTGAAGCAAACACTTACCAAGCCACCAGAGGCTCCTCTAGCTCTTTCTGTTTCTGAGATGGTCCTATCACCCACTCACAAAATCTGAGAGCTGCTTTAACACTCAGAAAGTAAATCGGCTATTCTATATTTCATAATGCCTCTATCTTTTAAAATTTATTACCTCTTAATTGGATATTCTTTAGTCCTAGTTAGTCTTCCTGCAAATTATTATGAAATCAAATTATTATGAAATCAGTCTTCTCTAAACATTTCATTATTCATCCCTTAACATTTTGGATTGGATCCACTAGACATAAACTAAAGTCCTGATTCCTTAGCTGGCATTTTCAGGCTACTGGGCCCCTTCTCTGGTGGTTTTGCATCTCTTTTGATGCAGACTCTGTCCTCCACTTGTTTCCATCCTTGGCATCCCCTTATCCATCATCTCCTTCTTTTCAAAATCTTCTAAGTCGATTCCAGCTTCTTCATGAAGTCACTCAGACCTCCAGTGAGGAATTCTACTCTCTTCTAAAAGACTTTTGCAATTAGTCCGTTATCATCTATGCAAAAAAGTAATTTCATTCCAGCTTAAAGTTGTTATTTGATTTCTGTACTTGTACGCTATGACTTTAGTTTTTCGAAAATATTTCTGAAGAGTGGATGTTGCAAAGTTAGTTGCAAGATATGTAACTTCAGAAAACATTCAAATATGTCAATGAGTAAAAACTTGTGGACTATTCATTAACTCTGGAATATATTTGAAAGCTTCGTTTGTGTTATTTTTTTCAAGGTCTCTGCATTAAGTTTATCTCCTCTTGCCTGCTAGGTGCCAGACCCACAACACACACTGAGTGTACTGCCATGACTATCTTTCACTTCCATTTTACAGATGATGAATGGAGTCTCAAAAACGCTGAGTAATTTGATTATGGCATTCAGCTAAAGAAAAGGTGCCAATTCATGAGCCAATTTTTTCTGTGGCTGAAAGACTTTTCCTGTTCTCATTTTACCATGCAGAGACCTAGGGCAGGAAATGGAGGACCCCTCTACCAGGAGGAGGGTATAAGAGAAAGGAATGGGACTATGAATGGCTGATTGCTCTATAAATAAATGTCTTCTCTTGTAGTTTGAGTTCTGTAAGGGAGCTGGGTCTCTATTTTTCATTGTATAGTAAAGTCAGGCGTCTCCATGACTCCTGCTCCATGGACATGCAGTAGGAAGAAGTGCGGGTCATGCTGAGCCCTCAGATGTCCTTTTGCAAGATTCCAAATCCTCCACTTGCAGCACAGGACTTGGTCTGGACCCAACCTTGAGTTGTAGGAACACATTTGAATTTCTAGTTTCTCCCGAGAAGATCCCCTGTCTATGAATGGCAGGCCACAGCACTTGGCACATGATTGAGGCAGATCTTCTTCGGCTTCCTGGGACTCAGTGACTTTATCTGAAGTGAGTCCAACTGTAGAAACTACGTCAGAGGTGGTGAGGATTACTTGCATTAATATAAACAAAATCCTTCTAAAAATGTTTGGCACACAAGTGATGGCATTCTAGTCTTATTTCAGGAATGATTAATTTGCTTTCTGTTGCTTACTTTTATGAAATTGAAGCATGACGCTTGCGGTAGATAGGTACGTTGTTGCCTATGTACCTTTCCTGCTGACTACAAATTTGGGCCAATGGTGCCATTTCTGAGAGTGTCCTAGACAATGTATCTTTTGGGGGTGAGGGAAACTTGGTGGAAAAACTTGATGGTAATGATATTAGTGATTAGGTGGCAATTTCCCCTTTCATATCATTTAGCATTTAGCTTCTTTGATTTTATTATGTTGCTTTGAAAACTGTATCTTTTGTGATTCATCTTGAATTTAGAGATGAGTGTGGTTGCATTTCTCCATGCCAGCATTGTCTCTGACTGTTATAGATGATGGCAGTGGGTGGGCTGCCCCAAAGTCAATCCTTTCTGGGGATACGAGGCAGTGCCAGGACCCGCTGGGCACAGCGATTCCTCTCACATCTTGATTCTGAGGCTTCAGAAGTTGAGTGTATCATTAAAAGAGGGGGAAGTCTGCGACCTCATTTCCAACAGACACTGGGGACACTTGGGAGGGGTGGGCATGGTGTTCTCGTATCCAGGGCTATCTGCCCCGTTGTTCTGCATCCTCACCCTCCACATTCCCATCTTCAGTTATTCATGGGGCAAATATTTCCTGAACCTAATGGTGTGTCAGGTGCTGGGCTGTGTGTTGGAAATTTGGATAGCCAGAAACACTGGGTCCCTGATCTTACTGGGTGATTATGTTCAGGAGGAGAGGGAGACACAGACAAGAAGAGCCCAGATTACCAACCTCATGGCAGGTGATAGGACAAAGGAAGAATGTGATGTCAGGAGAACCTAAAAAAGGTGTGTGGAGGTGAGGGAGGGCTTCTGGAAGAAAGCACCATATAAAACCATTTCCATGTTCCATCTCTTTATTTCCTCTCTCTCTTTCTCTAATGTTCTTTACTTTATTTGCCTCGTTAAAAGTGTGGAGTATGTAACAAGCTGATTTAATGACTACATCCACCCAAAGATGAGGTTCAGAGATACTTGTTTTACAGACGAGGGACCTGGAACTCAGAGAGTTTAAGCAACCTGCCCAAATGAACACAGTATTGCCGGAACTAGACCGCAAAGCTCTGCCTTAGTCATGCCTGGCTTGTGTTCAACTCATCATAGGTCAAACTGTCTACTCCTGGTTTAATGTCCATTAAATGAACTGATGTAAGGAAAACATCAGACATATGACTATTCTAGATTTTCAAGTTGGGAGGAACTGGTTTGTGCACCTGTGCTGTTGTTTTCTATCTGGGTAAACTTGCTTAACCTATTTTGTTTTTTGAAACTGCAGTTTCCTTGTTCATTCAATGGAGATAATAAACAACTGTAATCCAGTAGTTGGATTACAGGAAATGCATGTAGAGATTGCTTAACACAAAAAATGTTCTTCATAAATGTTATTTTTTTGTTGTTGTTGGCTTAGTCAACGAACGTTTACTTATTGAGCAACTTCTATGTGACAAGCAGTTTCAAGGTCGATATTAGTTTCTTCCCCCTCTGTTTTTTTCATCTCTTCTTCCTCTTCCTTCTCTTCTCACTTGCAACACTTAGCAAAGTTAAGGGTACATGATAAATGTTCAGTGGCGATGTAGAGAGGCAGGAGAGAAGGATGCAGACACCAGAGAACTGGGGCGGGGGGGGGGGGAAGATTGATGGAAGCGAAGATAAAGGCAAAGACAGAAAACAGAAGAAACAAAACGAGGGACAGAATGGGTAATAAAGAATACTTGGTGCTCAAGAGTCAAGGGACACTCTGGTGAATTTTAACCCTCTCCAAGCTACAATCTTCAAAACCTTGAAACTACTTAAGCACACTCCAGTTGTTTCTCTAGTGAGGTCCTTCAAGTCACCTTGGATGCAAGGATTGAAATTGTGACTCTAATTGCCAGTTCTGTTAATTTTGGATTTACTTCCTCCCTATCCCACCCCCACCTCCATGAAGCCAAAAAAATTTAAAATATGAGCACAGAGGATGTGCCATGATCGGAACAGAGGGGGAAGTTTCCATTGAGAATAGTGCTGTTCTCTGGCTTGGCAAGACTATAAGAAGATGAATTCAGACGTCATCTTAATGTACATAAATAGATGGGCTTCTTCCCATGATGTTCTATATGCTCCTATAGACTGATCATTCTACTTTGCAAGTTTTGTGGGAAAAATGAGGCTATCCTTTTGTTTTTAAATTTATAGGTAAATTAAGACAGACTTGTATAACTTGTCCAAGTTTGCTCTGCAAAGTCAACAAAGAAGTGAAGAACATAATCAAGCTCTTTAGTTCCTACCTAGTAGACTTTATTTAGCAGAACATAAGATCGAAGCTAGAAAAAGTGAAATATATTCAAAACTTTTGGTCCTCACTGTTTTCGTGCCTAGGTTATGTCCGTACATGTCAAATGTGGATGGGAATGTCCAAAACCAGTCAGTGATAGCTGGGATGATACAAGCATACCTAGATCTTTGACTATGAAGATTTTAATATTTCACTGGCAAACTATATTATCTAACAGATTTGGGATATGGCTTTTTAATATCTCCAGGTATTTACCTTTTTAAAATTGTTACTGGTTAGTCAGCTTTTCCTTCCTTTGCATTTAATGTGAAAGTTGACCATAGTGTGTGTATTCTCCAGGATCCTTCAGGGGAAATGGTAGAGGGCATCCTGGCTCCAACATCCCGCTCTAGAGAGCGCAGTTACCAGGAAGGATTCTTGCTCTTGTTGCCAGGGGCGTGATGGGGAAGAAGGAACCAGTTGCTCTGAGTTGCAGTACACCTGAGTGTGAAGTTCTCTGTTTTGGGTGTTAAGGGCCCAGATTAGAAATCAAAAGATTTTCACAAGCCAGGCAGATGAGTCCATGAAGGGACATTCCTGGAACTGAGGACTGACCTGGGTACATCAGGGGCCCAGGAAGCTCCAGAGATATGGTCAGCTGTGGAGGAGGGAGTTGGTATGTTCCCACAGGGGAAGATTAAAAATGCAAGAGAGAAGGAAGCTGTCATGGCACCTGGAGCCTCGGCGGGGTGGTCAGCAAGGTACAAAGAACAGAAACTCTGTGTTGGATCAACCAGGTCCTCCACCGACTAGTTGGGGGATTTTAGGGCAGAGTCTTTGTTTTTCCTAGATGCTGAGCTCCAGGAGTTGAGTGCAAGCAGTTAATTTGGAGTCAATTCCAGGAAACACTGGTGGGAGAGTAGGGTGAGGTAGGGAAGGGAAGGCAGAGGACACAGTTCGAATTGTCAAGCAATTCAGCACAGTGGGGTTGGGAACTCAGTTCTACCGAGGAACTCTCAGAACCAACGTGGAACATGTGCTCCACCAAATCCCACCAGCCGGGTTAAGGCTTCTGGGAGGAGAGGTTGGCAACTCCAGCCTGCTTCACAGGCAGGCAGAGGGGAGCCACTCAGGCAGAAGTGCAGGAACCGGCCGTCACTTAATGTAGGGAAACATTAAGGGATGAAGGAGTACGGGAAGGTGGAGCCAGTGAGGTTACAGAGAGCCAATGAATAGTCCTCATTCTTTGCCTTGTCGCTTTTTAAAGGGGAAATCCCTAATAGGCTGTCATGGAAGTGATGGCATTGACTGGGACCCAAGATCCCAAACACTGTGTCGCCATAATAAAAGACCTCAGTTTTGACCTCGCATACTCGCTCTCCCTTTGAAGATATTGGCGATGTTAGCATGAACTCGATTGCAATCCTCGTTGTGTACTTGAATCTATAGACACAAAATAAGGTTGAGAGAAGGGACACCTTACAACTGGGAGGAACCTAGTCCTAGTGAGCTGACCTAGACTACATAGATTTGTAAGCATCCCTTGCTGACAGAAGGCAGCACCAACGTGGAACAGGAGGCGATCTCTGGACCATTTTACCAAGGGTGATCTGAAAGTCTCATCTTTCTGATTCTGATGCTCTGGTGGCAGGGAAAGATAAGCCTTTCTGAGAATGAATTAGATATATACAATTATAAAGAACGAAGTATAGTGTATGACATATTGTCTAACTCTAGTGGGTTTCTCCAAAATGTCAGTACAGTCTGCCCCGTGTCTTTCTTCTCCACTTTCCCCTCAGTCCTGGGTTTATCATCCAGCATGCTGCTTTCTCTACTGCAGGTTGAAATGACTGTGGCAGCAGACCTTGTGCAGGTAAGCAGTGTTAGGGGTGGGTATTTGACCCAAGGGTGACTTATCCATAGGCCAGTTGGCAACCAAGGAGGAAGTCTGGACCAGGACAGTGTCTGGGTGGGTGGAGAGTAACCAGCCGAATGAATTAGTTTATGACCCCCTTGGGGTCTCAACTAGAAAATATAGAGAAGCTTAACCAGTTATTGGGAGACAGACAGAGAGAGAGGGAGAAGGAAGCAACCAGAGAATTAGAATGGAAGAGGTCCAAGAGAATATTCTAGTTAAGATACTGAAGATATTGGTGGAGCTGGGGTGTTAGCGTAAACTAGAAAGCAATCCCAGGAAGCCACATGTACCCAGGGTCCCCAGACACTGCCTTCCAGTCTCAAGCTACTTGAGCCTTGGGGGCAGCAATGCCAAGTGGGAGAGAGGCAGGACACTGCAGGAATACATTCCATTGGTCTTATTTGGTTAAGCCTCTGCTAGCCCCAGATCAGATTTTCCTGTGTCAGCAGCTTTGAGTGACACACGCCCCTCTGGCTTATGTCACCTGCATATCTGACAACTCAGCTCTACTCAAGGCTGCCTCTCCAACCTTCAGGAGAGAGCAAGAGGCTCACACTTTGGTTCTATCACTGGTCCCCTGGGTCCTGAGCCAGGAAGAGAGGTTGTGTGTGGCAGGGGGTCTTGACATGGGGACCCTAAGATCATGCTGAGTTTCTTTTCAGGATTTCAGTCTGAAGAAGAATTCAAGGGAAGACTAGAAGACACAAACAAACCGCAAAACAGGCCGAGAGGACGCAGCAGGTTGTCCGGTGATGTGACTTCAACGCTAGTGGAACAAAGCGATGACCGAAGGGGTTTGTAAGGGCTTATCTATGTATGCATTTGAATAAAACTGGTCAATTTTAATTAAAAAAATATTTTGTGAATTCTAATTTTTGATGCTTTTGAGCATTTTCCAAAATTGATTTTTCTCTCATGAAGACAACAGTACTGGATTCAAGGTGTCAGTGAAATGGCGACTACAAAGCAGCCTCTTCCTTGGTCATGGTCTCTTCTTTCTCTGCAGAAGCGGGTATGAGTGGCACTGATCCTGATCTCTTGACCTCCAGGTGAGAGCCTTCAGAGACCACACAATTTCATTTCCTAGGGCTGATGCAGAATGTCCTCAGGGACATGGGGGATCACAGGGGAGAGTCTGCCACCTGCAGTCCAGTCTTGGTAAGTGCAGCCTTGCCGCTGGCAGAGGGGAGGGAGCTGGAGTCCTCTAACCTTTTCCATTAATTTCCTTCAGACTGAGCCCAGTCCCAGGAAGCAGCAGATACCTGGGGGACTGCTTCTCCCCTCACCCATTGCCTACTAGTCCAAAGCTACTTGAGCAATGCCAACAGCTTTTCCAACTGTTGGAGCAGCAGCTCATTGGCAGGGGCTGCCGCTGAACTCCAATTACTATTCTCTTTTATATTGAGATATGTGTGGTTAGGATGGTGCCTGATTTATTTCCAGAAACCCAGGTGTCATAAAGCAAGCAAAAATTCTCCAAAGGTTCTGCAGGCACTGTATTTATTGTTACCTCCTTTCTTCAATCCTGTAATCTGTTCCTTGGAAGGAGCAAGCGCATTTTGACATTGATGGCTTAGAAATAACCATCACAACTTATCAACTTCATCTACTCCCCACGCAAGGAAAGTGGATTACCCACAGCAGAGGGAAAGAAGTCTCAGGCTCCATACAGGAATTGTCCTTAGGCTTGGGCCTCCAATAACTGTAGGCCATTATAACTGGCCTAGAGTTTGTACTGTAACAAAATGAAAGTATATGATTTTGAGCACCATTCATCTGTAAAGTCCAAAGGAAAGACTCGAATTTTGGGATCAGATGGCCAGGCCAGTGGAAGACCCTTTGGCCTCAGCTGTGACTCATGACCCATGCTTTGAGATATCCAGGTCCAGAGCATGCTCCCTCCCGTGTGTGAGGGGGGAATCTAGACCACTTGGCAGGGAAGGTCCTTGTGTCTGTCTCCAGCCCTGCCCAGGCTCCACTCTCCTTTAAGTAAAGGAAAGCTCCTGAGCCAAAGTCATAGGGAGGGGTTGTGTGGTGACAGCGAGCTCTGGCTGAATATCTATGTGTGTTTCACGTGTGCCAGGTGCTGCACTAACATACGGGATTGGAGTCCTCATTCCAGCTCTAATGGTGGATAGAGTCAAAACTTGCTCAGTGGAAACTTCTAGAGCTGAGGTTAAAAATCCAGGCTTGTCTGACTCTTAGACTATCAGTTTCTCATTATATGACCTACTTTTGCCTCCCAGGGTCATTACATCTGTAAGCATATGAGTCTTTCCTTGCTGTTAGATCCAAGTGCACACCTTCCTTCCTACTGAGCTACCCTGAGAAGGCCACTGTGCCTAGTCAAGTCCAGTTAGTGTGGAGAGAAACTATCACCCACTTTAGTCACTTCCCTTCTCCAATTTGAATTATATGATATTGGGTACCAAGAACGGTAGCTGGGCTCTTGGTCCTAAAAACTATGTTGTCAGCTAGCGCTGCCTATTTGTTGGGTCTTTCCTCATATAGCACAAACCACACAGAGGTGCCAGAAAGCTCCTTATCTTTCATGGCATCTTTATCTCCTTTTCTGCCTCCAAATTAGCTCTAGAAACATGCATACTCAGATGTAGTGGTTATTTAGTGAGGTGTCTTCACTCCATCCATGTTGGCCTTTTCAAGAAAATTCATTTTGTATCTGGAAATTTCGGCAGCTGCCAATCTGAGAGAACATACAGTAA
Organism: Sciurus carolinensis; assembly: GCF_902686445.1. Classification (NCBI taxonomy): domain Eukaryota; kingdom Metazoa; phylum Chordata; class Mammalia; order Rodentia; family Sciuridae; genus Sciurus; species Sciurus carolinensis. Next base: position 36,903,427 of record NC_062227.1, read on the forward strand.
CATGTGGGCACTTAAAAGCTCTGTGCCTGGACTTGCAGATGAAAGAAGGCAAGTTGGTAGCACCTTTCAACCCTCAGTAAAGCCCCGGGGACTAGAGGACCTGTTCCCCATGACTTTTCATCTCTAAGACACCAACAAACACTATGATGCTGTCTCCATGGTGATTTATACATTGAGGGAAAACATCTCTTTTCCACCAAAAGTAAGAGGACACTTGGGTACTCAGTATAGCATCTTCCCCATTCATATCAGCAGGGTTGTCTTCTCTGGAAACCTAGTATAAGACTCATAATTGCTATATTCTAGTTTCTATATTCTATCTAGGTGGTAACTTGGGTCGATGTCCAGAGAGATGGAAGCAAAATATCTTCATGGACTGCATTTTGGTTAGTTTCTCTGGGGCTTTATTACACTTGGTGTGGTTGTCCCCAAGGTAACTGCTCCACTAATCAAGTCCTCCTACCTTCAGCTGGGCACTTATCTCTTTATATCTTCTTCAAAATATTTTCAACTACCTGCCCTGCATTGTTCAAGGATGAGGAGGACGACCTTGGGGATCCCCAGGTGCACAGACCATTTTGTAAAAGAAGCCCTGTGAGCCAAGACTGGGGGTGAGACATTACATCAGCCCAGCAACTTGTGAAATGGGACAGGGAGAGCTCTGAGGATCAGACTCAGTTAGTTTTTAACTCCATTAAGCTGTACTTGCAGCCATCCATTCATTCTGAGTCAAAACTTTTTCTCTTAAATCAACCTCACTGGGTTCAGATACCTGGTTGAATAACTTAGGGTTGTTGAACCAACCTCTCATTTAAAGTAACGTGGTGGGAAAAAAAAAAAAAAAGGAATACAGATCGAATGCTTGATATATAGTGTAGATTCCTTAAATGTAACTTTTCACCACAAATTATTTATTCCTTGCAAGACTATCCCGTTTCTACAGTAACCCTGGGGGGCCTCACACTGACCCTGGGCTGAGCCTACTCATTCCTGTCTTATATTCAGAATCCAGACTCTGTTCCTTCCCCTAAAGTGTTCATTACCACTATGGATATTTTACTTAGACATGTTTCCTTCCCATGCCCAAACTATTGTTGCAGCTGGAAGAATTAATTAAGCAACATATTCACTGAAGAAGTTTTTACTGAGCACCTTGCATGTGCACTGTTTTCTGATGTCCGAGCTAGAGAGTCTGACACAGACCCTGTTCTTGCTGTGCTGAGTTCATGTGAGTGAAGATAGATGATAAACGGGTAAATGAACGAACACGAAAAATGTAGATGGTATGAAGTACTAAAGCAGAGTGGTGATCGAGTGTGTCAGAGGGAGAGTGGGGAGAGCTGCATTCAATAGATGACCAGGGAAGACGTCTGTGGAGGAGCCACTGGAGCCCAGAGATGAATGACAGGAAAGCATGTACAATCTGGGGGCGGAGCATTTCAGGCAGGGGCCGTGGATGCCAGTGGGTTCTCACAGGGAAATGGGCCTGTCCAGGAGGAAGGGCAGAGGGCAGCTCAGTGTGGTTGTCCTATGGATGACAACCCCCCAGTGAGACAAGATGAAATCAAAGAGGAAGGCCGGACCAATGTAGCAGATCATGGTAAGGATTTTGGATTTTACCCGAGGTGTGATGTAAGCCAATGGAAGTTTCAGATGGGGATCACATGATGCAATTTATATTTTATAAAGCTCACTTCACTGGTCAAATAGAAAATGAACTTTTGGTGGAAAAAAAATGAAAGAAGAAGGAAATCGGTTGCCTGAAGAGGGATTAGTGATGGGTACCTTGGGTGATGGAGCCAAAAGGAAAATTCGGGATATTGTCCTGAGAAAAATTCCACACTTATTTTACCCGAGGTCATTTCTGAACTCCAAAATTTTCCATGCTACCATGTTATATTTCTTTCTGACTCATATCTGAATATGTGATTTTCAAAGTCCTCATGACTCTTCCCTGATCACTGTACTCTTTATTGATTGTCCACTCCTCCAAAGTCCCTTGTTACCTATACAGCATAACTACTAAGCTAGCAAGTAATAACATGCCCTCCACTATGCTGTGCACTGTGTCAGGCTTGTTTGACTCATATGTCAAGAGAGAAGGCTCCTTGGAAACAGGTCCTGTGCTGGTACTTTCTTCCACACCCTCCCTGCGTGGCTCTATACAGGGCTTGTGCTGAAATTGCTTATTGATGGATGGAAAACATACATCACTAGCATTTGTCTCTTCAGTATTTCTCTTGTATGAAGAAGGGTGATTATCTGTCAATATTTGTTGCATCATTGAACCAATATGCAATGCATCAATCATCATTGAGATAAGCAGATGAGGCTTTATTGTCATCTCTTTCTATTTTGCTGGGATAATTTCACTTGCTTTGGAGTTTATGAGGCCATAAGTGGCTCCCATCTGTTGATGAACATATTTCTAAGAGTCATTTAGTCTCAAGTATGGAATACTTGAGGGGAAGTTAAGTTATATTAAGTGTCATCTAAGTAACAGAATCAAAATTGGAAGCATGTGTTCAATTTTGGTCTTTCATTTCCAAAGCTTTAGGTCAGGCAAATAATTAATTTCATTTGTTTACAAAATAGATTATGCCTAATAAAATCTGTTTTGTTTATGGTCACATTTCAGTTAATCCACTGCCTTAGAAAATGGGAGAAATCTGATTGGCTAATCATTCAATATAGTAAATTACATTATTTCACATTCACAGAACATTGTCCTAATTGAATTATCCAGTAACCATGTGATGAAAATATTCCCTTTTAATACATTTTGAGCAAAACATAATAGTGACGAAACAGTGAAGAATCTTGTTTATTGCATCTTTGTTTGATGATTGACCACAGAATGTAACAGAGCACTTCTGTGGATAATGACTTTTTCCACATTAAGACATGGTAACTTTCATTGGATAATTCCTGATACTCTGAATTTTCACTCTTTGTCTGTGTTTCTTGTCCTTCCCAGAAATCTGTTTTCTGATAAGTGTGACTTTGCAAAATAAAGGTTAAATAAAATTGGTCCCACTTTACGCATAATAAAAGGGACAATTGTGGTCACTTTCTCTCCCTGGCTAGAGGTAGAAAACTCTTGGGCATTTCCTTTTACTCTTCATATTCTGATGCATGCCCAGAAACATTTCCTCAGTAAAATGCAGAGACACACAAACACCTACAAACATCAGGGCAATCTGGGGATGGATACTGTATGAAAGGGGATCAGCCCCGAGGGCTCTAGACCACATGGATAATGGGGATTCTCCAGAATTGGCCTAGTATTAATGATCACTACATCTTAAAACCACTTGTTTATGTCAACAAGCAACTTTTCTCTAGAATGTTGACAACTCAAGTATCTCTTCCACACAATTCAAAAAAGAGATCAGGTTTTCACATGATGGAAATGGAAAGGCCTCATTCCATTCTTTATCACAAGAAGAAAGAAAAACATGGATCAAATTGTTTAAAGGAAGAAACAATACTAGGTTTCAGAATGTGTATCCAAACATGAAAACAGATTGACTTTGTGGCCTATTTGAACATAGCTCTGCCTTAAGAAGAGAGTGACTGACATGGAGATGGTGGTTGAGTTGGGAAATGCTGAATAACTTCTGTTTGTGTGTTCCTGGCAAGGAGACTCAGCTATTGAGGTTTGCTGCTATGTATTGAGAGACTAACCCCAAATGATGGAACTGATCATTTTGCTAATATATTTCCTAAGTGGAAAATTTCAGTTTCCCAGCTTATCTTCAGGGATTAGCAAGTTAAGGGTATGATTAGAAAAATTCAAATGACAGAAAGAGAAAGAGCCATTGCCCAGAAAATTATTCATGGACTAGATTCCTCCGGTCTTCTGTATAATAGTGTCATAGGTGTTGTGATTAATTTTCATTAGATAGAAAATTAACCATTTTAAATCTTTTTAATAGGTGCTCCATTTTCAGTATAGAGTTTCAGTACTCCATATTTTCTCATATGAGTACATACACAATGACACTATTACTGCTAACAATGAAGAACTTCTAGAATATTCTTCAGAAGGAAGATGCTTTTCTGGAATATAAAACAAAAAGAGAACCTTTTATAGTAGATGAGAATAAAGGTTTCTGCTTCAATTCTTATTTTACATCCATGATATTTCATCTGGGCTCCTCTGAGAAAAATTGCCACTGGGCAACAGATTATCCCCATGTGTATTTTTTCCCTGGTTTTTAATCTCTTTTCAGGTGACAAATAGTTTTCTCTTAGACCAGATTCACTTGATTTTTTTTTTTTTACTTATTTAATTAAAAAGTAATTTAATGCTCAACAGGGACCCCAGAGGGAGTATATGCTCATCTTGATTGCTGAAAAAAAAAAAAAAAAAAAAAAAAAAACTTTGAAAAAAGACATACCAAAGTGTAAGTATCTATATTCCAAAGAGACATAGCCAACTGCTTCAGTATGGGTGTGAAAATTGGGGTGCCGATAAGGGTGGTTGTAAGTGGGTTGGTTTAATTAATGGAACAACTTGCAGAGAAAGTATGTGTATAGCAGAATGGTGAAGAGAAAGGGTTTCAGAATGAGGTATGTCTGGGTCCACATTTGAGCTCTGCCACTCACCAGCTGTGCACCCATAAGTAAAAGTATGTCAAGTAGCATGGCCTCTTGGCTGGGTTGCCCAATTCCATTCTGGTGCCACCATTACCATGTGCAGGATCTTGAGCAGTCTGTGAAATCTCACTAACCTCAGATCCTTTGATTGATACCTGTCTCACAGAATTACTGCTGTGAGGTTTAAATGAGCGAATTTTATGCAAAATTTAGCATAGTGTCTACATATAGAAAGTTGGTCCAAAATTAAATAATAATGTGATTATTGTTACTATTAATTTACAATGCTATTGATTACTATTACTGTTCATTTAGTACCAAGCACGGCAGGGCCTGGAAAATTACTAAACCTGACTTCAAGACTGAGTTTCTATTTGTAGGAAATGGAGATTAAACTACTAATCCTCATAGGGTTGTTGTGACAACTAAGTGGGATATAGATGATTGAATGACTAGCACAGTCATTGGTTGCAATTATTCAAATGCATTCTGAGTGCTTGAATGAAAACCATTGTCATATTTGATTGCCAATAGTTCTTGCAGTGTTTATTCCAACCATTATTTCCTACTTGATGTCCATGCTTTCAAACACCAGCTACTCACCTTTCCTCTGTCTTGTCCGTCTATATACTACTGCACAGATGCCCCTAACACAATATTTTAATTTTCTTGGCTTCCAATTAAAGAGGGGAGCCTTTGACATTAACACCTATGTATTACTGTGTATGGAGCCATCTAACATTTAATAAAGGCCAGTTTTTATAAGTTCTTTGCTAACCACTACTTTTTGATCCATTCAGTTTCACCTTCAAACATTTTTTTTAAAGACTCATAAATTGGATAGTTTTTTAAAAAAGTGCAGATTCTAATTCTAGAAGGTAATCTTAAAAGGAAATCAGGGAAATGGGATCTTTACTCATTCCATTAGTGCTGAACTTGCAAAGAGAAACTATCTTTAAGTCAAAATCTTCTCCTAGAGTGCATGGCCATTTTGATAAGAATAGTGCAAGGTAATGCAATCCCATTTTAAATTTAGAAGTTGTAAAGTTCACCCTACACTGAAAAGGCAGCAGTGAATGGCCCTGACATGCTCACAAGCAAGAAGGAAATCCGGTACCCAAGTCTCGGTCCAAGCAAACTGCTTAACATACTGGAGGCAATATGGGTTGTGGGCAAAAAAGTCAAAAGAAGATGTGGGTCTCTCCAGCCTTTGGTTCTTGTTTTTGGCTTAGGTTGCTCACTTGGTAAAGGAAAAGAATACCTGATTCCTGCCTTAAAGAACACAGTAGGTTTAAACATTGTGGTGTTCAGGGAGCACACTGCCCAAATTTAGTAGTTCCTCCTGGCTGCTAGGATAACAATTCGGTAAGCGGAAGATTTTACATTTGATCAGGGATTGGTGACATGGCAGGTCTAGCGGTGGATACAGAGATGAACCAAATGAGATTTCTTCCCCTTAGAGTGATACTCTCTAAGTATGAAAATCATATTGGGGCATAAACAATTGGAATACAGAGTAGAAAACGTGCAAGTCTACAGCAAAGGGGAGTCGGAATAAAAAGCGACCACAGAAGAGGAAGAGATCATTCTTAGTCATGTGACGAGGTAGCACTCTGCGGAAGAGGTGAGATGGATAGCTCTTATGAGCCAGTTCTGTGCATGCAGAGAAGGGGTCTGGTGTGCTGGTGGAATGGCTTAAGAAATGGCACAATAGTTTTCCTAAAAGAGTAGGATGGGAAATACCCTAGGAGTGGGGAGCGGCCTGTTCTACAGGAGTTCAAGATCACATGACCTTGGACTTCCTACTCAAAGGTTAGAAATCTGTCTTACAGCTGACAAGAGAGTGGTTTCTCAGGCTTGGCTTTTGGTTCAAATCACATAATAAGTTTTTGAAATTGCAGATGTCTGAGTAGGATTGTCCTCAACATTTCTGAGATCTAGACCAATAGAGGGAATGGGGCCTATATTCTGTATGTCTAAATATTTCAGTTTTAAAGGAAGCTCCATCAAGACCTGGTCTGGGGCCAGGAGACTCAAGGAGCCCCCATCTGCTTGAAGGCCACTCTGCCACTAGAGGCCTGAGAGGGCACATGGGCCTCTGGGGAGAAGGCAGGGAAGAAGCTGGACTTAGGTTGGAGACGTCTGGGCCATGATTGTACTTGCTCCATGAAGGGTAGGGGATGTCTAGGTCAAGGTCATCAGGTTACCAGATCAGCAGGCTGTTCTACTCAGGCCTCACTGTTTGGCCCCCAGATCACCAGGAGGTTCTAAGCACCATGCTAAACTATTCTCATGCCCTAAATTCAGAGGAGAGTATGGGGGAGACTAGCAGTCCTCTTTATCCTCCAGCCTTGGGGGATGTGGAGCAAATGCTAAAAAACTAAAGCAGCCTCTTTCTTGGTTTCCCAAGGCAGGCTGTGATTTTTATTCCCCAGTCTGACCCCAGCCCACTTGACCAGAGGGCCCAACTCAGCTTCTGTGTCCTTCTCTCTCATTCCGTGTGTGCTCCACTGGTATTCAAACCTAAAATACGAGACTGAGAAGAAACAAAACACATTTTTGCTTTTCTGTGTTTGTGATGCTTAGTTTGTGACCCTGGTCTGGTCTACTAGTTGTGCTCCATTTGAACTTAACTCTAGATCCAACCACTCAGACGTTCTTGGGTACGTTGTTTCTGAATCAGTGCTAACAAGTTTTCAGGGTGAGTATAATGCACAGGCATGGCAAATAATCAGTGCCAACAACAGGGGAGGATTTTCTGTGCTCAACAGTCAGAGGGAGAGGTGAGATTGAGATGAATAAAGTTTCCAGCTCATTATGGGTTCAACTGTGTCTCCCCCAAAAGATTTCGAAGTCTTAACACCTCGTCCCTGTGAGTGTGGTCATATTTGGAAGTGGTACCTCTACAGATGTAATCAAGTTCCGATGAGTTCATTAGTGTGAGTTCGTTGTGGCTGCATCCTTATGAAAGGGGAATCTCACAGGGAGGACAGAGGCAGACACTGGAGTGCGACAGCCACAGCCGAGGAGCTCCAAGGATTGCTGGCTATCCCGAGAACCTAGGAAGAGGCAGGGAAGGAGCAGGTCCTTCCAGAGGGAGCAGGACCCTGCTGGCACCTTGATTTCAGGTTTGCAGCCTTCAGAACTGTGAGACAGTACATATCTGTGTTTTGGGCCACCCAGTTTGTGGTCCATGGTTACGGAGGCTCTAGGAACCTCAAACATAGATTTCAAGGCACGTCAATGGACTGACCTCTCGGAACTGGGTGATTAGAGCTAGCTATCCTCAACTTGGAAGGCTTTCCACATCATGAACATCTCTCCACAAGAAAAGGAGCCTCCTAACCAGTGTCCCTCTCTGTCACCTAGCTGCATAAACACAAAATATTAATAATTCAGTATGGGCACCATTATCTACTATATAAAGAAGCATAAACAGAAGGTATTAATTTACTAGGCGTTTCGATTGTCTACAATATAATAAGGCATTTTCCAAAAGTTAAATGAAAGGTTTTCACATTTCGGTTTTCCTATTCTCATGATGATGACCATATTTTAATTTGGTTTTGAAAGTATTTGGGATAGCATTTTAAGGTATTTTCTTTAATCTACCACAGTGAAAATTATGCAGCAAACCTATAGGAGATTTCATCTCCACAAGTAACATTTTCCAGACAGGAAATTATTGCAGCGTTGAATTGCCAAAGAGACAGCTGAAAAAAATGGGTCATGTATTCATCCCATTCTGGGACATAAGCTGCCAAGCAGTTCACTGCTCATTTTTGTCCTCTTCTCGTAAACAAGCTACATTAACGAGTTACTTTAAAAATGCATACTAATTTCCCCAGTGAATTCCACAGAACAGAATCCCAGGCTCCCTCCAGAGGACTCAAATGGCTGTTTGTTCTCAAAGTTCAGGTGTGGCAAGCTAGCTGGGGGCTAAAAATGCACATTGGACACTGGCCAGCAGGCTGGAGCCTCCCTCCTCGCCAGCCCTGGATTCACACATTGGTACACAACTCATAGCCTGCCTGATGGAAACAAAGAAAAGAGGGGAAAAAAAAAAAAAGACTCAATTTTCAATTTCAATTTAATTACACAATCTATAGTGCCTAGTGGGAAGGATTTAGGGGCAAGATTAATGCTCAACGGTGCTCCATTTTGCATTTGTCTGATAAAGAATACTGTATTGATTATCCAAAGTGAGTTTTCAAAATGTTTTTCAAGAGCCAAATTCCTTTGGTGGTGGCAGAGTTGTTTGAAAAAGGGGGTGACTCCAGTTTTTGACTCATTGCCAGAATTTAGATCAATTAGCGCTGTAAGACAGTCCTTGAATTGTACTGCCAGTGTGTTCTTGAGTGTGCAGAACACATCCCTAATTGGAAGAAAAAATGAATAGAAATTCCATGGTGGGATTAGAAATATAAGCTGGTAGACAATGGTGGCCCAATGCAACTCTTTGTTCTGAGAATGACTCTGTAAAATAGTAAACCGTCTTCTCTTACGTTACAGTCCAAAGAACTTCTCTCTTTAGCTCTGGCAGCCATCTTGATTTTATCTGGCATCAAATTAATGTTTAGGATTATGAGCAAATATTTGGTGTTCTGTTTTGGTTCTGCATATTCTATTAGTTTAGCCAAATGTACAAAGAAGGAAAATGCAGGAAATGACAATTTCCCTGTAAGAAGTGACCTTAATTATTTTTTTGACCGACTGCTTTTCACTTGCTAAATTAATGAGAAAGCAGATTTCTTTATAAGCAAAGTATTCTCTATGTGACTTAAATAAAAAGGGCACCAATAAACTTTAGAGGTTAGCTGTCGCTCAGGCTTATGTAACAGTTCGAGTACATACAAATAACTGAAAATACGATGATAAAGAGACTAAGTTCAAAGACAAATAAACGATTTGGAAAGGCCAACTGATTTTACTATTACACAATGACGGTATTCTCAGGTATTAAGTTGCCTGTAAATCAACATTTATACTTCTTTTTTTTTTTGGATTGGAGATTGAACCCAGGTGTGCTTAACCTCTGAGTCACATCCCCAGCCCTTTTAAATATTTTATTTAGAGACAGAGTCTTACAAAGTTGCTTAGGGTCTTGCTAAGATGCTGAGGCTGGTTTTGAACTTGAGATCCTCTTGCCTCAGCCTCCAGAGCCACTGGGATTACAGGCATGTATTACCACCAGGCAACATTTACACTTATATTCAAAAGCAAAAAATCTGATGTGTTGGGTTTTGTCTACCAAATCTGTGGTAACAGTATATTGATGAAATGAGTTCTTCATGTTCAAAGCTGGATGAATTACGGCATATCTGGCACAGATTAGGTTAAGGCTAGAACTCTGGGTAGATTGACAACGGGGACTCCTTTGCAGTGCATTAGGTGACTTTGAAAAGTGCACCCTTGACTGGCATAAATGTAGATATACCACTTTTCTCCTTGGCAAGGATGAGTTGTAATTCATGCCAGAGAAGGAAAAATAAATAAGACATGGAGATTTGTATCTGTGAGTGAAATTGGAGTACATTTTGCTACAGGCCAAAGTCTGTATTCTCTGAGCCTAGTTCCCAGGCCTGTGGAGAAACTGCAGCTAAACTAGCTTGCAGAGGGACAAGGAGGGGTGGGGCTCTGTGGGGTTTTGGTGAAGACCTCCCTCGGTTTGTGTGGTTGAAGATCTCAAGCCCCTTAAAGAGTTATATAGAAAGGTTTCATATACCTGAAAATCCGAATAGTAGATTAGTAAGAAGACAGGATGAGTTAAGAGAGAAGTAGACAGGCAGATGCCCGCTGACTGTGCGTGGACATTGAAGATCAGAATGGGAAGTCCCCTTGGGGTGGGTTTCCACTGCTAGGGGCTTAGTCCTTAGCTGCTGGGGAGGGAATGACTTTTAGCTGGATGAATTAGCACTTTAGAAAAATCACAGAGGAGAATCACCTTTGTTTAGGCAAAAGTAGATAAATGTCTTTATTTACTGCCTGGATGGTATGTGGAAGTCACAGCATGGTCAGAGGGACACTTGCTAGAACTGGCAGAGTCCATTCTTTGGGTAGGAATAAATGGAGAGAAGGAATAGGGTTGGGGACAGACAAAGAAAGTGCAGGATCTCCCACAGTTGACTGGTTTATTTGTTTTCAGAATCAATAACATGCGTTGCTCATATCTAACCACTAGCATGACACTGTTAACATTTACACATACTCGATCATTAACATTCAAAACAAAATTCTATCTTACAGTTTATGAGAAAGGAAATACCTGGTTGGTAATATGTTCCTGGTTTTTTTCTGTAATCACTGAAAGAGAAAGCAAAAAGAATTTTTTTAGCATGAAAATCAATTTTAAAAAAATGCAATACTGATCCTGCTCTGCTGTCAATCAAAACTCATAGCACTCGACTGACGCTCTGAACAAGGTTTGCATGGCAGTGTGGACACTTACAGTCACTCCAGTTATTGGCTGGTGTGTGTGTCGGGGGGAGGCAGTGAAAACCCAAATAAAGCTTGTTAGGCAAAGATAACAGAAAAGGAAATCCAATAAGGGTGATAATCAGCAGAATGTATTGAAAGTTGGCAAAGAAATGAAGAGATGAAAAGGAGCCAAGACAAATTTCAAAAACAGCCAGTCAAAGGTTTCCAAACAACAACAACCTGTTGAAGTATAATGCCAATATTGAGTTCATGGAATCCTGGGAACTTAGACAAGGAGTCTTAAAGTGGCAGACGGTAGATGTATAACAGTGTTATAGAAATGGAGTATAAATGGACTAATACAACATTTGGGAATTGGTGTTTTGTCAATTGGTGTAGTTCTCTGAATATTCATCCAGGTTACCACCTGTGTCTGTAGTTGGTTCCTTTTTCCTTGCCGAGTACTATTCCATGGTTTGGTCATTCCTGTTCAAGGACATCTGGGTAATTTTGACTATCATGAATAAATCTGCCATAAAAGTGTGTATAGGTTTTCATATGAACACATCTTCATTTCTCTGTAATAAATGCCCACAAGTATAATTGCTGGGTTGTGTGATAGTTGCATATTTAGTTGTGTAAGAAACTGGCAAACTAATTTTTTAAAAAAGATGAAAAAATAAATGAATCTTACCAGTTAATTAATTGACCAATAAAAATCATATGCTAAAATTTTCCAAGTATTGAGAATGAGGTGAGGTATCACCTGGGAAATAGAGGAAGTCTGAGGAGGGCAGGAAATGGAATGAAGGTAGGAAGAGCGGGCAAGTGGATCATGCTGTTGTTGGGAAATGCCAGGGGTCACACTTGGAGTTTCTAGAAAAAACTAACAACAATTTCCTTCATTTTAAAGGGCATTGCTCAATAAAATACTCTCGATGTGTTTTCATATTTGGATTTGTGTTTGGTTAGCTTATGTGCACAATATTTAAAGAAGAGGCAAAACGATTTGAGGGAAAATCTCTTGAATTAGGCAGATGGCCAGTTTCAAATATTGACTCCCCAAAGAAGTGACATTTGAAATGAAATCAGAAGGGTGATAGGAATTTAACTTCACTGAGAAGAGGGGTAAGAACATTCAGGCAGAAGAAAGAGCATGTGCAAAGGCCATGTGGCAGGAGGGTGAGGTGGTCCAAAGTAAGGAAAGGAAGCCAGATGGCCCCAGAGTGGGGAAGTAAGGGTGGTGTGGTGTGAGGTGAAGCTGGACAGGCAGGCAGGACACATACAGCAGGTAAGCCCAGGGAGGACATTTGGGAGATTCAAGATCATGAGCAAAATAGAAAGACAGCTATTAGGGGGATTTAAGCCAGGATATAAGTAGAGACATTAAAATGTCACGCATAGACTTGTGGTTTTAAAATACCACTCAGCTCTTGTTGCCAACTGGAGAGGAGACTGGACGGGTAACAGCGGCACTACACAATCTTAGTTTTGTTTCATTAGGGACCCAGGGAAATCTGGAGAAATTCAAGAGAAAAATAAAAGCCCAGCTCAGAACTGAATGGTGTAGCCTCCCACTGAACTCCAGAAAACGAGTAAGAGCCCAGCATGTAAGAACAGCTCTGCCAACTACGAGCTGTTTGATTTGGGATCAGTTACATAATGCTCTGGCTTATCTGCCCATCTATAACAAGAGCGAACGATACCCACACTCTCCCAGATTTGTGAGGATTAAAACAAAACGTGTATGAGTTTTGAAACAAAGATGGGAGTGGGGCATTCTGAATGGCAGGGGTCAGAATGAGTAATGCCTCAGGGGCAGGCAAGAGAGGGGAGCGTTGGGGTAAACTGTGGGGAGTCCTGAGAGGCGTCCACAGTAGTCCTCCCTCATCTGCAGAGACACTTTTCACAGTTTCAATTATCGGTGGTCAACCGGAGTCTATGTTAAATGGAAAATTGCAGAAATAAACAATTCACACATTTTAAGTTAACTTTCATTACAGTATGTTGTTACAATTGTTCCATTTTATTATTAGTTGCTATTAATCTCTTACGGTTCCTAATTTATAAATTAAGCATTATCATAGGATGCAAGTATAGTGGTTAATTTGAATTGTCAACTTGATTGGATTAAGAGATGCTGATGATTAAGAAGCCTCTGGAGTGTCCATGAGGGCGTGTCTAGGAATGACTGGAGTGTGAGATAGGAAGTGAAGACCCTCCCTAAGCATGGGCAGTACCGCCCAACAGGATGGAAAAAAGCTGGAAGAACAGGGTAGCAGATGCAGAAGCAAGCTCCGCTCTTCTTGAATAGGTTCTTGTTTGCTGCTTCAATCATCTGAGGATATCAGACTCTTGCTTCTTCAGTCTTCCAAAGTGGACTCTGCCAGTGATTCTACCTGGAGAGGTAGTTTCCAGAAGCCTTGGTCTTGGACTAGGGTAGCACTGTTGATCCCTCTTGTTCTGGGGCTTCTGCCTCTTGGACTGTGCAGCTGCTGGTTCTTCCAGCTCTCTAGCCTGCAGACAGTCATTGTGGACTATCCAGCTTCTGGTCGTGTAGGCCAATCTAATAAATCCCCTTTTATAATCATATTTCCTATTGATTCGAGAGAATCCTGACTAATACAGCAAGTATAGGAAATGACATACTATATACAGAGTGTGGTACTATCTACAGTTTTAAGTCTTGGCAGAACATCTCAGAACATATGCATGGAGGAGAAGGGGGCAGCTCTAGCATAAGCATATGTTCTAGCAGGTGGGACACACAGGGTGTGGGAAGAATGAAAGAGCCAGCCTTGGAAGGTGGTACAACCTGAAGTGAAATTGGGGACCTTGTGGGCAGAGAGAGTCAGCAGAGATCTTTCAGAAGGGGAGAGGGTGACCAAAGCTGTCCTGGAAAAGGCAAGCTGGACAGTAGTGCCGAAGATGGGTTAAGGGGTAGGGGCAGAGGAGAACAATGAGGCTGTGCGGTGTCCAGGCAGGAGAGAGGAGCGGAGGGAGGCCTGGAGTGGGTGGTGTTCCTGCAGTAGGTTCTGGAGCCTGGTGGAAGGTGAGAAGAACAGCATCATGGAGCACTCCAATTTTAGCTAGAGGAACTTTTAGATAAAGACGTTTTTTACGATACAATAAGAGAAGGAAGATAATTTAAGGAGAAATTATTGAGATTAGTGCCCTTAATTAGAATGAAGTTACCTGTAGGTTATAGAAGCTGATGGGACAATTATGGTAGGCTGAGTGATGTCCACCCCCCCAACCAATGTCCCCATCCTAACCATTAGAACTGGTACCTATGGCACCTTCCATGGCACAGGGACTTTGTAGATAGGATTAAGTTACAGATCTGGAGATCATCTTGGATTATCCAGGTGTGTGCAAGGCAGACACAAGGGTCCTTCCCTACAGCAGAGGAGAAGGAGGTCAAAGACTGAGGAAGACCATGAGATGATGATGGTAGCAGGGAATGGAATGGCTTAGTGCTGGAAGTGTCCCATGAGCTCAGGACTGTGGGCAGTCTATGGAACCTGGAAGAGGGAGGGAGGGGCCTCTCCCTAGAGGGAGAGGCAGCCTGGCCAATAACTGAGCCTAGTGAGATCCATCTGAACTTATGACCTCCAAATTATAAGATTAGCAAATTTGTGTTGTTTTAAGATAATCAGGTTGGTGGTGCAATTGGATCTCTTGTGTCTGAGTTCCAAATCCATAGATTAAACCAACCGTTAATTAAAAAAAAATTGAAAAAAAAATGCATCTGTTCTGAACATGTACAGACTTCTTTTTTCCTTGTCTTTATTCCCCAAATAATACACTATAGTGACTATTTATATAGCCTTACATTGTATTAGATATTATAAATAATCTAGAAATGATTTAAAGTCTACAGGTTATATACAAATACTATACCATTTTACATAAGGGACTTCAGCATCCTCAGATTTTGGTATTTAAGGAAGTTCCAAGGAGAAATTCCAGTGGACGCCAAGGGATAGCAATAATTTCTTATAACAACAAAAGAAAACTAGTTCAAACAAATTCTCATGCTCCATACTGACCATTTCTTCAGGGCTGCTGAGTAATTGCTTTGTACTGGGCCCTGGGCACTCATATATGTTATATCCTTGGAACAACTGTGTGACGTAGAGATGATTATTCCCGTGTTATGGGGTAGATATGAGGTGTCCCTCAAAAGCTCACATGTGAGACAATGCAAGAAGGTTCAGAAGTGCAATGATTGGGTTATGAGAGACTTAACCTATTCAGTGCATTCATTCTCTGATAGGAATTATCTGGGTGGTGATCATAGACAGGTGGGTGTGGTGGGAGGAGGTGGGTCCTTGCGGGTGTGCCTTTGGGGTATATATTTTGTACCTGGCAAGTGGAGTCACTCTTTCTGCTTCCTAGTGCCATCTGCTGAGCTGCTTTTCCTCCACCACACTCTTCTGCCATGATGTTCTGCCTCACCTTAGGCCCAGAGTAATTGGAGTTAGGCATCTATGGACTGAGACCTCTGAAGCCATGAGCCCCCAAGTAAACTTTTCCTTCTCTGATTATTCTTGCCAGCAATGGAAAAAATGATTAATATATCCTCTTCTCTCTCTTCCCACCCCTTTCCCTCCCTCCCTCCTTCCTTCTCTTTTTCTTTCTTTCTTTCTTCCTTCCTTCCTTCCTTCCTTCCTTCCTTCCTTCCTTCCTTCCTTCCTTCCTTTCAAGATTAAATGACCAGGGCTCAAATAATTTATAAAATTTGTTCAAATTTAGATGGTGCACCAATGAAGGAACACCCAGCATCCAAACGCATGATGAATGTGAGACTCTTCACATGTAGCAACAGTTAATTTGTAGAACAAAACCAGTGTTTTCTATCTTCTGTTTGTTTTGATGAGGATGAGAAGGGGGAGCAAAATAAGAAGACCTGGCAAGGTTGTTAGAGTGTCAGGTTACTGGAAACAGAAATAGCTACCCCCCAATTCTTTAAATGTTAATTGCATCATGTCTTCAAAAACTGAGCTAAACAAGTTGCAGAGGGGGGTTGTCCACATGGTTGGCTCTTCTTAGGAGGAAAGAGGCGTTGAGACCCTGTTGTCCATTCTTGAACTTCAGGAACGAAAGTTGTAGAAATGCCCGGAAATCTACTGTCACCAATATTTGAAGAGACCTCTTTTTCTGAGATTTATAATTTTAGGGTAAGTGCATTAAATTCTCCAAACTGCAATGAGACCCATAATCCCTCCCATCATAAGTGGTTTGATGAATCACCTCAAACTGATTGAAACCCCAGGGGAGATTCTTTTGCTGCCTAAACAGTTTAAAACAGTGGTTCTTAACCTCTCTTGGGTAACAGGCCCATTTGAGAGTCTAAGTGCCGCTGTAAATCTGTTCCTAAGAAAAATGCCACCATGCAGTAAGAGACAATGGCAGGAGGATCTGTGGACTTCACTATGTCACATACTTCCTGAATTCTGGCTATTCAGGTGAAGATAGCAAGGTACCCATCCTCACTCAAGTCAGGGTCACCTGGGAGACAGATCAATAGAGGGAAATCACACCACTTCCTGAGTTATGAGTGACGTGCTGTGAGCACACAGGGAAGGGCCAACTAATGTGACTGACCTTGGGGACATAGATTTCCAGCCATTTGCTGCCGCTCACCACTGTTAGACTCCATTTCAACTTATGCAGAAATGTGTCACTGCCAACACAGGACAGCGATTTCAAGTGATTTGTTGCTAGCCGCTTTTCTTCACAGAGTTTAGAAGAGCTTTTATATCTTCACCTTTTGGATAGATATGTTTGAGCAAATGCTTAAAATAAGGTGAAGATGAGAAATTAAATATAAGTTCAGAGGTAGGACTTGGTGTTTAGATACAGGAATCAGAATAATGAGACTTTCAGAGAATGGGGAGCATTGGAGAGACCCAGGAAAATGACCAGTGTGGCTAGACGGGAGGGTCAGAGGGAGATCGTGCTGCCCGGTGGAGTGGCAGACCCGAGAAGCAGTCGGT
The DNA here is from genome assembly GCF_902686445.1 of Sciurus carolinensis. Classification (NCBI taxonomy): domain Eukaryota; kingdom Metazoa; phylum Chordata; class Mammalia; order Rodentia; family Sciuridae; genus Sciurus; species Sciurus carolinensis. Next base: position 36,920,448 of record NC_062227.1, read on the forward strand.
TTCCTTATGTTTGAAGCAATAGATGATTTGGCAACATCATGGCTCTTCAGCAGAGGTGGGGCACGAATCAACTGGTGAATAGACGGAACAAGGTAGGAGGAGAAATTACAGAATAAACAGGAGGACTTGGTGGGATGATAAACTAGATGGCGGCTTGGGGCTAGACTAGGGAGGTAGAAATGGGAAGGAAGATCAAGAGGAAAACCAAAGAAAGCATGTTGAAGAAAGGTTTGAGAGTAGTTGATAACAAATGGATACAGGGGATAAGGAACAGAAATAACAATATCATGTGTTATTTATTCATTTATGAACAAGTATCATTTAAGTAGCGCTATGGCTTGACTTTGGATTAGGCTCATGCATTAGGCTATGCAGGAATGTTCAGAGGTGAAAAGACCAGATCATGAGGCCTCTGACATCATCACTGGATTAATACACTTGATGGATTAATACTTTGAGTGGGTTACTGAGAGTTAGTGAGAACTATAGGCAGGAGGAAGTCGCTCACTGGGGTTATGGCTTTGGGACTCTCTTCCCCAGACCCCTTCCTGTCTTTCTCTCTGCTTCCTGGCTGTCATGAACTGAGCACTTTCCTCTGCTACGCCTTTCCACCATGATGTTTCTGCCTTGGAGGCAGTCCACCGCAGACTGAATCCTCTGAAACCATGAGCCAAAATAAATCTTTCCTCCTCCAAGTTGTTCATGTGAGGTATTTTGGTTAGTGATGAAAAAGCAAACTAACACAAGCAGCTACTGTGTGTCTTCTGTGGATACTAAACTCTGAGGACTCAACTGGGAACAAGACAATTGTTGCCAAGTGGCTTGATCTTACTCCCAAAGGGCTCTATTTCTTCCTCTTCCAGGACATTGTCTACTTCTGTACTATGACCCACATTTAGCATGACCCTTTCTGTAGGGATGCTCAAACTTTTGAGAATGCTACATGTCAAGTCTTGAAATGGAGGAAGGGTCATGAATCCGTTCCTCTCTTTCTGGGGAGCAAATAAGCCTATTATTTATCTATGTAGGTAGAGTAATTTTACATTCTGTAACGTGGAATGTTGGAGTCTCACATCCTCTCATCCCCATCAAAGGATATTTTTAAAAGAAGTCTGAGCATCTGGGGTAGAGGACAGATATGGCAATCTGAAAGAGAGCAGATTTGATGATTTGGTGAAGTGGAACTTTGTCTTTACATTGCACAGGGGCACAGAGCTGCAGCCTTCGCTGATGAACAGGCGCAGGGACCAGGTTAGGAAGGGTCAGCCTGTTTCTACCACTCAGGTCATTCTGTCCACAGCTGCTATCTTGCTGAGCCCATCGGTGTCTCTCCCTGGACTCTGACTTTAGCCTGCCCGGGTCTCCCTGCTTTCTCCAAACCTCTCCTACGTCTCATCCTCTGCTCCTTGCCCACCTCTCCATCTCACCCTGAGTCTGTCTCTTCCTTCTCTACTGGCCTCCAACCACTTTGGTTTTATCTTCATTTCTAGTCCTTTATGACCTCTGGTACTTTGCACATGGTGTTTGCTCTCCAACTTACAGAGCTGGCTCTTCGCATTTTCTGTCTCACTTTGATATTCAGTCTTTGGGGGTCTTCCCTGGTTATATCAGCTCTTCTTGTGATTCTTGATCTCAGCCCGTTGCTTCCCCTGGACCACTTAGCATAATTGCAATTATTTTATTTGTTTGTTTGCTAGTCTCCTATAACGTCAGTTCCTGGAGGTCAGGGACTGTGTTTGCTTTGTTTATTGTTGTGTCCCTAGGATTCAGCCCAGTGCTGGCCTCTCCCAGGTAGTCAGTGCATATTTACAGAGTAATTGGCAGTGTGTTCAGTGGGTGCAGCCTGTACAAGCCTCCGGTGCGTCGAAGGCAGCTACTCCTGACTTTACTCCCTCATAAAAGGAAAGGTTCACGGGTTAAAAAAAAATTAGATGGCCCATGATGGGGCCCGAAGTCGACTCCTGCTGAATCTTGGACCATCCTGAATACTTTGTTTTGTGATGACAGCACCTTTTGTATTAGTTCCTAATTTATTTTCCAAGAATTTTTAAGTATCCTAGCAATGGGGATCAAAAAGTTTCTTTTTTTTTTCTACTTTTCAAAACATTTTTAGTATTATTCATTTAATATTATGAACACAGCAAGCCTTCCCAATTCTGGCAACAGAAGTTAAAGATGGAGAGTTAATTCTAGATAATTCATAAGTTTTATTTTTATTGAAGATCTAAAACACTGTAAATTGTCCTTTTCGCTTATTTTAAGTAAATTTCCACTTTTTTCTTTCACTAACTGTAATTTATGAAAATAAGGTTTTGTGGCACAGCTCCAGCAGATATAGAAGCTCCTTTTGAATTTCATTGTGTCCTATGTGTAAGTGGAAAGTCCTGGGTGGTGCGAGGCTGACCCACACAGCCCAAGCAATGGGTAGGAAACTGAAGTATAAACCTGGCCTCTTTGGGGACACTCCGGGTCCGAGTTTCCTTGGCAAAAGACCAGCGGGAGTCCAGTATTTAGGTAGGGTACCTGCTCCAATGAGGAAGCGGTGGGTGACCACAGGTGATAAGGCGTGGCAGGGGACTTGTCCATGCTTGGTGGAACTTGGTTATCAGGTCGTGTACAATTCAGACAGCAAAGTGGGAGCAGAGTTGCCGGGAGACTGACGGATGAGGCTTGAGCTGATTCAGAAGTTGATGGGGCACAAAGGGGAATGAAGGGAAGGGAGTGGGGATGGGAACAGGAAAGACAGGAGAATGGACCGGACATAACTTGCCTGTGTTGATGTGTGAATTCCAGACCTGCGGAACTAACTCCTCATCATGCACAACCACAAGAATAGAGAGTTATGTCCATGTATATATAATATGTCAAAATACACTCTGCTGTCAGGTATAACTAAAAAGAACAAATTAAAAAAAAAAAACAAGTAAAAGAAATTAAAAAAGTTAATAGGGGAGCCTTTTAGTGATTGTGGTCGGGCCATTGGTTGAGGATCAGGAGGACTTGGGAGTCAGTCCATTTCTGTGACTAAGAGAAAATGATCTTTTCTTTGAGCTATTAAAATTATAATAAATTAAAATATATCATATTATTTTGTAGCCCTAGTGGTTTTGAATGGCACTAATGATCGTGTATTTTTCTTGCTTAGGGATCCTCTCAGCCTGGTGGAGATGTAAATGTTCTTTGGCCCATGCAAGGAAAAAGGAGGGAAGTCCACTTCAGGAAAACCTAAATCATCCCCCAATTTATTCAAATCATATTTGAAAGAGAGAAATGGAGTTTAGGGGGATAAATTTTAACTGTATAAAGCCTCTGCTAGTAAAAGATTAAGGGGTATGTGGCTTAGCATCTTTTAATTATTTTTTTTCTTTCTTTTGCATCTTGAATATACAGTGTTTGAAATCTCTGGTTGGATCAACATTATTTTGCTCAGAGGTTTGTGGACTTTGCATACTGATTCTTTCCTGTTTCCAAGTACATTTGCTTTTAGGCTATTTTTATTCACTTTAAAGGAATTTTAATAACTTTCTGTTGACAGCATGGACAGCTGGTCTTGAGAATTAAAGAAAATTCACTTGCTGACTGAGGAAGGAAGTGACATCAATGAGCTTCTAAAGTCAGCCCAGAGGGGGAAATTGGCTTGTGAGAGAGTAGCCTTTCAATGCACTGTATTTATCGAGCGATGCCTTGAGATGCAAATTGCCGTATCAATCAAACCTATGGTGCCTACCTCCAACCAACTCAGTGCAAACCGAAGGAACAATGCCCTGAAACACAGAAGAAAAAGGATGAGAGGTGCAGGCACCCAGGGGCGCAGTGAATCACGGGCGCTCAGGATGCTGTCTGGCCCGGCTGACGCTTCCTTCTCTGTCAAGCCTCGTTTCTTTGTCTAGAAAATGAGTTTGATGTAAACTGTTGGTTGAAGTCAGTCTGTTCCTGTGACAGATGGCGAAGAAGACCACGAACTGATAGATAGAGTGTAGACATGTCATCTTGCCACTTTTGTCCCAGAGAGAGCCATCAATTGCTTTTTATCTCCTACTGAGAGCGATGTAGACTCAAGGATCCTTAGGTGTTATGCTGAGCTGCTATCTGGATCTCTTATACTTCTAAATCTGTATTCACTGATTTACGGTGAATTTGGACTTTCAATAATAACGACAAAAGTAAAACCAATTATCATTGTCAGGGTCATGAGTGATGTAACGCTTACCACCTTCAGAGAATTTCCCTCTCACGCCCCTGCAGTTATTTGTTTTTTAAACACAGTTGTGGTGCAATTTGATAGTGTGCACACATGTGTTGTGCGGTGGATGCACGCATGTATGAGTGTAGACACACACGTGTGTGAAAGAGAGGCAGCAAAGTACCCAGGCATATTTTATAGTTCTAAGCTGGAAAATTAAGTTGCTAATTATTTATTTCTTACTCTGCTACCTGCAATCGTTCAATAAGAGTTAAAACTAGAGTTCGAGTTTAAAATCTAGAATCACAGAAATAATTCAGTCCAAGAAATAGGTGCATGAGCTGGCTGAAGTTTTCTTTGTCTGACAAGATATTTGGGACATTCAGTTCAATTTTCAAACTTTCATGATGTTAAATGTTACTTCAATCAATTTAAAAATAATTAAATAAAGAAAGGTATAAGCTCTCACCTGCCTTAGTTTTCAAGACAAAGACTTTCTAGATTGCCTCTCAAACTGGAGATGCTTCATCTCCAGCAAGACTCATTAATTAGATCCTACAATGATATTTTAATGAGCATCTATTCTGGACACATTTATATTCTAGGTGCTCCGAAGGTACAGAAATAGAGAAAATGAAATGAGTCTCTCACATAGATAAAAATGTCAAATCTTGGGTCTTTCAGATATTTATAGTAAATTGCATATTTAATCAGGCACAAAAGATATTTGAATCCTGATAGAGTAAAACTAGTGATGGGGTCACTTTTAGACTTTCCTAATCTTGACTTGGCCACTATCACTCCATATATGTTATTTGGCAGATTTATTCACATTTCTGTTTTACTTCATAATGATGGGATTGTAAATACTAAATTTGCTTGTAACTGCTTAAATTCTTTGACTCTAGAAAGAATGAGAAGGATTGATAATTTCCAAAGATTTAACAAAAAAAAAAAAAAAAAGAGAAGCAGGGTCACGTTCAAGGGGACAATCTGAAGGGGCTTCATGGAGGAGACAGCATCTGAGCTGGGCAGGATATTAACAGAAGCAGATGAGGAGAACAGCATTTGACGCCTCAGGATAGGTAGGCACAAGAAAAAGCACAAAGCCTGCGTAAGGGACAGAGAAGAGTTCTGGGTAGAGAATCATAAGAGACAGTGAAGTGTCGGAGGGACCACTGTCATGGAGGACCCTTATACTCAGGGACCCTTATACTAGCATCTGTCTGGTGAGGGGGTCCTTGAAGACTTTTGAGCTAGCGAATGACCAAAATGATATTTTACCAAGATGAATCCAAGGTGAGGGTTTGAGGATGAGGATTACACTAACAAGATGGAAACGTGTAGACGGATGTGATACGGTGTGTGTAGAGCAAACCTGGCAGAAGTGGAACTCAGGAGCAGGTCTGAGGTAAATACCCTGTAATTTTCAGCAGAGAGATGATGGAGACTACAGGAAGGTTCTCTAGTTGAATGTAAAAAAGGAAATAAGCATTCTATTGGTTTGGATCTGGAATGTTCCCCTATGGCTCCTGTTGAAGGCTTGATCTCCAAGGCAGCCATGTCCAGAGGCGGGCTTTCTGGTAAGTGGCTTGATTGTGAGGGTTCTAATCACATCAGTGGAGTCATTCGTTGGTGGATTCATAGCTGACTGAGCTATTGGGAGGTGGAGGAAACTATTGGAGATGAAATCTTGTTGAAGGGCGTGAGTTCTTATCTTGTCCCCGGGCCTTTCTTTTATCTGTCTCTCTGCTTTCCAGGAACATGGTGTGTGCACCTTGGCCTCACCACACCCTTCCCCCATGAATCACTGTTTTACCACAGGTCCAGAAATAATGGAGTCAGCTGACAATGTACTGAAGCCTCTGTGACATAAAATAAACATTTTGTTCTTTAAATAGTTTTTATCAGATATTCTGTGACACAGACAAAAACAAAAAACAACAAACAAACAAACAAACAAAACCTGCCTAACCGAATATCAAGATCAGAAAATTGGGAAACAGCTGCATTTTATGGCTATTTGAATAATCTGATGACTGTTTGGGTAATAGATTGCAAAGTTTACACTCTCCACAGTGAATGGGAAGAGAATCCTTCTCTAAGCTCTTCTAAGGATTTGCCATCAGGAACTATCATATTTGAAGTTTAGTTTGAGAGCCTAAGTTCTCACTAGTTGTGGAGTTATAAGGCAACTGCCAGTTTTGGCAGAAGAAAATTAGGCCCATCTCCTTATTTATAAACTGAAGTTGATAGAACTTATCTAAGGACACTAACCAAGTCAGAGTTGAGGATAGAACAAAGATTTCACTAATGATCAAGTGTGGGATTCAAGCAATCAGAATGTTTGATTTGAATCCCAGTTTCCTTACCCAGTTGAAGTGGTCCTGGGCAAGTAACCACTCTGAGCTTCCTTGTTTGTATAATAAGGTTCATAAATATACTTACAGAATTTTTTTTGGGGGGGGGTACCAGAGATTGAACTCAGGGGTACTCGACCACTGAGTCACATCCCCAGCCCTATTTTGTATTTTATTTAGAGACAGGGTCTCACTGAGTTGCTTAGCACCTCAACATTGCTGAGGCTGGCTTCGAACTCTTCATCCTCCTGTCTCAGTCTCCCAAACTGCTGGGATTATAGGCATGTGCCACCGTGCCTGGTACAGAATTGTTTTTGATGGTTCACAAATTTACATATGTAAAGGACCTAGCATCAATAATGAGCCAGCCTAGTACTCTCCCTCATATCCCAGGCTACCCAAGATCAGGCTAATAAACCCAGATTATCTAGAAGCCAGATGGAAGCTGTTTTCTAAAGTGGTTAAGAAGAATGAGAGCTGGGCACATACCTGTAATTCTAGAGGTTTAGGAGGCTGAGGCAGGAGGATCACAAGTTCAAAGCCAGCCTCAGCAATATAGCCCAGCCCTAAGCAACTTAGCAAAACTCTGTTTCAAAATAAAAAGGGCTGGAGATGTGGTTCAGTGGTTAAGCGCCCTGGGTTCCATCCCTGGTACCAAAAAAAAAAAAAAAAAAAAAAAAAAGAAGAAGAATGAGAACAAATTTCAAGATTGCAAGTATGCTATTCTTGTTTGACCAGGGACTATGGAAAAGAATAAATATAATATGAATTTTAATGTTAAAAAAGAAGAAAAATTTAAAAATGAAAAAAAGTGAGATTTAAATGATTAACAAATAGTCAAGAACTTTAGCAGCACCAGATAAAAATAACATGCATAGAATCCTACTTTGAACTTCAAGTATATATGCACATTAATCCAAAGTCTGTCCATGGTCTCCATTCCCCAATTTGCCTAGTGGATGGGAGAAAGAAGGCTGCTGTTCTCACTCCCGTGGGGGAAACCAGCTGAGAGAAGGACAACTGGGACTTCATTCCAGCTGAGCACCTGGGTGACCTGGGCCTCTCTGGGGAATCAGTTCTGATTCTCAAGCAAAACATGTCTTGAGAAGAAAGGTGTATACAGGTTTCTGTTTGACCTTCTGTACTTAAGGTAAATGTTGATGGCACCTATGATCATCAAATTAACTTTCTTTTCTTTACATTCATGAGACTTAACAAACCCTGAGCTTTATTCATTTCTTATTAAGTTTTCAGATCCCAGGTGTTCTTGACTTCTAATTGCCACTAGTGAGCACTCAGTCTTAGTATAGTCAGGGAAACTGTGAATCACACAACCAATCAATGATTCACACTGGATCTCATGATCTCTTATAGCAGGATCCATATTCTTTTTAAGAGTAAATTTTTTCTTCCTCTTTACCTTTAGAACTCTGAGAAATTTAAGCTTTCTGAAAAATTCAAACTGAATTTTGAAATAAGATGCCCCACTTTTTTTTTTTCCTGAAAATTCAAATAACATTTTTTCCCCAGAAAAATATTAAAACAAAACACCCAGATGAGACAGCTGGTTTTTCTCTTAGGCTAACTTTAGAGTACTAGGGGACTACAGACAAGAAACATGGTTGTTTTTAAATCTTGTCCATACATCAACAGTTACCTGCTGCAGGATGGAACTAGCTGGAAGGATTGTTCATGCTGTGATTGTTGGTTGGTCTCTCAGTTTTCCCCACCTGATAGGCATGGCATAAATGCCCCTCCAGATAGGTTGTTTGTATAGTGTGAACCAAGCTTCTGAAGAGAGAAAAATCTGAGGCTGTGCCTTTGTCAGGGGTTCCACCATTGATCAGTGGGTAAACCTACTGCACATCATGAGCTTGTGGTTCAAGTAACAGAGACCAAACATAAATGGTGGCTCTTACTTGGCTCCAATGTGGCACCATATTTTCAGTGTTAACCTATTAGAGATTTTCCTATGCAATTCTAACAGCGGAGGATGAATCCAAGATTTTGTTAATTTCATAATTTTTTGGCATGTGGGGATTTTTCCATTTGTTTGCTTCTTCATTTCAAAAGTCCTAAGCATAATTCTTATTCTAATTCCCTTTGAGGTTGAGCAAGAAGGACTTTTGTGGGGTGAAGGGGTGCCATAAAACCAATTCTTTAGGGACAATCTATGAACTTTTTACCTATTTTCTAAGTGCCCAAAGGCAGAAATGATAAAGTGATCTATGATTATGGTCTATGGTTCTATCATAGAGAATTCTTTAATAAGATCCTTATTCATTTGCATCATTAAAATTAATTAGGGGAAATAATTTACTATTCATTGCAATAAAAACTGATTCTTAACTTTTTGTAAAGCATAGTTTTTGTTTCTTTTAGTTCACTATTTTTAAATTTTACTTAGCAGTATATATGTTGATTTCACAATGATGATAGAATAATTTTTCTTTTTTTCCTTTCTTCTATTTTGAAAATGTGTTCCTCTGGTCATATTTGGTTATTGTTATATATTGAAATATTTGGTAATTGTTATATATTGAAAGCATGACTTGAAAAATCAACGTAAACCTATGAAGCCTTAAACCATTTTATACATAAATTGTGATATATGATTTTCCATTTAAAAAATCTCTTCTTTTTTCCTTCAAAAAAACAGGTACAGGCCAACAGTGCTAATTCTGCAAGAGTGCTACAGTGAGTGTTTATCGCACTGTAATTCTGACACTTAAACACACCCAATTGGTATAAATAAGAATTTAAGATGGCCACTTATCTTCTCTCATGGCTTGCTCTATCCATCTTTCTCTCTTAACCAAGTTAGGGTCAATAATGTTTTGGTAGTTCAAACCACCAATCACAATCTTCTACAACTAGAAAATCCTTTCTCCTTAACTTTGATTAAATTCACTACTTATAGAGAGTTTTCTTTTTCCCTGGTTAAGAGATATTTTCTATACAAAAATAACTAGTCACAATAGTATGATGCTGATTCTTGTACAATACACCTTATGCTTCCGTTGTAATAATAAAGATCTAGGAAGGGTCTGTTTGAGAAAGCAGTGTGTCAATATTACTTTCCATTTTAAATTGCTATCTAAAGTTTCTTTCACACACATATCAGAGCCTGTTTAAAAATCTAGATCAGTTTATTGATTAGATATTCAGTAGTGATTATAAAAAGCAAATTCAACATTCTTCACTCTAAGCAAGGTAGAACTTAAAAATCAATAAAAATCTCATTGTAGTGGTTGTCTTGAGATGATTTTCAGGACTAAGGTGGAGGCAGAGAATAAACTAGAAGACCACTGTAGTGCTTTATTATTATTTTTTTTCCATACTAGGCATTGAACTTAGGTGTGCTTGACCTCTGAGCCACATCCCCAGTTCTTTCTATTTTTTTAAATTTTGAGACAGGATCTCACTAAGTTGCTGAGGCTAGCTTTGAACTCACCATCCTCCTCCTGCCTCAGCCTCTGGGATTATAGGCATACACCACTGCACCCAGTACTGTAGTGCTCTTGAGGAGAGGTGAGGAGGTTCTGAGAGGGGGCATGTGGTATTAGGCTATAGAGGGGGGACCCACGCTAGAAAAGCACAGCAGGTAAAACTGGCCTCTTGATGGCTAAGTGAAAGGGAGAAATGAGGTCAATTAGCAGGCTGGACATTTGATGTCTATTGGGAAGGCGGTGCCTTACCTTCCAAGGAGGGTAAGATAATGAGTTCTATTTTTTACATGGCTTAAGTACCTATAGGACATTTAAGGATGGAAATATTGAGCAGGCAGATGGATACATGAGTCTGAAGCTCCAGGGACCTGTCTGGGTTTCAGATGTAGGTGTAGCGGTTATTGCAGTACTGGGGTTAATTGATAGGGAGTGATATTACTCAAGGAGAATAAAGTGAGAAGAACTAGAACTTGGGTGTGAGCAGAGGAAGAGGAGCTCAGAAAGGCAAGGAGAAAGAACAGCCAGAAAGTGTAACAGATTAAACAAGGGCGTGGTGCCTGGTTATCAAGGAAGTCAAGAAGGAGCCACTTTGACAATGGTGATAGTGAAAGCACAGCCCCTTGGCAAAAGGATTTATCAACATCTGATACAATTACCTTTGGATTTCACACACTTATCAGAGCCTGTTTAAAATCTAATTGGATTCTGATGTTATCCTGATGATATACCGCTACAATATATTTTTATTTAGATTTTTATTTTTACAGACTGATTTTGATTCCTTGTACACAAATGGAGTACAACTTTTTATTTCTATGGTTGTACACAATGCAGATTCACATCATGTAATCATACATATACATAGGGTAATACTGTCTGTCTTAGTCTACTATCTTTCCTTCCCCCATTTTCCTCTACCATCCAAAGTTCCTTCATTCTTCTCATCCTGCCACTCCTCCCTGCCGCCACCCCTCCTCATTACGTGTCATCATCCACTTATCAGAGAAAACATTCAACCTTTGGTTTTTTGGGCTTGGTCTATTTCACTTAACATGATATTCTTCAGCTCTATCCATTTACCAGCAAATGCCATAATTTTATTCTTCTTTATGACTGAGTAATATTACATTGTATATATATACCACAGTTTCTTTATCCATTCATCAATCAAAGGGCATCTCTGTTGACTCCACAGTCTAACAAGACCCTCATAGTGCAAGAAGTAAAAATAAGAATCAATAAATGGGATGGATTCAAACTAAAGTTTCTTTTCAGCAAAGGAAACAACAATTAACATGAAGAGAGAGTCTACAGAATGGGGGAAAATCTTTACCACACAAACCTCAGATAGAGCACTAATCTCCAGGATATATAAAGAACTTAACAAACTTAACACCAAGAAAGCAAAGAACCCAGTCAATAAATAGGTTAAGGCACTGAATAGACACTTCACAGAAGAAGAAATATAATCAGTCAACAAACACATGAAAAAAATGTTCATCATCCCTTGCAATTAGAGAAATGCAAATCAAAACTAAGATTTCATCTCACTCTAGTCAGAATGGCAATTATCAAGAATAAAAGCAATAATAAATGTTGGTGAGAATGTGGGGGAAAAGGCACACTCATACATTGCTGGTGGGGTTGCAAATTGATGCAGCCACTCTGGAAAGCAATATGGAGATTCCTCAAAAAAATTGGAATGGAACTGCCATTTGACCCAGCTATCCCACTCCTCAGTTTATACCCAAAGGACTTAAAATCAGCATACTACAGTGACACAGCCACATCAAGGTTCATAGCTGCTCAATTTACAATATTAAAATGTACATTACCTCTTATGGCATTACAAATATAATAAAAGACTCAGAACAACCCACATATATCCACTCTGTGAAAGATTACTTATTTATTAAAATAGAAAGAGCAAAGTAAATCTCTCTGAGATAAGACTGTATATATTTCTATATGGTCATATTTACCCAAAGAAGCACAGAGAAAATAAACCAGAGACTAGTGAAAATGGCTCTTCTGGGGAAGAATGTGTGTATGGGCAGAGTGAGCAGGATGTACTTGGGCCCGGGGTTTCCCTGAAGATAACTTTTTATACAGTTGTGACTTTTGAGACGTGCAAATACTTTACATATCCCAAATAAAAAGGTGAAAGGGTAAATCCTAAAACTGAATTTGAACTGAAACAAATGAACCTAACTCTTTATCAAAATGATAAAAAAGTCATAGAAAAAAATTCAAGTCACTGTGAATACAATACTTTATTAATCTTTAATGTTTGTGTTCTAAGAGCAAAATGTACTGGAAAGAGCTGGAAGTAGCACTCAGTAAATTTATTGTTGGTAGTAATGTTGGCACCAAAGTTTTCAAACAATTTTAAGTACAACTAGGATTAGGAAAATATATTTAAATGGCAAACAAGCAAACAAAACAAAACAAAAAAACAAAACGTTCAACATCCTTGGCAGTCAAAAAAATGGAAATCAAAATTACATTGAAATTTCATCTCGCTCCAGTTAGAATGGCAGACGTCAAGAATTCAAATAATTGTAAATGCTGGTGAGGATGTGGGGGAAAAGGTACACTCATGTGTTGTTGGTGGGACTGCAAATTAGTACAACCCCTTTGGAAAGTAGAATAGAGATTCCTCAAAAAACTAGGAATGGAAATATTATATGACCTAGCTATCCGACTCCTTGGTATTTATCCCAAGGATCTAAAATCTGCATACAATGGTGATACATGCACATCAATATTTAGAGCAGCATAATTCACAATAGACAAATTATGGAACCAGCCCAGCTGCCACTTAATAGATGAATGGATTAAGAAAATGTATATACACACAATGGAATATTACTCCGTCATAAAGAAGAATGAAATTATGGCATTTGCCAGAAAATGGATGCAACTGGAGAATATCATGCTAAGTGAAATAAGCCAGGCACAGAAAGTCAAGGGTTGACTATCTTCTCTTACATGCAGAAGCTAGAGCTATGTGAAGGAGAGCAAGGGAGTTGGATCTTATGAAAATAGGGGAAAGATCAGTGAAGGATAGGAAGGAGATTGAGAGGGAGGGAGAAGGGACAGGTAAAGGGAGGAAATGGGGAATGAATTGGACAAAATCACACTTTGTCCATGTGTAAATATACCACAGTGAATTATACCCCCCAAAAAAAGAAGCTTAGTAAATAATATTAATATTTTTAAGAGCTAAAAATTTCAGTGAAAGAGAAAAGAGTTGTGACGAAACAGAGGAATTCTAAATTTCAATTAAATATAAATAGAAACCCATCATTTAGAAAAACAAACACCCTACCATCCATGAGCACACCCAACCCCAGATCTTGGTGGCTGCATGCTTTCTGCAAGGAGAAACCGGGGCTAGTATAGACACCTATTCCCGGGCTGTGTTCTGCAAAGGATACCTCTTCCTGCCAGCAGCTCAACACTAATGAGGTCATGGCAAAAATGATGCAGGCCCTGGCTTAAAGAGTTCTTCACTGGAAAAATGTGCAAACCAAAAAGAATGATTATTATTGATCGTGAAACATCGTGTGATTAAAAACCAATGAGTTTACGGTGGTCTCTCATCACCCCCCTAAATGGTGAGAAGTGGGGATAAGGTCAAGTTCTTACTAAGGAACGTTACACAAGAAATGTAGAAAAAAATGGCAGAATTAAAAAATTGTTTAAAATCCCCCATAGAGTAACATGTTTCAGGTAGAGACCGTCAGTGGGTGCTGAAGTGGCATATTACCATTGTACAATGTATTATTTCATGGATTTCTTTATCATCGCAAAGGAAAGTGTACTTTTAAAATTACAGAGATCTCGGGCTGGGGAGATAGCTCAGCTGGTAGAGTGCTTGCCTTGCAAGCACAAGGCCCTGAGTTCGATCCCCAGTACCACCAAAAAAAAAAAAGAGTGTAAAATTACAGAGATCTCTTGTGAACACTTTCAACAAGTCAATCAAAGGTGGCATCATTGAAACCAAGCAACTGACAACACACACTAAGAAGTAAGATCCAACCTGTGAGACTTCAGTGCCCCAAATGCCCAACTTAATTTCCAGACCTGGACGTCGGTTCATTTAAGCTATGTGATGAGGAAGAGAGAAGGTCTTCCTCAAAGACACCCCACCTGGACCCTTGAACAAGTCAGTGTCACGGCAGAGGGCAAAGGAAAACCAGAGACTCTTCTAGATGGCGAGAAAATAAAGAAATTAACTCCAAACTCGATGTTTGAATACGCATAAGTCTCTGCTTCAGGAAGGAGGGAGTTGTAAAAGAACTTCTGGGATGACTGAGACATTTGTACATGAACTTGATATCAGAGGTCATTACAGAAGAGTGGTACCTCCTTAGGTGTGAAGATGGAGCTATTGCGACACAGGAGAATGCTCTCGTTCTCCAGAGATAGGTGTGACGGACTGTGGAGTGAGGCCTTAGCATGTCGACAACTTAATGTAAAATGTGCCCTTGACCTCATACCAGGTGGGGACTGGCAGTACACGAGGCAGCAACCTTGGGGATGGTCCTGTAGGTGCTCTTTGTGCTGTTCTTTCAGCTTTTCTGTAGGTTTGAAAATTTTCACAACACACAGTTGAGGGGGAAAACAAAGCAATGGAAGAGCTAAGTGTGGAAGAGATAAGAATTGGGGGGAAACGTCCTCTTTTTGACCAGTGAGAAGTTTAGTTACAAGTTTCAGCACAATAGCAGGATCTGAAGCCAAATATCAGTGATTTTGAAGGTGAGACAAATGGAGACGGGTAAGGAAAGCCTTCACATATGAGCAATTGGAATGAAAAAGAGAGACAAGAGATTGTGTTAAGGTAGAAATATTGGTGGAACCAGAGAACTTAGAAATAGTTCTGGATGGAGGGTAAAGAGCTTGCTGAGAAGACCAGGAAGAACATACTGGAAAGACAGTTATGGAAACTTCCAGAAACAGGTCCCGGGTGGGTGGGTGGGTGGGTGGACAATATATCTAAGGCTTGGTTTGGCTCTGAGTGAGGTAAGAGACACACCGTCCTTTGATACCAGAGGTCAAGAGGGTCGAGGGTGTGCATTGAGAGCAGGCTGAGAGAAAGCATGCCTGAGGCTGGGAATTCCTCCAACCATCCAGAGCAAGGCAGGTGCTGAAAATGAAAAGAGAGGCTTTCAAGAGGGCAGCTGAAGGGAGGAGTGATCATTAATGGGAATAGGACTGTTTGGTTATTGGGTGGAGAGACACCCATCAGCAAGGGGTGTGGTTTCTCCATTTTTCTAGGCAGGTGATGTGAAAATAGCAGAATGCAAGGGGCTGGGTGGTCCTGAAGGGGAATCTGATGATGGTTGGTGAAGGCCCAGGCCAGACTGAGAAGGAAGGGGATGAGGACAGAGAAAAGGCAGAAATGGGGAGATGCCTAAGAGGTCTAAGATCAGTTAGGTGGGTGAGAAGTGCCCAGAGAGCAGCAAGAGACAGCCAGCCCCGGGGATCTCAGAGGTCTGAAGTGGAGCAGTTCCGGGTGAGGACCAAGTTATGCCATGGAGCTGGTGGCCTAAGTCGGGGAGAGAGTTGATGCTGGTAACCAGTGTCCCCGAAATGGTGGGTCTTTAGTTACATGAATGTGGCTTTTCTCCAGTTTTCATCAGACGTTTGAAGGCATTTCTGCCAGTGAGGGGTCCGATCTTGGTTTATGGCCATTTGTTTTTAATTGCCTACTCAAATTTTAATTGCCCTATTCAGTTTCTTTTTTTCTAACTAAGAGGTCTTGGAAAGAGTCAAAAGTGAAGCATGAATCCCCCTTCTAGGATTTATTTTAAGGAAGTCTCTGGGGTGCACATGAAGCCAGTCTGCACATGAGAGCAAACCTGAGAGGCCCCCAGGAGAGGACTGGCTATTGAAGTCAAAGCCGTCCAGAGCGACTCTCCTGTAGCCAGTCAAAAAATGACAGTATGGATACATTTATTGCAAAAATGAGTGACACAACAGTATGTTTGCCGTGAACCTATTTTTTTTTATTAAAAAATATATCTTTCATGGACAACATTATGAATCTCTGAGTGGTAGATATTCATGGGTGATTTTTCTCTTTTTGTTTCTCTGCATTTTCTGCAATGAGTTTTCATTTTCTACAATGAGTTGTGTGACATATGTAATAAAGAAGATTGAATTTCAAATAAATTGAAATTACCACATAAATATACCTTTCGCATGACTGTTAAACAAACAAACCCTTTATTGTCTTGGTTGTTATTACTAAATCAGTGTTTGTTTGTTGTGATGAATTCGGAAAATATAGATGAAAGAAGTAAATAACTACTTAGGATCCTAACACCAGCATGTGAGGCCTGAGCTATGATTTGGACGTGGTTTGAGTGTGTCCCCCAAAGTTTCTTGTGCTAGATGTGTGGTCCATAATGTGGCAGGAAGAGGTTGTGGTGAGACGTTTAAGAGGTGGGGCCTAGTGATGGTATATAGGTCAGATGGTCCCATACTCAGAGGAAATTAATGCCGGTCTCATGGAGTGAGTCACTTCAGAGAACAACAGTTTGTAATAATGGAAGGCTGCCCTATGTGCTTGGCCCCTTCTTCATACGACAGATTCCCTTTCCGTTTATCAGTCATGGTGCTGGGATGCTGGTGCTATGCTCTGTGGACCCTCCAGACATTAGAATTGTCAACCAAACAGATGTCTTTATAAAGTACTCGGCCTCATGCATTTTGTGATAGCAACACAAAGCAGACTAAGACAGCGGGTTAACATTGTGGCATACCCTTTGAGATATTTTATTTTTATTTTTCAAAAGTAGTATCATCTATCACTTGGTTAAAATTATTTTTGCTTACTTAAATAATCCTTGCATTAAATACTCTCACTCTATATTACTTTTAAATTTTTTAAAAAAAATTCTTGATGAACCTCTTTTTACTTATTTGTATGTGGTGCTAAGAATCAAATCCAGTGTCTCACACATGCTAGACAAGTGTTCTACCACTGAACCACAACCCCAGCCCCTCACTCTGTATTACTTTGAATGATTTCTTGATGTTTAAAAAAATATATGAGAATTTCTTTAGTCTTCTACAGACACTTAAGTTATTTAGTTTATTTGTGTGTGGGGACCCTGTCATACAGAATACTGTCGGAGCTTTCATGTGAATACAATGTTGAGCACATCCAGGACCTGTCCTTAGATTTCTAGAAGTAGAATTAATGGATTCAAGAGTTTTCTCAAATGCCTAAAACTAATATTAAATGTCTTACTAAATACCTATTTCCCAACATTTCTTTCAACTCTGAAATTTTAAAAACTGCCATTTTAAAAGAAAACATGACATTTATGCAAGCCTATTATTTTGACTTTTAAAATTTTACTATAGAGGTTGAACAATATTACATTCTTATAGGGCCTTGGTATTTCTTCTTCTATTCATTTCCTTGGCTGTCTTTTCTAATATAATATTTGTCATTCTCTGAGTAATATTAATTTTTTGATTATCACATATTTTATGAATATTTTTCCTCATTGCTCATTCACCTTTACTTATTTATCATGGCCACACAGTTAAAGGACAATGATAGCAGTGGCTAGCACTTAGCGAGCACTTATAATACATCAGTTGTATGTCAGGCACATGGAATGTGTCACTTACTCAGCCCGCCAACATTATTGTGAGATACGGCTACTACGGAGGGTAAGGACCAAGGCTTACAGAAGTTCACGTGCCCAAGACCACACAGCTGGGAAGTGGTAAACCCTGCTTCTTACTTCTGAGCTTCTATCATGTCTTTTCTGGTTTCTACCTTGCATGTCATGCTCAATAAGGCATAATCCCGGCAAGTTTTTTAAAATAACTAAGTTGAGGCTGGGTGTGGTGGCACGTGTGTCTGGTCCCAGCAGCTCGGGAAACTGAGGCAGGAGGATGGCAAATTCAGAAGCCAGCCTCAGCAACTCAGTAAGGCACTGTCATAATTCAAAAAATCTATCTATCTATCTATCTATCTATCTATCTATCTATCTATCTATCCATATATATATATACATGCACAAAGGGCTGGGGATGTGACTCAGTGGCTCAGTGGTAAATGCCCCTGGTACCACAAAACAAAACAAAACACGAAGTTGAATCTTTATGCAATGCTACATAACAATCCTGACTTTGCATTTTCAGAACAAATCGTATGTATACAAGAATGTGTAACTATTGTATTTAAAAAGTACATATAATTAAATAACAATAAAGAAGTCAGAGGAGATATACTTTAACAATTTGCTCCATGTAAGCTTAGATAGAAAAGGAGCAATATTCACTTCTAATTTAGGCACATATAGTTTTTTTTTTTTTTTTTAAACCTAAACTTGGTAGGAAAATGTATTGCATCTATTTAAAGAGAACACATTTCTGGGCTTGTTCAGAAGGCATGACCGAGGCCTTGAATATACCTTTTCTTCTCTGCACGTTTGGACAGGCGTTCATTGGACAGGCATTTGTTCGACCATTTGAGATGTTTGGGAGTCTACTTTGGTTTGGTCTTGGGCTGGATGCCCAGAATACTGAGATGAGATGATTTACTCTGTCCCTCCTCTGAGTCTAGCAGGGAGACAAATGGACAACTCCAGGGTGATAGTTGCCATATGAACGAGGCAGAGAACAGGAAGAACAAAGGGGAACAGAGTTGGCCTGCAGGTGTCAGGGGAAACTTCACACTCCAGCTCCTAGACTCCCTTGCCTCCTCCAGCCTGGGGGGAGCAGGAGGATTCTGTTACTAATCTGAGGTTACCTCCTGTGGTTGGCTTCTTCCACTCCTACTCCACATTTTAGAAATAATCCCTTAGTAAATAATCCCTCTAAATTTACCTCCCCCTGAGTGTGGTCTCTTGTTCCTCTGGGACTTTTACATTTAGATGGTGGCTTTGACCGCGGGGCACTGACTGAGCTCAGGAAGCAACATGGTGTAGGGTGGCTGGCATTGAACCTGGGTGTTGAAATCCAAGGCCACTTCAGGAAATATCTCTACAGGTACCAGTGTTAAAGGGGAGAAAACTG
This sequence comes from Sciurus carolinensis, assembly GCF_902686445.1. Lineage (NCBI taxonomy): Eukaryota > Metazoa > Chordata > Mammalia > Rodentia > Sciuridae > Sciurus > Sciurus carolinensis. The sequence goes on from NC_062227.1 coordinate 36,939,488, forward strand.
GGAGGTGGCAGGTGGCAGGTGGCAGGTGGTACCAGGCTCATGAGTCAGAGAGATCAAACTCGGAAGACTTCCAGAAACCATTCTTGAGATGGGATGGAGCCAGAGGAAAACCATTTGGTGACTGTTTGTTTGAAACTCTACAGCTGATGTTTTTGAGAAAAACTACTTAGATAAGAAAATTGAGATTTCAGTAAGTTATTAATTTGCCCATTCATTCATTCAGCCGATACTGAGGGCATGTTATGAACAGAAGCTGTTGTAGGGATAAAGAGTGAATGAAACAAACAAAACCCCCTTACTTCAGAGGGTCAGATTCAAACCAAACTACTCTGCCTCTGAACACACTCCACACTGTCTCAAGATGTCTTTATCATTTTTTTTTTCTTTTTTGGCACTGGGATTTAAATACAGGGGCATTCTACCACTGAGCTACATCCCTAGCCCCTTTTTAAAAATTTGAGACAGGACCTCACTAGGTTGCTGAGGCTGGCCTTGAACTTTCGATCCTTCTGCCTCAGCCTCTCAAGTCACTGGGATTACAGATGAGCGCCACTGCACCTGGGTCCCCTTAAGTATTGGATAAAATTTCATTTGACCAAAACATTGCTAGAAAGACCCACTCTTCGGCCACTTCCTGGGACACCACAGACCCAGGTCTCCACATCTCCTCTTCCAGATGTACGCTTGTAACTAAGCCAGGCAGCATCTCCAAACGTCTAGAACTTTTTCCTGGTAAGTCCTCACCAGGGCCAGTCACAAAAGCCAATACTGTGCTTATTACTGAGCCTTTGGGTCTATTTTTTAAAAATACAGAGAATAAAAAGATTAGCTGCCTACAAGCTCCCCCATCTGTTCAAATGGAAAAACTTCACAAAATCTGAGGGTGCTGGGCAGCGCAGATTCAAGGTTCTATTTTTGAAAAGCATTAAAAAAGTGAAACAACTCTTTATGTGATTTTTTTTCCAAATGTAAATGTCCATTTCAATTTAAAGGATATCTTATAAGGGCATGATTAAGAACACAAACTTGAGTTCCAGGACTAATTCTCTTTGTTAGTTATGTAACTTCAGGTAATTTTGTAGCATCTCTAAATCTTGATTTCTTCCTCCAAAATGAGGATGATCAGAACTCTTGAAGTTTTCATGAGGACACATTGAGATATGCATGTATTATACTTAACAATGCCAGGCAAGTAGTAAGTGCTCAATAAACAGAGACACTTCATCATAAACATTATCTCTTCTACTTACCATGCCCCTCCCAAGAAGAGACAGCAATTGTGCAATCTAAATCTTTGTACTCAGAGCAGCAAATTCCAAGATGCTTTTTAAAAGAATGCTTTATATAAATTTAGAGAGAAACCATAAACTTCATTTAACCTAAGAAATAGAAGCAGAACGGAGACTCTGATGTAGTTAATAGAGTTTAGACATTTACTGAAGTTATAAAGCTCTATCAAGATCAGACTTAATCTAAATTCATGCCATTTACTTTATTCTGTTGCTCATATTTAACTTAGCCACTGAGGAAATGATGCAGTAATTTATGGATATATTCAGAGGCAGCTCTTTTCTTATAAGATTCAGTTAACAACCTTAACAAGGTATTGGTTACATAAAATGTACATTCTTTCTCCACCACCCATCTGGCTGCTGGACTGGTTCCCAGATAAGGACAAGTTGCCTCTGCCTTGGTCTGCTGCACCTGTTCCAGACAATGGGCTGGTTGATGGTCCCTCAGCAAAGGACAGTTACGGACTCATGCAAGTATAAGCAGGGAGGGGGAGGAGGGACTTTATTTTTTCTCCATCCAGGGGCACATATGATTATTTTGGACTTCAAATTTCTTTTTCCTGTGTAGTGTGCAATACTTATAACATGTTCTTTTATTTTTCTTGATGCATTTGTACTCAGTGAGAAAATTGAAGCTGGGACCAGATTATAGTAATGAAAACCCTAGTTCTCCTTGTGGTAGAGCCTCTCAGGCAGTAGGCTGACTAGTCAGCAGGTGCACCAAGATATTGACCCCTGGCCCCTGGGCCTGCCCGTCAGGGCGGGGGTGGCCCATGTCTCCTAGCTGGTCATTCTCCTGGTCTTACAGCCTTGTCCATTAACTGTGTGTGCCACACAAACACCTCCATGTTTTATGTGTGCCATGATGTGGAAAAGGATGGGAAGCACTGTCTTGGGGGAAGAAGGGGTTTTGAGCTGCTCCCTTCAAAACAAGGCTAAAGAAAATGGGCAATGCCCATCCTGTATCTCATGGAGCATAAGAAGGCAGCAGGAAGCAATCAAGATGGAGAAATCAGGAGGGAAGCTGGGAGGTCTTTTTGCCTTTTGATGAGAAGTAAGGCAAGGTCGAGCTGGCAGGAACTCAGACGACAAAATAAGAGGCTCCCATCTTTTTTAACATTCAAAACAGTGATCTCATACTTGCCCTCATTATTTGCAGTTCTTCACAGCAAACAACTTCTTGGGAAGCTTTGAAAACAACTTGCAACTTAATAGGAGAAGTCATTTACTCCCAGTGACCAGCTCTGGGCCGGGCATTATTTGGATTTAGAATTTTAGCTGACTGTGACTGAACTGTGAACCTCAGGTGAGTGACACCTGGTTGGGGGCCATGACCTGGCACGTCTCTGGGCAACTTGCAGTGCCTTTCTCAAAACTCCTCACCTGCAGGAGGAGTCTGGTTGGGTAGCAGGGCAGTCATTGTATAACTATGTGAAAATTTGTGTGTGGAAATCTGAGTGACCTGACAACACACTATTGGTTTACTCTAGCAACGTCCCATGCTTTTTATAGACTGGCATCCCAGGCAGCAGGCCATCTGGCTTGCCCCTTAGCTTGACCCTGGCTGTGGTGAAGCATGGGCTTTGACATCACAGAACTGAGTTCAAGGTCTGTGTCTGCCACTCATTAGCTGTGCAGTCTTGGGTGAGCTATTTAATGTCCCTAAGCCACAGAGTACAAATCAAAGAGATGTAGATAATAATACAACTTATTTCATGGTGTTGCTTGAACAGTGTGTGCCAAGAAGAACTTAATGCATGTTCACTCTTGTTTTTACTCCTGTAACAACAATAAAAAGCATCTGTAGAACTAATGGCAACAAGATCATATATATATGATCATGTGCATACAGACACACACATATATGTTTAAATATTCATGTGTGTGTGTATGTGTGTTTCAAAGAGTCTTGTGGTCAAAAGGCCTAGTGAGGGACCCAGAAAGACAATGCACCATAGCAGGACAAGAAATTATATTGAGGTGAAAGTTGAGGAAAATAAGTAACAAACCAGCAAGCCCCTGGAACCCTGAGCACCACCCTGTGAAATCAGATTTGCAATTAAAATAGAACAGACATGAACATGATCTATTCCCGTTCCTGTGCTTAAAGTCATGTGGTTTAGTGGAAATATGTAGTTTATTCATAATGCTGTTTCAATTTCTCACAACTAAGAGTTTTTGTTTCTTTCTTAAGTCTCAGGCATTTTCAACTGAGAGACCCAATTGATCGTTTAGGGTGGGAAGGGGAAGTTAGAAAAATTTGATGTTGTCAGGTTTTAATAATCATTTTTTTCTGGTAAGTTTTAAAAGGAGCCACAGTTCTCTATGGCTTAGATGACAGCTATTGTAAAGAAAAAATAAATAAATAAATAAATTAAAAAAAAAAAAAACAAGGAAAATCTACAATTGACAGGCTACTTTTATATTTCTAAAGGATTCTCTTCTAAATCCTTTGACAAGATCAGGCAGAGTAAAAGTGTGTTAAAGCCTTAAACATGTTATTGTCTTAGACTTGAAATCAGAAATATATATTCATTTTAAGTTGCAAGATAGAAACGTAGTACTTTGGGGATCTTTGAAAATTTCATCTTCCTTTCTTAAGTGCTTTCAAAACAAGGTAAAAATATAAATAATGCATATAGTACTTCTTGATTAAAATTAAAACCAAGTCCTTGATGACACGTTGACACTGGTTCAGAGCCACCCGCCCCCAAGGTACATGTGCTGTGAGGGAGCTGTCCATAATCATTTGGTTTTCCAATGAATTAACCTTCTGTCCCAGCACAGTCTTCTCAGTTGCTGTGTCTGCTTCCTAGTTCCTTTGGCAAAGGATCCTGAGTGGCTATCAACTTAACAAGTGAAAAAGTTGACTATTTTGAGGCACATGAATTATTTCAGCACTTCAGATTATCCTTGGTTAATTTTTTATGATTTTTGATGATATGAAAAAAAGATTTAAATTATTCTTCTTTAATACAACTTTACAGAGGTGCTTGCAGAGAGGCTCAGAAATTCTTGAAATGGACACAATTTTCTCGTGTTTCAGGTGGCAGATGTCTGGGGTGAGCCTGAGAACTTGACATTTTAGTCTCAGGAGTAATGCTACAGATGCACATTTTTAGGGGTGGGTCAAAAGGAGAGTGTGACTGAAATATTGAGGACTTTATTCTTCCTTAAGGAATTCTAAAGGTAATTATATTTATTGTTAAAAAAAATTCCAGTATTGAGAATGTATAAAGTGAAAACTGAAAAGATTGCTTAACTATCAGTCTAGCTCCTCATAGGACACTACAATTAATAGCATAGTTTACACAGTAGAACATTCTGAAAGTCTCTGTGGCACATAGAAGGATTTTTACATTTGTCTTTGTGATTTATACACATAGGATCACTCTACATGATGTTCAGCTACCGCTATTTTTTCTTTTCATTTAGCAGTATATCATAAGTATCTTTCCATTCATATAGATTGACCTCCTCATTTTCAGTTACTTAATTGTATTCTACTGAATAGAAAACCCACACATTTTAGGCAGATAACAATTTTATGTGTTTAGAAATTTCTTATTACAATTGGTCAATGATTCTTCTTGTATCTTTTTGACTCACATAAGCATACTCTGTAGGTTAAATTCTTAGAATTGGAATTACTTAGCTAAAGTGGTATGCATATTTAAAATTTTACTTATTATTACCAAATGACCACAAAAAGAGTTATACCAATTTAAACTCCACCCATAATAGATCAGCAAATTTTTTATTCATATTGTCTAGACTTCAGCATTAACAAGCTTTGAAACTCTTGTATTTTTATGATTTTAAGTGGTATTTAAAAATTGTGAATGAGGAATATTCCTTTATGTTTACTAATCCTTTGCCTTTCCCTTATGTGAATTTTCCATTTTCCATGCATCTATTTTTTTATGTCTAATAGTTTTGTTGCACAGTAAAGGAGTTAGATATCTGTGTGCAAATCTAAATATGTCTTAATTCCACTCTCTTTTAAGTTAGATTATGGAAGTATTTTGTGGATATCTTTAATATTTGTGCAGTAAATTTATTGAATACTCTATGATGATGTATCCATTTCCTGCTATTCTTAGAAAGTTGTTTACCCATTTATGTCTGTTTCAAAAAAAATGGGCTATTTTCTTCTAGTACTTTTATGATTTATTGCTTTTTGGTGATATCCTATGCTTAAAATTTTGATACACTTGACATTTATTTTGGTGCAATTCTTGAGAAAGGGGTCCTGATAAGTTTTTCTGCAGATGGCTAGCCAGTTTTGAATATAGTGCTGACTGGAGAACACATCTTTCCCCTTTGGCTTACATCCTTTACTCGCATAAAATGTCCACCAGAGTTCAAGTCTAGTCTTAACTTTGCTCCACTTACTACTCTATCTTCATTTGAATTTATGTAGCCTTCTATTTCATCATGTTTTACCTTCTAGTCCTCCAGGTTTATTCCTCATTTTTCTGTAATTCCTTACTAAAGAGGCTGAAATGACCTTCAGTTGTTAGTATACATTAGGCAGTTATGTTCCCAGATAAAAACCTGTTTGTCCCTACAAGGCCAGCACCGTCTTGCTGTCTGCGGTTTCAGCAATGAGTAAGAAAGAAAAGGTCCCTGTTCTTACTGAGTTTACATGGGGCAGTGGGGAGCGGACAACAGAAGATTAACAAATAAATAACGTAATGTTGTGCCAGGAAGGGGAATGAAAAAAATAAATTATGGTGATGAGCTAGGGAGCGAGGGGGAGGGAGGTATTTTAGATAAGCTATTTGGGGAAGGTTTTATGAGTGACATTTGGGCATAGCCTTAAGTTAGTTAGGCTTCAGTTTATCATATCTGGTTTCCTTCTAAATAACTTGACCTTGATACTTCAGTGTCTAAAATAGGATTTGTCATCTTTCCCTTAAAATCTGTTCCCCTCTGATCTTTGCCATTTTGGTTGGTATTCACATGATGTTGCTTAGTTGCCCCAACCCTGAAACTTTCTGGTCGCTTTGTTTCTTTCCTTTGTTTCCCACGTGGCCAATAGGTGGGTCTAGAGCGCCTCCTCTAGGATGTCTCCAGTGTGTCTTTTCCTTGGTCATTACTGTGGTGTGTGTTTAAAATTACCCAGTGATAAGACTGTCTGCCTCCAGTGTCTCCTCTCTTTGACCTATACTCTTCATCAGCCTTCTCAAATTTAGCTTCCGGATCACAACCTTTGAGCTGCTCCAAGTGGAAAAATACTTTTCAGCCTTGGGAGTGCCCCCCATGAACTGTTTCATCTCAGCTTTGAGATCATGCAAAATCCGAGCTCAGCCCAGTTCTCAACTCTTCTTTCCAAACGAACACTTACTTCCTGTCGGGTTCTGCTCTCAACACTAGGTATGGATTCACTGAATCCTCACAACAGCCTTCTGAAGAAGATCACCATTTTACAAATGAGAAAACGGGGACACAGACACTGGTTTGTCTGAAGCCATGGAGCCAGCACATGCACGTCCAGCATTTCCATGGAGAAAGTTCTTCAGTCTGACCTTCTTCAATTTCAAAATCCATTTCTGCTTGTGTGTGGTGGAAGACTGACCCTCCAGACTGGAAGCACTCTCTCACTATCTCCATTTCTGCTTGTCCAAGTCGTTGAGGCCCAGCTCCATGGTCTCCTGTCCCCTTCTCTAACCATTCTTGCCCTGAGCAGTTTTTCCACCTCTGAACTCTCTGCAGATTTTCAGGACATGTCACCCACCACCACACGGTGCTGCATACAATTTCATATATGTGTTTTGTTTTTGCAACTTGATTAAAAACTATTTTAAGGAAGTGGCTTATTCCTCTGGCACTTAACTCACATAGTTAATGTTGAGAGTTGACCAGAGCAGTCAGAGGACACTTCATGAAATAAAGCCTGTATCCAGATCTTGGTGATAAACAGTATATTTAAATTTAAAATTGTCATTTGAAACTTTAAGACTGAAGATACAACTTCACTAAACAAATGCTTATTGTGCGCATGCTTCGCACCTGGCCTTATTGCACAAATGAGACTTAGTCAAAATGGGCCAGGTCATGTAGTGATTACGAACAATCATCAAGCCCCTGTGGTTTAAAATGAAAGGTTTCTTTCTTGACCACACTAGCTGTCCTTTGATGGCTGCCAGGGGGATTATGCTCAAAATAATCACTCAGAGAGTGAGCCCGGTGGAGCAGCCCCCACTCTGAAAGGCAAAGGATGCTGTGTCAGAGGGAGGAGGGAACATGGCAGGGTATGTACTGGCTGTGAAAGGCTCGGCCCATGGTGGAACCCGTCCCTTCTGCTCACAGGGTCAAATAAAATGACACGGCCTCATCCAAATTCTAGTCAGGGAAACATACTCCCACCCTGGATCCAGAAGGAGAGAAAACTGAACAGCTGAACAGTTATCACAGTCCCCACAGTCAAAGATCTCTGCTTTCCAGAGCTTCTTCCAGATTCTAGAGGGAACACGCACAGTAAGTAATAGATAAGGTAGGTACAGAAATTACGGAATGGGCTCCAAGATGAGATGTGTTATAGAAAAGGAAAGAAAAATGTAGCAGAGTAAGGGAGCTGGGAATGTTGGAAGCAAGAGGACAGAAGAAATGGGGTGTTGGTGAAGATGGTGACTCTGAACAAGGTCGTGAGGAGGGCAAACGGACGGTCATGAGGCTGTCCGGGGAAAGAGAGCTCTAGGCAGAGGGAGCAGCAGAGCAAAGGCCTGAAGTGGGAATTTGAGGAAAATTAAGGAAGTTAGGAAGGCTGCAGCAGAGGGGAATGGGCAGAGGCTGGTCGCTGACAGAGGCAGGTTGCCAAGGCTAGACCTCGTGCTACCTTAGAAGCGGTAGGAAGATTCTGATTTTCACTCAAGTCATGGCGAGCCATGGTGGGGTTCGAAGCAGAAAAATAGCATGATTTCACTGAAGTTTAAAAGACTCTGTCTTGAGAATGGACTTTCCCAGGGTGAAGAGGAAGGCAGGGAGGTGCTGGCAAAGCACCCCAGTCTCTGGGCAGGAGCTGGTGGCAGCTCTCAAGAGGTGATGGCAAGCTTCCTTGCCGAGGACTCTGATTTCAGGGTTCCTTTCAAGCATGTGTGATTTATGTGGTTTTAGTTTCAAACGCTGCACAGCTCTGGGAGTGAAATCATGTTTCTTCCCATGACCCCCACGATGGCCTCTGCCTTCCTCCAATGTCACCCTTTGACACTCTGCTCCTTGTTCACTAGCTCTGGCTACACTGGACTCCCTTTGGTCACTTGATTAGACGAAATTCTTCCCAGCTGCGTGGACATTCCCTTTACCCAGAATATACTCTTTCTTTTTTTTTTAGGTCTCAGCTCAAATGCCTCTTTTTTGAGAGGCCTTTCCTAACCACTTAAATCAAGGAGGCCTCTGCTGCTTATTCTTGGTTCAGTTACTCTGTGTATTTCCTCCATGGCCGTTATTACAGTCTGCAATCCCATGGTCAGTTTTCTGTTTCTAACCACTATAGTGTAAGATCCACAACCAAACTGCTGGGATCTGGTCTGTCTTGTTCTATGTGGGATTCTCAGTGCCTAGAATAGTGTCTGGAAGAATAATCCAGAACATGGCAAACTATTCTCTCCTTATCTGTGGTTTCTCCTTCCGTGGTTTCAATTACCAATGGTCCACTGTAGTCTGAAAAGATTAAGTGGAAAATTCTGGAAATAAAGTTTTAAATTGCATGCCATTCGGAGTAGCGCTCCAGCTGTCCAGGAAGCGACTCATCCCTTTCCTAGCGTATCCGCTCTGTGTATGCCACCCACCCGTTAGTATACACTGGGTTCAGTACTACGCTTGATTTCAGGCATCCCATGGGGAACTTGGAATATTTTCCATAGATAGTAGGGACTACCATGATGAATCAGGTGTCTCAAAGGATAAGTAGGCATCATTGAGAAGATAATGGCAGGACAGTAAACAGAGGCCCTAAGGGAGGTTAAGATTTTTAAGTATCTTGTAAAAGCTTGAGGGTGGTGCTTTGGATGGGAACATATCTTTTGAATGCCAGACTGGACATGGCTGCTCTGAGCATCCTGGGGACTTACCATACTCCACTGCAATGATCTGTTTGTGTTCTCTGTTTCCTTCAAAATGGACTATGGGCGATCTCCCTTTTATCCTATCGCCTAAGTACTTGACAAAATACTTATTGTACCAAACTGTTTTGACTTCATGTCTTCAAACTCTCATGCTGAGCTCTCTAATTAGATCCTTATTAAATGTAAAATGTTATCATGAATCTTGCAGAGCCTTCATGGAAAAAACTTTGCTTGCATGCCATGTTTTTTTGGACACATTGTGATGTTTCTAATCAAGCCACCATCTGGGCCATATATTCCATTAACTCTATTTTATTGTGTTCCATCAATTCACGACAACATTTCCAAATCTGAGGTACAGGACTGAAACTATGATCTATTGCCAACTCAAGGAGGTGTCTATTTCCTTTCTGAAGTTTTAAGACCCAATATGTTTGACATGAAAGAAAGAAGGGACTAATAAAGTTAAAAGCAGCACTCAGGAGTGGGTGGTGGATGCTAGCAGGAGATGGCAGGCATAGCAAAGTTCTTTAACTGGATGGGAGAGTGTAAGTATCAGAGATGAAGGGGCAATTGAAGCACTTTCTCTAGCCAGTATCTGGAACACAGATGAACTGCTTAAAAGAATAGCAAACATTCATGAAAGAGAAGTTTGTAGAATGTGGGGAAGCCCATGGTAGGAGGAAACCAAGATGTGAAGGATGTTTTCTGAATCTTAATTGCTGTTAAATTGGTTCTTCTGAAAACCTATGAGTGATTTTAGGTCCAGCTCAAAAAATTTTTTTGATTAACAACCAGTTTCTGTATATTCGCCTGGTGCTTGAAAGCTTTCAAACACTGGCAAAATCCATCATCTCATCGGATCCTCCCAACAACTATATGGTAGGCAGAATGGCATTATTATTTGCATTTGATAAATGAGGAGAGAGAGGTTCTGAATGCTGGGCCCTTTGCCAAGAGCTAAGTAGCAGAGCTTCAGACATGGGTCTTTTGACAATATGCCTATTTATCCTCTCTATCTTTCTTTGTTGTTTAAATCTACTGTTTTATTAGATGAGGTTCCCCTGGCCAAGATTTCAGGTGCAAGTGAAGTAAGGAGCGCTTTCAGGGCAAGTCAGTAGGGGCCAGGTACGGCAGGACAGAGGAGGGGAAGACCCAGACATGGCCTGATTTCTGAGGGAGGGCTCCTGAGAGCATCTGTCACATCTCAGAACTGCCTTCACTTGTGTACCCCACCTGCTTCCATCACTGCCCGGTCATCAGAGGTACCCTCTACCACCCGAGACTAGCAGGAAGGACCCAGTGCCCCAGAGAATTCCTCGAATTGTGGCAATGCCAACAGAGGGATTCCAATAGCGAACCCCAAACCTGGGCTAATCAGGAGGACTAAACAGGCTACTATAATTGGAATAAGTGAAAACAAACTAGATTTTAAAAAATGTTACATGAATATAAGAAATCACTTTATTCTCTGGTGTATTCTTAGGGCTGGTGGAGTCATCTGGGCATCTTTGAAATCAGTCAGAGAGAGTTTTGGTAATCTGACTCTCTCCCTGAAGAATCTGATCGGAAGATGTTCACTAAGAAAAAAGGCTTGTGGTCAAGGCTGGGCATGGTTTCACTGAATTTACAGAAATTCATTCTATTAACTCCTTCTTTTCAGACAAAAGGTGAATCCTGGAGGACAAGCGTGTTAGCTTCAAGCCCATGACTGGTAAAAGGGAGAATCTGAATGTGAACTCAGGTTCCTTGATGACCAAAGCAGAGTCCTTTCCAGGACCCCGTGTACTGAGCTTCAGGAAGCAATTCTCTTCTCACCTGGGCAAGAAGGAGGCCAGAATCCAAAAGGGGACAGGTATCCCAGACTCTGATAATCAGCATTCCTAAAGCGCACTCCTGCATAGTCTCTCAAATACTTTGGAAGTCCTTCTCTGCCATGGACAGGATCTCCCCAGACAGAAAGAAAAATACCCTTGTGACTCATTTGCATGGTGTGGCAAAGTCACATGAATTTGGGAAGCCACCAGGGTGCTCTGAGGTCAGGAGGCTGGGGGCAGGAGAGTGTATTACTTCCTAGGCGGTTTTCACAGTAGCAATTGTGATCTGATGAATCTCAGAGTTTACAAGAGGGAAAAATCCAACTCCTTGACTCTCCTTCATGAAGTCATATCAAGTATTTAAACATAGCAACTTGGGCTAGATGTTTATTTTAGTTTTATTTTTTATTTATTTTGTCTTTCTATGAGGAATCTGGAGAGAAGGATGAGAGGGAGATTTGGGGTTGGGGCAGCCCAGGTGCCTCGCCAGGTCCTTCAATGAACTAGGAACATCTTCAACGTCAAAGTCAGAATCATCCTATGACAAGTTCCACAAGCATACCCTATTCTACTATCTTAAAATTCTAAGAAAAATATGCATCCTTAAAGAAAAATAGTTCCTTGCTAACATATAAACCCATTTAATTTTCACTGAAGTTTAAAAAAAGAAGTTTAAACAAAACCCAGATGGAAGCTGTCTAAATGCTTGGGTTGGAAAGAAGATTGGGTCAAATACAACCGTAAGCCCTGGAGCAATGGGCTGCTGCAGGGAGTACAGATCTATCCACATTTAGTCTAAATGTAGGGTGACCTTTCACTACTGAGCCTTGAGCTTGAAGTTGGCTACGGTTATTGGAAATCATTTCCAAAGGTCGTTTGTTAAAAAAAAAAAAAAAAAGTAATAGGGATTTAACGACACTTCGCATACATGTGGAAATCCAAAGCCAAATTTGCAACGTTGGCCAAAAAGTCATAGTTGATTGTGGAATTGCAGAGTTTTGAAAACAACCTCAAAGATCTAGGCCACACAGATATCAATTTAAATGTCTTTCCTTACCCATTAGTACAATCGTTCCTCTGTATATTGCTAAACTATTTACCAACACCTTGTGAATGGCAGAAAAAGAATATGTGTTATTATAGACATAAGAGGAAGTTACTGAGGGTCCTTTTCTTTCATTAGATCAGGGCCAATACCGCACTGAAATCAAGCAGAGAACCTTTGCACGAGCAAGAGTCTGACTCTCATTCCAAGCAGTGACATTTATATGCAGGCTGTTCAACATGTCATTAGAGATTTTTTCAAAGGGCATATATAGCTGAAGCCATGAGGGCATGGTTGTGCGCACCACCTTAATAAGTTAAAAAAAAAAAAAAAAAAACGGAGCTTCACGGACTCAGCAGGAGAACAGAAATACTCATGCTCATCAGTGAATGCTAAATCAGTCCCCTTTTTAGATGCAGGCAGGAGAGCAGGTAAGAAATATAACATGCTTTGATGATTCTCAAAGACATTTTCTTTTCTGTCCTTTTTATTCCCTCCAAAGTAAAATGACATTTAATGTGGAAAATTGATTTTTTGGAATAAAAGAGAAATTAATAATAAATTATTCTATTTTATTTAATTAGGAAACTTTGTCTCAAAGATTTTCTTTTCATTCTAAGTAATCCTTCTTTCTTTCCCCATTTTCTTACCTTTGTGTTAATATGATTATTTTCTCTCTGGAGTACGTTCCTGAAGGACAATGATAGTATTTACTTAGATGACTTGTTTAGGACCTATGTGTTCATTAAGTATTAAGCCAGAGTATTAATAATGCTTTTGTTCGTTGCGCAAAAAAAAAAAAAAAAAAAAAAAGACAGACCATCCATCATATGCTGGAACTCTCCTGACACTGGAGCCCACAGAGATGAAAAATAGCCAGCTTCTCGCTTTCACAGATGTTGGTCTGCCTTTGCTTGCTGAAGAGAATGGCCTACCATTTGGTATCTGTGATGCAGAGGAACAAACACTATGTTCAGAAAGAATGCTGGGTTCCAGTGTTGCTCCTAACACTCTACAGCTTTGTAACCGCAGGCAAGAAACTTCATCTGAGTCTTAGATACTTCAACTGTAAAATGAGAAAAATAATGTTCCTATCTACTTCCCAGGGTTGTGGAGAAAATGAAAGTAAGAACTTGATGAAAATGTCTCATAAATTTCAAACCATTAGGCAAATTAAGACACTAAGGCAGTAGTGAATGGCAGATTCAGTGCCTGCTCAGGGCTGAGCAGAGTGGGTCTTCTACAGAGGGATGAATCTGAGGGTCATGACCTTAGTGGATAAGAATTTTCTAGATGACTTATGAAACGTGGCCTGAATCTGGGTTTTGCTTGTTGTTGTCTCAGGATTGGGCTGGTGTGCTGGGGGAACATCTTGGGAAATGTTACCCTGTGCTATTGCCTCTTGGAAATGTGCCCCTGGTGTTTTGTGATGAGAATGGGTTTGTGAATTGTTTCCCTATAAAATAGGAACACATCATGCTCTTATCCTCCTGCTGAGAACCCCTTAAAAGACTATTTGGGAAAGGTCAAAGAGAAGAAATGAGAAAAGTGTCTCTGCTAAGACAAGCACTAATACTATAGTTTTCCTCTCTCTCTTTTTATTTTTATTTATTTTTTTGTTGATCATTTTTTCAGTTTAGGTCTTTACATAGTGTGGATCAAACTGCATACCCAATGGTATAGGCTGCCTTTATTTCCAATGGAACTTTGTAAAATAAGAACAGTTTTCTATGAACATGCTTTCTCTCCTCTTATCATCCAGCACTTAAGTCCTGCCTCACATCCTCATGGTGATTCCACGTGTCTTGCTAAATGGCTTTACCAGGGCCTCTGCAGTCTAATGACTCCCTTCTGCCACCACTGGACTTTGTCTCCTCATTCTGCAAGAGTTAATTGAGTCCTCTGTATTTTCCATGTTACTCTTGGTTCCTACTTGAAAGAGCTCATTGGTTCCTTCTTGAAGTAAGAATCAGATCTATTTGACTCTGTGTAGACAGAGCCTAGAGATCATGGCCTGACACAGATTGATTAATAAATAGTCTTGGCAAAAATCATGTATGTCTCTGTTTATACTGTATTGAGTTGATAAAATATAATATCCTTAAATATCTCTCTATTGGTGGCTTCTATATTCTTACTACAAATACCTATGCAATTCACATTCTTAAATATAATTATTATTCATTTTTAAGCTAAAGGTTTAAAGAAGAGAAATTCTCAGTCTTGGCATTTTTTTCTGACTTTTGGAATATGTTGCCCTATTGCTTTTAAAGAAGTTGCATTGATCTTCATCACTTCTAGACTATATCCAAGAATCCATTAAGACTCCATTAAGAGCTGGGAGAGGTGGTGCATGCCTATAATCCCAGCAACTTGGGAGGCTGAGGCAGGAGGATTGCTAGTTCTTAGCCAGCCTCAGCAATTTAGAGAGGCCCTAAGTAACATAATGAGTCCCTGTCTCAAAATAAAATACAGAAAGGTCTGGGGATGTGGCTCAGTGGTTAAAGGTCTGGTACCAAAAAACAAAACAAAACAACAACAAAAAAACCAACCAAACCAAACCAAACAAAACTCCATTAAGATGCCAGAGATATTTCTTCCTTCAAGAGTTTTCCATTTCCTTTCCTTCTCCACCTGGCAAGCTTAGGTGTACCTCCTCCATACTTCTGTATAACTCTCCACCATAGATTCATCATACTCTTTTAAAGTTACATATTGTCTTTATTCTAGAGAAGACTAACAGCTAAGGAAAGAGACATGTGTTATGAATTTTTATTCCACATTTCCTAGAAGTATAACAGATTTTCAATACATTCTTGTTGGCTGTGGAGAACTAGTGCTTAACTCAATTCCATAATAAAATTGACCTATGCATACTACAGTGACACAGCCACCATCAATGGTTATAGCAGCTCAATTCATAATAGCTAAACTATGGAAACAAGTTAGGTGTCCTTCAACAGATGACTGGATAAGGAAATTGCGGTATGTATACACAATAGAATATTAGTCAGCCTTAAAGAAGAATAAGCAAATTCCAAAGAACCAAAGGCCAAATAGTTTCTCTGATATGCAGATGATAATTCATAATTGGGGGAGGGGCTAGGGAAGAACAGAGGTAGTTTGGATTAGATAGAGGTGAGTGAAGGGAGGGGTACAGAGGTAGGAAGGATAGTAGAATGAATTGGACAGTATTACCCTATGTGCATATATGGTTACATGACCAGTATGATTGTACATCATGTACAACCAGAAGAATGAGAAGTTATACTCCATTTATGTATGATGTGTCAAAATGGATTCTACTGTCAGGTATAACTAATTAGAACAAATAAAAAAAGTTCCCAGAAAATTGATCTGTAAGGATAGTAATGATAATGATTACTATGTGCCAATCAAAAACTGGAGGACAGAAAGAGAGAAGATTAATGTTCTATATATGCTCTAGTGCTCAATTATTCAGGGATTCACATGTGGGAATCAAGAAGTTCCAGAACACTGAATTTCCCTTTCCCTGTCAACCTGCCTTAGTTCCATTTTAGACATCAGATTTCCTTCCTCTGAAAATTCCTATGGTTTACCACTTCAGCATGCACATTCAATTACTAGGAGTGCTGCCTAAGGCAAGCTGTCCTATCAGTGCTAAATCTGTTAAAAAAGAAAGTCCACACTTTCCTTGAAAAAAAAAAAGATTTTATAATTTATAATAGTTAATAATGAATATTTTACCAAGGGCAGAAAATGAGCAGAGTGGTATGAAAGAGGTTATGGGATCATTTCATAGCAACCCACTGGCCAAAACAGAAGCCTGAATATTTTAAACCCCAGTGCAGGAAGGAGATGTAAAAATTAAGTGATCTTAAAGAATATATGTATAGTCTTTCTTCCAAATGTTGATCAATAGTCTTCTATATAGAACTGAGGCTTAGATATATAAAAGGTAAATTTTGTGACCAAGACCAAAATGAATTAAAGTCACAGGAGGCTCTTCCCCCCCCCCTCATTTTCACACCTGCTCTACTAACAGGGTTGGAATATTGTATTTTTTCCAAGCGTTCCAAATTAAGAAGTGGATTGGGAAATTAGAATTGCTTACAGATTGAGTTTTGTATGTTAAAAAAATCCATAAAATCTCAGTCAGAAGCAACTAAATGTTTCTTAAAAGAAACATAAATATGCACAATCCAGCAACATGCTTCACCCCTAAATACCAAGTTATAATAAAATGACTTGCTCGTGACCCATGTAGTCATGATGCTTACTCTGCACAGTGAGGTATCTCCAGTCCATTCACAAAAAATAGACTTCGTGCCTGGCATCAATCAGTATGTGAATTCCTGACTTACTTCAGCTGCAGCAAGTATTTGCTAAGCGGCAGGTTTAGAAGAGAGCACCATCAATCATTGGAGGGTTACTAATTTCCATTGTAATATGCACTGGAGAACAAACAGTAAGCTCAGTCTGGGAATACATGTGCTATCTTGCTGTGGGTCACCAATAAATATGAACTCCTTTTCAAACTCTTGATACATGCCCTGACACAGGGACTTTGGAGATATGATTTCCAAGCTCTGTATGTGTGCAGAGCTGCTTAGTGAACAAAGACTCCATTGCATACCCTCACAGATCCAGTACAGGTGGAGGCCTGATGATTTAATGATTACTATCAAATTTAAAGCTAACTCTGATCATTTCTGACAAGCCCCTGTCTTTGCAAATTCAGTGGGTTGAGTCAACTTACGAAATAGATGTTGAATCCATTTCTGTTTTCCTCTGTCCCATCTTAGCCCTAGTTCAAGTTCTTATCAACTGTCTCTTGATCAGTTTTAACATTTAACTGGTCTTCTGGGCATCGGTCTCCCATCCACCCCTTCCTACTTCCCAATCAATCCTCCCCACGGCAGTCAGAGTGACCTTTAGTAAAGCAAATCTATTATGCTATTTTCCCTCCTTAACATCATTCAGTGGTTTACAGCTGCCTTTAAGATCAAGCACAAACTCCTGCACAGAGTAAACAAGACCCACCAGGCTCTTCACAACCTGGTCTCTGCCCAAGGGCAAGATTCAGGCTCTGAACAATGAAAGGCTTATGGTGACCCACTTCCCAGTTCCTTCACCCATATGTAATTAAAAGAAAATTTAAAAAGCAGAGAGAGAAACCATGAAACATAAAACGCACATGTGTGCTGTGGCTTATTTTATAGTTTCTTGAAACATTTTGGATTACAAAATTGTGGATAAATTTATCAGAATTAAACTTCTCTTGTTCCTTTCCTTTTCTCTCTCCTTCCTCCCTCCCTCCTTCCCTTCTTTCCTTCCTTCCTTCCTTCCTTCCTTCCTTCCTTCCTTCCTTCCTTCCTTCCTTCCTTCCTTCCTTTTTCTTTTCAGTTTCCCTAAGAAGTGTGTATTCTTTCTCTACCAATTGGATGATCTAGAACTTAGTTTCACCAGTAAAAGCCATCGAACAAACAAAATAGTAGCAACAACAAAACTACACATGCCATTATGTAACTCCCTCTTTCCACCTTCCCTCCCTCCCCCTTCCTTTCTGTTAAAGTAATTCATTGTGTGCCAGGCACTGCCCAACCCCTCTTGGAGACTCAGGATACATAGTGAATGGAATACTATCACGGGCCTCAATGAGCTCCTAGTTTAGAAGGAGCAGTAGGAAGGGGTTATGGAACCTTTGAATATTTTCCAATTTTTCCTGAACACTTCTCTGACATGAATGATCTCTGACTCCTAGAAGTCCCTATTCCTTTTACCTTATTCTATGATTCCTTTTCCACTTGAGAGTCCTTCAAGTATTTATTCATTTACTCAAAGTTTATGTAATTACTTTTTTCAGATGACAATATTTCAAGAAAATGGAGTACAATTTATTTATTCGAGAATTGCATTGAACACCTACTATATGCCACACCCTGGGAATCCAAAGTCCCTTGTCTTAAGCTCCTCATAGATGGTGGTAAATACTGACAGTTACAAAGCAAAAAATGCCAACTATTGGTGAGGATGTGGAAGAGAGGAGCTCTCTTATACTAATGGAGGAGTATTTTTGGTATGACCACTTTGGAAAACTCTTTACTAACGAGTATTGATCAAGGCTGAACATGTGCCTGTCCCAAAATCTAGAAATTCCACTACAAGTTACACAGTTACAGTGGATGCATGTGCATGCTCACTGAAACACATTAATTAAAGCACCGTTTGTAACATGTCAAGTGACGAGACTAGGAACAAGTCTAGTTTGGACTTATTATGTTTCTTAGTCTTTTAATATCAAAGTCAAAGAAGCAGCCGGATCTATAAATCTGCAAATAGAGAGATGAATATAAAGTTGGTGATTAGTAGCATGAGACTAGATGTAGTTACCATGGCATAAGATAAGGAAAGGTAAGGAAATAGCCCAATGCTATTTTGCCTCTAGAAAACTAGAGATAGAGAAGGGAAGAAGCAGGGAGCACCTGCCAGTGAAAACAGGAGATGGAATGTTGTGGATGTCAGTGAAGAGCCTTTTCTGAGCAGAAGGGATCGAGCTGGCTCAAATGTTTCTGGTAGGTCTGATGAATATGAGGATGGAGAATCAGCCCACAGTTCTAGCAGTGAGGTGGTCATTGGTGACCTGGAGCAGTTCTGTGAAGTGATGGATGTGAAAGTCCCTTTGGACAATGGGATGGTTAATTTGTGGGGTCAACTAGACTGGCCTGAGGGACGCCTCGATGGCTGGCGAAGTGTTTGTTTCTGGGAGCGTCTGCGAGGGTGTTTCCAGAGAGACTTTTGGCATTGACCTCAGTGAACTGAGAGGGAGGTCTGCCCTCAATGTGGGCCCCAAGCCATTGCCTGGAGGAAGGGAAAAGTCGCTCTCCTGCTCTTCCTTTTATGACGGGCCACAGTCTCCCACTTCCTTGGGTATCAGGCTGCAGGATTTTTGGCCTTTGAATTGTGACACTTGAAGCAGCTTTCCTGTGACCTCTGGGCCTTTGGTTTCAGAATGGGGGTTGCACTCTCAGCTCTCCTACTTCTGAGGCTTCCAGTTTTTTGGACTGAGCCATGTTCCTGACTTGTCTAGCTTTGCAGCTTGCAGATGGCCTCTGTGATTGTGTAAGTCACTTCACCTAATAAGCCCCCATATATATCTGTATATCTAAATGCACATGGATTTGTGTGTATATGTGTGTGTGTTTGTGTGTGTGTGGTATCCAGTCTCTCTGGAGAAACCTGACTAATGCAGAAGGGTTTTCAGAAAAAATGGACAAATAGACCTTT
Organism: Sciurus carolinensis; assembly: GCF_902686445.1. Lineage (NCBI taxonomy): Eukaryota > Metazoa > Chordata > Mammalia > Rodentia > Sciuridae > Sciurus > Sciurus carolinensis. The sequence continues at coordinate 36,958,980 of NC_062227.1, forward strand.
TGTGAAGAATATGCTGCTCTTGCTGTAAAGAGCAGTGGGCCATAGCGGTGGGGGAAAGTGGGGTTAGGGGAGATATTGAGGACGGAAGGAAAAGAAGCATGGTTGTATGTTGGGAGAAATCCTAGTTCTTGGCTAGCAGCAGTGAATGTCTCAAGTGCATAAAGGAAAACCTTTGCACATTCACGCCCATCAGGAAAAGCTGCGGAGAGGAGCGTTCTGCTCTGGCCACCTAAGAAAGTAAACAACTGCCCCAAATTGACCAAGTGTTACCAAGGGAACCTGTATAGGGGCCTGGTGGTCTGATCCCCCGTGACACATTGTGTTTGGGCAAAAAGTCTACAAAATATATGGTTATTCCTGCAATAAACGAATTTGCAGACTGCTTGCCACAAGCCTGCTTCTACCCAACTCCTGGAGTCTGGGATCTTGACTCCATGGACTTTATCTGCACCTGAGCCAGCCTGGCACCCCTATAGTTATATGCTGGTGGAGCAGTCCAGGAAGGGGGAAGGGTTGATGTTGCGACTCATCATTTTCCTATTCATGCTGCACCCCTCTCCTCTGTTTGGAGATGACCCCATTATTGAGGCAGAGCCCACACCACAGATTCTCACTTTCCCAGACCATGAAGATAGGACTCAGGAACACGAAGCTTTGCCATCAGATTGTCTTGGCCCCAAACACTGAACAAGAAACCAGTGGTATGAGGAAGAGAAGGCCACACATGATTTAGTCTGGGAAGAGATGCTAACAATTGCCTAGACACAGAGGGTTTGAGAAAGAGGAAAGTGTTACTGTTTTTCATTAGGATCATTGAGGCTAAGGAATGATTATCTCTTACTCACCACTGGAACTCCTAGGCCTTACATGATTCCTAAGACAAAGTAAAAACTCGCTAAATAAATGAATCTAGACTAGTATGTCCATTAGTTTTTCATTGCTGTGACAAATATCTAAGATAAATAACTTAAAAGGAGAAAAAGATTTATTTGGCTCATGGTTTCAGAGGTTTCAGTCCATAGTTGGTTGGCACTGTTGTTCTGGGTCCATGGTGACACAGTTAATCATGGTGGGAGGATATGGGGGAGGAGCTGCTCACCTTCGGCAGCTGGGAAGCAAAGAAAGAGGGGGTACAGAGAGAGGGAAAGGACTGGGTCCCAATATGCCTTTAATAATCTAACTTCCTCCCGTGAGACCCTACCTACCTAAAAGTCTCACCAACTCTCAATAGTGCCATAGGCTGCCAGTCAAGTCTTTAACACATGGGCCTTTGGGCAACATTCAAGATCCAAAATTATTTGGTTAATTGACAGATTAGAATGCAAATAAATTCACTTCAAGTGTTTACTTCAGTCACTGTCCCTTGTTTAGTGGCCCTTAATCAGCATTCGAAGGTAAGATTGCTTTGAAAGTTTTGTCAACAACAACAACAAAAAGGACGAAAGGAAGGTGAATTTTCACACACCTGGATATCAGTACCAGATCTTGTGTTTTAGTACTAACAAATGTCTAGAAAAGGAAAAGAACAGGACTAGAAAATAACTTTTCCCCCCAGGTAATGCAATGGCATTAAGCCACTACAAAATAGTTTTTTAAGTATAAAAACATGTAAAGAAATAATCATGCTTGAATTTGAAGTGGGTATTTTTACTTATTTACCTTGTAAATACACCGTGAGTCAAGTTTCGGTAGCATTTGTTTTAGTCAGCTATTTTGCTACTGTGACTAAATGATCTGACCAGCACAATTATAGGAGAGGAAGGATTTATTTGAGGGCTCATAGTTTCAGAGATCTTAGTCCATAGAAGGTCGGCTCCATTCCTTGGGGCTGGAGGTGAGACTGAACATCATGTCGGAAGAGCATGGGAGGGGGAAGTAGCTCACATCATCAGGAAGCAGAGAGAGAGAGAGAGAGAGAGAGAGAGAGAGAGAGAGATAAAGAGAGAGAGAGAGAGAGAGAGAGAGAGAGAGAGACTGCACTTGCTAGATACAAATATATATATATCCCAAAGTCACGCCCCAATTCCAATCTTCTCTAGCCATGCCCTACCACTTCAATTAATCCCATTAGGGATTGATTCACTGATTGGGCTAAGACTATTATAACCCAATCATTTCTCCTCTGAACCTTCCTGCCATTGTCTTGCACATAAGCTTTTGGGGGACACCTTGCATCCAAACCATAACAGTATTCACTTGGGGGGGTCTTCAATTTAGAAGTTTTAATTTCCTTGTAATCTGTATGCAGACATGCTAACTATGGCTCAAACAAATACATGTCATAACTTCAGACTATTCATTGGGACATTTTCCATTAGATCCCAAAACCACCATTCTCCTGTACCCACGTGGATGTTAGTGGCAGCCAATAAGGAGTGGGAGAGTCACTATGGGACAAACTCTTTCACATAAATCCAGAGAATTCCCATCTCAGACTATCCACAAACAATTCTCCATGGTTGATCTTGGTCAGCCCAACAGGTGATACTCAGTTTCAATCCAGAATATTACCACTCTGAACTAAGAAATTACTTAGCTATCATAAGCTTTTTTTTTTTTTTTTCAAACATGGGAAAGTCAGAAAACAAAGAGAATTTTGACTTAAAGTTTCATTTCTTGGGAAATATCAGAACTTTCAGACTCAGACATGAAGGTGGATATAGAATGGTGTTAATAAACTTGTGCCAGTGACTTTCCTAAAAGAATAACCAAAACCCAAAACAAAACAGAAACATTCTTTATCTCTGAATTTTCATGTGATCACCACAGGGTTAAGATTCCTACCAAGTCCTGAGTATTGCTACTAAGGCAGTATAAAGGCAGTTTAGTGCTATCTTAGTAAATATGAGGCAGAGACCAATGAAGAAACAATATGATAAATGAATAAAAGAAAAAAAAATAAAACAAGAGAGACAGGAAAAATATGAAGATTAAATTCAATATAATTGTGCCTTTTAGAAGATGATTCACAATACTAAAAATCTAAGGGTTGCCACTAGACCCAGAGGAAATTAAAGCACAGCAAAACAGAATGTTGACTTTGTTCTACATGCAGCTTTTTGGAAACTGAATTTATATTTGGTTTCTGACAACCTTCTGTAAGGTGTTCTGTAATATGGCTCCCAGTGGTCTTTGCTTCCTGGTCTTCAAGGCCTTGTAAAATCCCCTTCACTTGGGTAGACTTACTGATTCCCTTCTAGGAAATAATATTCCTCAAGAGTAAGGGGATGTCACTTCTGATTTTAGGTTGTAGAAAGTCTGTGGCTTCCATCTTGGTTCTCTATCTTGGTGCTGACTTTGGGGCAAGTCATTGTCATGCCATGAGGTAACCTTGTGCAATTGTTCATATGATCTGGAAACAGATCTTGTGAGACCTGGCAACAGGCACATGAGTGAACTTGGAAGAAACAAGTCTGAAGACTTCAGGTTGTGGAAATCCCCAAGGTAAAACTCCCTAACTAAACTGTGAAGCCAGTTCCTGGGTTCCAGAACTGTGAAATGACATGTCTGTTGTTTCCAGCTGCTAAGTTTTAGGATAGTTTGTTACACAGCAATTGATTTCTAATACAAGCCTCACCTACAAATGTCAGACTCACATCCCCTTTTTATATTGCAGCTCATGGATACATGAAAAATAAACAAGTGATCAAAAAGTCAGTTTCAGAAAATTTTTATGAACAGTTTTAAATTGAGATTAAAAACCTAGAGTGAATCCATGTAACAGTGTTTAACACAAGAAACCTGAAGAGAAAGGCTGCTATCATTAAATGAAAATGATTTGTCATGTATTTTAATGTAATTGTTTTAAATTTTATAATTATCTAGTTTAGGTTGTGCTTTTCAAAAAAATTTTTTTCAGTTCAAATTCCCTTTTAAGAGGAAAATTTCTAAGAATTTTCAAAGATCTTGTTTCTAACAGTGTTAATAAGAAGAAATTATATAGTTAATATGAAATGCCCATTTGGATAGAGTTAGATTATTCATTGTTTGTGTATCTCATAGATCACGACTGGGTCTGAGTCAATCTCTGAGTCCCCTGATGCTTTGCTTGGCAGCATATTCCATGGTGCTCAGAGACCTGCTTTGTTCTTTCAAGATCCTGTGGAATGACTGGGCAAAAACTCTAATAGTTCATCATGCATAATTCTTGCATGCTCATGCTTGTGCTCATACTGTTATAACTTATTCTCTGTAAATATGACTCTAAGTCACATATATTTTTATTGGAGGTCTCTGGACACAGGAAATGAAGGAAAGGAAAGATCTGTTCTTCGTCCATGTTTTCATATTCACTAATTAACACTTTGGAGCAATTATTCTATGTGTGCAAAATCAAACTGCATGGGCTAGACAGGCTAAAAGATCGGAGGGAGAATTGCTGACTAAAGGGTGTTGGAGACTGGGCAGTAATTTCCAAGACAAGCTGGAGGATGCGAACCCAAGTTAAAATACTGCTTTGGGCTTTGCTAGTCGTCCACGTAGGTACTTAAGTCATGTCTAATCCCTTAATTTGACTCTATGTTGTTTATCAGAGAAAAATGTCAGAAAATCATTTGATTTGGACCATATTTTTCTATTGCCAACAAGAGTTCTATTTTGTATCTTTAAACACATTTTCTACAACTCTCAAAAAAAAAAAAAAATACAGTCAGCATAATTTGTCCTAGCCTGGGGTCTTGGTTTCAATTCTAGTTTTGCTTTACCTCTTGCTGGCTAAATGGACAGGATGCTTAATTCTGTTCTATGTTTAATTTTCATCTCTAAAGGGAAGAGCAGCAGATCTGACTGTTAGGGTTGTACAGTGCTTGGGATGCTATTGCCCAGTCAAAAGTTAGTTATCATACAGAAGGTGGGAGAAATTTCCTTTAGGTAAGTGATTTTCCAGTATATAACTACAAGCAAACTCCCAAGTGAGAAAGTACTATTATTAGTAGTGTAGTCTTTAGCTGTAAAATCAAAATGTTCCAATATTATCTATACGATCTATTACAAGCCACCTGTTTTTTAAACCATCTGGGAGTGTTATATACTATCACACAATCTCATTAAAGGGATCCAGTGGCATGGAAGTGGAGGAGGAATCACTATGCAGTGATGTCTCTCACTACACAGAGGAAGCTCCAGCTAAGTTGCTTCAAAGGCATCATCTCATCGCCATGCTTTATCCCATACAGCTGAATCCTGAGACAGAGTCCCTGAAAACAGAGTTGGAAACTTTTGATGAGGAGAAGTGTGTTACTTACTGTTTTGTGACTTTTTAGCCACACAATATACACAATGCTAATTTCCAACTTTATACTAACATATTAACACTTTACTATGTTACCTATCTATGCATTTTCCAAATGTCTTCTCCCATCATTGGGAACCCCTGAATTACCAGCAGCATTGACAGTCGTAGCCCACTCTTCTGAAGAGCACCACACTGAGTGAGAGCTGAAGATCGGCTCTCACATTTCAGGAAGTGTCCCAGGGCTGATGTGCAGGAAGCCTTCCTACCCCAGCAAAGCCTGGCTCTCCTCCTCCCCCACTGTGCCCCCATGACACCCTGACCATATTTTATTGTGGCACCTGTACCAGTGGATCTCACTGGTTTACATGCCTGTGTCTCCTTCTGAGGGAACAAATCCTTTATTTCTGCACTCTTAGGATGTGGTATTGGTTTAGACACACAGCACATTTTTTTAAAAAATCGATAACTAATGAATGGACAAGGAGAATAAAGAAAATAAAAGAAAATACAGAAATAAAAATTAGAGGAATTCTGACTATTACGTCTTAATCATCTTTTTCTTTCATACCAAATGGGAAACAACTTCTCATAAACACAGGAAATAAATGATTGTCACATAGAAGCAGATTGAACACAACTTTGAGGCCTGGCTATTTCCGTAAGGGGACAGTGAGATGCACTCTCCATGACTTTGATGGGTTTTTTGCTGGGTGTCTGGAAGTTCTGGTCACTCTTTGGTTCCTACTTTCCCATATGTCACTCTGGTTATCATTCCACTTGAAAGAACTTTTCACTTGGGAGAATAGAATAAAAATCACTTTTTCAATACTAAATTAGGAGGGACATCCTTTCTCTTGGGTAGAAAAGCAATAACTGATCATGATAATGAGATTGTGCAACAAGCTTTGAAAGTGCTTATACCACATTTATCCTGAACAGTATTTGCTTACACTTCAGATATACCCACCAATTTATGGTTTAGAGTCATGGAGTAGGTAATAAATACAAGTATAACAATTTATTGAAATCATTTTTATTACTTTTTGACTTTAATAAAAATACTATTTGCCTGTTCGATTCATATTAAACTACACTATTCAAAAATATTCAACCTTGGATTTTCAAAATCAATTCTGGCAGGATTTAGCCCATAACACAATAATTCATTTTCCAAAGTAAATATCACCACTGATGCAGTGTGTTCTGAAAACTTGTGTTCCAAGCATGATATTAGATTTTTAGTCCGTATCATTGAAACTGATACTCACTGGGTCTCATAAAATGCATTTCCAAAAGTAATTAAATGTTTCATAAGATCAAACTCAATATTTAATTTCAAATTTAAATAGAATAGACAAAAAATTCAAAGTTTATACAAAGAAAATGTAGGAAGTTGGAGAAAGAAACAGCATTTCATTCTATGATACCATTTTCTGTGTCTTCAGAAAGTCATATTATTCCCTTTAACTTCCAAAATTGTAACCAATGAGGTAAAAATCACCAACCTTTACAGGGGTTTTATAAGTAAGTATTATAATTTCTAAAATACTAGAGGTAATAGTAAAGTTATTGTTGCCAAACTATTCAGGAAAGTCTACTTCTGTAATTAAAATAGAAATGCTAACTATAGTCAGGCATCTCAGAATGTGGGGAATAGGTTTGGGAAGTGCCTTCTTTGTTGATTTCACCCTTGTGTGAACAGAGCACTTACTTACAAAAACTAAGACAGGTACAGTATCACCAAGTGACATAGTCTTGTGACACTACCATTGTGTAGGTGGCCTGTAGCTGAATGAAATATGGCCAGGCACAGCATGACTACGTGTCATCAATTTAATTAGATACTTGGATATTGAGTGAGGACAGTGTGTAATGACACAAAGCTGATTATTTAGTGGCCAGCTATAAACCATATCAGCTAAAACAGGGGGAAAAGAACCTGAGGTACAAGCGCACCTCGAAATGGAAAGAGGAAACAAGCCTGATGATACGCTCATTTAACCCAGTGACAGTGGGCTTAGAAATGCGGAGAACTGGAGTTCTTTTGCGGGGCAGGTTCAGAATGACGCCTTCCACCTTCCTCCAATCCCATCTCTGGTAGAATCACGCTGCAGTTTGCAAATCTGTAGCTGAAGCTTGTCATGCTCTGTAGGTTCACCTTGGTCCTCTAAATGATCTGATCCCATCTGCTTTGTTCCTAGTTTGCACAGGTAGAACTATGGGTTCGTTTGGCACCTTGGGGTTTAGTAACCTCAGCAAGAAAACACTGCAGACGTTTAGGAGTCTTTCAGGAAGCATAAGGTGAGCTGGGTGGCAGAGGTATTCACCCAGAAAGGGACTTTTCAGGTAAGACTTGCGTAAAGAGAAATCAGATGCAGAGAATTAAAAAGAATTTATTTAGTCTCAAAATTAATTTATTGGGCAAGTGAAATTTGACTTGGAGACACGGTGATGAAGAGACCCTGGCTTAGGAAGTCCACAGACTGGAGAAATAGGCTTAAAACCTTTTAAAATTATGCAATACTTAGTTCTGCCTCTCATTTATTTGTTATCTATCTACCTATTGATCATTTATCCTACACCAAGGTGGTAGAATTATGTTGATCTTTTAAATCTATCTGAACCTCAGAGATTTAGAAAGATAAAGTACACACAAGTAGAAATTCTAATAATTCTTCCTTAATAGATGATCTCGAATATCCCTTGGGATACAAGAAACTCATTTGGGAATAATTGCATCCAAAGGACACAATGGCATTTGAGAAGGTAACAAAAGAAAGCAGAGACACAGAAACAATTAATTCACTGGGGGAACTTGTAAGACTTTACTGGGGGAGTGGATTTATAAATTGGTTCTTTAACCCATTTTGTCCTATTGTCCCAGATTTGGAACACCTATAAAAACTAAAACATAATATATAATATAATAAATGTATAAAATACTAGTATAATTACATTATTATAATTATAACATGATAATATTAATTCATATTAGTTAATATAATAATAGCTCTAGATTTTGATTTCTGACTATGGAGGAGAGCTGCGATACAGCACCATGTCCAAGAATGTTATCTGGATGAAGCATTAGAAGAAGGGGTAGAAAGATGTTTGTTTTGTGAATGATTTTTTTTTTTTTTCTTTCCTAGGAGTTCCCCCACCCCCTTTCAGACTGTCAAGACAAGCTGATATTTGGATGCAGAAGTAGTTGGGAAAGGAGAGAAGTTTCTATGACTTAAATAGGTTGGGGACCAATGGCTTGTCCTTTGGCTTTGGCTTGGAGAGACTTCATGGTGCTTGGAATAAAAACTTTTTAAAACTAAAGAGTGTATTTTTGCTGGAGTCATTTTGCTGTGCGTTCCCTTCCTCGGAGACCTCTTTGGAAGGCAGTCGGGATGGGAGCAGCTCTGCTGGAACAGAGTTGAGATTATTCTTGATCCTGTTTCAGACAAGGTCTAATGATGGAGGGATGTTACTGGGCAAAGTACCAACAGGAGGGCTGGGCTGGCATTCTTATCTCTCAAGGTGGGAAATGGCACAGAATCAGACACTTGTGTAATCTTGTGTGAACACAGGTCATGCTAGGGTTCTTCTTGAAAGGCAAGAAGACATTTGCCAGGAAGACAAGGGAGAAGGTCATTTGAGGTAGAGGGAACATCTGAGCAAACGTGTGGCATCATGAGACAGTGACCCAGCCTCCTGACTCAAGGCCAAGAAGATTCTGATCCCTTTGCAATTCGAAAAATAAATCCACCCGTTCGAAAAGGAAGATTTTTGAGTAAATGCCCCCTTAAGATTGACAAAGTAAAGAAAAGAATTAGAAAAAAGTGCCCTTTCTTTTAGGCTAGTTTGGTCCCGAGCCAGAGCCCAGAGTTTGGGAAACAACATAAGTAAAGTTTCAACTTCACCCTGCAGCGCATGAATTATAGAATCCTGTACCCACATGCCACTGTTAAGTGACTTTGCAGCTCCTTTCAAAAGATGGAGTTTATTTTTCTCTCCTTTGAATTGAAGTTACTTGTCTTGGTCAACAGAATGTAGAAGTGGTGTGCGATCCTTCTGTGTGTAGGCTTTCCTGGTGAAGCCCTGGGCCTCAGCCAGGTGAACAAGTCTTGGCAAGCCTGCTGAAGATGAGAGAAACATGGACCAGGGTTGAATCAGCTTGCTTGTCCTGAGGCCCTAGGAATGTTAGATGTATCCACCAGTGCAGCTGTTTGCAAGAACAAGAGGAGGCCCAATACGGGCATGGGGTAGTGCACCCTTGTAATCCCAATGGTTCAGGAGGCTGAGACAGGAGGATCGTGAGTTCAAAGCCAGCCTTAGCAAAAGCAAGGTGCTAAGTGACTCAGTAAGACCCTGTCTCTAAGTAAAATAAAAAATAGAGTTGGGGAGGTGGCTCCAGTGGTTGAGTGTCCCTGAATTCAATCCCTGGTACTCCCCTTGACCAAAAAAAAAAAAAAAAAAAAGAGGTTCAAGCATAAATCACCAATCCATAAATTGTGGTTGTATTAAACTACAAAGTTGTGGGATTGTTTCTTTTGCAGCAATGGCTAAGAGATACAGTTGTCTTGAACTAAAAAGCATAAAACTTAAATATACAAAAAACTTACATGTATTTAAAAAAAGTCAATCATGTGCCCTGATTATATTCAGGAGAAAAAGGACAATAATTTACAATAAAATAATATGAACTTTAATATGTAAGTTCTCAGGTACCTAAAAAGCATCATGCAGTGGTAAAAGGATTGGACCCATATCTAGAATGCTAAGAATATCTCAGCAGTGACAATTCCAGATGGATACAATGTATTGGTGTCTGAAACACCCAGACTAGTAAATGGAGCCATCATTTTTCAATGGAATAATTCTTGGTCAAATTCTGAACAAAATAATGTTTTTTATTGGCTAATGTAGAATTTACTGGAAAATTTAGTGCAACAATTTCTTTGTGTTTATTTTCTCAAATTGAGTAAGGGTCTCTGATGACCTAATTAGAAACACACACACACACACACACACACACACACACACACACAAACACACAAGTTTAAACTATAAGAATGTCTATGGGGATTTTAGAAAGTCATATGCAACTTGGAATTTATTATTATTATTAATTATTATTATTATTATTTTGGACAGAACTGACCTTGCTTTGAAGACACCTGGTTCTGTTGGCTTCAATTTCTGTGGCAAAAAAAAAGCTCTTACAAACTTCCAACAAAGCACAGTACCCAGCCCTGGTGGCATCACTTTTGAGGAGCCTTGGTTCTTGCTGTGGTCGCACATGTAGTGGTACGTCTTAGTGCCCTGCTCTAGCCTGTAGGCTTGTAGGATTCTGCAACAAAAACTAAGATCTTTGCAACTATGGACCATTTAGGTATTTCTAAAAATCAGGGAGCGAATGCAACATATTATGGGTCAAATAAACCTATTGTAAAGCAAAAATACTATTAAGTTGAAAATGCACTTCATTCACCTAACCTACTAAACATCCTGGCTTAGAAACACCATACACTGTAGAATATTAGGGGTTCACCCTCATGATCTTTTGGCTGACTGGGAGCTTGCTACTCCTGGTCAGTATCAAAAGAGAGGATTATGTGGAGTATCACAAGCTCCAGAAAAGATCAAAATTCAAAATTTGAAGTATGTAGAAATTACTGGAAAATCTTTAGTCAGAGACTATCTATATGCAATAGTTTATAAGAAAATCAAAAATATTCTATCTTCCTGGAAGTATTATGTAAGTGCACAATATTAAAGTAATGACTATGTAAATACACATATGAATTGTGGTGTTAGATCAGAGGAGTAGTTCCAAGTGGGAACAGTCAATGGCAAACCTGTGGAAAGATGAATGTCTTTTACTAACTCACACAAAGAAATTAAAATTAATTTGCTTATTTTTTTATAACTCAGTCATATGGGTTGGCTAACTGAATGGACATCTTATAATTTGACTTAGCTGTAAATAAGTAAAACAAAATTAATAGTCTCCTAAAATATTTTTGAAATAATAATTTTATGGAAACTAGCATCCAAAGTATCATTTGTTGTTTGTGTGCATAATAAGTTTATTTAAAGGTTGAGGGCAGAATGGGGTGCTGGGTGGCTTATTGAAATCAAATCCCTAGAGTAATCTGCATAATAATTATCCTAATCACTTTCCTACCTAAAAGACCCTGATGATGTGTAGACTTTCCCATGACCACATGGTGAGTCAGGGGAAGGAGGAATCAAATTCATGATTCCCAGTCCCACGCCATCATTTCATTACTCCGGAAGACCCAGTTCTACCCCTCCTGGGAGGTTAGCCCAAAGCTCACAAACTAGGTCACCGGGTGAAGTGCGGGAAGCTTTCTTTGTTTCAATTTACAGGATGAAATGATGGGCATGGACCTGGTAAATTGTATTTGCAATTATTTTCTTAATTATAACTGCAGGGTAATTTCCGTAGAAAGGGTGCATAATATAGAAAGACCCCTTTCAATAAAGGGATAGGGCATTTGAAGGACTCCCATCTTCAACTCTAAGGCGTTGCTGAGGGATCTGATATCCTCTAAAGATAGTCCTCGATGGTTTTATGTAGTTTACAACTTCTTCACACTACAACCTAAAGAAATGGTGAATTTGGAAAAGAAAATCAATTAAAGTGGTTACTGGGGTATCACACGGATGAGAACAAGCTTTTTCTGTTCCACCTTCAACTTTTCAATCTGTGGTTTTGGTCTTGTATATACACCATGAAATGCGTTTTTCTGCTTGTCTGTTTCCTTTCGGAGAAGATTCTATAAGAACGTGTTATTTGCTCTCTTTCTCCCCATTTACTGGATCAGAGTGAGAAACCATTCTCCTTTGGTTTCAGATAACACATTGTCCATTGCCATTACATTTAGTTAAAACAGATGCTAGAAACACACTTTCATAAGGGTTTGAATGTTCAAAGAGAAAACAAAACAAAACAAAACAAAACAACTGAAAAACAAACAATCAAACCCATAAAATAGGCATAAAAGCCAAAACCACAATTCAGTCTCACAGCTAGTGAAAGCAAAGGAGAACAATAAAGCAGGAGAACAAAACTAGGCATTATGGGAAGAGAAATGAAATGAACGATAGGCTTGTAAAAACCAAGACCAAATAACTGAGCAACAGAAGGGAGGACAACCCTCCTGGGAGAAGAGTAAAGTAGGCGGGGGCAGAGTGAAAGAGGCTATGAAAGGAACCTTGGGCATTTGTCCTTCCCTTTTCTTTCTTTTATTTTCTTCTTGACACATTCAGGTGTTGCTTCCATTGGTAAAAGGCAGAGAGAGAGAGAGAGAGAGAGAGAGAGAGAGAGAGAGAAAGGACTTCTGACTTGAAAACTGTGCCCACTCTAAATGCTCCTCCTCTAACCAACTTGATACCTAAAAATCATCCATCAGGAAATACGCTGAATGATGATGTCTATTAACAGGTGTTTTTTTCTTTTCCTTCCTTGAAAAGACATATGGCCACTAATTGTTTTATTTCAGAAAGTACTTTTTGGCAATGCTGATTTTATATCCCTAAGTGCCCCCTAGTGACAAGGTTCAATTCAAAACCTCTTGCACACTAATATCGCTCTAGTTTTTTCCTTTTCCAGTACAAATGTGACCATCTCAAGGACAAACAATCCAATTTATAATCAATATAGATCAATTAGACAGATAAGAAAGTTTCCTGAGTAGGTCTAGGATATCATAGCAACAAGTTACTGTTTCTTTATAAATTCATTTATAACTGGAAAAATTTTTCATCCTCTATTATAGGAGTAGGTTTCCCCCAGTTACAGCATTACTCAATAAACTCTCTGGAAATGTGGTTACCATGTCCTCCTCCTCTGTTGTTTAGTTATATCGCAACTCCAATTCCTGAGGTAGTTTCTTTAAATTCATGTTGTGAAACAATAAAATAGCAGCATAGATAAGAAGAATGTATTTCATTCTATAATTCTTATACATTTATGATTTCTCCTGATCACTTCTAATATTTCTACAATCTAGCATGGTAGCTAAGAGGAACAACATTGCAATGAGAAATATTTAGGTTTCAAAACTGATCTAGTAACTTGATATAGGGCATGTTATCTAAGTTCTTTGAATCTCAGTTTTCTGTCTGTAAAATGGGAATACTAATGGTTGCAGATTTGTGTGGGAATTAAATGAGATGCTACATGCAAAGTTCTTAGCATCTTCTCAGTGTGTACTCAGGGCTTAATAAACAGCAGTTATTAAGATGCATACTCCAATAATTGATGTAAGACAACTCTGCTTTTTCTTTGAAATTATTTGGTGGAAACACTTGTAATTCTTTGAAGCAGAGTCACAGTGACCTTTAAATAGACTGTGGACCATGTTTACTTCTAGTCAATGCTATTTTTAAACTTTCTTTAGAACCCAAGTGCTCAAGAGCTTAACTAGAACATTCAACACTCCAGATCTTATGTACCTTAGTTAGCAAATTGTCCATGAGTAAAGAGGGTAAATGGGAGACATTATAAATTGTCTTTGTGTATCTTTCTGCAGATTTAAAGATTTCTGAACATATTCTGATTTTATGGATGAGGAAATTAAGACATGGGGGTCTCATCAATTGGTCTCCAGTTGGTGGGTGGGGCAGCCCTCCAAGGGAGTTTGTGAAATCTTTTCCTCTACCAGGGGCACAAGACCCTCAAGAATAGAACAGTTCTCCCCTGGCTGCTCTCCAGTCAGGGTTTTCCCACTCTTATCAGTGGAAGCCTGTTGAATCCCTCAGATACTTCTGGAAGGCAGATGTGGTTAAGGACCATTAGGTCAGTAACTGATCTTGAGTAGAACCCAGGTCTAGTATGCATAGGAGGAATTGCTTCTAATTCCTCACTTAGAATTTTTAGCTTCAAATATTCAGGTTTTCCTCATTTCCACTCCCTATAATGCCCTAGTCCTATTTCTAAAACCTATTTACAGACCTAGTTAAAAAGGAAACTGATTAGCATGAAGTTAAAAGAATCAGTATGTAATTGGAATTTTCTCTCTGATGTAGTCAAAATAACAGGAAGATCTTAGCCAGCATGCTGAAGAGAAAGAGGTTAGTTGTACTACTGGGTTTTATTAATTTTTCTTATTTTTTTATTTGGCCAGGATCAAATACTGACTGATGAATGTATTTCGAGAGATCTTTAAAATTTATGTAAACTCTGGACACAGGGAGGATATGTTCTATTCCATCAATTTTAATAAACTTGAGGCAAGGAAGTACCTTCTTTGCTCTGGAAACTTCTACCAATGTGGGGAGGGGCATGAACTGAATTTACAATGAGTTTCCCTGTCATATAAAATTTTATCATAATGGTGTTTAGTCTGTTTAGTCATTTAATTTTCATTCACTAGATTTCAAGTACAGTTGAAACAGTCACAGATCTCTAGTTCTTTATCCTTATAGTGTCCTAGTATGTCACCATTTATCATTGTAAAAATTGTTTCTAAAACCCACTTTCCATCTCCAGTTATAGCTCTATTCTTTTTTTCTGCATATTTGCTATCTGCCTCTCCCATTCCAGGTTCAAATGATTTATGTGATTGCTTCTCAGTCTTTCCTGGGATTGTTGCAATTTTTAGAAGTTATTTCTGTTCAATTTGTCATGTAAAAATTGCATAGAATAGACCAGCCTCACTGATCTGAATCAAATCGGAGCCATCAAAACCAAGTCATTTCAGCTCCTTGGGTGCTGGTGCACAGGGCACTGGTGAATGGGCTGAGTTGGTGATCTTAGCGGGACAATGTCAAACAGCTTAGAAGCAGGAAAGAGGGCACAGTGTGCTTTAACAGTCCCCACTGTGCGCTGGTGCATATGTGTGTGTTCCAATGGTACTGTGCTTCATTCACCCAGAGAACAGTACTAATTAAAAATATTTACATATAGTTCCAATTAATTAAATGCACAGTGCTTGCCATGTAATTGGTACTTCACAAATTATGGCTAGATGAACAAATGATTGAGTGATTCTTTGGCTACAGACTACCAATTGCCTTTATAGTTTGTGTTTAACCAATTTGATCAAAGCACAGTATTCCAGCGGCCACAGTTCAGGTTGTATTTCTACATAAGCCCCTCTGCTTGGCTTTGTTCTCTGATAACTGGCCATGCTTGTCACCTGCTGTCTTGCATGGGTATCCTATTAGTTTCAGGAGGAGGAATACAGAACGGTGTGAATATATGAGAAAATCCATCATTATGATTGCAAAATCTAAATCAGGATAAACCTCCTCTACTTATTATTAGAATTACTAATCCCATAAAGCTAGGAGAATTACAAGCAGAAATATAAACATTCAACGGTGGATAGAGGTTTCTAGGTTGTTGAGATGTACATTTAGCTACCTAGTAGAAAAACTGATTATACAAAGAAATTATTCTTGTCATAACCAACTAAAATAGAGACCAGAGAGCACAGGGGAAACGTTCAGAATGCAAACACCAGCTCCAAGAACTGCTCTGCCAGGCAAATAAGAAATAACCTACTAAGACTAGTTATACCTGTAACTGATGATGAAACTGCCCGCTGTGATTTTAAGACTAACTTTACTTAGGAGCTGCTGCTCCTCCCCAGGTGGAGCCAACCAACTTCTGCAAAATGTGCAAATGCCAATAAGCTTACTTTGAATACAACTTATATAATTTTTTTTTTTTAATGAAACCTCTAGTCTTTTTTTGTTCTTTGGATATACTGGAGGCCATTCTGGTTTATGCAATCCTATTATTGTTCCTATTTCCCAAATAAAACATTTTATACCTGGAACATCCTTACTGTATTTTGATTTGACTTTGATACTAGAATTAAAAAACATGCTTAAAATGGAACTGAAAAAAGGGAAAAGATGGGTGAGGTCAAAGGTCACATTGATAAAATCGAACTTTCACTTCTTGAACTTCACCCTATCTGTTAAAAGGAGAACATGAACCAACAGAGCTCAGGAAAGTTACCCATTGCAGAGAGGCAGCCTGAAGAAATGTGGGTCATGAAACCAAGTCCTAACTCATGTGAGCTACGGCATAACTAAACAAAGGGAAGCAAAGCCCTTCACTTTCTCTGAGGGAATGATACAATGTATCAATGGCCTCACATTCTCCTTTTATTTTTTATTTTTTAATTACTTTTTTTATTTTTACCGACTGCATTTTGATTCATTGTACACAAATGGGGTACATCATTTTGTTTCTATGGTTGTACACGATGTAGATTCATACCATTCGTGTAATCATACGTGTACATAGGGTAATGATGTCTGTCTCATTCCACCATTTTTCATACCCTGCTCCTCCCTCTCATTTCCCTCTATGTAATCTAAAGTTCCTCCATTCTTCTCTCACCCCCCATCCTCTCCCCCATTACATATCATTATTCACTTAACAGGGAAAACATTCGGCCTTTGGTTTTTTTGAGCTTGGCTTATTTCACTTAGCATGATATTCTCCAATTCCATCCATTTATCTGCAAATGCCATAATATTATTCTTCTTTATGGCTGAATAATATTCCATTGTGTATATACACCACGTTTTCTTTATCCATTCATCTGTTGAAGGACATCCAGGTTGGTTCCACAATCTAGCTATTGTGAATTGAGCTGCTGTAAACACCGATGTGGCTGCATTACTATAGTATGCTAATTTTAAGTCCTTTGGGTATAAGCCGAGGAGTGGGATAACTGGGTCAAAAGGTGGGTCCATTCCAAGTTTTCTGAGGAATCTCCACACTACTTTCCAGAGTGGCTGCACCAATTTGCAACCCCACCAGCAAAGTAAAAGTGTGCCTTTTTCCCCACATCCACACCAACATTTATTTATTGTTTGTGTTCTTGATAAAAGCCATTCTAATTGGAGTAGGATGAAATCTTAGAGCTGTTTTAATTTGCATTTCTCTAATTACTAGAGATGTCGAACACTTTTTCATATATTTATTAATTGCCTGTATATCTTCTGTAAAGTATCTGTCCAGTTCCTTAGCCCATTGATTGATTGGGTTCTTTGTATTTTTAGTGTAAAGTTTTGTAAGTTCTTTATGAATTTTGGAGATTAGTGCTCTATCGGAAGTTCTCTTAGCCCTCGTTGTAATTTAGAAAACAGAACCCAAACTGTTTCCATCTTTCACGCTGATTTTTCCTTATGAGATGGAAAACACGTAAGGTAAGTTTGAGCAAGTGGAAAGACTTTAGGAGAGAGAAAGAGAAGAGAAAAACTTCAACGTTCATCCCTTCATTCAGCAAAAATTTTTGAAATTGACTCTGTATCAGGAAGTGTGCAAGGTGATGGGTCGGGGATGAACATCATCTGGAAATACCTGTCCAAAAAAATTACCCTGTTCATTATGTAATTATGATGTGGTAATACAGTGTGGATTGACCTGTGCACCAAGGGAGCCTTAAGATAGCAAAGAGTGGGAGAGGCCTTTTCTAATTAGGAGGCGAGGCTTTCCTGGCGGAAGTGATCTTTAACCTGAACCCTGCGGCCAAGCCGGGAGGTGGGGAGGGACGGGTGGAATGAAGGAGTGAGAATTTCAAGGATAAGAAGCAAACATGGCCCAGAAGGGTCCTTCCTTTGGAGGGCCAGGGAGGCTGTAGCAGCGATTATTGTAGAGTCAGTATTAGGAAGGACTCTTCTTGATAGAGCTGCTGGGACAAGCTGCGTGCAAAGGTGAGCAGGTCTCTGGAGACTCGTAGGAAGCCGAGAGAGGAGGGATGGTAGGGAAAGGGTTGCTTTATCTGATCATGTACAGCGATTTGCATCTTCTTCTAGATGATGGGACGCCTCCGAGACATTTCGAGCTGTGGAGTGGCCCGCTCAGACCTGCATGTGGCAAAATAGATTTGGCCATGTGGACAGTGGCACAGAGAAAAGCCAGAGTGGATGAGAGAGAGTCAGTGAGAGGTGGCGGTGGGTGGAGAAGGACAGAAAGGCAACAGGATGCACATTTTAGAGGTAAAATGGATAGGATTTACAATTGCATATGTGAGCTAAAGGAGAGGGAAAGTGTCAAGTTCTATACTTCCGGCAGGAGCAAAGAGGTGATTTGAGAGATGTTGGAAGAGGGACAGGTTTAAGGGGAGCGGTAATAATGGCACTTCAAGAGGCAGTTGATATGGCTCTGTCATTCTGAAGATGCTGGTGGAGAAGGCACAGTGCCTGTGGGAGTGTCTGAAACTTCCAGGGAAAGAGAATAGATTAAAGAGTAAGTGGACCAAGGACCAGCCAAGAGGAGCCTCATAGAAGAAGAGAGCTCCTCAAAGCATGGTGGAGGAACAGACAGAGAGAAGGAAGCTTTCCTTTTCTAGAAAGAGAGGGTAATAAGGTGAAGACGTCAAGTCACATAGACCATGAAATGTCTTTTAAATGTAAAAACCATGGAGCTCATTAGCCAAAGTGAGCCAGTGGAGCCGCAGGAACGGAAGTCAGAATAGAGTGGACAGGAAGAGATTTGTGTTGGGGAGAGGAAAGGATGTGGAGAAAAGTCTTTGCAAAGGGAAAGAGCTGCATTCAGAGGAGGCAGGATTTAGGGAGGCTCTCTCCTCTCTCTCTCTCTCTCTCTCTCTCTCTCTCTATCTATCTCCCTCTCAAAAAGAAAATGAAGTATTGTGAATACTGACTGAAGCAGAAAGTAGAGAAGCGGTTGAAGATCAAGAAGAAAATGTGCGTCATCCATCCAGGGAAGTGCATAGGAGCACAGGAAGAGATGATACCCAGAATACAGGAAGAGAATTTGGGGGTTATATTTCAAACTGGAGGAGATATGAAACAGGTATTTCAGACAATTGACCTAGGTAGAGAAATAACTTCAGAATGGTCAAGTGGTCCTTGGAAGTATTTGCAACAACAATCAATTAGTTAGGAATTACAGTATATCAGATATAAATCCTAAAGATATTATCCCCTCATGTATACTGGGTCCCTCTTAAACATGCTACACTAAACCAAATCAATGTAAGTGGATTTCCTGGCCTAATTTAGAATTCTCCACAACTGATATCTTTCGGTTTTGAAATGGTGCATTTTGAACACACATTTCTTTAAACAGAAAATAATTCATTGGAAAAGGTGAAAATTAATTGCAAAATAATATTTTTAAGTGAATTTCCTGCTGGGCCAAGAGACCAACCTTCACCCAGCTGCTGCCAGCTTGCTCTTCGACATCTGTGTCTTTTCTCTCCTTCTCCCTGTTGCTTTTTTGTTCCTATAGCACCTAGCACAGTGGGGCTCGCAGGAGGTATTCCTTAAGATTGGCATTTCTAATTGTGTCCCACGTAGAGAATAGTCTTTGAAAGCCCTCATTCTTGAGATGTAGGTTTGTGGCAGTTTTTTGTTTTGTTTTGTTTTTTGTTTTTGTTTGTTTGTTCCTTTCCTTTGTCAAAAATACTGAAACTCCAAATTGGAGAGCAAAGGAATCTCTGACAAAGTGCTCTCTCTTGCTTACTGTGTTCTTTCCTGCATTACACACAGAAACATACCTCTGTATTTGAGGTAGGATTTCGCTCTGTACATCAAGGACTCAAAGAAGAAAGGAGCCCCTGTTGGATTCGACTTAATGTTTTGTTGCATCCTCGGTATACATGTAGCTCTGATTCAGTCATGGGATCTCAAGACTTTAATGTTGAAAAGGATCTTAGAGACCATTTCATCTCCCTGCCAGCCAGGACCACACTCTGTTTTACGGACAAGAAAACTTACAGGGGTTCAGCTCCTGGCCCGAGGAGCCTGTTCCGTGAATTGGTGATCTTGAGAGTTGTGTGATCATGGCACAGGAAAGACTCCTAGGAGGGGGCGAGGAATTTGCATGCCCATCCTTCTGGCAGGGTGTTCTGCATGCGTTATGCTTAATGAATGCTGCACAATTTGAAGTTGCTGTTCAGAATCCAAATGCAGCTGACAGAACTTTCCTATGTTTATAAATGAACACATGATCAGTGAAACTCCACATCATGTACAAAAATAAGAATGGCATCCTAATTAGGATAAGTTATATTCCATGTATGTATAATATGTCAAAATACACTCCAGTGGCATGTATATGTAAAAAGAACAAATTAAAAAAATCCTTACATTAAAAAAAATGAGTGCAGATCTTTGGATTAATGGAAAGCACCAAGTCATCATCGGACTAGTCTATATCTTAGTACGATCTCCCTACCTTCTATTTAGAAGTAAAATATTCTGGAAAGATGGGTGAAATAATGCCAGAGAGTGTGATAATAAATTTCTGACATGTGGCATGCAGTTGGTGCCTTAGGGAGTAATGGAGAGGAAAGACAAGTTAAATAAGTTAAATAAGCTTTTATTATTCTGTGGCTCTCTTGACAAAGGTACCATCAAATACGTTTAAAAGCATCTTTTCTGAAACAAAACCTCTGGAAGTTCTTTCACACTATTGAATTGTGTAAAAGTTCTCCTCTCGTTCACTTTATGTTTTCCCTTTTGCCTTTGGCAGAATCAAATCCATGGTAACCTACTTTGCATCAGAAATACACAGTACCATAAGCTGTGGAGGTGAAACTTGAAACAATAATGTCTAAATTAAATAAGCACAAAGATCAAGGTAATATGTCTATCATTTTTACTTATTTGCCATTTATCCTTAGTTTTCTGTGAAAATTTATGTGTCTTAGACCTTGTAAATATTCTTAAAACTAATAGTTTCTTTACTAAATATAATTCTATCATACTCAGTAATAATTTTCATTTGTATCATGTCTGGAGACATATTAGGATTTTCTTTTTATATGGAGTCAATTTACCTAAGATCAAAAAATGTTACTCCATATCCAAAAGCTAAAAGCCAAAGTCTTTGGCTTTTAACCCCAAGGATTCAAGTGAAGATACCTTTCATAGTTGATAATGTTTTCTTCTCTCAACTGACCTCTTTTATACAATTATAATTTTCATGACCTGTGGATAAAAATGTCCATCTCTCTCTGTGTTTTTGTATTACATGACTTGAAGATTGTTGGTGTGATCAAGATGGACATTGTCTATGGTCACCTGGAATGATCTGATGTTCCACCAAGACAGAGTCAGGGTGTGTGGAATGAAAGGAAGGGAGGGTTTGAGGTCTTACTGCCTTGGGCTGTATCCACACTCCATGCCTAGACCCTTGGAACTGTGGACAAAAAACCATCCTTACTCTGAACTTCAGGTTTCTTGTTCAGAATATCAAGAAAATAAGACCTGTTATATAGGACAGATTCCAGGACTGCATGAGACAGAGCTCTTGACTCTGGTAGGTGTTCACCAGTCCTAGATATTCATAATGTATCCATCATCTAGCATTTTGGTTTTGGTAGAACTTTCTCAATGGGTGTAGAGAATCCTCATCTCAGTATCTGAGTATTTCCTGACTGTTCCAAAGGCTCTCAGGATGCCAGCTGCAGATGCTGTGGTCACTTGCTCAGGTGGCCATGAGCTGTTGAAAGGGCAGGCAGATGGGGCAAGGGAAGAGAGGCCTGAGGTAGACGACCAGAGGGACTTGTTACCACAACTAGCTTTGTCTCTAGGCCTTTGTGGGTAGTTAGTGACATGAAGGGCTGGGCTGAACGACATAGTAATATAGTATATAAAACAATGATCAAATTACTTGCATTAACATACCTATATCCTTACAGTAAAACAACATTCCCATTTTGTAGAGGGACTAAGTTTAGAGAAGCTAAACAACTTGCTCAAGGTCATACAATGGGCCAGGGCCTAAACCCAGTTCTATCGGATTCCAGAATCCAGAGCCCAAGGGAACGAAAGAGAGTCAGGATGACACACCAAGTCGCAGAAAGAAGGTTGCTGGGACAGCAAAGAAAATAGTTTTAAATGTTGTCATCCTTCATCCACATGTGCTTACCCAGGATTAAGCAGTTAATCTAGAAGTAGGTGGTCATTAAGCATGTGCTGTGGGAAGGGCAAGGAACATTAGGACAAATTCACAGTGCAGTTCTTTGTCTCATCTGGGAAGTTGAACAATCAGAGCAATTTAGTTTCAGATGATGCAGCATTTAATAACTAATGTGGTTAGAATACAGACAAATGGGAGTCCCGCAGGACTGCATCAACCAGAACTGCTTCAGGGAAACCTGCTACTGAAGAGGTAGGACTTCACTTAATCTCAGGGAATGCAGAATTATTTTAACAGAGCTGAGCATGCTCATTGGGGGTAGCCCAGACATGCTTCCAAAAATGCCGAGTCAGGCAGGTCTTGGCTTGAGTGCAGGGCCCTGAGGAATCAGGTGTGGGTGGGAAGTAATGGAGCCCAGTTAGAGCTGGAAGGCCCGGTCCCCAGAATGAAAGCTTTGAGGGCCTTTCTCAGCCTAGGAAAGAACAGGACAGGAATAAAACTGGGGATCAATTGTGTGAGAGGGGCAGGTAGGAATTAGCAGAGTAAAGGCGGCTAATTAGGAAACCACACCAGAAGACAGGAGCAAGAATTCCTCATTTCTCATTCCCTGAATTTGTGCAGCACATAGCATTTGCTGAGTCTGTGCATGCACCAGTAATAGCTAATTCTCAGAGCATGTTATATGGACTGAATACACTGTTCATTTCAAAGCTCTTTAACATACAACATTGCTACATTCATGAATTATTAAGCCATCTACCCTCTTACTCTTGAGTGAAGAGTTGTTAATTTAAATATCCTCTTATAATTTGATTACTTGTTTGGCATGAAAAACTTAACAAAAAATAATCAAACAAGAAAAACCGTAGCTTGAGCCTGAGGCCTTGATATATGACATGAAATTTAAATATATTTAAAAGTATCTGAGCACATTTTACTCTTCTAACAACCATTAAGAATGATTGGACTCCTTGGTTATAAAAATTAGCAAGAATCCTTCCTCAAAGAACTGTACAATTAATATCATTATTCAAAATTTCCCAGTTGCTTCTCTCTTTTGCATATATTAGCAGTAGTTGGTGTTTAGTATTTGATTTATTCTGTACTTTTTACTATGATCATCAAAGACCCAAATTTCATTTTACAATTTCGGTTACCTGGAATCAAAACTTTAAAAATCTAGGCGACTTTAAATGATGATCTGTTTATTCCTTGCAAATTAATCTCTTGGCACTGAACCTTTCAAATAAGTCACATAGAATATGTTATCTAATTTGAATGTATTAAATTGGTTGTCAACTCTTTTATGTAAAAATAGGTTGGGCACACCCTTAGTAATGTCAATCCCTTGGAAAAGTTGATGAAAAAAATTATAAGTTCAATTGTGTTCATAAAATTAAAGAGCTATAATTATGGTATTGTCATAAATAAAATATGTGAGTACAGCAAATACTAAATATTAAGATTCAAGAACTCTGCAACCAGGCTGTCATTCACAAGCCTGCAAGAACATGTGCACTTCATTAAAGTCAATGGAGTGTACCAGTTCATCTTGGCATTATTCATAATCGAAACATTTCAATTTTAGTTAACACACATACACACAAACTAATTTAAAAGTCAAATGAGGAAATTAGTTCTATGCTCCTATGTTCCAATTCCACAGTGATATCAAATAGCCAAATTTAGCCTCAGGAGGTATGAAAAAATATCTAATACAATGAATGGAAAACCTCTTTAAAGAATCACAGATCTGTTAAACTAATGTTTTTGCAACTGACTCAACAAAAATATATTTAGCATTCTAAAAAAGACTCCAAATCTTCTGTTATCAAACACCTAAGTTTATGTACAGATTTACTTCTAGATCTCAAAGGCAGTGAATCAAGAGCTAGATGATTTTTGTGAGAAATACAGTTCATTTCCTTAACAAAAGTTTTAAATCAAATAATGATTGATTTAAAATTTATTTTTTACATACACATCATAAAGACTAGTGGGAAAAATTTTCTGGTTTGCATCTATTAGATTTCTTGTAATCAACCTTGTTAACAACACACTGTACTAGATATTGTCTTGACATTTATTTCTGGGTCTTATTTTTTGTTTTTCTAGTGTTTTCCATTCTTTTAATGCCTGTCTACTTTTCATTTTTCTTTTCTTTTCTTTTTTTTTTTTCCCAGCAGTGCCGGCGTGTGAGTCACTGAGACTCCGTCCATCTCTTACCTGTTCATCTCTACATCTAGTTTTTGGACTCCCATTTATGAAATTAACTAAGTATTCTGATCCTCTTTCTAAAACTGGCATTTATTTATTGCAGATATCCAACTGACTAGAAAAGCTACAAAGTGTCAGAAGACTTTGACTTTCTCGCTAAGGCATTTTGTACCGCCTTCTGCCAGCTCACCTTCCTGGCATTCCATGCCCCATGTTTTGTTATGCTGGCATTTTTTTCTAAAGGCCCTGGCCTTTTCAGTGTCAAGGACCACACCTTTTCTTTGCCCAGGTTCAGCTGGTCACCAGAGAAGGTTGTGTGTAGTTCTGGGTCAGCGCAGTGTGCTCTTGGGAGTAGATGCTGGCTTGAGAGGCACTTGCTAGATAGGTACTTGCTACCAGGCCACAGTAGGGCATCAGATCAAGGAGGGGACACTGACCCTGGTGCATTCAATTTCTGCCCAGAGCCTTTTTGGTAGCTCCCATTCACACCTCTGCCTCTCTTTAAGACCCAAGGAAGGGATACCCAATAGTATATTTTGTCCATACTTCCATATAGCCAGAAGTAATAATGTCTGGAAAAAAATCAAAGTTTCAGAGAGGGTGGCGTAGGGCTCCTGTACTCTAATAGACTAGGATGGCTTCAAATATAAACCTGACCAACTGGGTAGAGGACTCCACACAATTATTCTTGCTTTCTTGCCTTCCTTTCTTCTATAACTGCACAATTCCTTTGGGCTCCTTTTAAAGCCATTTTTGGTGCAGTTCCCTGAGTCTCTCCAGTCCACATCACCTGCCTTAGAAGGTGTATAACTGGCTAGGTTCGTGAGCTTTCGTGACCCTCCCACGGTCTCATTCCAAGTCCTGGACATGATTTCAAGACTCTGCCTCTACCTAGTCATCAGATCCCTGGCCTTCCACAACCTTCTTCAACATCCACCTTGTGTCGTAATGTGGTTCTAATCCTAACCTGCCTGGTCAGCAACCCTCTCTCTGCCTCAAACTTCTGTGGACCTTTGCTCTTGAGAATTTCTATTCAATGAGCACCAGCAAGTGACCCTGATCATCCAGGTGAAGTGCTGTCAGTCAACACTCATAAATATAAGCTACTGATCGAAGCCTTTGAATGAGTATAAATTAATACCCCTTCTGACTGTAAACCCCTCATACTTTTTTTGTAAGGACTGTGGTCTTTTCTTATGAACTCCCCAAAGCAGGATGGTCTTTATCAACGTCACTCCTGGGCCTGGCTGACAAGGTCCTGCAGTGATCTTGCTGTGTCTCGTCCTCTTGCTTTACCTGTCTTCTTCCTCCACTCCCTGCTCCCTGACGTCTTGCTCTGGGACATGCTGGCTCTTGCCTGCCTCTGGATCTCACTGTTGTTCTTCTTCCTATACCAAGTACACTTCTCCACCTGTTGCCTGGCCGGCTGCCTCTCAATCCAAGTCTCTGATTAGCTGCCACTTGCTCAGGCAGGCCTCCCTGAAACAGGCCTTCCCTGTATTGTCTTTATAGCACCCTGCAATATCTCCACAGAGCATCCCATGAAATCTATAACATTCCCTTTGTTATTTGGCAAACTCTCTCCCATTAGATTGTAAGCCTCCAGAGGTCACGCACCTGGTCATTTGTTTGCCACCCTATATCTAAAGCCTAGCACACAATACGGGTCAATAAATAGGAGTTAAAGAAACAAATTTTATTAGAGTTTTGCTAACTCCGATAATGTTGGATCATCAGCTTAGTGAAAGTGATGAGGCTCATTTATATATCTTTGTATGTGTTTCACTCTCTCCCTCTCTTTCTGCATGTGTGTGTGTGTGTGTGTGTGTGTGTGTGTGTGTGTGTGCATGTGTGTAAATGCATTTGAGAGTTTATATTTTAAGATAATAAAGATTTCACATATTCAAATCAATATATACAATAAATGCTATTATTAGGCAATTTGATAATTTGCTCTCATTCTCTTGCTGCAAAGGTGAGGATAAAGGCTACAAATGACCTGATCTGTCTCCCTGGAATTGAGGTCATTGCTGAAGGACAATGAATAATGCTATAAAATCACGTGTGACATAAAGATCATTATCAAAAGTCATTATCATATACAGGGCATTCAAACCTCACTTTGAGCTTTCCAAGTGCTTTAAGCCTGACACTTCTCAAAACACTTAATTTTTTACTACTACTTTCTGTTTCTTAGAAGAAAGGAGGATGAATTAAGAAGACATTTGAAAATTAAGAAGTAATCACAAATTTATGAAAGAATAGAGATAGTCCTGTGTTTTAGCTATTATAAACATGCCTCTTTCTCTGCCTGCAAACTGTCCTCATTTTTATTGCCAATTAAAAAAGGTAACTATCTAAACTTTTTCTGTAGCAGAATACCTTCACAACCCTGGGTAGACAAATATTTGTTTGGACACTAAAAGGCATGAACCACAAAGAGGAAAAAAATTTCTTTGCTTTTTATCCAAATTAAAAATTCTGCTAATCAAAAGGCACTTTCATGAAGTGATAGGCAAACCACAAACTGAAAAATTTACAATGAATGTATCTGACAAAATACTTATATCTAGAATATATGGACACTTATCATCAACAATAGACAATTGATCTATTTTTTATTTTCAACAAAAATGAGAGAAAACTTGAATAAACTTTGTACCAAAGAAGGCATACATATGGGCAACAGGCACAAAAAGCCAATAGCTTTGGAGATATGTAAGTTGAAATCATATGAGGTACGATTTTATACCCACTGTCAGTGTGGATGAGGACCTTCTAGAACTTTCAGTGCTGCGGGTGAGCTGTTGGACAGTTTCTTAAACAGTTAAACATTAACCTTGTGATCTTGCAATTCCACTTCTTTATCCAACAGAAATGAAAACATATTTATAAACAAATGTGTACAAAAATGTTGATATGGTCTTACTTATTCCTAATAACCCAATATGAGGAACAACTCAAATGCCAAAGACAAAATAATTGGTAAATAGCTATTGTCTAGACAATGGAATAGCATAGTCATTCAATGGAATACTATGCTGCAATAAAAAGGAATGAACTATTGATGAGTGTAGTAATTTAAAAAAATATTCTAACATGAGAGAAGGCTTTATAAAGAATGTGCTGTATGGTTTCATTGATATGATGTCCAAGACTCAGAAGAGGCCAAAATGAACTATGGAGACAGATATAAGAAAGTAGTTGTCTGGCCAGTGGGGTGGAGAGGAAGGAAGGTGGCGGGTCTGGGGTTGGAACTGACTGGAAAAGGGGGATGAGAGAACTATGCAGTGTGTAAGATTCAATTCCTTATTTTGAATGGCTATCATATTGATATATACCATTATTAGAACTCATTGGATTGAACACTGAAGATTTGTGCATTATTTTGTGTATAAATTGTATCTCAATTAATGAATTAAGAAATTCTATTATTTATGAAATAATTTCATCATTAAACACCATTTATAATATTTTCTTACCTTCTAGGCATGAGAAATATTTAAAAAAAATCGCATGCAATATGTCATAAATTTAGCCTACCTGATATACAAAGTATCATGGTGATAACATGAATGTATCCAGTCTCATTAAACTGTCTCAATTTAGGGTCATATTCAAGAACAAAAAATTACAAAAAAATGAAAAGTAAAAAAGCCTTGCCCTGCATCAGGATGAAATTTCCAAAGATGAATGTCATTGCCACTTTATTCCAGCAAGGGGAGTAGTTACACTTTGAGAAGAATTCCATCTTTCTCACCACTGAATTACTCTACAGGGCACTTTAACAAGACGGAAAAAAAAAAAAAAATTGACTTTTGGGTGTAGCCACAATGGAAATGACAGATCATTTTAATGAAAGAGAAAAAGATTGGAAACCTTGACCCTCTAGATTACTTCCAACCTCAGTGAGAAGGGGAAAAACACTTGCCGATCAGCTTATTAAAATAATATGTCTGTATAATTCAGGTACTAGGAAAACATTTAAAAGAACAGCCAAATTAACTGTGGGGTGCCACGTTTTCTTTGTTAATTATTCCCATACAAGAATAAAAATGTACCACCCCTTCCCCTACAAAAGATAAAAGACCCTAACAACTCCGTGGTTTATTGTTCTGGACGGGAGAATGACAGCCTCCGCTGGTGCAGAATTTACTAGCTGTGTGTATAGCTTCCGTGCGTCTGAGAGGAGGGGGGCCAGCAAAGAGGACTCCTGTCCCCCTGCAGCTCTGGGGCCTGTCCGCTGAGATCTTTCGATCGTAAGGTTTAGGCTTCATTTAAAAAAATATCATGTTCATCCAATCTTACAAGATTTGTAAGGCTTAGTTCTCACATAAGCTCAGGAAGGCTGTAGAAAAGTCTAACTATCCCTTCCTACCACTTTTGGTAATCCTGGATTTACAGAGAAGGATGTTCAGGCTGACGATGGGAAGCATGCCCTACGGCATGTGGAAGGAGGAGCAGGGCGGCCGAGAGGATGCTTCAGGATGGGTAACTGCCCTCTTTACCTGCGAGCTGTAAAACAACCCAAGCTTGACTCCAGCACCTCAGCTCCATCTGGTGAAATGGAATATGGACTCAGGTCTGGGACACACATCTCTATAACCCCAGCACTCATGACTGCCAGCTGCGCTTCCTTCAGTGTGAGTTTAATGAGCACCAAGAACATTAAGTACAGGTAGACAACTGTCCCTTCCAGGGACAGTGCCCAGGAGGAAGCTCCTACTTATTGCTAAGCTCTCAGGCAGTGTGCACCTGCAGTAGCTGGAGAGAAGTGTCTCTTTCCTTAAAGTCTCACACCCTGCAGCCTGTGCACAAAGCAGGCTTCTCCTTTGGCAGAGTACAACCTGCTATCAATACGTGAAATGGTACTTCCCTTGAATATGCGAATCCTTCGGCTGGTTCATAAACCCTGCCGGAAGATTTTCTTCATGAAATTCCAAGGAACATTTCTCAGTTCATTAGCCCTAAGAAATGATTCTGAATTACTCTTTGTTCATTAAATAGAAGCAAAAAATTTCCCCACTCTCTATCCTAGGGCAGTATAGAATCCAGAGTCAGAAGATTCAAGTTTTAGATTCTGCCTACAACATTTTCTCAAAATTCCCCAAATCTGAGATGTTATGGTTTGGGTTGTTTTCTTGCTGTCAGCGACTCATGGGATTGACTCAAATTCAGTCGTTTCACTACCCAGCAAAGGATTTTTAAAGAACAACGAGAAAAATGTAAAGAAAATGCCACCACATAGTCCTAATTTTGAGTTTGCCACTGAATGGAAATGTCCTTCCAACTAAATGGAAAACTGTCAGAAGATAATCCCAAGGGTTACTAAAACCTGTGAGATATGTGAAAGGCACAACAAAGTGAGTAGAGGAGAAAATATATGAAGAATCCAGAAATGGAAGACATGATGATTAAATAAAGAAGTACGGTGTGATTGACCAAAGCAAAGAAACAGAGAGATGTCCTCCGTGTTGGTTTTCAATAAGAAAAGAGCTGCTTTCTTCAGTGGGTCTAGAATCAAGACTGCAGAGAAAGCAGGCAGGGATGAGATGGTAATTACAGAGGACATGGGTCTGACTGGCAAGGGATGGGTGATTCAAAAGCACATTCAAAAGAAGACTGATATGCATTTATGGGATGGAGGGAAAATACCCAGTCTGAAACATGAGGCCACTGTCATCGGGTCTTTCTCTGGGAAAGGCAGAGATGGATCTGCACTGTGTGTTGCTTAGGCCATGTGGAGAAGTCCCACATGTGGGGAGTGGATGTTGAGGTGTCCTGGGGCAAGCTACACATAGTAGGTCAGCTATACATCAACTGATGTAATGTACAGGAAGCAGGGAGTTTGGAGGTGAATTTCATGTGATCCACGTTGAGACAGAAGAGAAGAGCTAACTTGAGGATTAAGGAGAGAGAAGAAAAGGCTCTGAGCTTTCCCTACTTCTAATTCATCTCTGGAGTCAGAGTTTCACAGAAACCTAGAATTTTGTCTGAATTTGACAGATTTTTCCTAATGTTGCAAATATTATTCATAGAAGATGCTTATATTCATTTTCTTCAAAGATCTTGAATCGTTGTTAGCACCTTGCATTCATCTTTCATGAATAATCACTGATGGAATGAGTCAACCATGCTCCCAAAGGAGGAATATGTTTTACATTAATTAAAATAGGAGTCAATAATGTGCAAGATTTAGCCTATATTTTCTTTATTACTACCATTTGGCAAATTAAGGATGAGAGACCTAGCAATTCAAATCTCCCTCTGAGGAAAGTTTAGTAACTATCAAGGCAAATCTTGGCAGTTCTCGCTTAGGATCCCCAAGGCTCACTAAGCATTTTAAGAGGACACAGGACATTTTCTTAGTGGCTGGTGAGATAACCCAAGTCCAAGTGTGAGAGGCAGTACAGTTCTGTATATTGCAACCTGAAAATCCTACGCTGAAGTTTGGAATTGGTGCGAAGGCAGGAGGAGCAGGTAGCAGGCAGTGTGCCTGCCTTGAACTTGTCTCAAATTGTATTTTTCTATTCCAGGGGAGGTGGGAAACAGAACTCAAGCTCAATTGGTAGGGGAGGTTGAGGTCAGGGCTGTGAGCCAAGGATGGGCTGTGGGAGGACAGGGAGGCCAGGTAGAGGTCTTGCCAACCACTGGCATACTCTGAGAAGTGGGCTGATGGCTGGTGTTTAGGATAGTTGACAACATGTGACCTTGGGGACATCTGGAAATTCTACCTTTAGAGTAAGCCAGTCACTTTTTTGACAATGACAAGAATCTTAGGATCACAGGTCATTGATGCTGAACCGAAAAGGCATCATTCAGCCAAACCAGAGTTGAGGACAGGTAACCAACTCTTGAGTACAAGGCCTCTAAATTTCTGGGATCTGTATTGACCAATATTTCCAATTTCCCTTTCAGAAGCACTAGCCCTTAGCCGTGAGGGTACCTGCTTTGATTTCCTCCAACCCCAGATTATCAAATTACCCGTTGTGGCAGCTTTAGAGCATAAGGTATGGCCATACATGCAAAGTCATATTTTGCAAAACAGGCTCTTAATTCTGCTTAAAAATGTTTAGACATATCCCATTTTTCTTTTCATTTCCCATTGTGATTTTTTCCTCTCGCCCCAGAAACAAGCTCATCCATACAGAAGATAATAAACAGTCCTGCAGCCCCCAACTCTAAAGCACCTTTTATGTGCATACACAGGACAAGCCTCTTTCATGCTCTCAGGAACCTCTGTAAGCTAGGTATTGTTATCCCTGCTTCATATGCAAGAGTTCAGCAAGGTAACCAGCAGTGTTCTGGCCACTCCGGCTGCTTCTCAGCAGTGTTTTATAGTTTATGAAGTACTTTCACATAATTATAGAGTTCTCCAACTCATGAATTCATCGCTATTATTGTGCTCATTTTATGTATGGTGACATTGACATCTGGAGAGACTGTGTGACCTGCTCACATCCTATGGATCATGAGTGACTGAAACTGGTGTCCTGTTCCACATCCCATTCTTCTCCAACCATACAATGGAAAGAAAATGGAAACTCTCAGACATAAATTTTCTGAGATTTCTTTGCATCCACCTTCAAGTTTCCTTTTTTCTTTTTAAAATCCTCTTCTTTCTCCTGCCTCAGGGAGAAACGTGTTCTCTACCATGTTCCTAAAAGTCTCTCTCCATCCTTGAATGGTCTCTTATTCCTGTGTCTTCACATTTCAGCTCTGTGCAGATGACTCTCCAGTCTTTCTCTTTGAACTCCAGCTGTTATTTTGAGACCCTTAAACAGCATCCTTTCTTGATCATATGCCTTTTCACATACCATATACCACTCCCTCCCTGCAGCTCTCTACCACAATTTCCGGCGTGCTCTATTTTTCTGGAACTTCCTACATTCTTCTATATCTCTCTGTTTTTGCTTGTATTGCTGGAAAAGTCATCCTTTCTGTGCTTGTAGGAATTCTATTCATTGAATGAATTGTTATACCTACTATGAATATTGCCCCAGTTTGTCCAGTCAGATTTAATGAGACATTTTCTGTGTTCGCAAAGCACTTTGCTTATTGGGATAACATGTCACTTATCATATGGGAAGATTATTTGTCTCCATCTCTTTCTTAGTTTAAAAGCTGCCAACACAGTGAACACAAGAAGAGGATTTTATTTATCACTACTCCCCTAGGTGCAATAAGCATGGCCCATGGCTTAGTGTTTGTTGAATGAATAAAGGAATAAAGAAATGAAGGGTGACTCAGTTACCACTCCAATTTCTCAACATGCCCCAAGGAGGGCATGGTCTGATTTTTTTTCCTTACTTCAAATCTGCTGTTGTACTGGAAATTTGTCTTGCTTGCTTTATGAAAACATTGAGTTTTAGATGAAAAAAACAAAAATCAAAAAACTTGCTGTATGAAATCATGAAAAAGGAAAAGGAATGGTATGTCATTTTTCATGTGAAAGTAAATACACTACCACCATCCAGTGACCCATGGGATGGAAAACATCCTAAAACTTAAAATTTCTTTGTATTAATTTTCAAATGAAATAATAGCAACTTATCATTTCTTATTGCTAAATGTCTGTTTTCACAAGTTACATAATAGTAAACTTCATCCGATTGAAATAATGAGTTTGGCAAGGTAGGGAGGAAAAGCTAGACTGAATTAGGGAAGTCAGAATTTATTGAAAGCAATGCAGTTTTATTACCTTCAATACTATGATCTGCCAATAAAGTCTGTCTAAGGAGACATCTACTTAATGACATGGATCCTTATTTTATAGCTGAATGTGTTTGCCTAAAGACCACTATATGTAGAACCATGAAAACAATGGATTCTTTTTGCATGGGTTAACAAGAGTTCTTTCTATTGTGCTTAGCATAGCCATTCTTTGCAGACCATTCAACAATATATTTCAGCGTAGTCTAGAACGACTCATCAAATTGTTTATATCTTATATTTATAGAGGAAGGGACTTTGGAAATGAAGAATATAGTCCAATGTCCCAGAAAGTGGTATATATTTCAAAATAAAAATGAAAAAAATGTAAACTTTTCCAAATAAGATAAATATCACTTGCTCATCAAGCTAGATATAAGAGAAATCTATCTTTGAAGACTCTGGTTTCCTTTATAAATTCAAGGGCATAGGTCATAGTCTGCTGCTTCTCTTCTTATTCTCTGACACTTTATACACACCAACAGAGCCACCTGGATTGTGCCTTCTGGTGATAGTAATCAGCACCAGAACAGGCACTTGGACATAATGCTGAGGTTTTCAGAAAGTCTAGTTGTTGCTCTGCTTATCTGTTAGTAGCCAAGACTCAAACATTATGAAGAAGTTACTCACTGATTCTGGGTGCAGGCTGCAAGTAATTTATTGGATCCCATCCTGGAAAAGAAGAGAAAGGAAATTCATATGTTACCATCACATCCAGACATTTACAAAGCTTTCTACACAAAGAAGCCTCAAAGCCTCTACTATTTTATTGTAATAAGGGACAGTCATGGAGCAGAGGAGGGTCACTAAATTAAATATGCCATCCCCTGTGTTTCTGGGCTAATGAAGAGGTGACAGACTTGGAGCTACTTATTAGCAAACCTGGCATTACCTTTAAACTTTGTCATGCAGATGACAGTTTTGTGCTTGTGCTCTCTGCCCCAGGGAGAGGGAGCTTGGGAAGTTGGGATAAGTGCAGTTGGAAAATGGCCATCCCATGGAAGATGATTTCTCTCTGTTATTAGCATTCTACTCCATTAACGTATTAGTATGTTAATATGCAATTATATTTTCCAATTGAAATTTTTGTGTAAAATTGTGTACATAGGATACATGTCTTTGGGTAACACTGATACTCAGGGTAGATACGCCATGTACTTCTAGCCCTGGGATCAGTGGCCCATCCTGGATACCATAGTTTGGAAGACTTGAAAGAGTAGATGAAATCCAGGGTGAAAAAACAGGGCTTTGGGGGAAGCAATTCAAGGATATTTATATTCCCCAGAAGTTATGGTAGTTCATTCTATAGTGAAGAGATGTGTAAAAGTTTTTTCATCCTAAGGATCAAGAAGGACTGCCTTCTGCCAGATAAAGTGGGACAAATGAACATATTATATTTCTCTTCGTTCAGTCTCCTATGGGGAGAGGAGGGCCTCTACTCATGCTAAGAACAGTTCTAAGGAACTGTAAGCAAGTAATTACATGAGTGGTGTTTGGCTTTTTGGGTTACACATTCCAATTCTTCCTTAAATAATATTATAAACATAGAATTCATACTCTATGATAATATATTATATGATATACCACATAATATTTTACATATTTATAACATACATACTATACTATGTAAATATAAATATTACATCTTTAATACACACATACATATTATGTTTCATTCTCTGCATGCTTTTTAAAAAATGTCTTTCAAAATATGTTATTAACACTTGAACAAGCACTCAAGATAGGGTGGCCTCAGCAATGGTAAGAATATTAATTCTCTGTATTTCCATCCTACTCTATTTAAATAACCTACCATCACTGCAACTCATTTATGGCATTGCTTTTCTAACCCTAACTGAGAGCAAAATCTTCTTGGTGCTTGTCTTTTTAATCAGTTTTCACCAAATTTCATTTGTGTGAAAATATACCAGGTTATACTTGTGTCAGTGAAATGCTCTTCTGTTATTAGAATGATTTAAAAAAATACATCCAAGAGCATTTTTGAATTGTATTGTTAGGAATTGCCTAGTATAAGGTCTCAGCAGCTCTGCTTGATTTAGTAATTTCTGCATTTCAGATGAAGGTATTTATAAGTCATTTATATAGCTCATCAATAAATGATAGGTCTTTCAGTACAACTGATCCCCACGGGTTGGAACTTGATATGTAATCTACTGCTCCAACCCACTCTAATGTAATTGCAATGCTCTATTTACCTGTTCACCCATGTAACAGCAGCATGATTAAGGTCACACTTTCCTGGCTTAGTGATAAGAATATTGTTTAGGCTAGAACCCCAAATCTTCCTCCACACGGAACTGATTGTGTCTTTTATTTATGTGGGCTATCACTTAGTCATGGAAGGATATTAAATTGGTGCTGAAAAAACAGCAAACTCAGAAAGTCAAATGCATCCGCTTCTTTATCTCTTTTGATATTTGGTTAAGTTGCTTATTGATTGTATGATGGATTGTACTCATTGGGCATTGCTTTTAAGCTATCTGCCTTATTATGATCAAATCATTTCCTTAAAAAATGTGGACATGACAGGTGCTTTCCTCCTTTTGGTTATATCTCAAAGATAAAGGCTATGCAAGGTCAACTGCCAATTGTTTAAGCGTGTCTGGAAACATGACATTGGGACATCATAATGATAGTACCTGCAGGTGTTGGATACTCTTTCCTGGTCTAGATCAGCTCTCCACACAAAACAGACTGAAGTGTATTAGTTAATTGAAGACCTGTCTCCCACTTTACAATAGTAAACCTATTAAACTAAGGGATGACCCAGTTTTATTTCTCTATAATCCCCCAAACCTAGGTTAGTGTCTTGCATAAACATGGGTGGAATTAAATTACATTTTTGAGAGAGCTAATACTTTAAAGATCTGACAAAAAGACAGGAGAGCTTTCATGAGTTGTCTTTTAAGGAGACGTATTCTCTCCCATCTCCCCCAAATAGTAATAGAGGGTAGAGCTCTTCAGAGGCTTTGTCCATATTACATCTTCTATGTCATTGTTACTCTTATTTATATTTTAACATAATAACTACCTATAGGATGGTCGTATGGACTGATTTACTAGGTACATGATCATAAATTAAATAACTGTGAATGTGCATCTATGAACAACTGACAACCTGAGTTTCAGTGTCAGAATTGGGGCTTTGTTTTATACAATAGAAATTGATTGGGTTTGACCAGAGCTGCTAAAATTAATAAAAGTTTAAACATTGCATCTAGTATATAAGTTCTTACATTGTGTTTACAAGTTTGAATATGGAATTAAGACTTATTTAGGGGTACAGCAATCCATTGAAGCAGGATCTTTCCCTTTCATTCTGTCGCTTTAATCTGAGTCATTTCCATTTTATGTGGTGAAGCACATTTCACATGTTGAAATGTGGCGTAAACAATCTAATAAGTGAATAGGTCTAGAGCTTTGATGGAAAATCAATTTTTTAAAAACATTAGCATTTTACTGCTTATCCTGAGGGTTGGCGAGCTATCTGTAACTAGAATAGTACACTGAGCCAGGTAGAGTTCACTCTCCAGTAAGAGAGCACAAATAGCATCATATGGACTTTTCTTGGAAGAAAGTGAAGTAATTCTTCTGGCCACATGATAAATTAATAAAGTTGTTTATCAGGGCTGAGAATGTAGCTCAGAAGAGCATTTGCCTAGCATGCATGAGGCTCTGGATTTGATCCCCAGTGCTAAAAACAAAACAAAACATAAAAAAAAAAACAAAAAAAAAACTGAAACTGGTTTATCATCATCCTCCCCTAATAGAGCACACAAAGATAGGAAAAGGTTAGACAGCTTCCTAAGGCCATGTGGCAATTTGTTAAAATTAAAAACAGGATTACATTTGGATTGCCAAAGCCTGTTCTCAATAATGAATCACTTTTTTCCCCAGCTAAATCTTGCAGCAATCTGATTATCAATAGTCTCTAGATTTTACACTCAGATATTTAGATGTAAAAATAATTAAAAAAAAATACCACTCTGAGTGTCGGCCTCCTGCTGTCTAATATTTAGTTGCTGGATTTAAAAAAGCTCATCCCAATATTTTCTTTTGAAATATTGATTTGATCTAACCTTACTTTCCCCCTCTTCTTTTAAAATTGCCTGGATGCACAATTATTAAATCAATAATAGCCACAATAACAGCTAACAGGTCCTGAATGCTTATGAAATACCAGACGTGCTCCTGAGTGCTTTATGTGAACCTTATCTAATCTAATATCATAAGAATCTCATAGGAATACTCTCAGGATTTCTGCTTATGGAATACAGCTACATATTTCCAGATCACAATTGTTATCCATATTTCCCAATTTCATTAACATTCAAATGGACTGACAACTTGCACACACAAAGCAGAATCCCTTTAGATCTAAGGGATTTTTCCCCCCAATATTTTACTCACATCTAATTCTATAGCCTTTGCTAATTCAACTCTATGGAGTATATTCAAAACCAATTCATGAAATAGCAACTCTCTTTTATATACTCATGTGTCATTGATTTACCTAAGTTATATTGAGTTGAATTCCTATGTGAACAAGTACAATTGGCACAACAGGTCTGGGAATAAATACAATGAATTCTTGGTCCGCATACATCTTCCCAGTTTATGGTGGGATTGGGGCCATCCTGTGTTGAGCTGGCTGTAAGTATCAATCAATAGGTTACATGGGGGAAGGGAGAGAAGGGCTTCAACAGGCAAATCATTTAAGAGAAAGCCACCAGAAGAACTTCTATTGTATTTGTTACCTTGTGGATATGTTACTTAGATAACACTAAAATAAGAAAAAAAAATTAAGGTGAAAGACTGGAAGAAGTGAGTGAGTTTAGGTATCTTTCTCAAGGCTGCAAAATTAGAGGTAGAACAAGAATTTGAATCCAGTCAAGCATTCTTTCTCTCCATTCAGGACAGAGGTGGCTGCTGGGGATTGGATGTGATGCTGGAGCCCAGAAAGGGGACTTGGGA
Source organism: Sciurus carolinensis (assembly GCF_902686445.1). Lineage (NCBI taxonomy): Eukaryota > Metazoa > Chordata > Mammalia > Rodentia > Sciuridae > Sciurus > Sciurus carolinensis. Next base: position 36,997,010 of record NC_062227.1, read on the forward strand.
CAACTGCAGATGAATCAGCAAGAGAGCAGAGTGACAGAAGCCAGAAGAACCCAGAAAGAAGTGAGGTTGCCATAGAAATCTGCAAGAAGAGAGCCCTGTAATTGTGCTTTCCCTGAGTTAACCCAGGTATTTCTAGACTTTGTATCTCATTGGTTCAAAACAAAAGGGGTATCAGAAAGCAAATTTCATCTACTGATATTGCCAACAGAACTGGTTTTTGTAGTTTTGAAATTGAAGAAATCCTGAAAAGTTATTTCACCTCATCAGTAGACAATCTATAACAGAGAAGAGTCAGTGGTCCCGAGGGGGTACCAGGGTGGGACCAAGCTTCAGGAAATCTGTGATGACAAATAGCAATTAAGTGAAGTAATCTGAATCACTCTCCATCCACTTCCTCGTAATCCTTGGGTTTTACTCGTTCTATTTCTGTCAAGTCCTTCTGTGGGTAAGACTTTAAGCCCTAGTTTTGAAGAACTTCCTAGTCTCCTAGAAGGGATGGTTTTATAGTAGCTGTTTTAAAATGCCTCACAGTAGCTTGTTATGTTTTCCCATTAAGTATTAATGATTTCAGCTTATGTTAAATGCTTTCTGCTTCTTTCCTTGGAGTTTTCCAAGTTTATTTCCTTCAAGAAGGAAATTGGAAAGGTATTGAGATTTCTAAGGCTTCATAAGGAATTCATAACAAGGCTAAGATCTCAAATGACTATCCCTTCAATCAAATTATGTTCAATTGTTCAAAATGTTTGTGAATGGAGCATCAATTTTATTCACTTCCAAAAATAGTCGTTTATCTTTCACCGATTTAGTTATTGCAATCATATGGCGGGACATGTGGTTGAGATTTAAAGAATCCCTCATATAAAACTGGATCCTGCCTAAATATTTTTTGGAAGGAAATTATAAACAATGGATCAACTAATTCACATGAGTGAAAAAGCAAAGAGTATGGGAGTAGATGGTTTATCTTTTATGAAGATTGCAAAATTAGTTAACGAAAGAAAATACAAATTAGAGGCAAGTAGGGGGAGATCAGTACCAGTGTTTGTGACAGGAGCTCTTTACAGGGCACCCTGAATAAAGCCACTCTGTACTATGAGGAGGAGCACCTGTGCTCTGACAGTAGCAGGGTACACTGGAGCTCTGGCCAGACTCCCTTTGCAGAGGATCCAGCACTCCCTAGCATGCTCTGCATAAAACAGAACGCAAAGCCAATCCCATCCAGGAGGGTCTAAGAGCGGGACCAGCCCAAGAGGCAGCCTCTGAAATGTGGATAACACTGAAAAGGCCAGAAGGCCTGAGCCCCAGGCCTGATTCTCTGCTACCTGGTGGAAAACCCATTCTGAGCCTTCATTCCCTTCTCTATAAAATGTCTTCATGTCCAATGCAGATTTGAAATTCTATGAAATAGGACGATAAATAAAGAAGTCGTTCATGAGCAAGCAGTCACCATGTCTTTCTATGTTGTATTCATCACTGCCCCCAATCCCCCACACAAAGTGCTTTCCTGGACATTGCTATACACACACACATACACACACACACACACACACACACACACACACACACAAATCTCCTTAGCTTTAGCTTTAGCCTCTCCTGAACTTTGATTTTGCTCCTCCAAATTCTAGCTTCCACATGGGTCTATTATTGGATCAAGTGCAGAGATACTTGAATGAAACTCATAATTCTTTTCTCCAAACTGCCATCCCTCTGAACTTACATGAATATCTATAATAGAGATAGTTCTTTCTGACATTCAGGCAAGTGACTTTGACATCTCCCAGGCATTTCTTCCCCATAACTTGCTTCCGTACCATCACCTTTTGATTTGTTCTTTTTATATCTCATACTCATTCTTTTTTCGATGTTGACAACATCCCAACTAAAGTTCTTAGTACACCAAAGCCCAGACTTTTGCAACTGTCTCTAACCTGGAACCCCTGATTTCAGTCTCCATCCTCATCTTGATTTATCAAATTCATTGTTTAAAAATTGCCTTGCCCATGCCAGTATCTCCTTCAAAAAACTCTGTTTGCTTCTCATTATGACAGGAGTCGGTCTAACTGCATCCAGTGCTCACTAAAATGGGATCCTTGCATACTTACTTAACTCAACACTCTTATGCCAGCTCTGGAAGTCCCCTGGGTAGGTCACATCCATTTCTATTCACAAGCCTGGCATAGCTACCTCTTTTCCTTCTGTTTTAAAGAGTTCTATTCTGTAGCTATCAGCGGGCAAACTCTGGGGTCCAGCGAGGGGTGAAGGGGAATTAGAAAATAAAGATTGACAGACACAGATCTTGAAGATAAGGCTGGGATCAGGTGGAGCCTGCCCTCTGATGGAGATGCAGGTCTGAAGAATTATGCCAGCAATCTTTATTTATATATATCTCCTTATCAGGTCAAAGACTGTGCAAACATTATCCTTTGTATTCAGGAACGTTACAGAAACTAGGACATGTATGTAGCTTTCCCGCAATAGCAATCCATGGTTGCAAAGTGCAATGTTAGGAGCTTTGTGTAGCTCTCCAGAAAGTCCATTATTAAAAGTTGCTATAAGGTGGGCAGGAACCGGAGAAGGGGTGCTCGTAAAACATTGTGGTTGTCTAGCATAAGAATTCCTTTCTTCCTGGGAGCTGTGTGCCTGAGATCAAGGTTAGAACTGATAGGGCTCTTGCATAGAACCTACTTATCCAGGGCACTGCTACAGCAGCTAGGCATCCTGTGCCTTTGTACAGAAACATTCCCAGAAACCAGGCATGCCATAGCCATGAGGGCATCAGAGACCCCCGATCTCAAACTGCTCTCCCATCCTCCATCACCGCTCCCAACACTATTCCTTCTTCAATATCTAAACTGGAGGATTGCATCTCTCAGTGTTCAGAGTGGTAGACCTCTGAGCTCCCGTTGTTGCTTGTGGGAGGAGTCGGGCACGGTGCAGGAGTGAACTGCATGCCAGGCCAAGTCCCTTTTATGTATCAACTTATTTGTTCCTTAACCTTATTTCTTCATTAAGTATTATAACCATCCCTACTTTACAGGAAAAGACTGTGGCTCAGAGGGGTTGCTAATTTGTCAAGGTCACAAGGTTGCCCAGTGCTGGATCCAAACTCTGGGACTCTGATCATAGAGTCCATGCTGCTGATCCTCACATCACCCAGCTTACTGACGCTTCTGTGCTTCAGTGAATTCTTTTGTTAACTGTCTCTACCTCATGCAAGCTCATGGAAGGAGAGCACCTTGTCTCTGTCCTTTCTGTAGCCTGTGACTGGTACACAGAGACACCTGGTAGGTACAACCTGAGAAGTTCAGGAACTGAGTTTAGCGTTGGACACAAGAGCAAACCCCTGACAGTATCTGCCTTGCTTAAAACACAGAGATACACCGTCTTCCTCTATCTCTTATTCTCTGGTAACAGGTTGAATATTTTACAGGTGAGAAAAGGGTTAACATTCAGAATAAAAATACCTGCTTCCATACAGTGATGCAGTCACATCAATGTTTATAGCAGCTCAACTCACAATAACTAAACTATGGAACCAACCTAGGTGTCTTTCTACAGATGAATGGATAAAGAAATTGTGGTATATATACACAATGGAATATTACTCAACCTTAAAGAAGAATAAAATTATGGCATTTGCTGGTAAATGGATGGAGTTGGAAATATCATGCTAATTGAAATAAACCAATCCCCCAAAACCAAAGGCTGGATGTTTTCTCTGACACGCAGATGCTAATTCACGATAAAGGTGGGGGGCTAGGGAAGAATAGAGTTACTTTGGATTAGGCAGAGGGGAGTGAAGGGAGGGGAAGGAGTATAGGGGTAAGAAAGATAGTAGATCTTTGGATATTATTATCCCATGTACATTTATGGAATTGGACATTATTATCCCATGTACACTTATGACTACACAACTGGTGTGATTCTACATCATGTATAACCAGAAGAATGAGAAGTGATACTCCGTTTATGTATGATGTGTCAAAGAGCATTCTACTGTCATGTATAACTGATGAGAACAAATAAAAAACTATAAAATAATACCTGCTACATTTTCACATTTCAGTATGTGGGCCAGACGATAACAAAGATCGTCCCACATTGGAGCCTCCCTTCTTCTATCCCTCTCTCCTTCCTTCCCTCTCTTCCTTTTTTACTTCCTTTGATACTCACCCAACAAATATTTCTTTCATGCACTCTTCATACCAGAGCAATGAACTTCTAGGTTTGTTATTAATGTTAGCATCCTACATGCTATAAGGCAGAGGCAAGTGATATCAAGTAATCACCCAAAGCAATAAAAAAGATGGCTAAAATTCATTGTGAACCTTCTGTGAGCTAGACAGAGGCCAAGGGCTTGGCAGGCATTATTCTCTTAGTCCTTATAAGAACTCCATGAAATTCAACGATTACCATCTCCATTTCACATATAAGGCGAGCAAAGCAGAGAGGTTAAGGTCATATGAACTGGAGGGACCCAGCAGGGATTCCGGTGCTGGCAGTTGGAGACTAGAGCCTGCCCTGGTAACTTTTATGTTGACTCCTTCCAGGACGGACCCAGCTTCAAGACATACAAAGAGCATATGAAAGCTTCATTTCCTTTGAAAATGGCCCCATAAGTAGAATTGGGGTACAAGGGGAAGGTTTCCAAAATCACAGACTTTTCTCGAAAGCAAATCATGTGATCTTTGAGTGAAACTCTCAGGACTGTGTTCATATCATTTATAAAATAAATTAAATTTTTTTTTTTTTTTTTTTTTTTAGAAAAATAGTTGGCTGTATTCCTTGGGGCTCAAGTTGAGGCAGAACATCATAGTGGAAGAGTATGGCAGAGGGAAGCAACTCACATTATCAGGAAGGAGAGATAGAGATAGAGATAAATATAAAGAGAGAGAAAGAGTGCTAAAATGAAAAATTAGTACCAAATAGTCTCTAGACCATTCCTCCCAGACACAGATCTAGTATTATTCTGGAGTCTGCTGTGTGTTGGTGAGTGCCCACTGACCTTAGAGTTGGAAGGACCTTGTTTCTTATAATAGCCCAGGACCTTCACAAAGCAATTTCAAAAATGCAGAGAAAGGAGGGAATAGAGCAAACACCCTTCCAAATCAAGCGTGTAATTTCATCAGGCAAGCCCCTCTTAGCCAGAACAGCAAGGAGAAAATTCCCTCACACGCCGTCAGTAACCAAGTCCTGTTTAGTATTGGTTTTTCAAATATTTTCCAAATCTGCCCACATCTCCCATTCCCACTGATACTTCTTTGGTTCACACTTCCCTTGTCTCTCACCAGATAATCGCAGTTGACATCCAGGAAGCATCCTTGCTTGGATAGGTATTAGCCACTTCAAATTTAAGATACACTATGTCAAACTTACCTTTTATCCTTGGCTCCCTGCCTAGTGCTCTGGTGTTCTGCTACATCTCAGCTCATGTTATTCACCAACTTGATCAAGCCCAAAACTTGGAGACATTCTTTATCATTCTTATTTCCCTATATCTGATCCTTCCATTGGAATGATCTACTTCAAAAGTACATTCTAACTTTGAAAGTATCTCATTCTATCTACCCTGGACCAACCCTCTTCACTCTTCCTCTAGTTAGCTGCAATGACTTTCTAAATAGTCTTATAATCTCTATTTCTTTTCTAGAATCTTTTCTAAGTCACAGTATTTAAAGAAAAAAAATCATCTCATGTCCTTGCTTAAAGTTCTCCAGTTATTTTCTGTCAAAATATCATAAAATCCAAACTCTTTATAATACTCTAGAAGGCCCATGTGAGCGATATGCTGCCTGCATACTCATCCTTGTTGATATCACATGGGCTTTATTTTCTTGTCCTCTCAATCTACAAAGCTGGTCCTACCTCAGGGTCTTTGCCATTCCTCCTTCTCTCAAATCTGCTTATGACTGGTTCTCTCACACTGATCAGGATTCAGTTCAAATGCCACCTGCTCAGAGATGTCTTCATCTACTAGTCTAGCTAAAGTAGTAACCAAGTATAACTACTCAAAATTCAGTTCTGTCTCTTCTAATTGATATTGACCAACTGAAAACAAAGCAAAACAACAACAAAAAAAATGAGCTCCCCTAAGCAACTTATTTGAGATTAGCAAAACCAGCTAAAAAGTTGAAAATATTTTTTGAGATACTAATTTCAATTCTTTAGGATACATATCCAGTAGTGGTTTTGTTGGATCATAAGGTAGCTCTATTTTTAATTTTTTGAGGAATCTCTATACTGTTTTCTATTAGAGCTGTATCCATTTACATTGCCACTCACAGTGGACCAGGGTTCCCTTTTTGATATATCCTCTCCAGCATTTATTATCTTTTGTCTTTTTGATAACAGCCTTTCAAGCAGGTGTGAGATGATATCTCATTGTGGTTTTGATTTGAATTTCCCTTATTTTTAGTGATACTGAGCAACTTTCCTATACTTGTTTGCCATTTGTATACATTCTTTTGAAAAATGTCTACTCATCATTTTGAAAAATGTCTATTCCACTTTAAAATTGAATTACTTGTGTTTTTTGCTATTGAGTTGCATGAGTTCCTGATGTAATTATAGCACTATTCACAATAGGCAAGGATAGGCAAGGTATGGGAACAACCTACATATCTGTTGACAGTGGATGGATTAGGAAGATGTAACACACACACACACAGACACACACACACACACACACACACACACAGAGGAATATTATTCAGTCCCAAGAAAAAGAAACTCCTGTCATTTGGACAGAAGTCATAGCATGGATAGAAGATGCAGACCATTACACTAAGTAAAATAAGTTAGGCACAGGCAGACAAATACCATATAACCTTACTTATACAAGAAATCTAAAAAAGTAGATCTTATAGAAGCAGAAAATAGAATGGTAGTTGCCAGAGGTTGGGGGATGGAGGATTTGGGAGATATTGGTCAAAAGGTACCAAATTTCAGTTATGCACATGGATGTATTCTGGAGTGCACTGTACAGCATGGTGACCACAGTCAATGATACTGTTGAGTACACTGGAATTCTGCTGAGAAAGCAGATCTTAAGTGTTCTACACACACACACACGCACACACACACACACAGTAACTGTGTGAGTTTACAGATGTATTAATTAGCTTTATGTTGTCATTGGTCCGCAATGTATGTATGTATGCATTTGTATACATGTATATACCAAGTGGTACAATTTATATGTATAATCTTTTAATTTCTTGTTTAGACTGCAATAAAGTTGCTAAAAAAGTATAAAATAAAAAATGCTATAGCCAGGCAAGGTGGCACACACCTGTAATCACAGTGGTGTGGGAGGCTGAGACAGGAGGATCGTAAGTTCAAAGCCAGCCTCAGTGACGGTGAGGCACTAAGCAACTCAGTGAGACACTGTATCTAAATAAAATACAAAAAAATAGGGCTGGGGATGTAGCTCAGTGGATGAGTGTCCCTGAGTTCAATCAACTGATACCAAAACAAAAAAAGCTACATATTCATGCCTAGAATTCAAAAGTGCATACGCCTCTCAGCAGTCTAAGTGATATTTTACACACAGATTAATATGGACACTGGATGATCCAAATTGGTGAAAAGAGGGGAGCAAGCTGCGTCAGCTAGTCTGCTAGGACATAGGAGTAAGGGACCTGCCTTGCAGATTCATCCCCAAACTGGCTTTCGTCTTTCCTTTTTCTCCAGTTTTAGGGCAGAAAGAAAGATGGACGTAAACAGGAATTCTCTCTTGCCTTTTTGCTTACCTGATCTGTCTGGAAGACACAAGTGCTTGCCAACTCCAACAAGCATTTCTGGAAATGTAATGTAACCTAGAGTTATATAATGTGACCTGGAATTAAATTATAGGGTTTATAAGGAAGGAGAAAACAAAGGCACTATGTTCTTTTCTTTTCTTTTCCTTTCTCTCCTCCCTCCCTCCCTCCTGCCCGCCTTCCTTCCTTCCTTCCTTTCTTTTAGCTTATGAAAATTTTAAAATATATGGAAAGGGAAATGTTGAAAAGTTTCTTTCTGAAGATCACTCTTCTCTCCCCACTTCAGATTGAGCTGAGTGGTGTCAAAACTGCCCACCTACTGTGTGGGATCAGTAAATTTCGAATCTTTTCATCACCTGAGACAGAAGGCTGACCTCCGCATGATTAATTTTGACTCTTTGCTCACTCTTTGAGTATACTTATAACCGCAACCCGTCCATCCCTTTTGCTAGATAGATCTTGACTATCATTTAAAATTATATTTTATCATGGCAAGAATGCTGAACAGGAAATCTACCCTTTTAATAGACTTTTAAGTGTACAATCCCAAACCGTTAACCATAGATATGACATACAGAAGATCTTAGAACACACCAGAAGCTGGAGGAGGCAGGGGTGGGTGGGAACGAAGAAATGCAGAATTGCTAAAAATTGTGAAGTTTTTGCTGATTTCAAATCCTTGGAACTGAGTTTCGTTAAGCTTCCTTATCCCTCTGCTCTGAAGAGCACCTGTGTGCTTTAGGGTCGTGTTTGTTCTCTCTTCTTTTACCTAGGTCTCCATCAGAGTACTGACAGAGCATCATTTAGAGTAGTAAACTGTACGGTATAATTTTACTCATATAATTCTGAAGTCAAATGGTTAAAAAACTAAATCAGTCACATCTTTGCCTTGGTGTTTGCATTTCTAACATCAGACATGGACTGAGTGTTTCCTCGTGTGTCACCTTATATGGAAATCTTTTACTTTTCACTCAGCACACAGATCTTCCTCTGACATTTTCTCATATGTGACAATGTTAAATCTGGTCATTCCCTAATGAAAGAATATGATTTCTAATGTTTATACAAGACATAGGCGATGTCTTCAAAGAGAAAAGATAAAAAAATGCAAGTTGATTTGAGGCATCTGTTTGCTTCATCTCTTTCTGCTGCCAATCATTATACATTATTTAAAAACAGAAGATAATGAGATTCGTCTTTCAGGTCATTTAGTTTTTGTTTGTGTAATTTTTGTAATCTTTCAAAGACTTTGACTACTGCCAACTTTCAAACCATTCAGATAATTAAACATCTTTGCAAAACAGAAATATTAAATGCTTTCTGATAAGTTCGGGGGAACTCAAACATCACAATTAGAATTGGAACACCAAGAACTGGACTTTACTGGTCCTTTGGTGTCAAACCAAGATCTTAGCCACATGTGCTGGGAAGCTGTTATTGAAAGACTTCTGCTATGAGTTCAACTTTTAAAAAATGATTATTTCTGTTTTCCTTCTCTTCCTCATGAAAAAGAATATATATATATATATAGTTTTTTTCTGGTGTTCTAGATCAACATTAGGTAAATAAATTTTCACAATGAAAAATACCTTTAAAAATATTCTATATATTCATATTGAGTCAAATAAATAAGATGACAACTTTCGAATATATTCAACAACTCCTAAGGTCATTACAAACCATACATTCATGACCTTTTATGTGTTGGATTATTTTTGATCAACAATGATCATAGCAAAATCATTTTATGTTGCAATTTAATTAATATTTTATACAACCACAATAGTTACACATGAATTAAATTTAGTTATGAATATGAGGACCTTTTTTCTAACTTCATAGCAGCGATTCTGCAAACACGTTGAAGGACACTGTGAATGCTATCGCTCCATATTAACAAATGCCCTTATCATTCCCAGGAAGTCAGTGCACAGCTGTCCCACTAGCACACAATGACTACTACTGTTCACTTCTGTGGAGGATGCTCGACTGACAGCAAACACCGGGCAGGCATACAACTCTGGCTAGGCTCATTTTGCAATGAAAACAAGAATGAAACATTCCTCAACAAAGACATCCTATTTTTTTTTTTTTTAATTCAGAGGTCTCTATATATAAATTGCCAATGAGTTACTGATAGATGTGTTTGACTGCAATTAAAAATGATACGACAAAGAATTTTTAAAAGACAGATGCTAGTGACATCCTGCAATCCCTTCAGTCCAATCCCCAAATGACTTTGGAACCTAGACACCTGTTTTCAATAGTATGCAGGTAGGTAAGAGAGGAATTCTGCATGTAGGTAATATTCTTTCCTTGTATTTATGTACATGTTTTTTATTAATAGCAGAATACTGCAAACCAACACGTGCAATAAAGACAATGAGCAATGAAAAGCAATGGTTTTTATTCTTTCTTTTTCATGTCACAGTATGCTGAAAAGGTAATATTCATCATCTCTTCAGGCAAATACTCATTCAAGGGCAAACAAAATTGATCAATCATGAATCTGAAGGCAAAATTCAGAAAAATACCATTCTACTGTTCATGTCCTCCAAACAATCAAATCAAAGAAGTGTGTGTGTGTGTGTGTGTGTGTGTGTGTGTGTGTGTGTGTGGTTTCTCTTTACTTCATAAAAAACTTTGGTGTTTTGCCCTTGACTTGTCGTAGAAAATAATAAACATTCTACTAATAATTCTTCAATAAATAAATGAATGAATAACTTATCTTCCAAAATGAATTAGGATGCGGAATAAAGTCTGCATTTTAATTTATAGATGTATGCCCTGGGGTTGGTTAAGAGATAATCCTTTGTACCTCTTCAAATGCACTGTCTGGAGTATTCGGATCCTCCTCGTGCACATTCCCATGTCTCTGCTTTTCTCTTGTCCCATTTTCATAATCCCTGTCCTCCATTCTTAGGTACTTTTTTCCTTAGGAAACTCACAGGGCTGTTTGTCCTGTCTGTTGGTTTGACAAAGCCACTTTTTCGTTCATTTTTTAAATCAATCTTCACTGATAGTAAACAAAGACCTCTATAAGTAACTTCTTTGTTTTCAGTATGTTTTTCTATTTCATTCAAAATCTAGTTCACATATCAAATAAATAAAACCTGCAAGAACGTCAATCTTTGCAAAGACATCCCAGGACAGGAAGGTAGCTTACATAAGCTCACTCTACAAGGTGCCAAGGTCATGATAATACCCGGCAAGCGCTGAGCCTCCAGTAAGTGTTTGGTGAGTAAATTTAGCTTATCATTCAGCAAGTACATTGTGAACACTTATGATATGCCAGGTGGTGAGATTGTGACAGTGACCAAGATTCAATTCCCTGCCTTCAGAAAGATCATAACCTAGAGCAGCACTCTCCCATAGAAGTGTCAAAGATGGTGTTCAGTTCTGTGCAGTTCTCCATGGTAGCCCTGAGCCACAGGGGGCTACTGAGCACTTAACACGTGACTAGCACAAGTTAGAGACTTAATTCTAATTAATTTAAATTTTAACTAAAACTAAAACACTGAAGTGGTGAAAAATAGTTTTCCATAAAATATACCCTTATTGTCTAGGTAGACTACATCTCTTTAACTGTTACATCATATAACTTACTGTGGCTTTTCTTTTTTACTATAATACCCATGTTCAGAACATGTATCATTTCTAGTGTCTTGCATTGGTTGCATACTACAATATTTTTAGCATATTAGTTAAATAATGCTAAAATTAGGTTAAATAATTTCACTTTTGTTACTTTTAAAAATGCAGTTAATCAATCCATCAGATTGACATATATACAACTTGTATGATTTTTTATTGGGTATTGCTAATCTAGAAGAAAACACAAGGAAGTAAAAACCAACAACAACAATAACAATAAATAGGCCAACAAATAAATTACAAAATCAAGAGAATTACAAATTTAGAAATTCTTGCTAAGTTAAAACCTTGTAGATTACCATATAACTTAACAATTCTACTTCTGAGAATATATATATATATATTATATTTATGTCTATATCTATATATGTATAGCAAAAACTGAAATCAGGGTGTTGAAGAGATATTTGTACATCCATGTTCATAGCAGGTTTATTCACCTTGCTCAAAATTGAATGTAATCCAAGTGCCCATCAAGAGATAAATGGATAAATAAAATGTATGAATGAACAATTGAATATCATTCAGTCTGCAGAAAGGAAGGAAATTCTAACACATACTACAACATGAATGAAACTCGAGAAGGTTATGAAATAATCTAGATCCCAATACAAATTATTGTATTGTTCCACTTATTGAAGTATCCAAAGTAGTCAAATATATAAAGACAGAAAAGGGAATGCAGGAAGCCAGGGGCTGGGAGGGAGAAATGCAGGCTTGGGTTCAATGGGATCAGAATTTCAGTTTTACAGATGAACAGAGTTCTGTGGTTGGATGGTGGTAATGGTAGCACGACATGTGTAATGTCACTAAATCATTTTAACACTTAAAAATGGTCACAGTAGTAGATTTTATGTTATGTTCGCTTTATCATAAATTTTAAAAAATAAATTGAACAATTTAAAACATTTTACAGAAAATAACTATATGTTCTAGCAGGATTTAGTGTATTTCTAGGTACCATGAATGTCAATTTTAAAAAAAATGAGTTTAATGGAGTTCACATTTGCTTATCTATACATCCTGGATCAAAATTTTAAAATGGCAGGGAAGTCAGCAAGTTTAGGTAGTTAGCAAATATTAGATAGAAAAATGGCTAAAGGAAACAAGAAAAATGCATTAAATAAAGTCAGGTTTTGTATATGGTATGTTGTTTGGCTCTTTGTATACCAGTGGGACAGAAAGCTGTGCCTTTTAGAGAAGGTAGGGGTAAGAATGCATCTCAGGGACATTTTTGAGGAAAAACAGAAAGCGTATTAGAGTGAGAAATATAGGTTGTTTCCGCACAGCAAGAAATGTGTTAGAGATGCACAGTCTTACTAATAGCCAGGACATAAATAAACAGGCACAGGGGAGCATGAGGGAGGGTTCAGGAGACCTTCTGTGAGGACTGAACAAGGAATGATGTTCACACGGAGGCACGGGCCACGGTCAGAGCCATCCCCTCCTGTAAACGGTCCCGACAGAAGCCCAGACACTGATGAGTGTCTCTAAGAGAACTTAGATGTGCCACCTACAACCAATAACGTGGTAATTCATGGCCATTCACTAGCCTCTGACTGTGAATTAATCGATCGATCACTCAACCGCTTCTGAAAGAGGACCCTGGTTCTGGTGTTCCCTACAATGTGATGTCCCCTGGAGTCTCTACTTCTCCCATGAAGGCTTGGCCTTTTTCAGTTTCCACAACTGCCAAGTAAGTTAGATTCCCACTTCTGGGGGGAGCAGACTTCAGGTGTTTCTTGGCTTCTTAGAACCTCATGGCTGCTCTGCTGTCCTGCAAAGTCTCTTATCTGGGGATTTTCAGTGAAATATTAGGACAGTTATAGGATCCATTCACTTTAGAAGGCTTTAAGTAACGCAGTATACAAGTATATCATTTACTGTTGATTAAAATGTTTGTGGTCATGTGTATTAAAAAAATAAAAGTTGGGCATCCATTCTTTGGTTAGAAATACAACCTTATGTTTTTGTCCGTGGGAAAATCAGGTATGACTTGCAACTCCTTTTATGTAAGCCTGAGGATCACTGGTATTTTATTTCTGTGTGTATTTCTCCTGCTTTGTTTGTATAAGTGGCACTTTTAACTAATCAAAATATGCATTTACCCGAAATGCCCCATTCCTGAGTCTGAGTCATGTCAGAAAAAAGTCTATTATACATACTTTCATGTACATTACTACATTATCTTATATACCAGACATACATAGACATACACACACATAAGGTACACTTCGATGAAACTTTCACAATAAATTCAAAATAGCATGAACTTAGTTTTTTTGCTAACTGCTTGGTTCTGTGCTGCCTTAATAAGATCATTCAGCTCATGAAAGTCCATTTTTATTTGAGTTAATTTCCATTTTAATTGGGAATTCCTTGTGACTTCTTTTAAAACCAGAATATTGAATTTAAGATGAAAACCTGAAGTCGTTTTGGCTAACACAAATGATAAAACTCTTCTTCGTTTCTTCTTCTAGGAGCAAGGATCACATACATGCTTAATGGTCACGGATGTGAGCTTCTCATTTACACAGTGAGGCATGTTGCTTTAACACGAAATCTATTGTGATTTGGCTAAAGATACTATTTCTCTCAATACCTAAAGAAGTAATGTTTCAAGTCTTAATGGAATGCAAATCAGTCCTTCTACGCTCACTATAATAGCAATCCAAGTTAAACATCAAACATGTGGAAGGAATTTCAAGGAGGTGTTTTCATATTTGTACTCTATTTGGTGTGACACAGCAGTTTCTCCTACACGAGCTACTTATCATTTCAGATTTGTTTAGTTTGCATAAAAACACTCTTTAAATGCAGTGTTATACAATGAAATTTAAGGTATTTTCAAAATAATGTGGCACAGCTGTGTTGTTATTTATTCTCTATCATAATTCTACTGTCTGGAAAATGAAGTTTGTTTAAAAATAAACTCTTCAAGACTTCTTCTAACCAACAGCCTAAATGTGAGCCTTTTATTTTGTGGATGGAAAAATGCATCTAAGAGGCTTTATTTCACTCAACAATAAATATTATTCTGAAATCAGAAACCCAGAGAAAATTGGCTATTTTTAAAATAGAATTCATTAACACAGTTCAGAGAGCCAGTTCTTCAGGAAAGCTGCCTTAAAAAGCAAACACACTGGGGATGGATTGCCCAGGAGGCCAAAGCAGAAAATTGCTAGCTTAGTCCTAGAGAATGGATAAATACAAGAATTTCCTTACACTAACCTGGGCCATTTGGGTGTAAGATATGAGGAAAGAATAATTTACTTTTTTTTTTTTCCATCAGCGCTCTGGGCCTGTGTTAGGCTGGATGTCAATCACAGGTCTGGATCGAGGTCTCAGTGTTAGTTAAAGAAGTGACTTTGACCAAGTTCCATTTGCAGAGCTGTGGGAAATTCTCAGGCTTTGCAATTACACAGAGATAGATCCCATAGTGCATTGGTCAATATTTAAAGCTGGACAAACTCTGGTTTGTAATGCTTGCCAGTTTCTATGGTGTGAAGACTCCCACCTTGGCCAATTTGAAGCTATCTTCATGGCTCTAATGCAGAGTTGGGAAGAGATGGCCACAATCAATTCTCACAGGTATCTTTCCAGATGTTACAAGCTGGTTCCAGCAAGTCACTGCCTAGCTTGCGTTTCTGTTCCTCTAGTAAGTATATGCAACCTTCAGCAATTAACTTTTCCCTAAAGAATCTCACGAGTTTATTTTATGGGTAAATGGAAGACACTAATCCAGAAACTGAAATGAAAGACCTTCAACACATATCTATTCCCTGAATTAATTATTGAGTCTCTTTCTCTCTCTGTCTCTCTCCTTCTTCCTCCTCTCTCCTCTCCCCTCAAAAACTCTTTGAAGAGTCTACATTTGTCCTACACTTCCTAACTCAACCACTATCATCTGATTTTCATTTATAGAACCCCTGAAAAATAATTTCTCTGTGGTATCAACCCCCTTTCCTAACTCCAAAGGACAGTTTTTCATACTACTCTACTTGCTCATTGTGGCATGCCAGAACATTTCTTCCTTCTCATTCTCTTCCTCTCTGGGATTCAGAGACAGAGAATGCTGCCAATTTTTGCAGGACATCTTTGATATTTCTTAGGCTCCCACTTGTCTTAATGTGTTCATTCGTGTTTGGAATTTTCCAGTGAAGCATCCTTGTCTCTTCTCTTCTCACACCCCCAGCTCCCTTTGGATAAGCTCACTTCTAACCAGAACTTCATCTCTTACCCAGGTACCAATGACTTAAGGTAAAGCTGTGTCCCAGACATCTCTTCCCATCTCCAGGATATATCCTCTGTATTGCCTATTAGTTGTTCAACATTCTTAACAGTTTTGCCTTTGTATCTCACATGCCACACTATGGTCAACAAAGACGTGGCTGCATTGATTCTCAATCCTGCCAAACTTGTCCCTCTTCCTGTGCTTCCTATAAAGGTGGCTCGTTCACCTCATCTCTTAGGCTGGAAGACCGGGAGTCATCCTCTCTTGCTTCCCTTATCCAGACAGGTCAATTTCATCTTGCATCTATATTCCACTTCTTTGGTTTCCTCTCTAACGTCCTTGTTCTGGTAAAGACATCTGGAACCCTCATCCTTTCATTCTTAAGTATTAAAATGAGAGGCCACCTGATTTTCCAGCCCCCAGGCAATTCCTCTGCCAGTCCATACTTTCATTGAACGGATCCTTAGAAAATGCAAATGGATCCTGTAATTGCTTGTATACTTGGTGAGTTTTTAGCCTCTACTGCAAAAAAGGGCAAACTTCATGGAATGACCCAGATGGTCTGTGGGTTATGGCTCACACCTACTTTTTCTGGCCACACCTCCTACGTCTGGTCTATGACTGTGTCCCAGCCTTACTAAACCACTAACCTGTCCCTCCACAGGACGTGCTTTTGCTTGTCTCTGTCTCTGAACAGTCAGCCTTTTCTCATCTTCTGCCTGGTAAACTACTCCTATTCTTTTGACAAGGATTGATGTGAATCTCGCCTCTATTAGGAAGCCTTCTTTGAATCCCTCAGGAAACCTTGTACATAATTTTCTAGAAGGCACTCTTCATGCTGTGCTGGAATCCTCAGTACTCGCCTTTCTCCCTGAGCTGAGAGTGAATGAACTGACATTTATCCCTTACTTGACTCACCTTTGCTTCTTCACCATGAACTATAAAGATATGTGGACCATGAAAACATTTAGAAAATTGAAACTATCAACTTACAAATGCCTCAGATACATTTCCTGTGCTCTTTGTGGTACCCAATGACATGACTTTAAAAAAAAAAAAAGTTTCTGTAGAACATAAACATGTTGTAATGAAAGTATTTTCAACTGATTTGATTCTAACTGGAATAATCATTCTCAAATAAGAATGAAATACAGAGAAATATGACAAAATATGGATGTTCAAAAAGTGAGCTTTCCAAAAATGATGGTTTTACTCAAATGTATCTGTACTGCTAACTTCATAAGTTTAATGTTGGTCACTGATAATTAAAACTAAGACAAATTAGATCTTCCTCATACTTAAGTTTGAGGGCATTTTTAAGAGTATTTGGGAACTATGGCAAAAAAATACACAAAAAAGGTAATGACAGAGGAAAACCATGCTAAGTGCGTATCTACTTGAAAATTTGCATCCAATAAATAAGTAACCTCTAAGAGAGTGAACATTTTATTCACTCACAGGTGGAAGATTTTATTCAGTATTTTATTCTGAAGGGCTACATACTGAAGGTGTGTGAAAATGTTTTAAACTAGAGGTGTTATTACTGTTTCAGAACATTTCCAAGAAACAAAAAGCCCAGTCTAAAGGTAGATAGCAAGGGACTGAGTTTGCAAAGCAGGTATTCTACCATTTGCTAAATTTCCAATAATAAATTTCACCTTTTGAGTTGAGAAAAAAATAGCATTGTTCTTTGCTACTGGAATGTTTTGTAGATTATGCAAATGAACAAACCATCTCTAACTTTAGGGATGCTCTAATGTCATAAATGGAAAACATGCAGCTTCATTTTTACAATATGCATTATAATTTCTATAATAATCCAGTCTTTGTTCCACTAGGACTGCTCTTTACTTAATATTTGACTGAATTTGAAAGGATTCTTGTCGGAAAACTTAGGAACAATATATACTTAACAGATGGTATCTCTATAATCTACCTTAGTAAAATCTATCTTATAGTAGATTATAATCTTTATAATCTACCTTCTAACATAGATTTTCTAAACAATAATTTATGAAGCACTCTTCTTTATAAGAATTTTTGCTGTATTTTATATCAAGTTTCTTTTTTTTTTTTCTTTTTTTTTTTTTGTGGTGCTGGGGATTTGAACCCAGGGCCTTGTGCTTGCAAGGCAAGCACTCTACCAACTGAGCTATATCCCCAGCCCCTCAAGTTGCTTTTAATATCAAGAATTCTATGGACTCAATGTAGGTCTTTCTTCTAATAAGTGTACTTCAAATCAGTAGCATTTTTATATAAAATGATCACTGCTCTTTTTTTTTTTTTCTTTTACTACGGGGATGAAACCCAGGGGCTTTCTGCCACTCAGTTCTTTAGTTTTTATTTTAAGACAAGGTCTTGCTAAGTTGCTGAGGCTGGCCTTGAACTTTCCATCCTCCCACCTCAGTCTACTGAATCACTTGGATTACAGGTGTACACCATTGCACCTAGCTTTTTCTATGTTTCTGGTGAAGAAATTAGGTCATTAAAACAAACAAGATCTGGGCATGGTGGCACACACCTGTAATTCCAGCAGCTTTGGAGGCTGAGGCAGGAGAACAATGAGTTCAAAGCCAGCCTGATCAACTGAGTGAGGGTCTACACAACTCAGAGAGACTCTGTCTCTAAATAAAATATAAAGAGGGTTGGGATGTGGCTCAGTGGTTGAGTGCCTCTGGGTCCAAGAGAAATGGATGATATCAAGAACCAGACTCTTCATATTTTGTCCATTTGTCATTATACCACCATGTTTTAAAATATTCTTTACCAAGCCAAGTACCCAAACTTGGCTTTGATTTTTCTGACCATGCTGTACGACCAGGGTATGAGTATCCAAACTTAGTGTCAATGGGAATATGCTTTGAATTGTTTTTCAAAAATGACAATATAGCATACTACATTATACATATTGTTTTATGAGTTATTCTTGGATTATGGAAAACAGCATTACATATGAAACTATAACCAGGATTGTAATCAGAATGCAGACTGATTCTGAATACAAGTTGCTTATAGGACAATTTTATTTCACAGTCTTAGTTCCCTGAGATATATTCTCTAGGGGGAACCCAGTCCAAATTAAATTAGCCTTTTAGACATGATTCACTTAGTTAAATAATAAAATGTGAGCCATTTAAAGTTTTTCTGTGCTGATCTTTAACACATAAAAAATGTAATTATGTAATAACAGTAAGTAGAATCGGAGACACAAAATGGAAAAGAAAGAACCTTAGGAATGATCTAACCAGAACTTTTGGTCAACATTCTCTACAGGGGTGCTATTATGGTTTGGATCTGTAATGTGTCCCCAAAGACTCGCTCATGTGTTGAGGACTTGGTCCCTAATATAGCAGTGTTCACAGGTGGGACTTTTGGGAGGTGATTGGACTTTGATGGCTTTGACTTGATCAGTGGACCAAGCCATTGATAGCTGAGTGGACTACTGGGAGGTGGTTGAAACTGGAGGCAGGTGGGGGTATGGTTGAAGGAAGTAGGTTACTAGGAGTGTGCCATGTCCCTTTCCCCTTCCTCCCCTCTCCTCTTTGCACCCCCACCGTCTGCCCTGATTCCTGGCTGCCTAAGCTGAGGAGATTTCCTCTGCCATGGTTCTGGTTTCCAATATGATGATGTTTTCCACAAGCCATAAATAACTCATAAGAAAATATGTATAACTTGGCAACATTCATTGCCATTTTTGGAAAACAATTCAACGTACTAAGATGTTGTGCCTCACCTCAGACCCAAAGCAATGGAGCCATCTGACCATGGACTGAAACCTCTGTAGTGGAGCCATCCGACCATGGACTGAAACCTCTGAAACTAAGAGCCATAATAAATCTTTTCACCTCTAAGTCAATCTTGTGAGGTATTTTGGTCATAGTGCCAAAATGCTGAGTAACACAGATGCCCTGACTCTGTATATCTTTACTAACACACTTTTATTTTTTCTAGTCTTTTTAGGAAGTTATTACTTATCCTAAGCAAAATCTTACCTCTGTGTAAATTTCAAATTAATGCAAAATTCTTTAAACAAAGAATTAACTAGCTTTAATCAATTCAAACTCTAAGGATCGTGGTGGGTTCCTGCTTAATGGGGAATATTTTTGTCTATTTTTTTCTGAATTCTTTGGTTTCCATCATGATTAATGCAATTGAATAGGGATAAATTGAAAGGGCCCAGGACCTAACAGAGATCTTCCTCAGCTGAGGGACCCAGACCCAGCTGTAAAGAGCAGTGTGCGTAACCCTGCAGGTAGAACATAGAATTTGAAGAGAACAAGCAACAAATGATACAGAGAAGTGCAGGGAGGAAAGCAGAAATAGAGATGCCCATGATGCTCTTCTTGACCTTTTAAGCTCATGCTTTGTCTAAAGATGGCATTATGTGGGCCAGTGTCACAAAATGATTATGGATATATATGACTACTGTGGCAAAATTTATGTCTGGATCTTGAAAACCCCAACTATCTCTACGAATACAGATTTCTTGAGGGCATGATCTGTGTTCTTTGAACTAATAAGGAGTTCCCCAGACTTCCCTAATAATTTGGGCTCTATCCATAAGTTATCCTTGACTTCCTTTTCTCATAGAAATCAGACAAGTTGCATGACATGGAGCACATTAGCTCCATTAGTAAAGGAAGTTCCCTTAAAACCCTACAGAGCAGTGTTCCCTGCTTCTTTCTCTAACGGTTTTTGTCACATTGGTCACATAGAAGTTTAAGATCCTTGACTATGAGGGAACTTAAAGAGGCATTTGGTTGAAAACTCTGGTCAATGTAGCTCCCTTCCAAATGAAAAGGTTTCGTTAATTAAGAAGCCAGTACCTACAGCATCACAGCAATGCATTTTAGAAACAGCACAAATAATTTCCCCTCAAGGAGCAATAATGGAAGTAATCACAGTTGTGAGGAGGCCAGGCACTTTCCTGCCTTCAATTTTTTTTTTTTTTCCGTATTCATGATTGGGTTTTAAAAGATCAACAGAGACAATGGAAACAATAAGATTTAACAGGGAAGTAGGATAGGAAATAATTTGTCCACTTGTTTGAGATGAATGCTGAAGTCGAGGAGAAAAGAGAGAGAGACTTATATTGTTTAAACTCTTAAAGTAGACTGTTTTCTATAGTAGACTTTATTGGCTGTTTGGAAACACAAATAATACTTTGTTAACAAATTCACCTCCCCCCACCCAATAAAAAGGAAGTTGAAAGTTTGGTAGTGTGAAGAGTGACATTTCTTTACATTAGCAGCTTCCAATTCTCATAGGAATAGGGGGCTGGTGGGGGACTTTGGAAGGGAGGTGGGAATAGTTACATATGCCAAAGTAGAATTCTCTATGATTATTGGCAATTTCGGGGCATTGTGAGCTGAAAGACTGTCCCTATATGATTACTTAATTGGTAAATGAAAATTTGTCTCACCTCAAGACAAAGTAATGAAAATATGGACATTTAAAAGTTTATTTTTTCATTAGCGAGTAAATATCAACTCCTATTATGTTCACTGGCATTTTGCCAAAGCATCATTCACCTCTTAGTGGCTATAGAATTTAGGCATGGAAATATTTAAAAAATTTCTCCCAAATGTAAAGATTCTTCTTGGTTAGGTAGTTAACATGTTCTGAAATACATCAATTACACAGATGGTTTTAAGACAAACAATTGAGATTCATGGACATCTGGGGAAAGAAACTAGTTGTCAACTATTGCAATGTCTATATTTAAAAAATTCTGGTTGTAAGACTGACCTTTTGATAGATAATCATGAAAAAATTAAATATTCCATCCTGTTTTCTTTTGAATATATAGAATGAAAAGGATATAATTAATGTCAAAATAAAAGGGCTAAATGTATTAATTTATTTTAAATTATTTCATATCTATCAATTCAAGGACCATAAGCGATTGCTCTGCATGTGAATTTTTGAACACTGAATCACTGCTAGTTTGTTAAGGATGGAAATAAACAGGAAACAATTGGAACCAATTAAGACAAAATCTTACCTGAAGTTTCTTTTTGTTCTCTTTTCTTCTCCACTCTCCCTGAAATGAGAAGTGGCAGATAAGTTGCAGTGTGGGGTCAAGAGAGTATGATGTAGCTAAGATGAAATCCCAGTGTTTGGCAATTTCCAAACACAACCACTATTTCAGTTCATGTTCAGAATGCTTCTAGAGATGATTGTGGACAGTTCACAAGGATGAAAAAATGCCTCCAAATTAATTTATAAAAATTGAGTAAATATGTAATAATTATATTGTTGGGTTTAAAAAATCTTGTTAACAAAATTCATTCACTAAACAATAAACCCACAAAGTGAAAATCCCCATAGAGAGCACTATGAGGACAACAGCTAAATAAAATAACACCATGATTTCTTATACACTTGAAGGATAGAAAGGACAGACAATATAAAATAAAATGAGAAATGCACCAAAAGATGTAGAATGTTTAAAGATATGAGAGGATGAAGCAATTCTTTTAAGAAAGGAGGGAGTGCCTAACTCGTAAAGTTATGGAGAAAGGGATATTAGATTTGGATCTTAAGATATGCATGAGATTTAGGGAATCTGAAATAGGCAAATAGGTTCTTCACAAAGGAAATGGTATGGGCAAGATGGACAAGAAACATTGAACAAGAAGACATACTTGCTCTAGGAACTTGAACATTAATAGCAGTGCCAATGAAGAGGACAATCCTAGACATTAGGCAATAGGTAATATAAGGGTGAACTGGGTCATGAAACAGGGAATAGAGAGAAATAGGAAATGCAAAAGACAGTGGGGAGGTAGATGTAATTCGGTCCAGTGATCTGCAAAATGTGAGTTGTAAGGGAGAAGGAGAAGTCAAGGTTACTCGATGACTTTGGGCACTGTGATGTACTTTGGGAAAATGATAAGATGGGGTGGGGTGCAGGGATGAGGAGTTCTGTTTAGACTTGCTGAGTTTGAAGTGTTATAGGGATATGGAGCCTGGGAGCTATCAGATGAGGAAAGACCCATGTTGAGAAGATGGTAGAACTGTGGAGTTGAATGGAGCATAAAAGCAGATAGCACAGAGGAGTGGGCTGAGTTCAAAAACCAAGAAATAAAAATGCTACTTTTGTTTTGTGATGTCAGACTCTGAGATGACAGAAGCAGCAGAGACCAAGGAGGATGAAGAGAGTGAAGCGTCACGCACCACAAAAAAAAGTTTTCAGGAAGTTTAAGGTGGAAGTTCTAACAGCATCCAACACTGTTGAGTGCAGAGTGGTTGTTAGATTGTGAGGCAGTGATTCTAACAGAGAGGGGGCAGGAAGCGCAAGAAAGACTGTGAAGGCTTGAGTGCAAGTGGGTGAGGAGGAAGGTGAGGCTGAGGATATGGCTTCTCATTCAAGAAATGATGGATGCCTATCAGTATCCAGGACGGGCAATAGGTTAAGCAGAAACAAACTAGGATTTCTGGTAATCCATGAGACAATTATGCATGCTTAGGAGCTTAGATAAGGAGCTTTACATCATGGCCATAAAGTGTGGACACCACTGTTGAGATGAAAGACTTGTTTTCAGGGGTAATCCAGAGTCACCTTTCAACCTACAACCTACAACCACAAAAATGGAAAGTTATACTCCATGTATATGTGATATGTCAAAATACGTTCTTCTGTCATGTATAACTAAGAAGAACAAATAAAAAAAGTTCAAAAAAAAAAAAAAAAAAAAAGAAAAGAAAAGAAAAGAAAAGAAACTACATAACCCAAAGTGTAGAATTCAGCTAACTGGCACCTTGATGGATAGCACATTCTATTCATTTGGGTGGTTTCCAGAGGCCTTCTTTGTTGTAATTTATTTTAATGATTCAAACAGATAAATGGTATGAATAGTTCACTTCCAGGTCTCATTCATTATCAAGTGTGATGAGGTACCTCCTTATTTAATTTTCCTATTGGACAGGCCACTAATGACTATTTGATTATACACTTACGAATACTAGAGGTCTCAACATTCACAAACTTTAAAAAATGCATGCAATGATATTGGCCAAATTATATTGTTATGTTGCATGCATATATAAATATGTAACAACAAATCCCACCACTATGTTCAATAAAAATTATGAAAAAAATGTTTGTAAAACTTGACTTATGTTTACAGAAAAATGTCTCTTGGAGAGTCTTTAATTTGCACGAGAATGAAATGAGATGTGCTTAGTAAATCCTAAAAGTTGAAAGTCAAAGTATTTGAGATACGTAAGATGGTGTGATAGTCCGTGTTCCCAGGGATCTCCATCGTCTATTCACCAAATACTCATGTCCTTGTTAAGTCCCTTTCCACATTAAATTAGATGGATTTGTGTAACCAATGGGGTTTTGCAGAAATGAAAGTATGACCTGGAGGTTGGGCCCTAAAAAATTGCAGCTTCCATCTTGCTGTCTCTTGGATCCCTCCCTCTGGGGAAAGCCAGATAATATTTTGAGGATATACAAGTCGGCCGTATGGAGAGGTCCATATATTTTAGACCTTCTGTTAATAGCCAATAAGAAAAGAGGCCTCCTGCTCAACCTGCCAGGCATGTGAATGTTCCATTCACCAGCCCCAGGCAGCCTTCAAGGGACTGCTTCAGCTGCCATCTTGGCTGCAGCTTCATGATAGACCTGAGCCCAGAACCGTTGGTTCAGCTACTACAAAGTTCCCCACAGAAACTGTGATAATAAAAGCTTATTATTGTTTTACACTGGTAAATTCTGGGGAAATCGTTATGCATATCATGAAAGACTGGATCATTTATTCAAGATAACATACCTACAGTGATACTAATTATAAGCAAATCAGGCATTCTGACTTTCTTATCTGTAAGGTGCGCATCAAATCTGCTTTTGTAAGTAGCTGCATGGATGAAATCCATATAGTGAGTCAGCAAAATATGGATGAAATTGACACAAAATATTGGGGTCCAATGTTTCAAAAGGTAGGCTGGAAGGCAGGGCTAAAGCAATTTTTACTGAAATCTCAAACACTTCCAGGCTCCTGTGTTATAGGAAAAGGATTTTGTAAATTGAAGAGTGCTATATAAATGTTATAATAATCGTTTTATTGTGTAATTAGCTCCAAAAGGAACCTAATTAGATTTCTATTCTTCATTATATATATACTAAACTTCAAATTAGAAAAATAAAATCATACATAAGACAATGTTAAAGTGATCAAATGACACAGATTGTAGTGCTTATGTGGAAATGGCTTGCTATGCTTCTTTTTCAGTTTTTCTTTATTTTAAAAATGATCTATTTGTTCTAATCTGTGCATGACAGTAGAATGCATGTATACATTGTGATAGATCATACATAAATGGAGTGTAATCTTATTTTCCTGATTACATATTGTAGGATCGCTTTGGTCATGCAATCATATATGTACATGAGGTAATAATGTCTGTTTCACTCTACTATCATTCCTTCCCCCATACCCCTCCCCCTCCCTTCATTCCTCTCTACCTAATGCAAAGTAACTCTTTTTTGCATGGATTATCACTCATTCTCTCCATATTTAATTTCATAGTAAGAAATTAGTTGAGATTCTTATTTCTAATTCCAAATTCTACCTGGGTTTTAAGGGTAGTGGAAATTTTTGCATTTTCTATTGTACTTCAACACATGTCCTTGAAGCGTTACATTTCGCTACAAAGCTGCTTCTTCTTGGTGCCATCTGCCGAGGTATCTTTTGTGGTTTGGATATGAGGTGTCCCCTGAAAAGCTCATGTTTTAAAAGCTCATTAGTGTAGGGATGATTTTGAAGATAAAACGATTATATCATGAGAGCTGTAACCTAATCAGTGGGTTGATTTATTTTATGGGTAATAATTTGAATAGATTACTGAATAATAGCTGTAGGCAGGTGAGGAGTGACTAGAGGAAATACGCCACTGGGGCTGTGCCCTTGGGGACTATATTTTGTCCCTGGCCCTTGGCCCTCTCTTGCTTTGCTTCTGGCTGCTATGAGCTAGCAGCTTTCCTCTACTCTGCCCTTCTGCTGTGACGTTCTGCTGTCACCTCAGACCCAGAGCAAGGGAGTCACCTACCATGGGTGAACCTCTGAAATCAGAGAGTGGAGGATGGAGAGTGGGGGAGGGGAAGGACAATGGGAGGGAAAAGGGGGAGATCATGAACTGAAATAGAATTCCAGCCAGGTAGAAGTTTGTTGGGATAAACCCAACTACTATGTGTAACTATAAAACTATAATAAAAATAAATAAATAAATAAATAAAAGAACCATATCCTGCTCCCTTTTGCTCAGCTTCTCCTTTCTCCCTTAGTCTCTTACATTCTCATTCTATAAGACCTTTCTTCTCTACCTTCTCCTTTCTTACTTCCATCCCCCTGGCTCATGACTTGATGCTTTTTCCTGGGGTGATATATTTTCTATAGGCTCTTACTGATTTCATTGGTTTTCCATCCTTGTGGTCCAATCAGCTGAAGATTAAAATCCATGTTCCTTAATATGAAATTTATGCCTGAATGATTTAGCTACAACCTACCTTCTGCTGCTACCCCGAGTTACCAACCAGAATACTTGCCTGTTAAGCCAGGAGTGATATCCCCACCAGCTCCCAACTTACACTGTTCATGCTTCCTAGAATGTCCCACCATGCCATTCCTGCTTATCAAACTCCTGTCCTTCCGTTGGAGCTTGACAGAACTTCTATGAAGACTCTTCCTCTGGGCCGGTTCCCTCAACCTCCTGTGCCTGCAAATCGAGCTCCCCTCTCTGTGACCCTTTAGCCATTTTTTCCGTATTTTATTGGCATATTATAATTGTATATAATGGTGGTATTCATTGTTATGCATTGGTACATGCACATGAAATAACAATATAATTTGGTCAAAATTGTTCCCTTGTATTTTCCCTTTCCTTCCTCTCCTCCCTTCCCTGGTCCCTTTCTTTGACTCTACTGGATTCTCTTTGATTTTCTGTTTTTATCTTTACCTTTCACATGAGAGAAAACATACATTGCTTGACTTTGTGGGTTTGGCTATTTCACTTAAGATAATGCTGTCAATTTCCATCCATTTTCCTGCAAATGATATCATTTTATTCTTTATGGCTGAACAAAATTTCATTATATATATATATATGTATATATTTCATATATATATATATATATACATATATATATATATGGTTTCTTCATCTATACATCCATTGACAAACAACTAGGCTGTTTCCATAGTGTGGCTATTGTGAATTGTGCTGCTATAAGCATGACTATACATAAATTGCTATAACTTGATGATTGTAATTCTTTAGGAAAAATACTGAGGTGTCCTTAGCTCTTGAGACCATTGCCATAGCACTGTCTCTACTGCTTGGTTCACGATTAGCCTGCATTGACTCCTGTGTCTTTCTGTCTGCCTATTTCCAGCACCAAGCCCTGAACACTAATGCTTGGGATAAGCTAGCATACAGAGAGCTGTGTCTCACTCCAATCCAGCCTGAAATGTGAGAGAGCATGAAGCAAATTTTAGTACTGGTAAAATTTAGTGGAAGTACAACCTAAATAGAGCTTTTAGCGGATATTTATATTACAACTGACAACTTAGAAAACTATTATATTAGAAAAGTGGGTGATAAAATAACAGAGAGGCTCTAGGAATAATGAACATAGATTCTGCTCTAGTTATGCTTTATTTTATCACAGATTCTAGTTTAAAAGCAAAACATTAAAGTATGGTTCGCATCTTATTTCTATTTAAACCTAGATGCAGCCCTCCACCTGTGAGGAATAAAAATGGAAATAATCTCATAAAAATTGAATTTGCAGGGTAAAACTTTTTTTTTCCTTATACAAAAAAATATGTTTAATTGAACACTAAAACACCAAGTCTCAAGACTATTTATATAAACTAAGTCTTGATATTTTTAAAGGCTATTTAGACTTGAGGTGTTGATATTGTTCCATGGAGAAACATTAAATATCTATCAATTTATAGTACATTTCAGTACTTTAGAAGAGAAGTAGTCTCTTAATCACGGATTGTTTCTGATCTTTTAAAACCACAGGCACATAAATAGCAATTCAATGATGACTTATTGGTAATGAGAAGGGGCATTTGCATTACAACTCAGTGTCTCTTTTGTGTATGTGTGTGTGTGTGTGTGTGTGTGTGTGTGCGTGCATGCGTGCACCTGTGCATTTAAGAATATACATGCATTATGTATATATGTATTATACACTGTGCACAAAACACTGTATTTTCATGCTCAGATACAGTTTCCCTTCTAAAATATATTCTCACTTTTTCCTGCTTCCATCTTTGCATAATAAAGTCTGTCATGGAATCTTATCAAGCATCCCTCACTGCACTACCAATTTTTCAGTAGCCAATTCTGAGTTTGTGTTCACTCTCAGGCATTTTATCTGCCCGGCTCTGAGAGGTATTATTAATCACATCCTGTTGCTAGGATACCTGAGAATGTTCATTTATGTCCAATGTTTCTTTGGCAAAATGCACTATGAAGAAGGCATAGAATCATGACAAAGAAAATTACTGTGCACATGTTCCTTATTTAAAAAATAAGGGGGGGCGTATAACAATCTCCAGATAATACGATGCTAACTCTCATGAATTTTTTTAATGCTGTTTTTGTTTCATCTAGACTATAATGGAAAAAACACTGGTAATATTTTTCTAGAATCTGTAGTCCTTCTGATTTAATTAGGGAGAGTGGAAGGAGGTAGGATTTTAATTCTGATTATGTTATAGGGATTTAGAGAGAAAGGGGCTTGAAGGTTTACTTGCTTCAAATGCCCCAACTCATAGGCAGGGCAAGAAGGTTATAGTGCTAGGTGAATTCCTAGAGCCAGACCTAAAACTCTGCTCCCCACCGGTTGCCATGTCTATTACAGTGCAGCATTCGTGAGAAAAGCAATCTCAGAATGTATATTTGGGTGATCAGTGTTAAAAATGCCTTTGTCAATATTTTTAAATAATTTCAAAATTATTCCTGTATTAGATGTAGGTACACCAACTATTCTTGCTTATTGGCTATAAGGAGAGAGAAAATGAATACATAAAATCCACTTAAATGCAAGTTTTTCTCTTCCCACAGGAAACAGCATGAGTCAGCAGAAGGAACGTGGACTTTGGAGATAAGTCCCTCCCTGTGAGCTATGTAATTCTGTGAAGAAAGAGTGGAACTTCTCTTACCATGTTCCCTCCCATTCTCTCCTCTTCTTTTGCTCAAGTTTGTGTGTATTTATACACACACACACACACACATACACTCAATATCTACCATCTATATAATTATCATCTATTATCTTCTCTATCTGATATTTCAACTGAAAATGAATAGAACTAATTTGAGTTTTATTTCGCTCCTGTTTCTAAGTGATATTAGCACAGTGTTATTATAATCACACTAAAAATAGTAGCTAATGGTTCTAAAACAATGTCTATGTACCTATCATTGTTATCAGCATGTTTATTATATGGAACAATTCATTTTATCTGCATGAAATTATGATACTTTACAAATAAACCATCTTCAGGTTAAAAAAAATAAGCAAACCTTGAGCCATAAAGTGGTTTGCCAAACCACCAAACTACTAAGTGGCAAATAAATAAAGAGAAGCCAAAAAAAAAAAAAAAGTTGGGGTGAGAGAGCAGGGGTAGTAAGCAATGGAATATTCTCTATGATATCTATGACCAGTCCCTAGGTATTGAGAGTGCCTCAATAAATTATTTTGTTGAAAAATTTTCTGCAGATTACTTTCTTACTAGTCATTTATTATTTATTGAATTATTTGAATAAATCAACTACTTATTTTAATTGCTGAATAGCTAATCACAGTAGTTCAAGAGTAGAATACCATAGAAGATCTTCGGAATGAATTTCTTAAAAAGTGGTTTAGTTCTTATTTAGTACACACTACAAGTTGGGCATTGTGTTGCCACTTAAATATTAAATCTTCCCTAAAAATCAGAGAGTTGATGATGATCACTTCCTTTTTTTCAGGAGTGAAAGCAGGCTCAGAATCTTTCTGTAATATGCACAGGGTCTGGGTTAGTGAATGGTAGGATTGAAATATGAGCCCTGAGATTTTCACCTTCTCTGAGCTCATTGGCCTTTGTGATAAAAGGCAATTCCATAGAGTGCTCAGGAGCATGGGTCTGTCACTCTGCCAGTTAAACACCATTGGATTTTGGACACATTGCTTAACCTCTCCAAGTTGAAATGTGTTCATCCTGAAACAGGGGTAATATGAGTACCTACTTGGAAGGGTCACTATGAAGGTTGAATATGTAATTACGACATGTTTTGAGTGCATGATACGCTAATATTTGTAAAGCTCTCATCTCAGTGCACAGGGCAGGGAAAGCAGTGTCTATCTAGGTGCTTGCCTTTATGGGTGCTCTGTACCAGGTGATGCCTAGTAATGTATGACAATTCTCACTGTCCTCAAAGTTAATGACTTCATCATTTGTTACAAAGTTCAGTCTTTGAGAATTTCTTCCTTTCTTCCTACTGGGGCTTGAACCCAGGGTGCTTTACCCCTGAGCTACATTCATAGCCCTTTTTACTCTGAGACAGGATCTCACCAAGTTGCTAAGGACCTCACTAAATTGCTGAGGCTGGCCTCAATCTTGCGATCTTCCTGCCTTAACCTCTTGAGTTGTTGAGATTACAGGAGTTTGCCACTGCTCCCAGCCTTTGTGAGTTTCTTGACCTCTTAATTATATTTCTCTCACTTGCCTTCCCTTAGTTTCTTTTTAATATTTATTCATTTGTTCTAATTAGTTATACATGACAGTAGAATGTATTTATGCATTTTGATAAATCATACATAAATGGAGTATAATTTCTCAGTTTTCTGCCTGTACATGTTGTAGGATCACATTGGTCATGCAATCCTATATGTACATAAGGTAATAATGTGTTTCATTCTACTATCCTTCCTTCTCCCATAACCCCTACCCTTTACTCCCCTCTGCCTAATCTAAAGTAACTATTGTTCCCTAGCACTCATCCCCCACTGTTGTGAATTAGCATCCACACATCAGAGAAAACATTTGGCCTTTGGTTTTTGGAATTGGTTTATTTCGCTTAGCATAATATTCTCCAACTCCATCCATTTCATTCTTCTTTAAAGCTGAATAATATTCCATCGTGTCTAGGGAAAAGTGGCTTTCCATGTTACCAAATTCCTGTCCTTTCCTCCTTATGTTTTCTTTCCAAATACAAGTTGGTCCGATGAAACACAAATTGATATATCAAAATTCCCAATCATGAGCCAATGCCACATGGGCTTATGGCTCCAATCCTATCCACATTTGGAGTGAGCAGCAGCTATGGATCTGTCAATAGTCTGATCTGGTCTAAATAGAGAGGGAGAGCTGCTCAGAAAAAACAAAAGAACCCTTCCCCTTTCTTTCCAATAAATAGTAGGACCTTGAACAATAAAATTGATTTTTCCAAGATTCAGTGGTCTCTTCAACTTGAAAGGCAAATACTTTCTTCTAATAATTTAAAATGAAATTGTGCAGACAAGGATGTGAGAGGATTTTAAGTAATTTACTGTAAGGGCAGGAATAGAAAAGCTTAAGTGAACCAATTTAAGGATTAGTTGGTCTAAAATGGTCTATATAGGAGTAGAACTTGCGTAGTTTTTGTTTTGTAAGTACTCTGAACAGGCCAACGGGTTTATTTTATCATTTGCAGTTGGATTTATGCTGATGTTGAAATGTCACTGATCTCAGCTGACACCAATGATGAGCCTCTGGATGGTGGGGATCCTCACTGCCCTCTTGCAGGTTTAGATAAATTCCACTTGCTCCTCTGTCTGTTTCTGTTTTGTTAGTTGATCTGTTGCTAGGATGCATGGGCAAAAAGAGCCATTGCGTGCACTCTGAGAACTGGGAGCTTCAGACAGTGTGTACTGAGATACAAAAACTGGCCCTTCAGAAACATATCGATACAGATAAATCTGGGGCTCTGAGGTTGACCATCTGCCTTGGCAGAGCTGACTCTCCATCTGTACTCCCTAGCCCTAGGGTCTGCCATCCGTCATGGCATGGAGAAAGAACTGAATGCTCAAAGATTTGTTTCTGGGCTGACCCCTCTGTAAAGTAGCAGCAAAATCAGTATGAAGAACAATCGTTTTAGGTTGTCTTGGAAATTCTCAAGTACAGAATTTCTTCCCACTTAGATCCATGTGACATACACATAATTAATGCGACAAGCAATAGTCCCTTTCAGATTCCCAATTGGCCTGGGTGAATTAAATCTTAGAGTAAACCTTTTGATATTCAGGATCTCATTCGGAGGCAGTCATTTCTTGGCAGAGAAGATTTTTGGAAGACCTTTAGATGTTGAAGTCAGATTGGCAAAAGCAAAAACCCAGTTATTGCCAGGTCTTAAATAGCTTGGCAAAATGAGAACACTGGTTAATAACATTAGCTCCAGCTACTAACTAAAGCAGGGATGTACTTTCCTTTGTATAATATGCTTTTCTACTAATTAGGAGTGAATAATCATTTTCAAAGAAAATAAAATTCTAAATATCTTCAGAGTGTTCATTATGTTAAAAAAAACCTAGAATGAATTATTTTGTAAAGAATGTTATTGTAATATGTTTATTTACTCCTTTTAGAATAAAAGTGAGATTTTATAGCATCCTGAACATTTTACCTTCATGAAGAAGAAGAAGCTCTGTATTAGACACTTTGTTTGCTTCCTTTTCTCGTTTTTTTTTTTTTGACATAAGCTAGGCAAGTACTTTACCTCTGAGTTGCATCCTCAACCCTTTAAAAAATTTTTATTTTGACACAAGGTCTCATTAATTTGCCCAGGTTGGTCTGGAAAATTGTGATCCTCCTGCCTCAGCCTCCAGAGTCATCAGTATTATAGACTTACCCTACTACACTGGTGAAGAGCCGACTCTTCAAAACAAACCAAAGCAAAGTCAACAAAACAAAGCAGCTCAAGAAAAGAATGGAACAGAAGGTATCAATGCATTACACAGTGAGGAATTGTAGCCGTGCCAGGCTAGCTCAGGCACAGGTAAGGATGCAGAGTCAAGACCCCCAGACTCCAGGAGTTGGGTGGAAGCAATTTGTGGTGAGCAGCCTGCAAACTCGTTTATTGTGGGAACAGGTATACACTTTATAGGCTTCTTGCCCAATCACAATGTGCCACGGGGGATCAGACCACCAGGCTCCTATACAGGTTCCCTTGTTAACACTAGATTAACTTGGGGCAGTTGTTTACTTTCCTAGGTAGGAGAAGCAGAACGCTCCTCCCTGCAAGTTACACACTTGAGACGTTCACTGCAGAAGTAGGATTTCTCCCAACAAGGAATGACTATCTGTTCATGAAACTTCCTCTGCAGGTACAGGTGTGTGTGAATATGAACTCAGACAGTGTGTCCAGACAGCTTTCCTTCAGCCTCTTGTGCTGAGTTGGTTTGTTCTGCTGCCCTGTTCTCATTGCCTTCTCCCCAGGCTTGTGCTCCTCCTCTTCCCAGTTCTTCTGGGGGTCTCCAGCCTTGCCACCTGCCCTACCCTTCATGTGGTATTACTAAAAAAACCCACAGGGTGGTCTTGGCTGGCTTCTCAGGAAACCCAGCATCTCTGGTGAGAGCAGAACCTCCCTGGATCTGCCAGAGCCAGTCACAGGGGCCTGCCATCCCTGGGCCAGATCCCAGGGGTAGGAACCTAGTTCTCTTCACCTTGAATCTATCCAGACGTAGTAACCTGATTAATCAGTAAAATTAGGCAGAGGTAATGCTGTGTAAGTTTCTAGGCTTGGACTTTGAGAATCAGGTAGTTTCTACTTCCTGAGTCTTTGAAACCATGCTCTGAGAGAAGCCAGATGTGGTTCAAGAAGTTGGATCACCTTGAGACCACTATGCCATTGAGAAAGTTCATGCCAACTACACCTAGTGGCCACAGAGAGCTGCCTAAATATTACAGAACTGACCCTCAGCTTTCCCAGCCAGCCCAACACAGAAATTAGATGTGTAAGTCAGGAAACTATCCTGATTCTGTAGTTTGTAAGTCGAATGCCCCCCAAAGACGCTCTGTTAAAGATCTGGTTCTCAGCTAGTTTTAGTAGAAGGTGCTGGAAAATGTTAAAAGATAGGGCCAGTTTGGACGCCATCGGGTGGAGCTAGCTGGCCCACCTGACCCCCACATGAAGGTGGGACACCATTGCTGAGCGGGCCCGCCTGCCCCCCTGCTGCTGAGGGACACTGCACTTGCCTCTGTGCTGACTCAGCGCACCCTCGCTGGGGCTCCCCAACTTCTTTGGAGGCTGGTGCAGGAATTTTGAATTATTCCTGAGGGTGTGGCCATCATCATCAGATGGGCGGCTCCCTTCCTGAGACACCTACAGGAGACTGGAGGCCCTTTGACAGGACTCAGGATTCAAGAAGAGGAGCTATTGAGAGACTCGGGACCAACTCAGAGCTGTCGGGTGAGTGTCTCCCACTAGGCAAGGCTCCCTGGATGGGTCAGTAGACCCGGAATGCAGGGAACTTGGTGGAGTAGAGTTGCCCAGTGAGACTCCCCTGCTGGAACCGTAAACCCAGATAACTGGGAGCATTGTAGAGGAGAACTGCCCAGCACCACCCAGCACCACCCAGCAAGAGGCTTTGACACAGAG
Organism: Sciurus carolinensis; assembly: GCF_902686445.1. Taxonomy (NCBI): domain Eukaryota; kingdom Metazoa; phylum Chordata; class Mammalia; order Rodentia; family Sciuridae; genus Sciurus; species Sciurus carolinensis. The sequence goes on from NC_062227.1 coordinate 37,031,303, forward strand.
CAAGGGTCCCAGGCCTGGGAAGTAGGTCCGGTCCCCAGGGAACGTCGTAGAGGAGGGCCGATTCGAGACAGAGTCCCTCGCAGGTTCAGGCCCCCCAGACCAGGTGGTAGTTCCAGGCCCCAGGGAACGTCGCAGAGGAGGGCTGCCCAGCCCAGGTGGTAGTTCTGGACCAAAGGGAACTTCTCAGAGGAGAGTTGCCCAGCAAGAAGTCCCCACAGGGTGAGTCTTCCCTTCCAGGTAAGGCTTTCCCACCAGGGTGGTAGAACCACAAACACAGGCCCAGACCAGCCATGCCCCAGCCCATAGTCTAGTCCCCCTTTTGACTGATCATCTGTCAATAAGTGGAAGCGCCTCTTCCCACCAGCAGGAAATATACCCCACCTGAAGGCCACCACCCCTAGAGGGGCAGCTTCCTTGTGTATCACTGCATTATCAAGTTCCTCCAAGACTTCAGGCTACTGAAGGCTAGGAGGCGAGTTATTGGAAATCTACAGGGACACTATAAGTCAAGAGAGTTTCACTACTAGAGGGGTAGACACCTGACCAATATGAGAAAACAAGAGAAGAAAATGTCCCAAACAAACCTAGATACTACATCAATAAAATCCAATGACAGCATGACAGAAGAAATGTCAGAAAGGGAGTTTGGAATGTACATAATTAAAATGACCAGAGAAGCAAAAAATGAGATGAAAGAGCAAATGCAGGCTTTGAATGATCGCACCACTCAACAGTTAAAAGAACAAATGCAGGAAGCAAAAGATCATTTTAATAAAGAGTTAGAGATACTGAAAAAAAAAAAACAGACAGAAATCATTGAAATGAAGGAAACCATAAACCAAATTAAAAACTCCATTTATAGCATAACCAATAGGATAGAACACCTGGAAGACAGAACCTCAGACATTGAAGACAAAATATTTAACCTTGAAAACAAAGTTCACCAAACAGAGAAGATGGAAACACATCATGAACAGAATCTTCAAGAATTATGGGATATCATGAAAAGGCCAAATTTAAGAATTATTGGGATTGAGGAAGGCTTAGAGAAACAAACCAAAGGAATGAACAATCTATTCAATGAAATAATATCAGAAAATTTCCCACATCTGAAGAATGAAATGGAAACTCAAGTACAAGAGGCTTATAGGACTCTAAATATACAAAATTACAATAGACCCACACCAAGGCACTTTATAATGAAAATGCCTAACATACAAAGTAAAGACAGAATTTTAAAGGCTGTGAGAGAAAAGAACCAAATTACATTCAGGGGGAAACCAATACGATATCAGAAGATTTTTTAACCCAGACTCTAAAAGCTAGAAGGGCCTGGAACAACATTTTTCAAGCTCTGAAAGTAAACAGATGCCAACCAAGAGTCTTATACCCAGCAAAACTTACCTTCAGATTTGACGACAAAAATAAAATCATTCCATGATAAGCAAAAACTAAAAGAATTTACAAAAAGAAAGCCAGCACTACAGAACATTCTCAGCAAAATATTCCATGAGGAAGAGATGAATCACAACAATATAAAGTAGCAAAGGAAGGAACCACCCTAAAAGAACAGCCAAATAAAGGAGACACCAAGTCGTGTCAAAAAAAAAAAAAAAAAAAAAAAAAAAAAAAAGAGCCAAATGACTGGGAATACAAATCATATCTCAATAATAACCCTGAACATTAATGGCCTGAACTCATCAATCAAAAGCCATAGACTGACAAATTAGATTAAAAAGAAAGATCCAACAATATGCTATCTGCAAGAGACTCATCTCATAGAAAGAGATACCCACAGACTAAAGATGAAAGGATGGGAAAAAACATACGATGTACATGGACTCAACAAAAAAGCCGGAGTATCCATCCTCATATCAGATAATGTGGACTTCAAGCCAAAGTTAGTCAGAAGGGATAAAGAAGGACATTTCATACTGCTTAAAGGAAGCATAAATCAGCAAAACATAACAATCATAAATATCTATGCCCCAAACAATGGTTCATCCATGTATGTCAAACAAATCCTTCTCAATTTTAGAAACCAAATAGACCACAACACAATAATACTAGGTGATTTTAACACACCTCTCTCACCACTGGACTGATCTTCCAAACAAAAATTGAAAAAGAAAACTTAGATCTCAATAACACAATCAATAATTTAAACTTAATGGACATATATAGAATATCCAACAAAGAGTGAATACACTTTCCTCTCAGCAGCACATGGATCCTTCTCTAAAATAGACCATATTCTGTGCCACAAAGCCACTGTTAGCAAATACAAGAAGATAGAGATACTACCTTATATTCTATCAGATCATAATGGATTGAAATTAGAAATAAATGACAGAATAAAAAACAGAAAATACTCCAACACCTGGAGATTAAATAATATGCTATTGTATGATGAATGGATAACAGAAGACATTAGGAGGGAAATAAAAAAATTCTTAGAGGTAAACAAGGACAAAGATATATCATATCAAAATCTCTGGGACACTATGAAAGCAGTACTTAGAGGAAAATTTATTTCATGGAGTGCATTCAATAAAAGAAGAAAAAAATCAACAAATAAATGACCTAACACTGTAGTTCAAAGTCCTAGAAAAAGAAGAACAGAGCAACACCAAAAGTAGTAGAAGGCAGGAAATAGTTAAAATCAGAGCTGAAATCAATGAAATTGAAACAAGAGAAACAGTTGAAAAAATTGACAAAATAAATGGTTCTTTGAAAAAATAAACAAAATTGATAAACCCTTAGCCACAATAACAAAGGAGAGAGAAAACTCAAATTACTAAAATTTGGAATGAACAAGGAAATATTACAACAGAAATGAGTGAAATACAAAACATAATTAGAAGGTATTTTGAAAATCTATACTCCAAAAAAATAGAAAATCTTAAAGACATCAACAGGTTTCTAGAGACATATGAATTACCTAAACTGAACCAGGAGGACATACGCAACTTAAATAAATCAATTAATAGATGAAATAGAGGTCATCAAAAGCCTACCAACAAAGAAAAGTCCGGGACCAGATGGGTTCTCAGCCGAGTTCTACAAAACCTTTAAAGAAGAGCTCATTCCAATACTTCTCAAAGTATTCCATAAAATAGAAGAGGAGGGAACCCTCCCAAACTCATTCTATGAAGCCAATATCACCCTGATACCTAAACCAGACAGAGACACATTGGGGAAAGAAAATTTCAGACCAACATCCTTAATGAACATTGATGCAAAAATTCTCAACAAAATCTTAGCAAATCGCATCCAAAAATACATTAAAAAGATAGTACACCATGATCAAGTGGGTTTTATGCCAGGGATGCAAGTTTGGTTCAACATCTGGAAATCAATAAATGTAATTCACCATATCAACAGACTTAAAGTCAAGAATCACATGATTATTTCGATAGATGCAGAAAAAGCATTTGATAAAATACAGCATCCCTGCATGCTCAAAACACTAGAAAAAATAGGGAAAGTCAGAATATTCCTTAACATCGTAAAAGCCATCTATGCTAAGCACATGGCAAGTATCATTCTAAATGGTGAAAAACTGAAAGCATTCCCCCTAAAAACTGAAACAAGACAGGGATGCCCTCTTTCACTACTTCTATTCAACATTGTCCTTGAAACTCTAGCCAGAGCAATTAGACAGACTAAAGAAATTAAAGGGATACGAATAGGAAAAGAAGAATTCAAACTATCCCTATTTGCTGAGGACATGATTATATCCTTAGAGGAACTGGGAAATTCCACCAGAAAACTTTTAGAACTCATAAGTGAATTCAGTAAAGTAGCAGGTTATAAGATCAATGCTCATAAATCTAAAGCATTTTTATACATAAGTGATTAATCTTCAGAAAGAGAATTTATGAAAACTACCCCATTCACAATAGCCTCGAAAAAAATAAAGTACTTGGGAATCAATCTAACAAAAGAGGTGAAAGACCTCTACAATGAGAACTACAGAGTGCTAAAGAAAAGAATTAAAGAAAACCTTAGAAGATGGAAAGATCTCCCATGTTCCTGGATAGGCCGAATTAATATTGTCAAAATGGCCATATTACCAAAAGTGCTATACAGATTCAATGCAATTCCAATTAAAATTCCAATGACATACCTCACAGAAATAGAGCAAGCAATCATGAAATTCATCTGGAAGAATAAGAAACCCAGAATAACTAAAGGAATCCTTAGCAAAAAGAGTGAAGCAGGGGGTATCACAATAACAGAATTTCAACTATACTACAAAGCAATAGTAACAAAAACGGCATGGTATTGGTACCAAAATAGACAGGTAGATCAATGGTACAGAATAGAGAACACAGACACAAACCCAAATAAATACTATTTTCTCATACTAGACAAAGGGTCCAAAAATATGCAATGGAGAAAAGATAGCCTCTTCAACAAATTGTGCTGGAAAAACTGGAAATCCATATGCAACAGAATGAAATTAAACCCCTATCTCTCACCCTGCACAAAACTCAAACTAAAATGGATCAAGGACCTTGTAATCCGACCAGAGACCCTTCATCTTCTAGAAGAAAAAGTAGGTCCAAATCTTCAACATATTGGCTTAGGATCAGACTTCCTTAACAGGATTCCCATAGCACAAGAAATAAAAGCTAGAATCAATAACTGCGATAGATTCAAACTAATAAACTTTCTCTCAGCAAAGGAAACTATCAGCAATGTGAAGAGAGAGCCTACAGAGTGGGAGAAAATCTTTGCCACTCATACTTCAGATAGAGCACTAATTTCCAGAATATATAAAGAACTCAAAAAACTCTACACTAAGAATACAAATAACCCAATCAACAAATGGGCTAAGGAAATGAACAGACAATTCACAGAAGAAGATCTACAAGCATCAACAGATACATGAAAAAATGTTCAACATCTCTAGTAATAAGAGAAATGCAAATCAAAACTACCCTAAGATTCCGTCTCACCCCAATTAGAATGGCGATTATCAAGAATACAAGCAACAATAGGTGTTGGCGAGGATGTGGGGAAAAAGGTACACTCATACATTGCTGGTGGGGTTGCAAATTAGTGCAGCCACTCTGGAAAGCAGAGTGTGGAGATTCCTCAGAAAGCTTGGAATGGAACCACCATTTGACCCAGCTATTCCACTCCTCGGCCTATACCCAAAGGACTTAAAATCATCATACTACAGAGATGCAGCCACATCAATGTTCATAGCTGCTCAATTCACAATAGCCAGATTGTGGAACCAACCTAGATGTCCTTCAATTGGTGAATGGATAAAGAAAATGTGGTATATATATACAATGGAATATTACTCAGCCATAAAGAATAAAAAAATTATGGCATTTGAAGGCAAATGGATGAAACTGGAGAATATCATGCTAAGTGAGATAAGCCAGTCTCAAAAAACCAAAGGATGAATGATCTTGCTGATAAGCAGATGATGTCATATAATGGGAGTTGGAGGGGGGCAAGAATGGAGGAAGGAGGGACCATATAGAGGGAAAAGAGGGGTGGGAGGGGTAAGGGGGAAAAAAAAAAGATAGGGCCAAGTGGGAGGTTGTAGGTCACTGGGGGCATGTCCTTGGAAGGGGGTTATGGGATTCTGGTCTCTTTGTCTCTTTCACTCCCCTGCCAGTGAGGTGAGTGATTTGTTCCGCCATGCACTCCCTGCCATGATGCCTGTCTTGCCACAGGCCCAAATGCAAGGGGCAACCGACCACAGACGGAAAACATTGAAACCATCAGCCAAAATAAATCTTTGTTCTTTATAACTTGGTTATCTCAGTTATTTTGTTGTGGTAATGGAAAGCTGATGAACATAATAGGAATTACTCTCCAGTTCCAGCCATTTCCATGGATGTCATGTGCATGTCGGATAAACTGACCAGTTGAATTCCTCCCAAATTCATAACCCATAAAACAAGCAAAAATAAGTGTTGTTTTTTTAAAGTCACTACATTTTGGCACCTTTTCTTAAAATGCAGCAATAGATAGTCAAAACAACTTCTTTTCTATTTTCAACAATGATAATATTTATTGATATACATATTAACGAAGGGCTTACCTAGATTCCTTCCTTTTTTTTTTTTTTCAGTTGGTAACAGGGTTTGAACTCAGGGGCACTCGACCACTGAGCCACATCCCCAGCCCTATTTTGTATTTTATTTAGAGACAGGGTCTCACTGAGTTGCTTAGCGCCTCACTTTTACTGAGGCTGGCTTTGAACTCTCCATGCTCCTACCTCAGCCTCCTGAGCTGCTGGGATTATAGTCATGTGCCACTGCACCAGGCTTAGATTCCTTCTTACCTAAGATGGTTTTCTCAACAATGCCTGTGAACATATTTTATTATCTAGCATTTTGGCATCTAAACTTACTCTTTTTCATTTGAAAAAATAAAAAGTATTAATTTTGGGGGTGCAGTTAAAGCACCACCTCTGTAGATAAATGCGTATTTTGATTTAACCAAAATGTTAAAATATTACCCTATGCTTAGTTTAGCAATCAAAGTAAAGTGGAGACTTGCCAATGACCTAGCCTTTGAGAGCTAGTAAACCATCAACTGAGGTCTCCATTTGAGTCAACAACATTTGAAAATCCATCTAGGCTTCAAAAGCTTTACCATCTATGGTTAATATTAAATAGAAACCCTCTGAACTGAAACCCTCAAGAGCTTCAATAGCAACTTTTGCTAACTAATTATAAACCGTCTTATTTTTTCTGGGTAGATTTACTTTTAAACAATAAATTAGTAGAATCTATATTGAATTAGGAGTTTTAATATTATTTGGGGTGAATTTTCTGCATGAAGGCAGCAAAGGGGAACATTTCATTTGGAAAGGTAAAGATATGGGTCCAGTCAGAATTTCTGCTTGTGAAGTCTGCGTTTGTTCACTTTAAATAGCAATTTACTTGGCTAATGGACACACGGTCCTGCTCAGCTTTTCATCTGGAAGAAACAAGGACATTTCATTGCTCTTTCCCCTGTGCTCTTAATCATTGCCTCATTAGCCTGGAAGTAAGCTGGTGGAGGCCAGAGGTGAGCTTCATTTTATTCTTTGAGATGTCAGCACAGTTTTATTCTCACTAGCCTGGAGTTTTCCCTCTTTTATCTTTAAAAAAAAAAAAATCTTCATCACACTCATCTTTTCTTTCACATTGACCCACATCAAAGATTTGGGCCTTAGACATTGAGGGAAGCTCATATGTCATAGATGGAAGGTAGAAAATAAGGAAAGCCGCTTAGATCAGTGGCTGTTGCTTTATTGCTTTCAGGAATAATCTTATAAAACCATCTTCTGCAAACTCAGTGGACGATTTGCGTTCTCTAGAAAAATTAATTGTCTGGTGTATTTTTGGTGCAGCAGAGTTTGACCAACACTTGGAATTTAGGAGAAAGGAAAAAGCAAACACCGTCAAGTGCCCATCACATGAGAAACAGAGAAATAGGCATTTTTTTTTTGTCTGCAACACCGTATGTTTTAGTTAGCTTTTTCACTGCTGTGACAAAAAGATCTGACCAGCACAATTATAGAGGAGGAAAGATTTATTTGAGGGCTCATGATTTCAGAGGTCTTAGTTCATACAGGGCCAGCTCCATTCCTGGGGGCTCGAGGTAAGGCTGAACATCATGGCGGAAGAGTATGGCGGAGGGAAGCAGCTCACATCATCAGGAAGCAGAGAGACTCCACTCACCAGATACAAATATATATATCTCAACACCATGCCCCAATTCCCACCTGCCTCGGGTTACCACCCAGTTAATCCCATCAGGGACTAATTTGCTGATTAGGTTAAGACTCTCAAAATCCAACCATTTTTCCTCTGAACTTTCTTACATTGTCTCACACATGAGCTTATGGAGGATACCTCGCATCCAAACCATATCACCGTAGTGAAGAGTAAATAAGAAATCCACAGCTGAGTTCAGGAAAGGTCCATAGAAAAGCCTGTACACTGGCTAAACTGATGTGCCCTCCAGCAGGGGCTGGGAGTGGGCCTTTCCCTGATACTGGAGACACAGAGTGCGCCGCCCCAGGAGGGAAGAGGAATACATATCACCTGAATGCCTAAGGCAATAGACTCTATTTTCTAGCAAGATCTTTTATCAATGTTCAGTGGGAGGCACTGATTTCAGGAAAAGCAAGTGACACAGCCTGCCAGAAAGGCAGAGTAGCACACTCCCAGAGGGTGGGCACAAATGAGCATCAGGAACTGAGTGGGAGCATTAAAAAGAGTGTCTCAGCTGTATTCAGCCACTGGGAACTGGATTCCCCAAGACGAAGAATTGGGCATTCCCAGGGGAAGACAGTGACCTTCCAGCTTTATCTACTCTGACAGACATATTGGGTGCCTGCTCATTTCTCCTTTCTGCTCACAAAATATGCATGACACTTTTAAAGTAATCATTATTGGGGACCCCCATCCCCTTGATTTTGACACTTTTTGGTCAATGACATGGGAGATGAATTTGAATGAGTTGCTTCATTAAGAGGTTTTCCTTGTTGATAAAAAGAGACAGACGGGAGAAGCCATCTCCTTTTTTGTCAGTGGATGTTGTCACATCTGAATGTGATGCTTAGGACATGCAGACAAAGCCAACTAAGGATTCCTGTCACTGAGCTGCTGAATTATTGAACCATGGGAACCTACACCTCAGAATTTCTTGTTAAGAGGTTTTTGAATCCTTTTTTGTGTTTAAGTCAAACATTTTTTTGTTCCTTTAAACTGATAGATCCTATATTCTAAACAGGTCAAAATGATATTATTCTCCACTACATAACCTAGGGGTACAACCTAAAGGAAAGAATATTGTCCTTAAGATAGTGCCAGGAATTGTGGGGTGAGACTATTCTCCAGTCAGGAGCAGAACTTTAGAGGGTTCTTCTTGCCCTCTTCTAGATATGTCATCTTCCCAAGACTGAGGCAGCTCAAGGTGCTCACCGAGGGAGTCCACACCTTACCAAGATTCTGCACTGAGAACCTGTGATGCCAAATTGTTTGGTCAAATTCTGACCAGATCAGATCTCCAGAGGAGAGGACCAGACTGCATCACTGGAGTGTGGGCCCCAGGAACCACAGGTGTCCAGAGGATGCGTGGGGCTGGGATGTGTGTGTACGTGAGTCTTAATTCACGTGCATGCAGCTCTTCCCAATGCTGGGGGGTGGATTGAAATGCAAGGAGAAAGAAAAGGGGGTCTACACTGGTGCTCTTGCCTCAGGTTCGGCTATTATAGAAGCAGATGTGTCATGACACACATACCAAGGATAAGTCCCTGCAGAGAAATGACTAGCACTCACACACCAAATCACTGAGTTCTCACGTCTGTCACAGAGTAAAAGAGGGGAGGCATCTTTTCCATCGTTTATAAATAAGGAAACAGAAAATCAGGCATAAACTTGCCCAAGATTCCCAACTGAGGGTTAGATCCTGGATTCGAATCCAGGACTTTCAAAGATCACTGTTTGCTAATATACTTCCTCAGATTTCTATGACATTGTCCTAATTTCTTTATAAAATTGAAAGACACATATTGATTTAATTTATTCTTTTGATTTGCAGTCTCTTGTTTCCTATCTCAAAAACACTTAGCAATGCTTCCCCTAAGAAGATAAAATACAAATTTATAAATAAATAATTGCTAAATTTACTACATCTTTAAAATATTGAAAAAAATTCTCCTTAAAATCCTATATTGAAATAAAGTAGGACAGGGTTAGTTCTTCTTTCTTGCATGATATTTTAGGATCTAGACAATCCATTGTCATTTGTATAAAATCTTCTCTGAAGTCTTGTGGAAATGGGTCAATTTTATTCTTCCTTTGTTGTGCAAAATATGTAAAGTTTTTTTTTCATGGAATTATCTGAATTGGCTGTTTACATAGCCCCAATCTGTCATTTTGATTTTAAAACTCCCCAGTTCACTATTTGTTACAGATTTTTTTTAAAAAAAGCTATAAAGTTATTTACATATTATGTATGTTTGTTCTTAAACAGGTTTTATCATCCAGTTGAACCAACTGTATTTAAGTCTGGGTGAGGGTGGTGGGGGTGAGAGGTGAGGAGGACTGTAGACTTTCCTACTGCAGCTTTGGTCTCTACCTGGGTGACTACAGACAGAGGAGAAACCAATCTCAAATATACATCATCCAATTGTATTCCAGTGGATGTCTAAGTGACTATTCCCGGGAATGGAAATATCTCTGGGAGGTACTCTGAACAGTTTTTGGACTTTACTGTGACACTGCTAAATATTTAGGGAAAGAAATCAGGTCTGAATGTTAATAGGTAGGCTGATTGCGGTACTCAACAAAGTAAGCGGAAACCTGGGGACATGATAATAGATAGACAGAGAAAGAGTCCTTTCAAAGGTGGAAGAAAATGTAACAAAATTCAGGTCACATATTTACAAATACCTGAGCGTTACAGCGAAAAAATAATCAGGCAGGTGTGAGCTCTGCCAACGTTTTCACAGAGTCACACGATGGGGCCCAGGTTGCTGTGTCTGGCTTCCAAAAATATCCACCTATGCGAACGCCACCATGATTAACACAGGCAGAGTGTTCTGTTCCTGTGATTCAGAGTGATGACATTTTTTGTACTGAAAAGTACCATTTGGGTTTTAAATGAAAACAGCAAGACTAGCTTCAACTCAAAAATTTTCAAACTTCATTTTTTTTTGTTCCAGGCATTCAACTGATGCCTGTAAGGACGGGTGAACTATTCTTGCAAAGAAATGTGGAGGGTACTTTTTGTTGTTGTTATTTTAAAAGTATGTGACAGAATTCCACAGGACACCACAAACATTTGAAAGAAGCGTGGAATGTAGAGGTTGCTTCTGCTCCGGACTCAGGTGACAGTCCGCACTTGGCTCCTCTGGCTTGTCCCTGGAGACTTGCACCTAATCCCATATTCAATAGGACGCTGCTCGGGGTGAGGCTGGCACTCTGGGAAACACACTTCACCCTATGATGCACACACAATTTGAAATAGATTGCCAGCAGCTCGGTGCAGCTGGGGAAAAGGCCAGACCTTCAGGGCTCTTTGTCATCTCAAGCATTTCAAGCTTCACATGCCACCTCTTTAGCAGGGCACACAGGGATATGTATCCCCTGGCAAGATGTTTAGTTTTGGTGCATACAAATAAGGGCTCTAATGTGCAAATGGAGGGGACAGAAAGAACAGTTACTGCCTGGAGCTTTTCTTCCTATGCTTAAATGGTAGAAAATCCTTCCACAAACATCTTAATATTCCATCTTTAAGACTGGATAATGTCATGTAATGGAATTAAAATACATAGGTAGTAAGGAAGTTTGCTGGATATAAGGAAGTTTGCTAGGTAAAGAACAGCTCACAGTCAGCTACCTTTTTTCAATCTGCTTTTAAAGGATGATAAGGGTCTTTAGGGTACTTTCTCACCCAATACTGAAAAACTATATGATTTTTTGTCATCTTTCATAATCACTCAAATCAATGGGTGTTAAAATAACAAATGTAACAAGAAAGTAACTTTGCTGTCAAAACAGAACCAGCCACAGCCACTTGTTGCCTCCAAAGGAAGTGGCAGAATACCACCTCACAGAAAATGCTTCTTTGAGAAAATTCCCTGATGTCGTAAATCCATGTTGGTTATGAACATGAGACTCCTGGGGTAGTCCAATCGGAAGAGGATGGGAAAAAGGGAAAGGTGGATTTTTCTGTACAATGAAATAAGATTTTAGAGTTGTTTAATTTTTTGTTTGTTTGTTGTTTTGAAAGTGAAAATTTAGTGACTCTCAAAATGGTAAAGGGGGAAATGGTCTGAAAAGGGAAAAACCCAAGGAATATAGAAAAGTGGAAGGAACCTGAGGACATACACACAAATAAGAAATTCCCTTCTTTAAGAAATGTGCAAGGAATATTTGGAACCACAATAGCTACTTTCATTAGTACGTTCTCTCCAATTCTGTGTTAGGGTGAACCCTATTGGATTACCCCCACAGTTAACAAAAGTCAGTTAGGAAATGATAGTGTTAGGTGAGGGTGGCCAAAAGTTATAAGCCACAGTGGAGTCAATATAAGTGGGAGAGTGTTTTGCTCTAGGAGGTAAAACATTCTAGGAGTAGAAGGAAGAATTTAGGGGGCTGGGATCATGGCTCTGTGGTAGAGCACTTGCCTGGCATGTATGAGGTTCCATACTCAGTACCACATATGAATACATAAATAAAATAAATAAAAGATTCATTGACAATTAAAAATAATTTAAAAGAAAGAATGAAGATTTAGCATAAACAAAAAACAGAACAGATGAGGACAGATGAAATTTGAAGTCCCCTGGTGGTGAGTAGACAACAGTGGATTTTACAGTTTATGTGGACATAAAAATAATGAGTGAATCCTAATTAGAATAAGATACTTTCCATGCTTGTATAAATATATCAAAATAGATTGTACTGTCATGTATAACTAAAAAGAATGAATAACAATTTTAAAAAATAATGGTGAATCAGGAAAAGTGAAAGACTTTTGGATCTGAGCAGCAAAATCCAAAGGAAGAGAGCAACCTATCACATAGCTATTGCTTATGTGCACGTTCGGAGTATTCATGGCTAAGAGTCAACAAAGGGAAGTGACAGAAGGTCTGCACTTGGATCCACACCTCCCACTTAGCAGTTATGTGACTGTGGCCAGTTCCTCTCTGAACTCTTTCTATGCACGTTCAAGATGGAAGCAGCAATTTTGAACTATTAGACTTGTTATCAAAATTAAAAGAAATGCTATTACATTTTTAGCAGATGGTGACTCTATAGTCACAACTTTCAAGCACCCAGTAAAATAAAAAATGATATGATTCTTAGAACTGTGAGGATGATACTCACCCCCAAATGCCTCAACCATTCACTTAGTTCCTACATTTGTCATTAAATGAAGTACCTTAACTAGATGGTGATATTTAGGCCACAATTTTATGTATACCTGTTTGTCTTTTTTCATTAGCTATATTTTACGATAATCCAAATTATTTTAATTCCTTTCATGTTCTCATTTGGTTATTAAAAAGATCATTCAAAGTCATTTCCAAAAAGACTAAGTAAATAGGTCTCATTAAACTTTTGTAAATATCATGACTTGAAGGAACTCACTATGTTCAGTAAATATCTTTGAGTTTTGCTAATGATGATTTTAATAAACCCTTACATTTCTGTAGTAGTTTCTATACCATGTTTTGATCTTATCAGGTCTTGAACACTCTGAACACTTTTTTATAAAGACAGAAATATCTATGTTGAAAACATCGAATTTCAGTAGTATGACCCAAGTTTCTAATAGTTTTCTTACAAGTAAAAGGCACCATTGTGATGGGCTATTAGATCAGGCTCTGTGAGAATGTTATAGGCCAGACTCTAAGGGAAATGACCAAACAGACTCCATTTTGCTCTGAGACGTCATGTTACGTAGAAAATTAGCTTCCCCATGGGAACACCCCGCCTCTGTACTCATCAACAATTGCTTAGCTTCTCCTATGGGAACACCCACCTCTGTGCCCATCATCAGTTACTTAGTGAAACATGTTTAGTAATACAAACTAACAATTCTTATATAATGAAAAATTGCTCTCTTTGATCCCTATTGCTCCTAAACAATGTACCATGTGAACAGTGATTGTGTGGATGTTAGTAACCATTCTTTATTTTGTACCTAGGTAAGGATCATTCTGACCCACTCCCCCTCTGTTGATGATCTCATGATGTTAGTTTGTAATTTCAAATCAAGAAAACAGACACTTATGATTGATATGATTTTTGGTATAAGAACCCCTACAACCCTTATGGTTGGGGCTGTTCTCCCAATAGCCATTTTTGGGGCATTGTGTGAGACAGTCAGCCGGCAGGCTTAATAAAGACTCTCAAATTTGGACTTCTCAGTGGTGATCGGTCTGTTCTTAAGTTGTGCCCCATGACACCATTAGTCATTGTGCCTCCACAATCAATATTTTCATAGTCAAACCAACAATTCAGATTCGTATACTCACCTGTGGGGACGTCTCCAGTTGTTATTTGGCTGGTAAACGGGACTGACACTTTACTACCACAGGCTTTTTTTTTTTTTAAATCCATTCAGTTCAATTTTGTTTAAAAGATTAAGCTTCTCTTTGGAGAGGGAAACACCTAGATCAAAACTGACATTGCATTAAACTTATGGGGCAATACTTTCTGGTGTGGTAGTTATGCTTTAATAATATTTTCTGTCAGTGACAACACACTGCTGTCTGACATTTTCCTTCTCTTTGGAAAAATAAAAAGAAGGAAAGAAAAAGAAAAGTAAAAGATATTAAAAGGTTTCCCTCTAGCAGGGTCAAAAGATTCACTGACTAAATTGGATCAATTTCCAGAAAGGGGTAGCACACAGGTATTTTCTTTTCATTTATTTTTATGCAGAAGTAGATTGTTTGGAACATTTATTATTCCATTCTCTTATTTTCATTTTCCTGTAGGTCTTATGCATACTTTTGTAAAGGAGGACTTAGAAAGGAGTAGTTACAGTGAGTTTGAGGATGTTAAACCTAATGTATTCAGATTGACAGGTGCTGATTGTGTAGGGAGCGTCTATCCAGTTCAATTGAGTAAATCCTTCTCACCCTCAATCATTTTATTGTAGCAACACTGTGACATGGTCTGGGGAAAGGTACTGAAACTCAAAGCAGATTTTTTTAAAACAAAGTGTGAGGAAAGAAAGAAGTTACAGCAATAGCATGTTATATTACTTCAGGGACTCTTTTTGAATGATCCATTTTCCCGCCTTCCACATACAGAAGACACATAAATGTTCCCTTCCCCAACTTTTGCCACCAGCTCCTCCCTAGTCATGCTCCTGCAAGGGAAAATAATGTGCTTTTTTTTCCTCATTTCTTTTTTCTGTTTTCTTTCTTTAGTTTTTGCATCAGGGACTGAGTCCAGGGGTGCTTAACCACTGAGCCCTATTCCCAGTCCTTTTTATTTTTTATTTTGAGACAGGGTCTCACTAAGATGCTTAGGGACTTGCTAAGTTGCTGAGGCTGGCTTTGAACT
The DNA here is from genome assembly GCF_902686445.1 of Sciurus carolinensis. Taxonomy (NCBI): domain Eukaryota; kingdom Metazoa; phylum Chordata; class Mammalia; order Rodentia; family Sciuridae; genus Sciurus; species Sciurus carolinensis. Next base: position 37,046,356 of record NC_062227.1, read on the forward strand.
TGCAATCCTCCTGCCTCAACCTCCCAAGCTTCTGGATTACAGGCATGTGCCACCATGTCCAGCTCCTCATTTCTTGATAAGATCTTATATAAAATATAAATATTCAAGAAGAAATTAATCTGGAAAAAATGAGGAGAATAAAGAGTCAAAGAGGTTTTTTTTTTGATGAAATTCATTTCTAATCATTTACTTCTAAACAATTTTTGTGACTATTGCCAGTGACACCACATAAAACATTATTTTCTTTTACGCAAAAGTGAAAAATGAAAGATAAGATTACATAAGAAACAATCAAATACAAATAAATAGATGAGTGAAAGAAAGTCTAGGAGACTAGAGGAAGGAGAAGGGAGAAAGAGAGAGGAGGTATTATGAACTGAAATTGATTTCTTTATATAATGAACCCAATTACTATGCATAACCATAAAACTCTAACAAAAAAGTGAGAAAAATGTCTAAAACTTGTACTGAGGGGCTGGGGAAATAGCTCAGTTGGTAGAGTGCTTGCCTTGCAAGCCCAAGGCCCTGGGTTCGATCCCCAGCACCACAAAAAAACAAAACAAACAAACAAAAAAACAACTTGTACTGATATTCTATTCCTTTTAGATCTATAAATGGTATATGCATAAATCAGTGCTATTTCTGCAATACTCCAATTACTCAGATTTGCCAAAATCTGCCTTCTAAATGGTTTGAAAATCCTTGTTTCCTTACCTTTAAATTCAACCTTCTGATAAAGTAACACTGTGGGATCAGTTCAACTATCTACATTTTCATCTGATTGATGAGCAAAGAGGCAATAAAATACACACTTTTTACAAATAGGAGACATATTTTCACAAGTACACTATCAAAAGTCATGATTTCCAACCATAAATAGACTTTTGATGTATTTGAAATGCAATTCTTCTGTACCTTTGTTGTTTCTCTTCTTTAAACTCATTGTTACAGGCTTTCTATAGCTTCTCCTTTCTCCACAGACTTCCTGTTTCACCACCTACCTGCTCAGGACATCACCCTATTTTTGACTTCACAGGTGAAAACAGATGCCGTTAAAATGACCTTCCCCTTCAAAGTTCTTTGGACACATCTGGAGTCACACAATTCTTATTTCATTCTGTCACAATGGAAGAGATGTCCCTTCCTCTTCAAGGCTGTTCTGGATCCCAGATTTTGTAGGCTCTTCAAATTATTTTCTTTCTTTATTATTCATTCTCTACTGAATTCTTACCATTGGTCTTGGAAAGGACCAAGTCTCTGCTTTATAATAATAAAACAAAGCAAGCCCTTCCTCCTTGCCACAGTGCATGTCAGCTGCTGTCTTCCCTCCATCTCATTTACAGCCCAATTTGTGAGAGGGGCTCACATTTATTGCCTTTTGCTGTTTATTTTCCATTCCATTCTGAACTCTTCCTGTCCCCCTACAGCAATAATTCTTTTCTCGTCTAGATTATCAACAATCTTCTTGTGGGTAAATATAATAGCATGATTTTCAGGCTTTTTAAAAAATATGTTCTAATTAGTTATACATGGCAGCAGAATGCATTTCAACTCATTGTACACAATGGAGCACAACTTTTCATTTCTCTGGTTGTACACGGATTTTCAGTCTTTATATTATTTTATTTATGACATTGATAACATGTCTGGCTTCTTTAACAATTATTACTAATTCTGCACCGTTTCCTTTGTTCACATGATACCACTTTTTGTTTTTTCTTTTACCTCTCAAATTCTTCTCAGTCTTTCCTCATCTTCTTCTTCTGTTCATCTCTTAAACATTGGGTTCTTTAGGGCTATTTCCTATGACCCCTTAAATTTTTATTTTAAATTCTCTCTTTACACAACAACATCTGCTCCCATATCTAAAAGTCTTTTAAATGTTGATGACTCTCAAGTCTCAATGTCCATCAAAATTGTCAGATCTAATTAAGTACTATGTTCATTTATATGTTCTAAAATATAAACAATTCGACATACTCTTATTTTGTCCCCTATCTCAGTAAATCATAGTGTCTACCCAGATACCTGAGCCAGAAAGGTGGGAGTTAAATTTAGTCTTGGAAGACTAAGAACACTAAGGTATTCTTTTATACCTGAAAATGTGCTTTTTTTATTTTAAAATGATGTTTTAGCTAGGTAGAGAATTCTAGATTGACAGTAATTTTTTCATAGTACTTCTAATATGTATTGCTGCTGAAGATGAATACTGTCAGTTTAAAAATGTTCATTAATCTCTCTTCATTTGTCTTTGTTTAAATCTATGTTGTTGGCATTATACAGAGTTCTGCTATTTTTAGGTGAAAGATTATCTCTCATGTTTAGGAGTTGACTTATGTAATCAGAATAGTTAATTCTGGAAAATTCACAATAATTATTGTTTTCAATATTTATATCTTCATTCTTTTGCTAACTTATACCCTACTGAAGTTGGACTTCCTTGTCCTTTTCTTTTAACTGACTTTTCAAAATCTCCAAGTTTTTTTCTACTCCTTTCTGCATTATTTTGCCAAAATCTGCCTTCTAAATTAATAATCTCAAAAACTGACTAGTTGTCTCCAGTTAATTACAATTTATTTTAATAATTACTTTTTTTTCCAGAATTTCTTTTGATTTTTTTTTTGTCTTATAAATGAAAGTTTTTCTTCTTTCTTACTGGCCTTATATTTTTCCTTATAGTTTTTAACCCTTGATTGAACATTTTAGATGCACTTGAGTGGTTGGGTGGTGGTGGCTCAGTGGCAGAGGGCTTGCCTAGCATGTGTGAGATCTACCACTACAAAAAATAAAATAAAAAAATAAAGGTATTCAGTCCATCTACAACTACAAAAAATTTTTAAAAAAGATGCACTTGAGAATTTTTCATTTTCATATCTTTTATTGTTTCTTGGAGTAAAATATCTCCTCTGTGCTCTATATGTCAAATCCTCCTTAGACGATGTACACTATTGTTTGGTATGATTTCAAATCTTTGAACACAAGCTTACCTCAATGGGGATGGCTCTTTGTGAATATTCCATGTAACCTTGTTTGTGGAAAGACTTCCACAGGGAAGTTTTGAATTTACCTCTAATGATATCCAGGTGTTTTATAAATTGTGGGCCATTGGTCATGTTAATTTATAAAATTGTACCAGTAAGGTACCCTACATGTACAAAGTACATAAATTAAAGACTCAAGTTTCTTTCGGGTGTCTCATTCTTTTCTCAGGGCTTCTATTTTACTTGCTAATGCTGTGTTTCTGGGACAGTGCTGGATTTGCTTTAGGCTCCTTCACAACCGTGGTTATGATTTCATATTGTTGTGTGTGTGGGTCTTCGGGCCTGATAGCTCTTGACATGTGATGTAAGCATGGTTTCAGCTTCAGCAGCTGCTCACATTCCTTACTCTTGGTTCCTATTTTTTCTAATAAATGGAGCTTCTCCATTGTTGTCTCATAGCGAATTTGAGAGCTTTGGTATTTTTTTCTGGCATCTTACGCATTTGGAGTTGGAGAGGAAAGTCTTACCACTTCAGACTGCCAAATTGACTGGAAATCTCTGCTTAATTTCTACACTTACTTTTCTCCTCTAATAGATTGTAAGATCTTGATATCAGGGATAGCCTAAACGTATAGTGCTGTAGGGATAAATGAACAAATGTGAATTAATTAATAGACTGCATTGGTACTTTTACTTACTGCCACCTTTTTGACCACCAGTTTTCCCATCAATCTACAGATGATGGTCATTTATGCTTATTAATGTAGCTTGTAGTTCCCTAATGCATCTTCCCTACTGCATGTTCTAAAGTGCAAAGACCCCACATGTTATATAATCTATCTCCTTTTTTCCTGGTTAGATATGTCCATGATACAAACATAAACATTTCTAATAACTTCTTTTATGAGTCCTTAACAGGCAAAAAGGAAAAACAAATATGACTTTAAACAATCAGAATGGTAGAAAATTATTCCAAAAATCCAATACTCTTCCTACACTTGTATTAAATACAAAATCAACACTCTTTCACAAGCATAAAGTCTTGATAAATTGTAGATGCCAACCATTATACAGACAGTGCAATAAATATGTAGTAAGCTACTGAACACACACTGGAACATCTGTAGAAATCACAGGGTATACACAGCATGACTCCAGTTTCTGAACTCCTGCCATATTAATTCATTGTGATTTTTTGGAATAGATCTGTCTTATATTGCTACACAATGAAGATTAAATAGATCCATGCAAAGCAATTTGGGGTACTATTTTAATTGAACTGAGCACCGCCAGACACAAATTGCAATAAAACAAATACTGTTCTAACTTCCATATTAGTAAACCAAACAGTTGTACATTAGTTCCCATTGGAGCCCAGAAAGAGGTTCAATATAAATTATTTTAAGAACAATGAATTAAACAATGGAAAGAGAACCCAGATTAATACCTAAGTAACTTTGCCTTTATCATGTTATATTATTTCCAAAATAATGATTTCATAGGAAGTTATTTTATGTAAAGCATCCTGTCTGCCCATAGAGTTAATTTTGGAAAATATCAAGATAATGTTCATTCCAGATTAAATAAAAAATAATAGTTGTCTTACATTATATTTAGAACTCTCTTGTAACTACTCTACTCTGTTTGACAATTAATACTGATCTTAGTAAATTTATTTCTCTGAAGCATCTGATATAATGTGGTGGGCTTAGGTTAGCATCAGGGGCTCAGCACTTGACACTCCTGCTACTGTCTTGAAATTTTTAATAATATTTGAACAAGAGGCCCCACCTTTCTATTTTGTACTGATCCTGAAAAATTATACACAATATATGGACTGATTGAGTGAAAAATTCTTATCATTATGCCTGTCCAAAAGAAAGCATCATTTTGGCACATTTTTGGCATAAAAGTCTAAAATAGCAGTTGATGGCTCATTGCCTACCATGTAAATGTCAAACCCTTTAGCCTGCCATTCAAGACCTTCCATGACCTTCCAGATTTCCATCATACAATTCTATATTTAGCTTATATCACCATTCATGCTTGCATTCATGTATTTATTTAATGAAGATTTTTACTGGACTAGGAGCCGGGCACTCTGTGGGATTCTCCAGAACTATGAAGAAGAGAGGTATGAACTTGTCTTAGCTCACCCTGTGTTGGCAGCAAACCGAGGTCCAAACATCCTTTTCTGCCACCTTGCCCTTACCAGTCATGGTGGTATAGGGCCTACTTGCTTTCAGATTTAATCATACCCTTTTCCTACCTTGCTCTGTGTAACCAGAAGCTAAAATTCCCTGGTTTTCTTATAGTCTTTGGCAGGTTGGCCAATCATAGGTATTAATGAAAGTTTGGAGGAAAAAAAGTAGAAAGTAGCATGACTGTCTGTCACTCCGCATCATCCCACAGGGTCCTGTGGTGGCTCTATGCTTCCAGGCCTCACAGGTCAGACCAGTTTCCGTGTTCCCACTTCCTGCTGCTGACCTCTGCTCACTGGCCTCAGCTACTGAGCTCTGGAAACGATTTCCTTCCATTGTCCTTCTGCCCTGGTAGTAGAAGTGGCCTTCTGCTCTTGCTAATCTCAGGATGCCTCAGTATTTTGGGACTCCTCAGCTCTACAGCACCTGTGCAAACAGAGTAGTTTCTCTTTTTTTGATTGAATCCTATTCTGAAATGTTCTTCCTCTCTCTCCAGTTTTCCATCACTGATATAGAGCAGCATTTCATTCAATCTTCAGGACATAGTCTGTCTTATAAAGGTTTCCCTGGCTTCTTCACCAGCCCTGAGCTGAAAAATTGTAAAACTGGACTCAGCCTTTGAAATCCCCTAAGATTTTGCTTCTAGTTATTTTGTGATGCTTGAAATGTTCTAACTAACTTGACAAAAACTTATGTAGATATGTCTATTGCCTTTGAACATAAAGACATACTCCAAAATGAGTAATCACATTTTTAATGTGAGATTTATCCAAATACGATGACTTTCTTAAACCAGGCATTGAATAAATGTGTTGTTATATTACCTTAAATACTTTTTTCTCAATTCAAAAATTTTAATTTATTGACTTGTTTGAGAAATCATTGAAAAAGCAGTAGTATCTTAAAAATACAGTGCTGAGAACTTAATTTCTAGGACAAAATGAACTGCATGTTATAATATGAAAGTGACATTATTGTTAGAGAACATACAAATAGTAAGCATGCTTTAATATCATAAAGTCCTGGAGGTTCATATTTTCATGATTCTAAGACTGTCAATTATAGACAATATCTTCATGATAAATTAGTGTAAACAGTCTCTCTTCCTTTGTACCACCAGACATACATTTATAAATGACATAAATTATTATCAGCTGGCCTTCTTCATATTTGTGGTTATGTTATTCCTGCTTAGCATTATGTATAAGTGTGCCCATCAGGATGAGTATGGAGTCAATAGCTATTTCTATATTGCCTAGTAGGTAGACTGCTCTTTAATTGAACTACAGCTGGGCTTTTGAGAGGCTGTGATTGTTTGTAACTCTAGCTCTTAAACTAACAGCAAGCTTGTGAAGTCTCTATTCAGAAAGGAACTTTTCTATTTGTGAAATCCAATGTGTCAAACTCATCTCCCTATCTGTCACTTTCTAGCAGTCCATGGTGAAACTTTGCAGTTTGAAGCTGGACTGTAGTGCATCCTTAAAGCCTGTCTTCTGGCATAATTGAAGCCAGTTCCCTCACTTCAGGGTGCTGTATAACCAGAGTTGTCAACACCAGTTGACAACTGTTGAACATTGAAGGAAGACCATCTAAAGGAAAAAGAGCTTCTTCTTAGAATGTCTTGGCAAAATTTACATTGCTAGCAAAATACCTTAACATTAATAAAGGAACATATGTGCTAGCAGTTGAAGTGGTAGATCTGAGTGTTCACAGATATAATCTGTCAAGGTGACCCACTGGTTCACAGATAGATAGACCAGTTCTGCATGGCCAGATGTTCTTTCTCTCACTTGGACCATAACCTACTGTGATGAAATCCAGGAAGTCAGGTCAGCTTTATTGCACCAAGCAAAGCCTTGGCATAAAACTATGGTCCAGCTTATGACCTTAAAGTATTTGGCAGAATTAGAAGCTGAAAACTTTTCATAAAGGCATAGATAATAATCCAGCAGGAAACTCTCTTTCTGTTTGAGAGGTCTGAACCAAATCAAAGTAGATCCTTGCAATTTAAAATATGGAGCAAGTGGCATTGTCTTCACCCAGGAACCCAGTAGGTAGAAAGAACCTCAAGCATTCCAGGATTAGAATCTGCTTTTCAGCAGGATGTAGTAATTTGTTTTCCCATTGACTTTTGAGAAGCATTAGCCTATATTACCCAGGCGACTAATTCAGAAAGAGCACTGGTACCTTCTCTAATCAGCAAAGTGAAGTTTGTACTTGCACGTGAATATCTAGCTGACTGAAGAAGCTGGAATTCACACAGCTCCATCTCACAATGTGAGCATTCCAGTCACGAGGGGTCCTATGAGGCCAGAGTGTGAATACTTGAGGGGCGTTATTACATCTGCTGTATAGGCTATCCAGTCCAATTGCACAACTGGTTGAGAGATTTTCCCATGTCCTCTGAAGACTAGCAGAACCAGAGGCTGATGTCATTCCTTGGCTGACCAGTAGGCTGGCACATGGGCAGCATCCAGCTGACGGGCCGGGCAGGGCCTGACTTGAAGTGGAAAAGTAAAATTCTCAGATCAAGTATCAAGCCTCAGAAAAGTTGATGACACACCAAGATGACATCATTAGCAAGTATGGAGTCTGTAACATAAAGCCGATACTCCGCCTCCCAACCACTTGTCAATCTGCACTCTGCCCACCTCTTATGTTACAGGAATTTCCGGCTTATGCCAAGGCCATTTTCCTGCTTCCCATAAGTCCTAACATGCTAGCTAGCTATTGGTTCATCAGTCAGCTTGCAAGTATTCTCCTCCGCTACTGGTTCCTTCCAGCCCGGGAGATTCCAATATCTGGGAGAAGCACACACGCCATCTTCTCTTTTTTCCTTTCTTTTCACCCTGAGTGGACGTGTTAGTTGTCTGCATAATAAAGTCTCTTGCGTGAGACCTTGTGTCTGTGGTGCATTTTTCTGGGGAGCTATTGGCGAGCTGAGCAAGCGGGCGGCGGGATCACGCAGCAGCGGCTATCGTCGCAGCAGGTCCCAAGCTGCCTTACAGAGTCAGGAAAGGTTGTCCCAGACAGGAAAGTTCCTAGGGGCAACTGAGAGGGGTGGTTCAGAAGCAAATGCTGGTAGGCTGTCACTGGAAGGAGAGGCGTGGCAGTCATACCAGGAGATCCAGGTGTTCAGTCCCAGGACTGATGCTGCTCTTCCAGAGGTCCCCCCCCAACAGGAAGCAATTGTGACTTCTGACATCTGGTGCATCTTTAACAGTATTTTATTCTCTTTTGAGGCTAAATGTATACATAAGTTTCTGCACACAGAGCATCCCATCATAGTTACTGTTTCTCTGGGTTCACATGTATGATTTCATCTTTTCTTGTTTGTAATTGTATCTACACCTCTTCTATAAGGAGGTGCAAATCTTTCATCTCTAATGAGCAGTAGAGGAGCTAAAACTTTCACAGAACAATTGACTCACCTAAGGTAATGAATTTAGTGACACATTAAGAACACAGATATAGGGCTGAGACTGTGGCTCAGTGGTAGTGTGCTTGCCTTGTGTGTGAGTCACTGGGTTTAATTCTTTGCACCATGTATAAATAAATGAGTAAAATAAAGGTCCATCAACAACCAAAAAAAGAACACAGATATTCATATGTGGTCCTGGCACTTCAGAATGTGACACCTAGCTGTTTTACCATGCAGTTCAGATGTTTGGAAGTTGATGGGACAAACATCCTTAAGTTAGAAAGCATGGGAGCAACTTTCATCCAGACGTATGCTATTTAGAAAAAATGAATTATTAGGCCAGCCTTGCACAAAGGGCAAATTCACTTCCTTCTCTTCTTTATTATTTACCCAGACTACCTGAATCCATATGCATACTATCTACTCAGCAATTGGTGGAGTTTGAGTTTGAGTTTGAGTTTTTAAACAAAGATAAAACTTTAAAAATGTTTCCAAGTTATAACACTTATAACACAATTGGCATTTAAAAACTAGCCTGGGGGTCCACATGATTTTGTGTTCTTTAGAATCTGCATAAAATGAAATCCACTTAACGCTACCATTTCTCCATCTGACAAATTGTGACTGGAAGATAGTGATGACAAAAGATTCCCACTCCTCTGAGCTACTCCACCTACTTCATCCCAGTCTTGACCTTGACATGGTGCTGACAGCCTGTCTACAATGGGGTGGCATGTGTATGACCCTCATGTTGGCACTGGACCTGTACAAAGCACAGGTGACCCTGGGTCTAACTTTGCTACAGTGATTCTATTTTATTTTTTAACATATTGCTCAGGTTAGAGGAGAATTCATGAGTATGCCAGATTTTACATGTTAAACAAAAATAAAAGATAAATAACATTAATTGATAAGTCTATAATTTATACACAATAGAAAAATACATAATGTGTAAATAAATATGCAACACACAATGTATATGTGGTTATATATATTATATTATATATCTAACATAAAGATTACATATATATTTAAAGAATAGCAATGTAGAAGATTGAACATCTATAGCACATTCAATAAGGAGAAGCAACAATAATAATGGTTTGAAGAGATTGTTTCCCACCATGCATTTCTCTTTTTTACTTTTAGTTTCTAAAAGCTAGGACGCATAGTCTGTAGATCATGGATAAAAGAACACTGAAAGGATCCCAAATTGGTGGAGTCATAGCCTTTTTAATAAGCACACGTTTCAGCTCTGATATAAGGATTTTGTGGGTTTTCTGCTGATACATTTCATTAGTTGCAAGGGGCTCCACTGGTGGATTGATGTTGGTTACACTCACTTTATAAACTTGTCCAAACCGATAGCAAGTGTACTAAATTTCCACTGGATACAAAAGCAAAGTACACCCTGCTACACAACACAAGGGGGAAAAAGAAAGCCTTATTTCAGAAAGATACCAAAGAAGGAAGGATAAAACAAACTCTGGCTGCCAAGTGACCTTATCTAAGAGTATCATTCACTCTTCTCAAGGCTCAGTGTTGAGAAGTACAATTCCAACTCCAAAGAGTCTGACACGCCCACCACATTTACTTCGTGTATCCATTGTAGGTAAAATTCAGCACAGTTTGCTGGATCACGATGACATGTAAAATTAGACTATCCCAGAACTGCTTTTTAAAAATTTACAATAAAGTATATAAGAACCTCATTTGCTATGCATCAATTGCCTGCAATGACGTATCTCTTCCAAATACTTTGCCTGCCAAGTGCAAAATTTCTGAGTCTCCCGTACCTTTGAGAAAGACTGCAATGGATTACAAAACACCTCAACATTAATATGTCTGTCGGATTGAGGATTTTTTTTTTTTGGTACCTTAAAGTGTCATGGATGCCAGGATCCAAGGAGCAAATTGTTAAATTCTAGAAGATCAAACAATTTTAATGCACGTGTGATTGCCATGCCTCTTTGACCCAGGTCTTGATATAGATGAGAAGTTCAAGGAGCTGAAATTCAAGAAGACATGGGAGGCGGTTGTGCCATGGTAACATAATTTACCGTGTCATTACCATTGTTAGCATGTCCTCAACTTCAAAGCATGCCGTATCCAGGTGATAAATTATTGAATGTGACATTTCACAACATTCAGGAAGTACTTTAGTCAAAGAACTTGGTTCCTTATCTAAATGTGCAATATTAGGACAATAGGCTCTATTTGAAGAGGATTAAATTCCTGAGAGTTAAGTTAAATGAAATAATTAGAATTGTTAAGGTTGTTCTGATGGGGGCAATTTCAGAAGCAGTAGCAGTAACTCTATCCTGTTTAATTTAAAGGACTGAGTTGTTATTAATGAATATGTGTGTAGCTGTGTATATGTTATATTGGTAGGTTCAGTTTTGTTCAGGCCTTGAAAAGTCCATTTGAAAATTATTTTCTGAAGGGCAACTCTCTAGGATGCTGGAACCCTTCGTACCTGAGTCATAAATGAACCCTGGAACACATGTGGGCCTATATGGCAATTAAAACCCAAATAGAGGGTTCAGAATGACTGGGCACAGTCTGCAAGCCTTTGGTCCTTTAACAATTCCTTATTTAAAGCCAGTTAGGTTTTGTCTGCCAGAAGAAGCCCAGAACTGACATCCTGCCTGCTAGTGATACAAGGGACTCCTTGAATTCCTCTGCATGACCTGTGGGTCTTACAATTTCAATTCTATCCAGGATATGAATTCTTTCTGAAAGCTTTGAATCTTATGCAACTCTCTTTCACCTACAATAAGGCCAAGAAAGCATTTGACAGAAATTGTACAGGGGTTGGTTGTTCTGCATTTTCTTTCTATGATGGGCAAAGGGGACAGGTGCTACATGCTCAATGAGGGGAGAAGAGTTGAATGGGACGATAACAAATCATTTAACCACAGGTTTAGCTCTTTCAGAGAGGTGATCTGTCAAATGGACTCCAGTGGCTATGATACACAACATAACTGCAAAAATTGATCAGGGAATTCTCACTCTTCCAGAAAAGGCAGTCCATCTATGTTTTATACCGTGTTCTTATAAGGTGCATAAAATTCAGAATTTATAGCTTCTTATGGTTCATTGCACCCACCAAGCTAGAGTTTATTGACTCTGTGAGGAAACACTGGAGCAATTTTTGTTATAGTCATTGGAGGTGCCCGTCAATTTTTCTTTTCTGTTTCTTCACCCATGTTTAGAAACAATCAATTGGTAGAAGAGAGTGAAGTAATTGTTTGTAATTAGAACACAAATAGTCTAATGGAAATCACAAATATCCCAAAGAGGTATACTTATGATCGGAAGACTTCTTATATTCTCTTGGAATACTTTGTTAGTGACTGAATGGATAGATTGCAATACACTTGCAGGTATTTGATCATATAGTTTTCCTTTTCTTTTCCATATATTTCCTCGGTTTCCACAAAAATGGTATAAGTGCATTGTGAGAAGGAGAAATGAAAAATACTTTGACTATCTGAATCTTCCACCATGCTTACTACAGTACTTAATAAATTCTACTTCTTAATTGATGAATATTGTGTGTGTAGTTCAGAAGGCTTCGCATGGAATTTTTTTCCAACTAAGAAGCAAATTCCTTTGGGGAAAGTAGGGATGTGATAATATGATCACATTTCTATGAATTCCATATGGTTTTTAATCTATATCTCTGAAACATAATACCGTGAGGAAAATTTGTAACTTGCTAAAAATAAGCATGCAAGTAATGTATGTTGCTTTTAGAAAGAAAGAAAATATACAATACGGTAGAAGGAATTCATTATTTCCTTCATTATTTTTTCTACAAAAGAGGAACAGAGTATGGTACCCAGCCTGAGCTATCACTAACACATGAGTTTAGTTCATTTATTTCCAGTGGCGGTTCATTATGGATATTTTCCAAGTATTAACATGGCCAGGACTAGTTGCTCTGAAAAATACTTCACATTGAAATGTACAGTTCACTCATATTTTTCAAGGCATTTTTGTCCTATAAAGTCTCTGTACACACTGAATTAATGAACACTGAACCATTGCTCCTAGGAGAAATATATACTTACATGTACATACATATATGTATCTCACATAGATTGGAATCTTTTATCTTAAAACCATATTGTCCTGATAGAGTCTAGCTTATTTCATAGGAAAACAAAAGATTGTTATGGTTTAGATATGAGGTATCACCCCAAAGTTCAAATGTGAGAGACTGCAGTAGTGTTCAGAGATAAAATGATAAGATTCTTAGAGTTGTAACCTAATCACTGGATGAATCCACTGATATGGATTAACTGGGTGATACCTGTAGGCAGTAGAGTGTGACTGGAGGAAGTAAACTGCTGGGAGTCCAACTTTGGGGTTTATATTTTGCCTCTGGTGGGTGGAGCTCTCTGCTTCCTCCTTGCTATGTCCTGAGCTGCTTCCCTCCACCACTATGATAATCTGCTTTGCCTTGGGCCCAGAGATATGGAGTCATCTGACCATGGACTGAACCTCTGAAACCATGAATCTAAACAACTTTTCCTCCTCTAAATTATTCTTGTCAGGTATTTTGGTCACAGTGATGAAAAACTGACTAAAACAAGGTTTGATAGTGTGAAGTGATTTGTCCCTCTATCAGGCAATAGAAATAGCACCCTAACTTTAGTCAGCTAGCTCCAGAGCTGAGCTTCTTGAATAGATTGAACTGTCTCTGTCCTCTGCTCATCTTAGTACAAGAGCTGAAGCAAGAAAACAGAGCGTGGTCATGTTCAGTCTTAACTGAGCATTGAGCAACGTGAATTTTTGACTGTGCTGTACAAGTCTGTGTGTGATTGTCAAAGTGCCATGAATATTGATTTGGAGGTTACAAATAAAGTTTAGTAAACAAGTGAATCTGCAAATACAGAATTAATGAATGAAGTCTGACTGTAAATTCTGCGTCAGCAAAGGTCAGTTAAAATTAGGACTAAATTCTGGGTGATTCAATTCCTCGACTAAAATCCTGCATAGGCTTGAAGACACACAGGTGTTAATTTCCACCACTGCTTCTGGTGGTGACTGCACATGCTCTGAGGCCCTCCTGGAATGTTCAGATTCTACTCCATGTTTCATCCTCAGTGTCCAAAATACCTATTAAAAGGAGTTATGGATTTTCTTCTTTGAAAACACCAAGAAGTGTGCAATGCATACAGAATACTGTCTTTGTGTTGTGAATTATAGAGCAGAAGACAAATGTAAGATGGAATTTTGTGGGAACATTACTGAAAATTCATAGATTCTAATAATTGCCCCCAAAGAGATTTTCATGGGATTGTATTCCAAACTAAAAGATATCATTAGTGGAAGAAAATGGCTATACCACAATATCTGGAATTTCTCATTAGCTATCTATTTAAATCCCTTTTGAAAACTAAAACTTTTATTATGAACATTTTCCATTTGTTTTATTTTACCAAATGAGCACAATCTAATGGTTGTTACACTTAGGATTCCCTATGCAAAAATAAAAGCTGATTCTATACTTGCCATGCTAATATAGAATCAACATTAAAAATCATGTCATGAATCTATACAACATTTATGAATATTAAGCTCTGTATTAGTTTTCTATGCACCTGTAACAAGCCATTACAAGCTTACTGATGAACACAAATTTATTATCTTGCATCTCTGAAATGTGTGGCAGGGCTGCATTGCCTGTAGAGATTCTCAGGGAGAATCATCCACTCCAGGACGTTCTCAGCTTCTGGAGGCTCCCTGCATTCCTTGACTCATGACCCGCTTTCACCTTCAAAGTTGTCTGTCACATAGCTCTGACTTCAGTTTCTGTTCTTACCTCTCCTCTCTGCTTTCTCCTTGTGATAAAGTCACCTGGACGATTCAGAATAATCTTCCTATCTTAGGTCCTTAACTGAATCCCATCTGCATAGGCTCCTTTGCCATGTAAAATAACACAGTCACATGTTCTGAAGTTTAGGATGTGGCAATCTTTCTGGGCTATTTTTTTAGCCTGTGACAAGTTCTATAGTGATTTTAAAGACAACCGATGACTGGTCTGTGTCCTCAAAACCTTTAACCCAGGTAGGACCTGGAAAATACTACAATAACCGTAAAAGAAGGTGCAATAGATTTCAAATCTCATGGGAATTCAGAAAAGGAAGAATGGGTCACTAAATGAATAAAAAAGGTCTGCATGTCTACTCCAGATAACATATGCCTTTATCTCCACTTCTCACTCAACTGGAAATGTCATTTCTTCCTCTTCTGCTTGGTTGATTCTTGTTCATGCTTCAAAGTTCAAGAATCACTTATCTGGGTACATGTTCCCTGTTGCCCTAGTAGAGATGGTCCTCTTGTCACATTTTTCCCCCACATTTTTTCACTGGTACATTATAATTATACATTCTGATTAGATCTGTTGTTACATATTCTACATGCACATGGTGTAACAATATAATGTGGCAAATATCACTTCCCAGCATTTCCCCACTTCCTCTGTACCTCCCACCCCTCAGTTCTTTTCCTCTACTGATCTCCCCTTGATTTTCATAAGATCCACCCATAACTTTCTTTTCCTTTTTCCTCTCTAGCTTCTGCAGAAAGCTAGAGAAAATATATGACACTTGACCTTCTGAATCTGGCTCATTTTGCTTAACATGATGGTCTCTAGTTCCATTCATTTTCCTGCAAATGACATAATTTCATTTTTCTTTATGGCTGAATAAAATTCCTTTGTGTATATATGACACATTTTCTTTACCTATTCATCTGTTGGTGGTTGGTTCCATAGTTTGGCTATTGTTAATTGTGCTGTTGTAAACACGGGTATGTGTGTGTCACTGTAGTGAGATGACTAATTCTTCAAGATAAATACTGAGGAGTGGTATAGCTGTTCATATGGTGGTTCCATACCTAGTCTTTCGAGGAAACTCCATATTGATTTCTGTAGTGGTTGTGCTTACTTACAATCCCACCAACAGTATAAAAGTGTTACATTTTGTCCACATCCTCTCCAGCATTTATTGTTATTTGTATTCTTGATGACTACCATTTGGACTGGTATAAAATGAAATTTCAATGTAGTTTTTTTTTTAAATTGTAAACAAATGGGATACATGTTGTTTCTCTGTTTGTACATGGCGTAAAGGCATACCATTTGTGTAATCATAAATTTACATAGGGTGATGTTGGTTGATTCATTCTGTTATTTTTCCCCTTCCCCCCACCCCTCCCATCCCTCTTTTCCCTCTATGCAGTCCTTCCTTCCCCCATTCTTGCTCCCCTCCCTAACCCTCACTCTAACCCTAACACTAACCCCTCCCACCCCCCATTATGTATCATCATCCACTTATCAGCGAGATCATTCTTCCTTTGGTTTTTTGAGATTGGCTTATCTCACTTAGCATGATATTCTCCAATTTCGTCCATTTGCCTGCAAATGCCATAATTTTATCTTTCTTTATGGCTGAGTAATATTCCATTGTATATATATGCCACATTTTCTTTATCCATTCATCAACTGAAGGGCATCTAGGTTGGATCCATAATCTGGCTATGGTGAATTGAGCAGCAATGAACACTGATGTGGCTGTATCTCTGTAGTATGCTGATTTTAAGTCCTTTGGGTATAGGCCAAGGAGTGGGATAGCTGGGTCAAATGGTAGTTCCATTCCAAGTTTTCTAAGGAATCTCCATACTGCCTTCCAGAGTGGCTGCACTAATTTGCAACCCCACCAGCAATGTATGAGTGTTCCTTTTTCACCACATCCTCGCCAACACCTGTTGTTACCTGTATTCTGGATAATCGCCATTCATTGGGATGAGATGGAATCTTAGGGTGGTTTTGATTTGCATTTCTCTTATTACTAGAGATGTTGAACATTTTTCCATATGTTTGTTGATTGTAGGTCTTCTTCTGTGAAGTGTCTGTTCATTTCCTTAGACCATTTGTCGATTGGGTTATTTGTAGTCTTGGTGTTGAGTTTTTTGAGTTCTTTATAGATTCTGGAGATTAGTGCTCTATCTGAAGTATGATTGGCAAAGATTTTCTCCCACTCTGTAGGCTCTTTCTTAGCATTGCTGATAGTTTCCTTTGCTGAAAGAAAGCTTTTTAGTTTGAATCTATCCCAGTTGTTGATTCTTGCTTTTATTTCTTGTGCTATGGGAGTCCTGTTGAGAAAGTCTGGTCCTAAGCCGACATGTTGAAGATCTGGACCTACTTTTTCTTCTATAAGATGCAGGGTCTCTGGTCTGATTCCGAGGTCCTTAATCCATTTTGATTTTAGTTTTGTGCACGGTGAGAGATATGGGTTTAGTTTCATTTTGTTGCATATGGATTTCCAATTTTCCCAGCACCATTTGTTGAAGAGGCTACCTTTTCTCCATTGCATATTTTTGGCCCCTTTGTCTACTATGAGAAAATTATATTTATTTGGGTTTGTGTCCGTGTCCTCTATTCTGTACCATTGATCTACCTGTCTATTTTGGTACCAATACCATGCCGTTTTTGTTACTATTGCTTTGTAGTACAGTTGAAGTTCTGGTATTGCAATACCCCCTGCTTCATTTTTCCTGTGAAGGATTGCTTTAGCAATTCTGGGTTTCTTATTCTTCCAGATGAATTTCATGATTGCTTGTTTTACTTCTGTAAGGTACATCGTTGGGATTTTAATTGGAATTGCATTGAATCTGTATAGCACTTTTGGTAGTATGGCCATTTTGACAATATTAATTCTGCCTATCCAGGAACATGGGAGATCTTTCCATCTTCTAAGGTGTTCTTTAATTTCTTTCTTTAGTGTTCTGTAGTTCTCATTGTAGAGGTCTTTCACCTCTTTTGTGAGATTGATTCCCAAGTATTTTATTTTTTTCGAGGCTATTGTGAATGGGGTGTTTTCCTAACTTCTCTTTCTGAAGATTCATCACTTATGTACAAAAATGCCTTAGATTTATGAGCATTGATCTTATATCCCGCTACTTTACTAAATTCATTTATGAGTTCTAAGAGTTTTCTGGTGGAATTTCCTGGTTCCTCTAAGTATATAATCATATCATCAGCAAATAGGGATAGTTTGAGTTCTTCTTTTCCAATTCATATCCCTTTAATTTCTTTGGTCTGTCTAATTGCTCTGGCTAGAGTTTCAAGGATGATATTGAATAGGAGTGGTGAGAGAGGGCATCCCTGCCTTGTTCCAGATTTTAGGGGGAATGCTTTCAGTTTTTCACCATTAAGAATGATATTAGCCATGGGCTTAGCATCGATGGCCTTTACAATGTTAAGGAATGTTCCCACTATCCCTATTTTTTCTAGTGTTTTGAACATGAAGGGGTGCTGTATTTTATCAAATGCTTTTTCTGCATCTATTGAAATAATCATGTGATTCTTGACTTTAAGTCTGTTGATATGGTGAATTACATTTTTTGATTTCCTGATGTTGAACCAACCTTGCATCCCTGGGATGAAACCCGCTTGATCATGGTGCACTATCTTTTTAATATGTTTTTGTATGCAATTTGCTAAAATTTTGTTGAGAATTTTTGCATCAATGTTCATTAATGATATTGGTCTGAAATTTTCTTTCCTCGATGTGTCTCTGTCTGGTTTAGGTATCAGGGTGATATTGGCTTCGTAGAATGAGTTTGGGAGGGTTCTCTCCTCTTCTATTTCATGGAATACTTTGAAAAGTATTGGAATGAGCTCTTCTTTAAAGGTTTTGTAGAACTCGGCTGAGAAACCATCAGGTCCCGGACTTTTCTTTGTTGGTAGGCTTTTGATGACTTCTTCTATTTCATTATTTGCAATTGGTCTATTAAATTGTGTATGTCCTCCTCGTTTAGTTTAGGCAATTCATAGGTCTCTAGAAACTTGTTGATATTTTCGAAATTTTCTATTTTGTTGGAGTATAGATTTTCAAAATAGCTTCTAATTATGTTTTGTATTTCAATCATGTCTGTTGTGATATTTCCTTGTTCATTCCGAATTTTGATGATTTGGGTTTTCTCTCGTCTTCTCTTTGTTAGTGTGGCTAAAGGTTTATCAATTTTGTTTATTTTTTCGAAGAACCAATTATTTATTTTGTCAATTTTTTGTATTGTTTCTTTTGTTTCAATTTCATTGATTTCAGCTCTGAGTTTAACTATTTCCTGTCTTCTACTACTTTTGGTGTTGGTCTGTTCTTCTTTTTCTAGGGCTTTGAGCTGTAGTGTTAGGTTGTTTTTTTTGTTGAGTTTTGCTTCTTTTATTGAATGCGCTCCATGAAATAAATTTTCCTCTAAGTGCTGCTTTCATAGTGTCCCAGAGATTTTGATATGATGTTTCTTTGTTCTCATTTACCTCTAAGAATTTTTAATTTCCTTCCTAATATCTTCTGTTATCCATTCATCATATAATAGCATATTGATTAATCTCCAGGTATTGGAGTAGTTTCTGTTTTTTACTCTTTCATTTATTTCTAGTTTCAATCCATTATGATCTGATAAAATACAAGGAAGTGTCTCTATCTTCTTGTATTTGCTAACATTAGCTTTGTGGCATAATATATGGTCTATTTTAGAGAAGGATCCATGTGCTGCTGAGAAGAAAGTGTATTCACTCTTCGTTGGATGGTATATTCTATAAATGTCTGTTAAGTCTAAATTATTGATTGTGTTATTGAGATCTATGGTTTCTTTGTTCAACTTTTGTTTGGAAGATCTGTCCAGTGGTGAGAGAGGCGTGTTAAAATCACCTAGTATTATTGTGTTGTGGTCTATTTGGTTTCTGAGATTGAGAAGGATTTGTTTGACATACATGGGTGAGCCACTGTTTGGGGCATAGATATTTATGATTGTTATGTCTTGCTGATTTATGCTTCCCTTAAGCAGTATGAAATGTCCTTCTTTATCCCTTCTGATTAACTTTGGCTTGAAGTCCACTTTATCTGAAATGAGGATGGATACCCCAGCTTTTTTGCTGGGTCCATGTGCATGGTAAATTTTTTCCCATCCTTTCACCTTTAGTCTGTGGGTATCTCTTTCTAAGAGATGAGTCTCTTGCAGGCAACATATTGTTGGATCTTTCTTTTTTATCCAATCTGCCAGTCTATGTCTTTTGATTGATGAATTCAGGCCATTAATATTCAGGGTTATTATTGAGATATGATTTGTATTCCCGGTCATTTGACTCATTTTATTCATTTGTTTATTTTTGACATGACTTGGTTCCTCTTTATTTGAGAGTTCCTTTAGGATAGCTCCTCCCTTTGCTGATTTGCTTCTTTGTTTTTCATCTCTTCTTCATGGAATATTTTGCTGAGAATGTTCTGTAATGCTGGCTTTCTTTTTGTATATTCTTTTAGCTTTTGTTTATCATGGAAGGATTTTATTTTGTCGTCAAATCTGAAGGTAAGTTTTGCTGGGTATAAGATTCTTGGTTGGCATCCATTTTCTTTTAGGGCTTGAAAAATGTTATTCCAGGCCCTTCTAGCTTTTAAGGTCTGGATTGAAAAATCTGCTGATATCCGTATTGGTTTCCCCCTGAATGTAATTTGGTTCTTTTCTGTCACAGCCTTTAAGATTCTGTCTTTATTTTGTATGTTAGGTATTTTCATTATAATGTGCCTTGGTGTGGGTCTGTTGTAATTTTGTGTATTTGGAGTCCTATAAGTCTCTTGAACTTGATTTTCCATTTCATTCTTCAGATTTGGGAAATTTTCTGAAATTATCTCATTGAATAGGTTGTTCATTCCTTTGGTTTGTTTCTCTAAGCCTTCCTCAATCCCAATAATTCTCAAATTTGGCCTTTTCATGATATTCCATAGTTCTTGGAGATTCTGTTCATGATTTCTTACCATCTTCTCTGTTTGTTGGACTTTGTTTTTGAGGTTAAATATTTTGTCTTCAATATCTGAGGTTCTGTCTTCCAGGTGTTCTATCCTATTGGTTGTGTTTTCTATGGAGTTCTTAATTTGGTTTATTGTTTCTTTCATTTCAAGGATTTCTGTTTGGTTTTTTTTCAATATCTCTAACTCTTTATTGAAATGATCTTTTGCTTCCTGTATTTGCTCTTTTAACTGTCGATTGGTGCGTTCATTCAATGCCTGCATTTGCTCTTTCATTTCATCATTTGCTTCCCTTATCATGTTGATTATGTACATTCTGAACTCCCTTTCTGACATTTCTTCTGCCAAGCTGTCATTGGATTTTATTGATGTACCATCCAGATTTGTTTGAGGCATTTTCTTCCCTTGTTTTCTCATATTGTTCAGGTATCAGTGGACTGCAGAGATGTTGCAGATTTCCTCTATTGACTTATAATGTCCCTGAAGATTGCTAGTGTATCCCCTCTTATCCTTTAGTAGCCTGAAGTCTTAGAGGAAGTTGATACTGCGGTGTTCCCCTAGGAAGCTGCCTCTCTAGGGGTGGTGGTCTTCAGGTGGGGTATATTCCCTGCTAGTGGGCAGAGGTGCCTCTACTTGTTGACCAATGGTCATCCAAAGGGGAACTAGACTGCGGGCTGAGGCAAGGCCTGTTTGGGCCTGTGTCTCTGGTTTTACCGTCCTTGTGGGAAAACCTCACCCGGCGGGGAGGTCTCGCTGGTCAGTTCCCCTCCTAGAGGTTCCCCTCAGTCCACAGCTACCGCCTGTGCAGGGCAGCCTTCCCAGGCAACGTTCCCAGGGGCCCGGACCTACCTCCTGGACCTGGGAGCCTCACCCTTCGCAGACGAGTCTCCTTAGGTTGCCCCTCCTTAGAGAAGCTGCGCGCAGTCCTGGAACCTTTGCTCCGCTGTTTTTTCCATCCGTTTTTCGCTGTCCATGTTTACTGCTCCAGCGGGGGGAGGGGCGTCTCACCGAGTCACTCTACTTCACAAAGTTCTCTGCGTTCAGGGGCTACCGCCCCATCCGGGATGCCTCCCCAATGGGAGAAACTCACCCGGCGGCTTTGAGTTGGTCCCAAGTCACTCACTATCTCCTCTTTTGAATCTTGAGTCCTGGAGCAACATGAAATGCAGCCGCCCTCTAGTCCGCCATCTCAATGTAGTTTTGATTTGCATTTCCCTAAATGCTAATGATATTAACCATATTTTCATGTATTTGTTGGCTGTTTATACTTCTTTTTTGAGAAGTTTCTGCGTAACTCATTTTGCTCATTTATTAATTGAATTACTTAGTTTTTTAGTTTCACACATTCTAGATATTAATCCTCTATCAGAAGAATTGCTAGCAAAGGTTTTCTCCCATTCTGTGGGTTCTCTCTTCACATTCCTATTGTTTCCTTTGCTGTGCAGGAGCTTTTTAATTTGATGCCATCCCATTTATTAACTCTTGGCATTATTTCCTAAGCTTTAGATGTCCTACTGAGAAAGTCATTGCCTGTGCCTATATGCTAGAGGGTTGGCCCTATGTTTTCTTCTAGGAGTTACATAGTTTCTGATCTAATTCCTAGGTCTTTGATTCATTTCAAGTTGATTTTTGGGCAGGTAAGGGATAAGGCTCTAGTTCCGTTTTTCTACTAGTGGATACTTGGATTTTCCAGCACCATTTGTTAAAAAGACTGACTTTTCTCCAGTGTTTCTCCAGTGTTTTTGGTACATTTGCCAAGGATTAGATGACTGTAGATGTGCGAGTTTGTCTCTGTGTCTTCCAGTCTGTACCACTGGTCTATGTGTCTGTTTTTATGCCAGTACCTTGCAGTTTTGGTTATTATAGCTCCGTAGTATATTTTGAAGTCGTTATTGTGATGACATTGCTTTTTTATCTTGGAATTACTTTGGCTATTCTGGGTCTTTTATTCTTCCAAATGAATTTTAGGACTTTTAAAAAATGTTCTAGTACTGTGAAGAATGTCATTGGTATTTTGATAGGAATTGCATTGAATTTGTATATACAATTTCTTTCTTCAATATTCTATACTTTTCATTGTAGAGGTCTTTCACCTCCTTGATTAGATTTATTCTGAGGTAATTTTTTTAAGGTTATTATGAATAGTATCATTTTCCTCATTTCTTTGTCAGCAGATTCATTTTTGTTATGTAGAAAAGTGAATGATTTTTGTATGTTGTTTTTGTAACCTGCAACTTTGCCAAGGCTATTAATTAGCCTAGCCATATTTTGGTGAGGTTTTTTGATTATTTAGGTGTAGGATCATATCCTCAGCAAACAGTGATTATTTGACTTTTTCCTTTCCTATCTTTATCCCTTTTATTTGCTTTTCTTTCCTAATTGCTCTGGCTAGAATTTCTATCACTGTATTAAGAACCTTGTCTTGTCCCAGATTTTAAAGAAAATGTTTTCTGTTTTTCCCCATTTACTATGAGATTGGCTCTGAGATGTACATATATAGCCTTTATGATGCTGAGGTAAGTTCCTTTTATTCCTAGTTTTGTCAGCATTTGTATCATGAATGGTTGCTAAATTTTGTTGAAGACCTTCTCTGCATATATTGAGATGACTAAGTGTGTTTTGTCCTTAATTCTATTTATGTGATGAATTACTGTTGGGGGCTATGCCATGAGGACTACGCCAAGATGGCGCCTGGCAGCCAGTCAGAAGTTGTTTTGATCATATCTGCGGTGAGGAAGTCGGTTAGCATAGACACTCAGGTGCTTTAACATTGGCCGTGTTCAAGTGAGTCCACGCACACAACGCGTGCACATGTGTTCCCGAGTATTACTGCTCGTGCCTGCTCGTTTTAACCTTTGCTGTGATAGGGAAGCTGGCTCCTCACCTGATCTCAATTGGCGTGGCCCTGCCCTCTGCCTCTTGGAGGGAATATAAGCGGGCAGTAGGCAGAAAGCAGAAAGAAGCAGCTAGCAGAAAGAAGTAGCTAGCAGAAAGAAGCAGCTAGCAGAGAGAAGCAGCAGCAAGCAGAAAGAAGCAGCAGCAGTAGCAGTAAGCAGCAGGCAGAAGGCAGATGGCAGATTGCAGAGTGGAGGACTAAGAACACACCTCTAGGTCGTTGATCACAGATCGCAGTACACGGGACGCATCACTAAGAAGCACCTCAGATATGACAGCCCCTTTAGCAAGCACCTCTAGTATGCACCTTTAGTTCACAGGATTCAGGACGCACCTCTAAGAAGAAGCAGCAGAACTCAAGAAGAAACGGATCTCTGATAAGCATAGAAGCCTGTCTTTCTCTAAAACTTCCTCTATAAGCAAAGTCTATCTTCCTCTCAAAGTCTCTCTTCCTCTATAAATTAGTGAATATAGGAAAAGTAGTTTATTCCCAGTCCGCCTCCGATAAATACCTGTGCAATTGTTGCTGCAGGCGGTAACAAATATCCATGGGATTGTTGCTGCAGGCGGCGACAAATTACATTTATTAATTTGCATGTATTAAACTATCCTTGCCTTTCTGGAATAAAACCAACTTGGTTGTGGTGTACAATCTTCTTAATATATTGTTGCATATGATCTGCTAACTTTTTATTAAGTATTTTTGCTAGTATGTTAATCAGGGATACTGGTCTGTAGTTTTCTTTCCTTGATGTGTCCTTATCTGGTTGTTATGAGTGTGATATTAGTTTCATAGGATGAATTTGGAAGTGTTCTCTTTCTATTTTATGGAATAATTTGAGAAGTTTTTGCATTAGTTCTTCTTTAGTGGTCTGTAGAATTCAGCTGAAAATGCATCTGGTCCTGGGCTTTTCTTTGTTGGAAAGCTTTTCATTAGTGCTTGTATCTCATTAAAAGTTATTGCTCTGTTTATGTTTTCTATGTCCTCTTGATTCAGTTTTGCAGATTGTATTTGTCTAGAAATGTATCCATTTATCCTAGGTTTTACCATTTATTATAGTATAAGGTTTCAAAATAGTCCCTAATGATCTACTGGTTTTTGAGGTATCTGTGGTGATTTCTCCTTTTTATCTTTAATTTTATTAATTTGGGTTTTCTCTCTTTTTCTTTTGATTACTTTGGCTAAGGGTTTATCATTCTTGTTTGTCTTTTCAAAGATTCAACTCTTTGTTTTTATTCTCAAGTTCATAGACTTTGGCGCTGATCTTAATTATTTCCTGTCTTCTACTGGTTTTGGAATTGGTCTGTTCTTTTTTTAAGGGCCTCAAGATGCAATATTAGGTAGTTTATTTGGGATCTTTCTGATTTTCCTATGTAGACACTCATAGCTATACACTTTCCTCTTAGAACTTCCTTCATAGTGTCCCAGAGGTTCTGGTATGTTGTATCACTATTCTGATTCCAAGAATTTTTAAAATTTTCCCTTGATTTCTCCTATCACTCATTCATCATTCAAAAGAATATTGTTCAATCATTTGTGTTTATACAGTTTTATAGGGTTTTGCCATATTGCATTCTAATTTCACTCCATTATGATCTGATAAGATGCAAGGAATTATACCATTTATTTTGTATTTGCTAAGACTTGCTTTGTGGCCTTAAATATGGTCTATTTTAGAGAAAGTTCCATGAGCTGCTGAGAAACAAGTGTATTCATCTGTTGTTGGACGAAATATTCTATAGACGTCTGTAGAGTCCATGTGATTTATAATTCTTTTCATGTTCAAAGAGGCTTCACCAAATTTATGTCACATTATTTTTTACAAATAATTTATCTGCATCATTCATTAGAATGAATTCTTGTCTTCTAAGAAACTCTTTCAGCATTTTGTTTCCATTTTTGGACTCTTAATACCTCAAGGTGATTTGCATGCAGTAAACATGCGTGGAGTGTTTGAAGAATGGACGAGGGTCAGCTTGGCTCTGGACATAGAGGACATAGAAGCCTGACTACATAATTTTGGGCAGTGATGTTGTGCAGAATGGGAAGATAAGTCACATTCTGGAGCAGGGACCAAAGGGGGCTTGTAACTCACTGGATGTTGGGGACAGTTGGGGAGAAGTTGGGAAAAAGTTCCAAAGATTACATCAGGATGAAACAGGTCAACCATCACAGCAAACATGAAGGACACATGCATACCTAAGGGGAGCAGTGGGTTTGGTGCCAGAGCTGTTATGACTGCTCTTTAGGCTTCACAGATCTAAGGAATTTAAGACAACAGCTGACTGAGAAGACTAAGAAATAAAGAGGTGGAATTAAGGAGAAAAATCAGGGTAGCATTTGAGATGAGTTTCCTTAGGAAAGATTGTACAAGCCACATGGGTAGCTTCAAGGGAGAAATTTGTCAAGAAGAAAAAGGAGACAGGGACAGAACATAGGTAAATATTTTGAAAGGAACTCAGTTGAAAGGGAACTTTGTTGGTGGTCGGGGGGACCAGAGATTGAACTCAGGGGCACTCAACCACTGAGCCACATCCTCAGCCCTATTTTATATTTTATTTAGTGACAAGGTCTCACTGAGTTGCTTAGTACCTAGCTTTTGCTGAGGCTGGCTTTGAACTCTTGACCCTCCTGCCTCAGTCTCCCAAGTTGCTGGAATTATAGGCATGGGCCACCGTGCCCGACCAAAAGGGCATTTTTTTAAAGAATCAAATCAACATCAGATGAAGGGTGAAGCAATTTTTCTCAGATGACTGTTTCTTGGATCACAGAAGAGCAAAATGTGGCTCCATCTCTGAGTCACTGGACAGCACGGTGTCCACTTAGCATTCTGTTATTTGAGCATGTTGGTCTCCCTCTGCCCCCAGGTGAGGTACTTCATGAGGACAGAGACCTCCTCTTTTATCTTTATGTCTCCTGGATATTGAATTTACCACTTTACATTAAGGACATCAATCAATAGAGTAATAAATGAATGAGATTCAGATGTTGTTTCTTTTCTTCACAAGATGGTATATCCAGTTTCTCCTAACATTTGTCTACCATCTCGGAATGAAAGCAACATTACAAAGGAGATTAAAAATACCATGCACAGGCCAGAGCCCACAAGCACAGCTTGTGCTAATTCTCAATGTTTGCAAAAGAAAGCTCCATGAAAATGGTCGGAATGCTGTTCCACCGAAATCCTGCTACACGATACTTCTCAGTTCAAGCAAAGGACAGAAACCTGCACTTAATTAAAAACATAAATGGGAGCTTTCTGTCTCCCAGACTTAATCCTAAGATCACCCACCCGTGTTTATCAGTCAGTCAGGCTGAAGGTTCCCACCAGTATTAATCGGTATTAAAGTTACCAGAAATGTGATGCTAACAAAAGGTCTACCAAGCTACCTTAAAAATCTGTTTCAAAAACACAGCAAGTACAAGTGCATCTCACAAAACAGGATTTGAAAAAACAAAGGATATTCTCACATACAAAGTTTAATGGGATAATGAAAATTTGTTTTTTAGTTTACTCCAAAGAATAGATATTTGAGCAATTGATCAAAATGTCCATACTTTATATTTAAGGGTGAAAGAAAGAAAGGTTATACATTAACTTCAATGAATTTTCCTATCTTCCAATAATCTTCATGGATCTGCATAAAAATATGGCTCCAAGACACAGGCAATATGTCCTGCCACACTCTGGTGAGGACGAGCTACTTTGGGGACACACATCCATCTTTCCCAGTTCTGTGGTAGTGACCATTCAACGGCAGCATTAATCTTTGTAGCTGATTGTCCCATCCTCAGTATGGCACTTACCCTGCCTCAATACTGGGAATGACAATAAAACTGAAAAAAATATAATTGAGGGCTAAATTACACTACTTGGGAACTGGAATTAATTTTCCAAAGCAAGTCAATTTCTAAGTAAAATTTCTGGGCAAAAAATTCAAAAGCTTTTCACAGCTGCTTCCCACTGTCATTTACTTGAAGTTTTATCAATACTCAGAGCAAAGACAACCTCAGGCATCTTTCTGCCTGAGGGAGCGAGATGACAGTCTAAGTGGAACACGCGTAGACTTTGATATGTCCGGTTGAAAGGGCAGGTTTAGTGCTAGGAAACTTCGTCTAAATGCTTATTTGTGTGCAGTGTGCAATTTGTTAGGTTTAAATCCCTTTAGGAACCAGGGAATTTCACGTATCTTTCAGGGACTGGATATTTTTCAGGGTGAGAGAACATGGGGCTTCTTCGGTAGGTGTGTCAGATCTTATGTGAGAAAGATGATTAAATCATATGGTATTGCTTATCCCAACCCAAATGATGAAGGATCCATAAAGAAACAGGACCCGTATGAAGAGATAGCTACACAGAAAGGTAGTGATTCCATCTGAAGATCGATGGTTTTTCAGACTCATGTACTCCCATTTGGTTCAGTCACCAGCTTGCTTAAATAGGGATTGGAAAAGAGGTAATGCAGTGTTCTTTTTTTTTTTTTTTATTTACCATTTATACCTCAAATTGTGAAGAGCTTGTTATGCATTTTTAAAATTTAATATGCTATAATTTATTTGGGAGATGAATTTTTCAAAGTACATTCTGAGGGTGATCTAAGACCATGAAAATTTTAGTTGAGGTGAACATTTTTCCTTTGTATTACCAGGTTGATACACACTAACATAAAATCTGATTGCCTCTGAACATGTACTTTTACAAGATAAATTAAATGTGTGAATTCTTCCTCCTTGTGATAAAAATAGGCCTCAAAGAGAAACAGACCAATTTGCCAAATAGCTATGTATATAAAGCCAATTCACCAAAACTCAGTTTGCCCATGACTAATTTGCCACTTTATGTAAATTTTTCCTGGTGTTCATTTCATCAAGTTTTTCGTGCCTCAGTTCCCACTGATTTAGCATTTAGGTGTGAGTAAACATTCATTTGGCATGTTTCAACATTTGCATGCCTGCAACTGTTAGAACTTCTAGTTCAGTTCTTCTCATGTGTCCTGTCTTATCTCCCCATGCTCCTCCATCTGCTCTGGCCCCCGCCATCATCTCTACCTCTGACTGCAGCAACTTGTTCTGCACCTGGTTTGAAATATTTATATCACACTGGGAAGTGAATTTTTCTATTGATGAACTGCCATTTCTGGGGACTGAAAATTTGATGAATGGACCAATTAACCTGGGAAAACTGATTTTCAGCAAATTGATTTGGAATTCCCTAAAACTCTCCAAGAAAAATCTCACAAAAGCTATTTTTTACTGAATGCTTCTTTTATGGTTGATACTTTATAAGTATCTCACTGGATTCTAACAGTAATTGGAAACTGAGAATGAAAATGATTAATCTGCACAAGGTCACAGGGTTATTAAATAACAGAACTAGGATTTGAATCCAGTCTAATAGACTCTAATGTTGGTGTACTTAATATTAAACTAAACCACAACCTGAAACAGTGATTGAAGTTAAGATGATAGTTTCTTAAACACACACACACACACACACACACACACACACATTTCTGACCCATTTCCTAACAGTAAATTCTAAAAAAAAAGAAAAGCCTCAAATTGGATAAACTGTACATACTTTTTACAACTTTAG
Organism: Sciurus carolinensis; assembly: GCF_902686445.1. Classification (NCBI taxonomy): domain Eukaryota; kingdom Metazoa; phylum Chordata; class Mammalia; order Rodentia; family Sciuridae; genus Sciurus; species Sciurus carolinensis. The sequence continues at coordinate 37,075,267 of NC_062227.1, forward strand.
AGCTTTAAAGCCTTAATGGATATTCAGATGAATAAGGTAAGATTCTAATTTTCATGTTTCCATGAAGTGTTTCCATGAAGTAAGGGAAGGTGTCAAAAATATGAGGTGTGATATTCTTGAGGATATTCTCTTAAACTAAGCTGGTTTCTTAAACTTTCTAAACAAGTTTAAATGGAGCAGAAAACAGTCCCATCAAACATGACTCAGAGAGGGTAATGGCTTTTATGCATGCAGACAGGAAGCAGGAATCCAAGCGTGCGCTACACCACCTTGAATGCCAATCTAGAAGGAGGAAGGGGGCCTCCTGTGCTCTCCGCACACAACAGTGGAACTGAAGAACAGTTTGCTGGGATATCTGAAAGTCAGCTTTCTTGGATTAGCCTCCATTCTGTTCTCCAGAGTGTGTTCTAAAAATTTATATTTATTGACATCAGAAATGTCAGCACGGGGCTGGGGAGATAGCTCAGCTGGTAGAGTGCTTGTCTCACAAGTACAAGGCCCTGAGTTTGATTCCCAGTACCGCAAAAAAAAAAAAGAAATGTCAGCATGGAGTTGGGTGTCCCGAAGCTTGTTTCTGTCTTGTCACCCCTACTGACAGTATCTGTCACTTTCAGTGCTCATCTGTGCCCAACATTAGCAGAAACACTGACAAAATCACCTTTTTAATTGAGCTTCTTGGCCCTTTGCTGAGAGTTTGCCCTTTGGCTTGGTTGCCACCAGCAGGCTGCAGCAAGTCATTCAATCATTCATTCTTCTAATATTTACCAGGTGCCTCCTGATCATAAGGAATGTGTACCAGGGATATTTTACTTCATTATTCTTAGCAGATCCCACTTTGTAAATTTATAATAACTTGAAATGTGCAGAACCATAACTCATGGTGGCTATCTTCATGCATACCTGTCCCTGAGATCTCACAAAATTGCTAAGGACCTTATCCCAACTTTACAATGACTTTTGATATTAAACCACTAACAACAGATAACCCTACCAGCCACCAGTTTTACTAGATAACCAGATAACCTTATTATCAGTCTATTTCCCTAAGGAATCTAAAATAGACATAGTTCCCTGGGAGATGACATTTGTGAAAGGGTTGTCTGTAGGGCAAAGGGCAGTTTATCTGTATCCTTGTCGACAGCCAAAACAGCCCAAAGTGACCTACAACTAAATGAGCAACCTCCTGACAATTTCAGGTATTCAGGACAATCCCATTAGTGATTCTTTATCTTTTCAATGCCTTCTACTTGGTGGTGCTTCAAAAGGACAAAAACTCATTTTCAAAGACGTGGGAAGCTCATGGGAACTTCTTTGTGTTCTTTAAGCATAATGTCACATGACAGGTCGCCACTTTACAAGAGTGATAATTCTCCCATCATCTCAGCATAAGTCACACCCAGGGTCTTGAAGACTGCAATGTGTACGGTTTTGGACTCCACAGTACATAAAAGCAGGGACGCGTTTGCATAAGTCCATTGGGAACTGGAAAGGCAGTCCTGTTTGGCAAAGATATAGGACAAAGGTCGACCAGGAGACTCTTCTCTACATTCCAGGTACAGTTCCCCACATTTACACCTTTTCAGCTTACCCATTCCGTTTCCCATGTTGCTAATGTACTGAGTTACTAACATCTGCACTGCATTTGTGGCTATTATCACTTTAAAAAGTGCCTGGATGCTGGGATAGACAGGTGCTGTCTAAGGAAGCTGTTCAAAATTTAATGTCATTACCGAGATGCACAGGCTTAGGGACACTGCAGAGAGGAGGTGCCAGGCAGGGGCTCACAGGCTGGCACTGATTTAGAAACTTCGTGCACAATGCCCAGAACAGGAGCTGGCTGCTTCTGTCAGGCTGCCTTTGAGGATCTCCCCTCACTGATTGAGAAGAGAGTTATTCTTGGTTACAGTTTGGAGTAAGTGTCACTCTATTATTTGATATTAAAAGCTATAAAGTAATAGGTTGATTAATTGCCCATAATTTCAAACATCACAGTATTTGTAACACTTACATTATTATTCCATGTAATTCCATTTTTCTCTCTCGTTTTTATTTTGTTTTTTGACTAAAGAGGCTGAGAGATGATTTAATGATGCTCTTCAAACATAAAAAGGCTACTGTCCTTTTTTTGTCTTTATGTTACGCTGGTATCAAAGATACAGAAGTTTCTATAGAAGAATGTAGATTTTAGGTTGAAAATATGAACAGCGGTTATTTTCACATTAGGGGAATTAAATATGCGATGGAAACTAATTTCCCCCACTTTTTTCACTTTTTATGGGCTCTTATTAGTTATAGATAACATTAGGATTCGTTTTGACATAATTATAAAAGCATGGAATATAATTTGTTCTAATTCAGTCCCCAGTACTTTCCCTTTGTGTTTTACAAGGGAACTATACACACTCGGTGGAAACTCTTATTTGCTACCGAAGATAGAATGAACTCGTGGATTCATAACCATCAAAAACAGACCCCCTGACAGATCTGAACAGCTGTGACATTCCCTGTGGGGTGTGGAACAGGGGACAAAATTATTGAATTTTTAATAAAGAAAAGAAAAAGTAGTGTTCAAGAAAATCTTTACTCTCCTTTGTTCTTTGTTGGTTACACACACACAGAATAAAATATATATATAACATATATATATATATATATATATATATGTTCTTTCTTTTAGTTCAGATTCAAAATAAAAAATAACATTTGAAAACTTAGAAGACTTATCTTCCATGATAATATTAAAGTGAAAGTATTTATGGACTGAAATTTCAGTTACAAAATTGTTAAATAAGTTTACCAATCTACTCCTATGTATAGCTATTTTCATGTTGCTATTGATATGTATTTACACAGAATGTTAACATAGAAAATTACAGAAAATGGTTCATTTTAAGTATGTCAGATATGGATTTCAGAAATTTAGAGATAAAGGTATGTGCAGAAGGGATTTTTTTCAACTCTAAAATTAAACAATGGGCCTGGATATAATACTCGGAACATTTTTTATTTCTGTTAATCTTCATGGAAATCTGATGAGGTTCCAATTACAATCCCAAATGTATGAATGAGTAACATGAGACTCAGAGAGGTTATTCAAAGGCCACACAGCAAGTATCCAAGACAGTGTTCATACTACCAACTTCCAGATTTTAGGATCTGATTATCTTCCTACACAATGCTGGCCTATTTTCACAGATGAGATAATTGCATTCAAATAAGGTTAGGCTATTTGCATAATTTTTATAGCACAACTAAAACTTAGGTTTTCCTTTTCTTGGATCTGCAATCCATTGATAGGGTCTACATTGATAGGGGCTAATTCCCATTGAAAAATGTGCTTTTTGGAAAGATTGCTTTTAAAGTGAGTTATATAACACAAAAAGTGTATTAAGTCACCACTGTAAGAGATACATGAAATGTGTAAATCTTGGTTTCAATGTTGAATCAACAGTGGATAATTAGCAAAACAAGAGGCTCATGACCTGAGTATCACATAATTACAAGTAGAAAACAAGAGCTATTCTGAAGGAAAAACAATGTAGGTTGTAAATTTCATTATCATTCTCACATCCAAGATACAGACTGATAGAATATCATCATCCATGACTTACTTTGAATAGAATTCATCTTGAGTGGAATTTCCTGTGTTCATATTCGATGGATGAAAAATGTGAAATCATAACCTGGTAAGGAAATCAATGTAGTAGCCTCAAATATCTTTGCCATAACTTATATTTTAAAAAATTGCAGATAAAATGAATAGGACGAAACTGTGGTATAAAATTCAGATCCAAGTTATGGGGCTTTTGCAGCAACCAATACACATACTCCTTTGATATGGTGCAGAATTCATCCTAGTTGATTTTAGCATTTCCCACTTGGTACAGAGATCACTGCAGCCTACCTTTATCAATCAAGTCCATTGTGGTTTCCTATCTATGAAACACACTGCTTGCTTTAATTCTCCCCTTTTAAATAGTTTGCAGACTTGTCAGGAGAACCACAGGAAAACTTGGGTCCCCAGCTGCAGATAAACTCTTCCTCTACATTCTCTAATCTCTTGTGATTTATTAATGCAGGAACCTAAGGCCCCGAACAGCTAAAATGTAATTGATTTTCTTTGCTTTCAAGTAATTAGAAAACAGTAATCTCCAAATTATTGCTAAATCCAAAGTACCCACAATGTTGGGTGTAACCCATCTTATAAAACTTGGACTTAAAAAAAAAACATTTTTTTTCAGACAGTGTTTGGGAAAAAGTGCTAAGATGTGATTAAGCCATTAAGAGACCTGAGGAATCTGTACTGAAAATTCAAGAAATCATTTTATTTAATATGCATAATTAGTTTTGAATATCATAGAGTGAAGCTAACATTTGTACAAAGGCAAAAGATAAAATATTTCTGGCTTAAATACTCTTTTCTTAAATATCTCTATGCTTCCATCATGTTAATGATGACTATCGTAAATGACATTTCTGCTGTCAGAGTCACCGAGAGTTCCCTCCTACAAATACCTTACCTTTCTGAGAAACTAAGTCTCATAAGTATTATTGCAAAATCATAGTAGGTGTAGATATTCTTAGACTGAAGGTACAAAATGATCTTAGTCTTCATGTCAAATCAAAATAGGTCCAAATTCCTAAATCTGTAGTGATTAGATGTCATTGTATTTGGAAATCCGAATGTACTGCTGGTCCTTCATAACTATTGATTGATAAATAAGATATGGGAAATTGAAGAAAACATTGCTCTAAGGTAGAGATAGTGAGTTGTATCTCGTCTTATGCATCATCCTCATTCACAGAAATTTTCTATTGCTTCAGTTTGTGTCTGTGTATTTGTGTGGGGGCTAAGAGACAGGGGTCAATGATTCCCAAAGTCTGTTTTCCAAGATGATGTTAAATATAAAGACGACCAAGTTTTACTTGGATATATGCATTAATTTAAAAACTTAATCAACAATGTAATTATCATGTTAAAGCTTATACTAATTCATGGATATCTTCATTTAGAGAAAACCTAAGTGAGAAGCTTTTAAATCAATTTAAGAAAAAGTATTAACTTACAAAATAGATCATGCAAGCTCTAGCAAAATTTATGATGGTGCTATGATGATTAAAACTGAAAAAAAAATAGCTGTGATTTTCCGTATTTCAGGATTCAGTGGCATAAATTACTGGAAATGGACTATCTTCAACCATAAAAATGGAATAAGATTATATTTGCCATTTTCTAACAAGATATGTTACATTTTTTTGTTGGTGAAATATAGGATCTTGTTCAGTTAATAATCTTTAATAACTTCTTGGGCAATCTTATTATCCAATTGACATTTGATGGTAAATTTTGAATAAATTTGCTGTTATGGTTTGGATATGAGGTATCCCCTGAAAAGTTCATGTGTTAATACAGGACTGTTCAGAAGTGAAATGATTAGATTTTGAGAGCTATAACCTCATCAGTGGATTAATAATTTGAATAGACTCCTGGGTGGTAACTATAGGCAGGAGGAGCCCAGTTGGAGAAAATAGGTCCCTGGGGGCATTTCCTTGGACAAATCTTGTCCCTGGTGCTCTCTCTCTCTCTCTCTCTTTCTCTCTCTCTCTCTCTCTGCTTTCCAGCTGCCATGAACTGACCAGCTTTCCTCCACACACCCATCCACCATGATGCTCTGACTCATCTTTGGCCCGGAGAAGTGGAGTCAGCCAACCACGGATAGAGACCTGTGAAACCATGAGCCCCAATAAGCTTGTATTCCTCTAAGCTGTCCTTGTCAGGAATTTTGGTCACAGTGATGAAAAGCTAACAAAATACTTTTTTTATTTGAAACTAGTTGCTTCCTCTTGATTTCTCCTTAAGAAGAATTCTGTTTTTGCAGACCAATTCAAGGACTCTGTGATTTCGAATCTCTGAGAACAAGTGGTAAACCTAATAGTAAAGTACTAAAGAAAAGGAAGGTGATTGGCAGAAAGTGTATTTGTGTATACAGAAGTTATACACCCTGTTTACTGGGAGAACGTTTTGGAAGTTCTGTGAATGAGAATGTTCACAGCAGCCACAGGGTACAGGAGAAGAGAAGAGGAGAAAAGTACAGCTTTGAGGAGTATTGCAATGTGTAGTGAGCTGCACCTCTTTCTTGTTCTTCAGGAAATACAATTCAGCATTGATTTCTTTTCTTTTCTTTTTTTTTAGTTCTTTGGCTACTCTTGAGTACTATGCTATACCAAACCAGGTACAAGGGCAATGGCACATAATGTCAGACACTTTAATGCCTGATCCTTTGGACTAGAAATGTGGTTTAATCTCAGCTCCCAACATATACAATAATCTGCTTTTCCAAGTTTCCTAGAAGGTTTGAAAAACATTGATGGATACAAGTTCTCAAAGCTATTCCTCCAATTTTTAGCAATTGACGCCCTTTTTAAACTTTCTGTTTTCCTTCCAGAGAAGCAGGCTATTTTACTTATGAAATGAACAAAAGCATTTTAATGCTTGAGGGAAATTCACCTTCTATAGCTACAAACCCAAGTACATTTCTCAAAAATTCATCAATACATTAACAGCCAGGAAACTCAGTCAGACATTGTTATTAGAAATTGGTTGGCAAGTATTGATTGTTTGAATTGTGTGTTTTTTTTTCAACTTTTTTTTCTTTTTGCCTCTGAAGATATGGAGACAGTACCACATTACGTGTAGACTTAGCTGAGCCTGAACTTTAAGCAAGATTCTTAACTAAGGATCATTTTTCCTAGCTCTTCATCTTAATGATTAGCTCCATTTGAAAACTAGGCCTCTAATTTTGTTCACAGTATTAGTCTGGAGTTGAATAAAATCGCCTGCTAGACAAGTCAATTAGTTCCCGTTCTGTTGGAATTACTGTCTTAGCAACAGCTTCTTATTCCTTGAGACTTAGTGTACGTATGACCTAAGGAAGACATGTTTACAACTTGTATACTAAATCTTTTCCCCTTCTGAATTTTTCATGATACTTTATTCTCAACTATGCTAAAATAAGATTGTATTTAATATTTATAGTTTGGTTTCTAGCTAATGGTAATAAATGTAGGAGTAAAGTTTAATTAAAACATTGCTTAGTTATGCAACAAAACACATCTTTTTACTATGCAAAGTCTATGTCAAAATCCAGAAATTATATAATATGAAAATTTCACTTCTCAATTTTGACACATTTTATCATCAATGATGATCAGTTGACAAGTTATCCTGCCTATTTGCTACCTTTTTTCCATGAAATAACCTTTTTTAAAAAACCTAATTAGATCTTCTTCATAATTCAAAGGAAAAAAATCATCCTAGAACTTTGGTTATACTTAAATATCTTGGTAGTTGTGGTACACATTGGTGTATTTGGAGACAAATTCATAAATACTTGCCTAAGAATTTAGAATTCTATTCTATAGGTAATGGAGAGCTGGAGCTTTAGTTGGTAGTATGATGAGTTCTTATTTTCTGGAAGACAACTTTCTCAGCAGTATCAAAAGTGCACTAGGAAAGACCAGATGTGCTGAGCTTCCCTGGTTATAGCTGCCCGTTTCCATTCATCATGTTGGAGCACCGATGGGCACCATCTTGTCTAGTTTTTAGAGATAAATAGTAGAGAAGGTTCATATTGGGAATTTTCTAAGGTCTCATTGTTGATGAGCCCATTCTGTTAGTTAAATGCTCTCTGGAACTACAATAGATGCCGGAAGAGCCTGGCTGTCATGCTGGCTTATGTGGTGAACTGAAGCTAGGAGGAAAGGCTGAGCCATTTCATATGCATAGTGTTTCCGAACCAAGTTCCTGGGATAGCTCCGGAGTGGAGCAGACAAGGACCTGATGGCACTTCTCATAGCATTGGTGATAGGAAAGACAGTATCACAGAGGACACTGCAGAGCCAGCTGGCTTTTCTGCTGTCATTTCAGTATAAAGGAACCAGAATTTTATAAAATTCTCTGTTTTAATGGCATGTTGTCTCTTCAAATGCACTGCCTCTGGGGGATAAGAGACTGGGTGAAGGGTAACCGTGACAGGTTGTACAAGGCAGAACTTGCAGGTTCCCTACCACTGAAATTTCTTAGGGTTAAACTACACTCAAATCTCAAGTCTGTGTTACAACACAGGACTTGTTTCTATGGTGCTCTCTTGGCCATTTCTCCAGCTTCTCAGAGCCTGAAGTCTACCAACACTCTTAGAAGTTCTCTCTGAAACTTCTAGTGTCATCCATCTGCCCTTTAAATCCATCTGCCCATGAACACACCTCCCTAGTGCCTGTTCTCTGAGTCCCTTGTTGACCTACCTGCGTGTTTCTGGGAAACTTCCAGAAGTTCTTCCTTACTGTACCTGCAGGACTCTTGTGATCATGCTACACTTGCCTGCTCAGAACTCACCTTATACCTGTGGCTGGAGCTTCATCTAAACACATCTCTCTACTTGGGTGTTGCATCAGGTCAGAGTCTCAGAATAACTTGGCTTGACTTCTTTTTTTTTTTTTTTTTATTTAGCCCAGTCAAAATTCCTTATGACTTTTGAATATAAAATATTATATTATAAAAGGAAATGAACTTTTTTTCTCATGTGGATACGTATTTAAATTTTATGGAAAGACATTAGATGATGCTTCTTGTTGACAGAGCTTTCTATGATAAATACTGAAAATATTTTATATGATAAATATGGTCTTTTTAAGAGACTAAATAATGAGAAGAGTAGGGGGAAAGGAGTTTCCATAAATCAGGAAAGGAAGAATGAAAAGAAATAAATGCATCTAAATGGAAATATTAATCTTTCTGTGTGGGAATACTTTTCTTTTTCAAGATATCACTATTTCACTCTTTACCAAAAACATTTGAATGTTTGGGGAACAGCTGAAATGAAAGGGAGATGAAGAAAAAATTATGTCCAATTATTACTGTCTGTTCAAACATTATTTCTTTATGGCAAATACTTTCATAGTTATTTCTTCCAGCATTTTGAAACGTATGGGACATTATTGTCACCTATGGTGTCTGTCCTCTTTAATAGCACACCAGAACTTCTTTTCCCTATCCAACTCTAACTTAGTACCCACTGGTCAACTTTCCACCTCCCCTACTACTCACCCAGCCTCTGGTACCCACCACTCTACTCCTCAACTTCTACAAGATCAACTTTTTTATATTCCATGTGTGAGTGAGATCATGAGCTGCTTGTCTTTCTGTGCTTGGATTATTTCACTTGATATAATGATCTCAAGTTCCATCCATGTCGTCGCCAAAGAGAGGAATTCATTCTTTTTAATGACTGAATAGTATTCCATTGTGTATATATACCACCTGTTCTTTATCCACTGGATGGTTGATGGACACCTGGGTTATTTCCATTTCTTGGATATTGTGAATAATGCTACAATGCACATGGAAGTGCAGGTGTCTCCTAGACATACCGATTTCATTTCTAAAGGTATACTTCTTAATGTCTTTCATATTGGGATATATGACTCATTTTTTTGTTTTAATTTTGATCTTTATCAGAGGAGATAAAAGGGAGGACAGAACTTCACTTTTCCCAGAAATATTAAACAAAAATATCTTATGATTCCGTTTGGTGTTACAGGGTATTATCCCACTTCTCTCTCTATGTTCCTTACTACATAGGACTGTACTGTCATGGGTTGACAGATTTGTCATCAAGATATATTGCAGAGGTCAGAAGTCTTTGGTTACATTCAAAATAAGATGCCAGTAGTGTATCTAGCACATCTCACTAAATAGCTAGGTTTACATAAACAAACCAACAAATAAATAAACCAAGGCACATGAAGGCTGGTGAGATTGCAATATTAAGAATTCATGCCCTCACCTGGGATGGCCTTCAGTCACTTGGCAACTGGATTGCATTAAGTCAGTCTCTAATCAAGGCCTACTATTTTTTTTTTTTTTAATTCTACAGAATCTTGGGATACAGCTCGTTGATTCCTGGGATGTCCTTGGTTTACCCTGGGAAGTGGCATTTTCCCATTATTTAAAGGATCTTGTATTACCGTTGCTCATTTTGCTTTGCATTTAGACTGCAAAATACTAAGTGATACATCTGCCACCTTGAACCTGGATTGACACGGGCATGTGGCCACAGTTGAAAATCACTCAAAGCCTTACAATAATCCAACTGAGATCTGTATTTTATATAATTGTCCATTCTGGTCCCCATGTCACCACGACAGTTTGTTTACTCAGAGGGAGCACGTGGCTGTGTGCAGGGGCTTCTCTGGTGCCAGTCCTAATTGGAGCTGACTCGGGGAGCTTGATTCCCATCACACGCTATGTGAGTCAGCTCATCACGGCCACTTCATTTGTCTGACAGTGGCTCCTAGTGAATTTAAAAATTGATTCTGACAATTTGTTTTTTAACCTCAAGGCTACGTCCCAGTTACCTAGGTGAGTTTGACAATTTGATGTTTCTCTTCGTAATCGGAGATGGTTCAGGGCAGCTGGCCTCTGAGCCATTGGCCCCTTGGAGAGAAGTCAGGCCTCTGTGTCATCCGTTAGCAGGAGGGGAAGCTCCTGGCTGAGCAGAGGAAGGGGAAAGTCCAATTTCCTTTCTTTAGGTATAAGCAGAGTTGAGTCATTTATTACCAGGGTGGTCTGGGAAGGCAGATGGAGGAAGACAGAGCTTTTGCCTCAGGGTGGAAACACATTAAAATAAATCCTACTGTAAAAGTGTAAATGTTCAATGGAGATTTCCTCAACAGAATTTTTTAGCCTAGTTTTTTGTTTGGATTGCTTCTCCCCTTGAAGAAAGTTCTGTTTGGCTCATTTGCTACTAGCCTTTGCCTCTCTGCTTTCACATCACTTAGACCCAATGTTTCGCTGTTTCTTCTTGCTTGATACTGTGCCTAAAATTTCTTCTTGATTGCATGGAAGGATATTGTTTCCTACTTGAAGCTTTCTGATCCCTTTATAGTTTTCAGGTTCCCTGACATCTCTATCATATTAATTAGGATACCTCTGACTGAAAAAACAGACTTGCAACTCAAATTGGCTAAAAAAAATGTATGTTATGTGCATGTATGGATATGTCACAATGAATTCCACTGTTGCGTATAATTATAATGCACCAATAACATTTTTTTGAAAAAGGTCTTTATTTTCTCGTATATCTGGAAGTTCAGGCAAATTACTATCTTGGTCATCTTCATCAAGGACCCAAATTTCTTACTTTTCCCTCTTCTGGCTACCTCAGTCTCAGAGTCATGATCAGCCTGGGTCCCTTGTGGTCATAGGACAGTCTCAAGATAGTTCTAGTCTAAATATTGAGAAACAGACTGTCTGAGGGGAAAAGAAAAGGGAATGAGGAAGGGGCATAATTTATTTGCAAATATGGTATGGCATATTTCTCAGCAGACATTTCTTCATTATTTCAGGGCCTAAATTTAGATCATATGCCCCATCTTTCACCCACAAACAGTTAGTGAAATGGTTACTGTAGATCACTGACCCTCAAAGTGTAGCAAAGGACCAGCAATATCAGAAGCAACTGAGAACTAGTTATAAATGCAAATCTCAGGCTTCAAGCAAAGGCCACAGGTTCAGAAAGGATGTGGGCCCCAGCAATACCTGCCTTGACAAACCCTCCGGTGATTTCGAATTAAGTTCAAGCTTGATTTCAACTAATCATCTAAGGTAGGATAGATTTAGGGAATCTGCTAATATGACTTCTCTAAAATTCCTCGCAGGAGAAGCAGGAATTGCTTAAGTCATAAGGTAGAGAGGTCTACAAAGAACAGAGTCCTTTAATGCAAGGGAGCTGAGGGCCATGAGACAGCAAGTCTTGTTTGCAAGTATCTTCTTTCAAGATGCACACGGGCCCTAGAGAAGCAGCAAGTTATCTGCTAGATACTCCAGCATCAACAGACACCAGCCTATACACCCTTTCTAAATCACCATGAATTATAAGAAACATTATCAGTAACTGACTTATAGATGATGAGGATACATGCTTACTACATAGGATTTCAGAATGTTAACTGGAAATTTTAAGAAAGCAAAATGATGGTATTTTATTCTTCTGTGGTAGAAATGAGAGTTGGGTCTTGAAGAACTGGAGCCCTGGGCAGTCAGAAGGACAGATCTACACTGCTCGGGAAGGTCTTTTATGTGGCAAGGAAAGACTCAAGGACCCTTGACACGTAAAATAGCTCACTAATGGGAAATGGATATAAAACAATTTAGGATCATCTGCCTGAGTAAACTGCATAGTTAACTGTGATGGGACCAGGGGAGGTTCAGAAAGCTGGTTAAACATTACTTCTGGGTGTGTCTGTGAGGGTGATTCTGGAAGAGATTAGAATTTGAATTGCTGGACTCAGACAGGTAGCCTTCGCCAATGTGATTGAACATCATCCAATCCCTTGGGGGCCTGAACAGAGGAAAGGTCAGGAAGACTGATGTCTGCTCTCAGTCACTGATCTTCTCCTGCCCTTGACTCCTGGTTTTCAGATCTTCTGACTCAGACTGGAATCTACATCATCAGCTCTCTGGTTCTCAGATGTGTGAAATTCATGACCAGCTTTCCTGGGTCTCCAGCTTTCAGACAGCAGGTCAGGAGACTTTTCATCCTCTATAATTGCATCCTGTATACATGTCTGTGTATACAGACACACAGATATAAACATATGCATATCTCCTACTGGTTCTGTTTTGCTGGGGAACCCTAATATGCTTCCTGACACAAAACCCCACAACAAAGTCTTAAAATAAAACTACCTGTATTTTGTCAGTCATTCAGTCAAGAAGTTAAAAAATATCTTAGATCACAAAATGATTTCCAAATGATTGCGTATTATGGTGTGAATGTTTTTGTGCCCCCAAATGTCATCTGTTGAAATCCTAACCCATACGGTGATGAAATTAGGAGACAGCATCTTGGGGAAGAGATTCGGTCATCAGGATGGGGCCTTCATGAATGGATTAGTGCCATCACAGAAGAGTTCCCGGAGAGCTCCCCTGCTCCTTCCCTCATGTGAGCACAGTGGGAAGATTCTATCTATGAACAAGAAAGCAGGTTCTCACCAGACACAGATTCTGCTGGCACCTTGATCTTGGACTCCTCAGCCTCCAGAACCATGAGAAGTAAATCTCTGATGTTTATAAGCTACCCAACTTATGGCATTTTTGTTATAGCAGCCCAAAGAGACTAAGACACAATCCTTGCTGGTTTCATAAACCAACTTAAGGTACATAAATTTAGCTGGGTTCTGTGGTGCTTGCCTGTAATCTCTGCAACTCTGAATGCTGAAATAGGAAAATTGCAAATTTGAGGCCAGCCTGGGAAACTTAGTGAGACCCTGTCTCAAAATTAAAAATAAGAAAACAAAGGGCTGAGGATGTAGCTCAGTGGTAAAACACCCCTGGGTTAAATCTCAGTACCGTCCTCCAACATACAAAGGCACTTGACTTCAATTTTTTATTAGGAAGTGGTCATTAGCTATAATAAATTGTGTATTTATTTTAAAAAATTAGCATTTTGCAAATCAGAAAAAATCTTAGCACAATAGATGTGCATGAGAGAGTATGCATGAGAATTTAAATGCTAGGGGTTTGCTGGGAGTGGTGGTGCACACCTATAATCCCAGTGACTCGGGGAGTTGAGGCAGGAGGATCTCAAGTTCAAGCCCAGCCTCAGCAATTTAGCTAGGTCCTAAGCAACTTGGTGAGACCCTGTCTTAAAATAGAAAATAAAAAGTATTGGGGATGTAGCTCAGTGGTAAAGCACCCCTGGGTTCAATCTTCAGTACCAAAATAAGCAAATAAATAAATGCTAGGAATGAACAGAATGAGGACATTTACTTCTCTATTTCACATTGGTCATTGCTGTTAACCTAACTAATACTTCTGCTCTCTGACCTAGAAATGGTTTATGTAAATACTGCAGAGCATGTAAAGAGATAAACTAGCATCTTGCAAACTCACTTTATGAACTAAAGTTTGAAATGAGTGAAATTCTGTGTTATAATAGCCTATGTTATGCACTAGGTCATCTTCTGTGTTTTGAGCATTATTACCCAATTATCATGATGGACTCCTATAAATGAAAGAGACTTCAAGTCACATCTAAGTGTCATCTTCTATCCCCAAACAGGATTATACTTTATCCAGAAGAGATGGTCTGTCCTATTTTTAAATGCATCTGAGAATTCAACAACCTTCCTCAACACATTTCAATACTTCACTCTTTAATTACATCCAGCTAAGAGGTTTTTCCTTATATCTAGTCAAGTTCTTTCAGACCTTACTTTTTTAAAAAAAATAACTGCTGTCTTGAGATATAATTCACATACCATGCAATTTATCTATTAAGTTTTTGAAAAACCATCAGATTGTTTTACAAAGTGGCTGAGTCATTTTCCAATTCTACCACCAGTACACTAGAGTTCCAATTTCTCCATACTTTTGGCAGTACTTGTCTGAATTTTTGTTTAGCCATCATTAGGGGTATGAAATGATAACTCATTGTGATTTGATTGGCATTTCCCTGATGACTAGCAATGCTGAGCATCTTTTCTTGTGCTTACTTGTCATTGCTTATTTGGAGAATGTCTAGTTAGATTCTTTGTTTTTTAATTGGGTAGCTTGGTTTTTCATTATTGACTTGTAAGTGTTCTTTATATATTCTAGACACAAATCTCTTATGGAGTGTATCATTTGTAAACAGTTTTTCCCATCCTTTATCTTTTCATTTTGTTTTAGACTGTCCTATGAAACAAAAAGTTGGAGCCCACCTGCCTGCCCCCCATCACAGAGGGACACTGTGCCTGCCATGTGTGCTGACTCAGCGCACCCTTGCTGGGGCTCCCCAGCTTCTTTGGAGGCTGGTGTAGGCACATTGAATTATTCCTGAGGGCATGGCCATCATCATTGGAAAGGCAGCTCCTTTCCTGAGACACCTACAGGAGACTGGAGGCCCTTTGACAGGTACCTCTATTTACTCCTTTACATCATACACTCTTCCCCATCCTCTTGTTCACAACTAGAAACACTATAAATAGTAATCAAACTCATCTTGTTTATTACAATAATGTAAAAGTCTTTAGGGGGGCTATCCTTCAGGGCTGCATTTTCTCTGAATTGGGTGCTACTGGTATTGATCTCCACTTCAAAGGAGAGGTACTAGAAAATTGTAGGGTCATAATAAGTCATAATAAACTTCAGTACCTCTGAAGAGAGAGCATACAGAGTGGAAGAAAATCTTTTCCCACACACTTCAGATAGAGCACTTATCTCCAAAATTTATAAAGAACTTACAAAACTTTACACCAAAAATACAACTTAGCAATAGTCATTCTAATTGGAGTAAAATGAAATCTTAGAGTTGTTTTAATTTGCATTTCTGTAATTACTAGAGATGTTGAACACTTTTTCATATATTTACTAATTGCCTGTATATCTTCTTCTGTCCTTGACCCATTTATTGATTGGGTTCTTTGTGTGTGTGTGTGTATTACTGGGGATAGAAATCAATGGTGCTTTATCACTGAGCTATACCACCAGCCCCCTTTTTTTTTTTATTATTTTAAGACATGGCCTTGCTACGTTGCTAGTGTTGGCCTCAAACTTGGAACTCACCTGCTTCAGTGTCACTGGGATTACAGGCATGTGCCACTGTACCCAGATAAAAGGAAGCTTTTTTTCCCAAGGTGCTGGGGATTCGAACCTGGGTCTGTGCGTAAGCTTTTTTTAAAAAAACAAAACAAACCAAAAAAAAAAAAAAAAGAACAGGTAGGTTCCTATTTATAATTGGGGTTGTGTTGAATTTGATTATTAGTTTGTAGTATTACTGTCATTTTAATAACAATAACTCTTCTAATCCTTGATCACTGGCTATCTTTGCATTTACTTAGGTTTTCTTTAATTCCTTTAAAGTTTTATAGTTTCAGAATATGTTTTGCACTTCTATTCATTAAGTACATTCTGAATTATGTATTTTATTCTTTTTAATGCTACTGTTAAGTGAGATTACTTTCTTAATTCTATTTTATATTGTTCATGACTAGTGTATAGAAACACAAATGATTTTGTAATTGATTGTATCCTGCCACCTTACTAAAGTCACTTATTAATTATAATATTTTTTGGTGAATTCTTTAGGATTTTCTATGTATAAGACTATGTCATCTGCAAATAGAGAAAATTTTCTCTAGTATTCATATTTCATACCTCAGTTTTCAAGACTTTTTTGTTTATTCCTTTATTTTTGATTGATAAATAACAGTTGTATGTGTTTATATTTCACAATGTGATGTTTTGATCTACATGTACATTCCAGAAAATTCAATTGAACCTATCAACATAATTATCACCTCACCAATTTATTATTCTTTTTTGAGCTGAAAATGTTACAAACCTATTCTTTTAACTATTTCAAAATATACATTATCATTAACTGTGGTTGCCATGCAGTGCAGCAGATCTTGGAAACTTATTCCTCTGGTCTCATTGAAACTTTGTGTTCTTTGATCCTCATTCCTTTCCCCATCCCTCCCCTCTAGGGAGGTGAGAAGACTGTTCTTTAAAATGATGAAGAATGGGGACAATACCCAAATAATATGTAAGAAAAATTTGCTATATTTAAATTACTTAGAGGTTGCAATAGAAAAAATTATATATGCCCTGTGTCATCAGGTATTGTGCCAGGTGGTCCTATAGTCTTTTTCTAAATTAATAAAAAATAAGTTTATTAAATAAATTTAATAAATTAATTTAATAAATACTTTTTTTTTTTGCATCAGGGATTGAACTCAGGAGTGCTTAACCACTGAGCCACATCCCCAGTCCTTTCTAATTTTTAATTTTGAGACAGGGTCTCACTAAGTTGTTTAGGGCCTCACTAAATTGCACAGACTGGATTTGAACTTGCTATCCTCCTGTTGCCAGCCTCCCCAGTTGCTGGGAATACAGGCTTGCACCATAATACCCTGCAATAAACTTACTTTTTAAGTGTAATTCTTGGTTCATAGCAAAATTGAGCAGTAAGTGCAGAAAGTTCCCATATTCCCACAACACCTGCAGTCCCACATACGTACAACTTCCTTCACTTTCGACATTGCACACCCCAGTGAAACATTTGTTACAACTGATGAACCTACAATGACCCATTCACATTCAAAATGATCTTATAGTCAATATTAGGATTCACATTCTATAGATTTGGGCAACCATATAATGACTTGCATCCAGCATTAAGCATCACAGAGAGTAGTTCCATTGTCCTCAGTCCCTGTGCACTCCCTACTCATCTCTCCCTCTCTCCTACCCCATGGGGAACCACTGTTCTCTTTGCTGCCTCCCTCGTTTTGCCTTCTCCAGAATGACAAAGAGTGGAACCATATAGTCCGTAGCCTTTTTGGCTTGGCATCTTTCATTTAGGAATGTGGATGTTAAATTTCCACCATGTTTTTTCATTGATAGCTGATTTCTTTAAAGTGTTAAGTAATGTTCCATTGATGCCTCACCATTTATTTCTTCATTCACCTACTGAGGACATCTTGGTTGCTTCTAGGTTTTGG
Source organism: Sciurus carolinensis (assembly GCF_902686445.1). Classification (NCBI taxonomy): domain Eukaryota; kingdom Metazoa; phylum Chordata; class Mammalia; order Rodentia; family Sciuridae; genus Sciurus; species Sciurus carolinensis. The sequence continues at coordinate 37,092,811 of NC_062227.1, forward strand.
TAATTTTGAATAAAGCTGCGATAAACATTGGAGTGCATGTATTTGTGTAGACATAAGTTTTTAATTAATTTGGATAAATATCAAGGATTGTACAGTAAGAGAGCATTCAGTTTTGTAAAAAACTCCCAAACTGTCTGCCAAAGTGACAATTTGCATTCCTACCAGCAATATACAAAAGTGCTTGTTGCTCTGCAGTCTCTCCAGGATTTGGTGGTGTCAGTGTTTTGCATTCTGGCAATTCAAATGGGTGTACAGAGATATCTCGCTTGTTTTAATTTTGTCGTTTAAATTGTTTTAGTTTACAATTCCTTAATGACAGATGATGTTTTGCATCTTTTCATATACTTGCTTAAACCTGTATGTCTTGTTTAATGTTTTTCTTTGATGAAAAAGACTGGATTATTCATTTTTCTTATTGTTGACTTTCAAGAGTTCTTTGTGGATTTTGGATAATGACTTTTTATCAGATTTTTTTTCAAATATTTTCTCTCCATCTGTGGTTCATCTTTTCATTCCCTTGACATTGTCTTTCAAGCAGTTTTTAATTGTAAGGAAGTCCAGCTTATCAATTATTTCCTCTTCCTTCATTCTTCAATAATTTAATGTTAAAATACAGATTCAATGCAATTCCAATTAAAATTCCAATGATGTATCTCACAGAAATAGAGCAAGCAATCATGAAATTCATCTGGAAAAATAAGAAACCCAGAATAGCTAAAGCAATCCTTAGCAGGAAGAGTGAAGCAGTGGGTATCACAATACCAGAACTTCAACTATAACACAAAGCAATAGTAACAAAAACGGCATGGTCTTGGTACCAAAATAGACAGGTAGATCAATGGTACAGAATAGAGGACATGGACACAAACCCAAATAAATACAATTTTCTCATACTAGACAAAGGTGCCAAAAACATGCAATGGAGAAAAGATAGCCTCTTCAACAAATGGTGCTGGGAAAACTGGAAAACTATATGCAGCAGAATGAAGTTAAACCCCTATCTCTCACCCTGCCCCAAAATCAACTCAAAATGGATCAACAACCTTGGAATCAGACCAGAGACCCTGCATCTTATAGAAGAAAAAGTAGATTCAAATCTTCAACATGTTGGCTTAGGATCAGACTTCCTTAACAGGACTCCCATAGGATAAGAAATAAAATCAAGAATCAATAACTGCAATAGATTCAAACTAAAAAGTTTTCTCTCAGCAAAGAAAACTATCAGTAATGTGAAGAGAGAGCCTACAGAGTGGGAGAAAAATCTTTGCCACTCATACTTCAGATCGAGCACTAATTTCCAGAATATATAAAGAACTCAAAAATCTCTACAAGAAGAATACAAATAACCCAATCAACAAATGGGCTAAGGAAATGAACAGACACTTCACAGAAGAAGATGTACAAGCAATCAACAGATACATGAAAAAATGTTCAACATCTCTAGTAATAAGAGAAATGCAAATCAAAACTACCCTAAGATTCCATCTCATCCAATTAGAATGGCAATTATCAAGAATACAAGCAACAACAGGTGTTGGCGAGGATGTGGGGGAAAAAGGTACACTCATACATTGCTGGTGGGGTTGCAAATTAGTGCAGCCACTCTGGAAAGCAGAGTGTGGAGATTCCTCAGAAAGCTTGGAATGGAACCACCATTTGACCCAGCTATTCCACTCCTAGGCCTATACCCATTGGACTTAAAATCAGCATACTACAGAGATACAGCCACATCAATGTTCATAGCTGCTCAATTCACAATAGCCAGATTGTGGAAACAACCTAGATGCCCTTCTATTGATGTATGGATAAAGAAACTGTGGTATATATATGCAATGGAATATTACTCAGCCATAAAGAATAAAAAAATTATGGCATTTGAAGGCAAATGGATGAAAATGGAGAATAACATGCTAAGTGAGATAAGCCACTCTCAAAAAACCAAAGGATGAATGATCTCACTGATAAGTGGATGATGATACATAATGTGGGGTGGGAGGGAGGCAAGAATGGAAGAAGGAGGAACTGTATAGAGGGAAAAGAGGGATGGGAGGGAAGGAAAAAATAACAGAATAAATCAAACAGCATTGCCCTATGTAAATGTATGATTACACAAATGGTATGCCTCTATTTCATGTACAACCAGAGAAACGAGTTGTACCCCATTTGTTTACAATTAAAAAAAAACAGTGGGAAAAAATAATAATTTAATGTATTTCCTTGGAAATATATATATGAATAATCCATCTTACAGATGAGAAAACAAATGCTCAGAGAGTTCAAATTCAGGGAATTAAAAATCTACAGACTGAGTAGGGCTCTGAAACCAGGTTGTGAACCAAAGTGTCAGATTTAAGATAATCAACAAAGTTCTTCAAAAAGACATTTTAATAAAGAGAAAATAATACCAATGATCCTTTCATCTGCAATTGGCTCTGGGGAATGCATTCCACAGTGACCCCTAAGGCCTCTGTGGTCATGATCACCTGTATATTCTGGTCCCCAGTCACTGCTGCTGGGAAACATCATCCCTGCCACCAGACTGCTAGGTGGCTTCTCTCACTTAGCCACTAAACAGGCTGTCAGAATGGCCACTATTCCTCCTGACTTGCCCTTCCCTCTGCTATCCACCACACCCAAACCAAACTCTTGGATGAACAATTATATAGTCTTCAAATGTAATGAAACTGTTGAAGATTTCTAGTAAGGTAATATACTTTAGGCATTTAAGTTGATAGGCACTACTTTTAATTTAGTCTATTCCTTTTTTTTTCTTTTGTGGAATAAAAAACTATGTCTGCTCTCAAATATTTTCACACTTCCTTGAAAAGATCGTACACTCTGGGCACGGAATGGTTTACATTTGTTACTGGAAAAAAATCATCCATCCCTTTTCATCTCCCCTTCAATCAGTGCTTGTAAATGTTTGGCTTACCAAGCCAACTACCCTCACTTCTTCACCTCAGTTAACAATATGCACCTATAACCCCACAAAGTTGATGTGGTTGTATGGAAATGCCAAGGACTTCTGTTTTCTGTTAAGTCATTCAGCCACATCTTAGAGAAAGTGGTAAGATCTGTTGGACTTTTAGAAGTTCAGGCACAGCTTAACAGTTTCCATGCCTCGGCATATAGGATATGGAAACTGAGTTTGGGGTCCACTGGTTAGAGATACTAAAAGTCTTTTTTAGTTGTAGCATTTTGTGCAAAAGAAAAAAAAATACACCCAAGAACACTATTTCTGCTTCACTGTAATTAGCTCTTGTTTCTCTGGCTAATGGCCTGATTACTTGCCCTTTTCCAATGGGGTCTCTAGCTATTTTCACAGTTTAAGACTGTTTATGTTTGCAGGTGATAATTGCCTTCTTGCCAGTGTTTTTTTTTCCCTCTCTCTCTCTCTCTTTTTTTTTTTTTCTTCTTACTTTTCTAAGACCTTTCCAAGTTTCTCCTAGGCTTTCTTCCACTTCTTTCTCTTTAAATGGTTTAGATTCCATTTAGGGAGACGTCTCCTTAAGTATTTATTCTATTCTAGGTGTCAGTCCTTTCCTAAAGTACTCTCTCTATGTTTTCATTCAGTCAACAGAGAAGAATCAGATAGCTGGCATGTGTCATCTCCCCTTCTACCCAGGGTTTTAAATGATGGACTTACCAAATCAACTGCATTTACTTTCTCAAGTTCTCATTATGTGTCAGGCATTGTACAACAAGCTAGGAATATTACAGTAAATAATAAAATATGGTTACTGCATTAGTCAGCTTTCTGTGGCTGGGAAAAAATATTTGAGAAAAAGTTACTATAAGGAGAAAAGGTTTGTTTTGGCTCATAGCTTTAGAAGGTTCTGTCCATGGTTGCTTGGCTCTGCTGCCTTTGGGCCTGTGGTGAGGCAGTATATTATGGTAAGCGCATGTAGTGGAGAAGACTGCTCACCTTGTGGTGGCTGAGAGAGAGAGAGAGACACACACTCACACACACACACACACACACACACACACACACACACACCGGAGTCTCAATATTCCCCTCGAGGACAGGTAACAATGACCTAATTTCCTCCCATTAGGCTCCACTTCCAAAAGGTTCCCTCACATCCCAATAGCACCATGGGCAAGTGACCAAGTGTTTAATGCATGAGCCTTTGTGGGACTTTTCATTTCTGAACCATAATAGTCACTAGATTGGTTTAGTTTACATGGGAGATCAAAATGGTGCTAGACTACTAGTCACACAGTAAATTAATAATTGCAAATTATGATAACTGCTATCAAGGAAAGGCAGAAGGTGCTGTACGAGACTCTATGCATGGACCTAACAGATGGGTAGATTAAGGAGGGCTCCAAGGAGGTGCTGTTAGGGAGTCTGAGAACTAAAGTCTAAGTAGGAGTTTGGTGAGACTAAGGGAAAAACTATTGCAAACAGAAGAAATAGTATCTAAAATGACACAGGTTTTAATCTAAGTTTCACATTTCACACTAGTTAAAAACTTTTTTAAACAGATATAAAACATATTTTCCACTGCTGTTAGAGGAAGCAGCTGGACATCTTTTATTTGCCTATATTAAGAGTAAATTTTTGATTAGAGGTAAAGAAAGTAGTGATTGATAGATAAGAATATGCTATCACTTAACCTCTTTTCAGAATGCTCTTTTTCTGATAAAATAGTACCAAAATTTCCTCACCATGTTGCTACAAATCATATCAAATAGATTGTTTCTATGGGGCATGGTGGCATAAGCCTATATTTCTAGCCACTTGGGAGGCTGAGGTAGGATTGCTTGAGTCCAAGAGTTTGAGCCCAACCTGGGCAACACAGTGACACCAGCCTCAAAGAAAGAAAAAGTTCCTTGTCTTTACTATTGCTTATCCCATAACTGAAACCCTCTGGTCTTCTGTCATCCCACCTTCCTCTTGTTCTTGAGGTCATTGGATCTGGAGACAGTTCCTCATCCAAGGAACTTTGATCATTTTATGAACTGTAGGATATGAATTCCAGAATTAGTGAACTGGAATACCCCAAGGTTAAACCCACATTAAAAAATTTTAAAAAAAAAACTTCTCAGGTGATTATGGTCTGGAAAAAAAAAGTCTGTGAAGTTCTGTTCCACTGTTATTCATGGACCCATGAGCAAGTTGCTTACCCTTTCTGTGACTCAGTTTCCCCAAATGTAAAATAGGAATCTTAATAGTACTTACCTTATGGAGTTGCACTCAGCATATAAAGAGGTAGACAATCCGGCTTCATGTCACAGATTTGGATAGGAAATACAAGTCTTCAAGGAAATGGTAACTTCAGGAACTTTGGAAACAGCGTCGTCCCAAGGGTAGGAGGACTTCTAGAGTTTTCTCTGGTTCTGACTTCTGAGGTCACTTTGTGAGCTCTCCACCACTGCATAGCTGAATGTGGTACTGTGGACCTCAGTATAAACCCTGTCTCTATGCCTTTTTTTAGAGTACAGCCTCCCCCATCCACTCTCCTTGATTGGCATGAGGTTATTAGTGCCCAGACCATACTTTCTTGGGATGGGGAAAGGTCTGTAGCTCAGGAAGGTCAATCAGAATATTTATTTCCATGGGTACAGGAACTGCTATGTAGGTTTAGCAGAAGACCCTGGCAGGATGATTCAGAGTCCATTCTCAGTGATGGATATGGGCACTAGGGGAGAAAGGGTCTCTTCTTTTCAGTTGATATCAATAAAGATGATAAAAGCCTGGGATTTCTCATGGGTATCTTCTTTGTCAAACACAGTAGTTTACTGAGTATGACAGTGAACAGAATAAAGTCAAGCCAAGAAGAGAAGCCAGAATGGAGAGAGTCCTGTCGATGACATTATTAGAACACCAGATTGAGTGATTCCTGAAACAAATGTGGACTTCCCAGGGACTATTCTGAAAAATCTCTTATTGAATGTGCCTATCTCCTTCCCTCTCTCCTTCCCTCCCCCCCCTTTCTTTCTTCCTTCCTTCCATCCATTTATCTACCCATTTATTGATTTAGCATACTTGAAAATAGATTTCTGTCTCTTAAAATCCACTGCTGTGTACAACAAATACATTTGGATGTTTTTCTTACAAATGTGATCAATATAGCTTATTCCAGGGTGTCATAAAGCTGAGTTGGAAGCCTGAGGAGAGAAGCTGAAACTCCCACCCTCTAATAACCAGGGAAAATAAGAGAAGTGTAGATGAGAGAGGGAGGCAGGATTGACCCTGTGTTATCCCTTTTTGCATTATAATAATGAAAGAACAAATGCATCAATGTATTTCAAATAAATGAATTAGAGAAACTTATCATAAAAGGTTTTAAAAATGATTTCCTACTTGAACTGCTTATAACTGTTGCTGCTGCCCAGATATGATCCTAGAGTCGTGTAAGCATGTTCCTTCCATTAAATGAACAACCTTAATACAAATGCTGGTCCTACAACTTCAGTAAGAGCTTTTGTCTTATATTAAAGCTTTACAATATTGTGTTCCATTGTGAGTAGAACTCTATTCAAAGTTACACTGAATGCAAACTGCAGTCAGGTTACAAACAACATTAAAAATTAATGAAAAATCAGCCTTGTAGATGCAGAGCAACAATAAAAGTTGTGGAAAGGAAAAACAAAGTAATTATGCCATACAAGTTTTGGTTAAGACTTGAGCAATTATTCTGTATTTGAAATTTAGATCACCCCCTCCCCCATGTAATTATTCATTAGACTTACTAACACACATTTTTCAAACTATTAAGAATTCCAAAATGCACAGGTGGGACTGGTAGAGAGCACAGGGGATAAAGATAAGTTTGATGCACAGGGAAGCAAAAGAATATAGGAAAACATTAGCTTTTATTATACAATCGATCACTAAAAATGTGCAGGCATGTCAAGGTTATCTTTATTTTGTTATAATACAAAGAAATAGATATGAACCCAATACATCTCCACTTTGACTACTGAAATAAGAAAAAGTGCTGAAAGAAGAAGTGTGAGCGGGAAGATCAGCAATGTTAGAGCCAGAAGGAAATGAGAACCACTCCTGTGATAACTCCCTTATGTTTTAGGTCAGGAGACAGATCCAGGGGATCGAGGGCCTTGACCAAGGCAACTGGGTTACTTAGCAGGAGTTCCCTTGGAGCCAGCAGCAGTTTATCTCTTTCTTTTAAATAGACATCTATTAGGAATAGCATACAGATCAGGCAGAGTTCTTGATTGGACATTTTCTGAGAATTAGACATGCATTAGATGTGTTCTTAGAATTCTCATGAAGGAGATTCTGCTGGTGCTGAGTATCTGCTCCAGTTATGCATTCTGTAATCGAGAATCATCACAAGATGGGTTTGGGGAAGACTGGAACCACTGGGTCTGAGCTAAAACCCCATTGATCACCAACCTTCACAAGCCCTGCTGGTGCTTTGACACATGGAGCTAAAGACAGAGTCTCAGACTCAAGGTCCCACTAACCTTTCCTCATTTCTCCCTGGAGTGCAAGAAGGGTTCTGTCTCAGAAGTTATTTGTCTGATTAAGAAAAGAGATACAATTGCCTTAACTCCTTTCCTAGGATGATCTCACCAAATAACCAGGAAAGATGAACCACTACTGTATTTTGGAGGGTGACTCTGGGAGGTCAACTGGGAAACTCTTTGCTCACAGTGCTGTTGGGATGGTCACCTTTCCCTAACTTGCCACTACCTTCCCTGCTTCCCTTTCTCCTATGAACAAGACAGTTAAGCTTCAAACATTCTTTCCTTTGAGTTTTATATGTTGTGTGCACATTGCTTTGTTTTTCTCTTGCTAACGTGGGAGTACTTGATTATTGGAATGTTGGCCTTGATCCTTTATGATTGACAGGAAAGCATGGCCCCCTTTTCCTCCCTATTGTCCCTTCTCTGTCAGTGATGAAGAGATGAAGTCTCCTGAACCCAGTGTCATGTCAGAGCCAATACTCAGTAATGTCTTTAAATCTGATTATTTCTATGGTCCTGGTAAAAGGTCATAATAAATATTCAGTGGTATCCTAGTGACTTTATTGGAATTGTATGGATTTAAAAAAATAAATAAAAAGTTTGCATTTGTAGAAAAAAGTAGCTTCTAATAGGGTAAAGATAGATTTCATGCCATGGGTTGAGTTAAATTCTACAGGAGCAGAACAAAAAGATGGGAGAAGTCTGGGGAAAGCTAATAGGCAATGGGGAGAAATGTCAAAAAGAAGGGAAGATTTATTCATTTACCCAGGACACCTTATTAGTTCTCAGAGCTGCTGGGGATCCGCTTGCTCCAAAGCAGGCATAAATATCACAGCCCTAGAAGTGACCATTTTTATATGTTGACATAGAGAATGTGGTTTGCCAGGATCTGAGGAGACAGCCAGAATCTAGTGATGAGCCTGCTCTGCAAAAGCCACCACCTCCCAAAACCTAGGCTCTAGACACTTCTGATCAGACAGAGGAAATACTACTCTGTCACATTTTCACAAACGCCCTCTCTTGGGAATTCTTATGTTTCTCTGCAGTACTTGGCCATCAGTGATTCTCATAAATATTCAGAGAATACAAACATGGATAGATATATGCCCTTATAAATTCACAGGAGTCTTACAAGGGAGCTCACTGCAGGAAAAGCAACACGATTGTTGGAAGTTAATATAATGATTCACAACAGTAGTGTTACACACTGTACACTCACAAGATATGTAACCATGCAAAGGGTCCCCAAAGTCAAAACTGAATAAATGAATATTTAAGAATTCCAGATGCTAAAAATACACCTGAGATCTCATTTTCTTCTTAATCAGAAATTGCTTCAGGGAAGAATCCTCTTTGCCTTCTGGAATCCAACATCAGCCAAGTGAACTTGGCATCTTGGCAGAAATCAAGGATAACCTGACTCTTGCCAATTGTAAACAGAAAAGAGGAAATTTAAATGTAAGAAATACAGAGGAAAAAAGCTGCCTACCTGTTGCTCTGAACTAAGCAAGACTTATGCTATTTAAATTTCAGTGGGTAGTGCCATAGTAGAATTGGAATCCATTCAAATTTTTTTGTTCAAATCCATGCCCACCATTTCAAGCTCAATCGAGTGGATGTAAAACACTTCCAGAGAACAGAATTAAAACCTATTAAACTTTCCCATTACAACTAGATTTCATTTAAAGTATGTCACCATTTCCCCATCATTTCTGAATTGCTTATAACTTCACACTCCTTCCAAAACCATAGCACCATGCATTCTGGATATGAGATTTGGGTTTGCAGTTATATCTTCTTCCTTAGCCTTTTTAAGGTTATCAGACATACTACCTTATATTCAAAGCAAACTGGGAATCTCAAACTAATTTTCTGTCAGTGGTTCAGTGAATGGACTTCTGATTTCTGTTGATTATTGAATTGCTTCAGGGATGGATCTAAAATGTAAGCACTGACCCTTAAATGTCAATCATAAAATTCTGAGTCCAAAATTCTGAAGCAATTTCATTGTTTACAATATATTTCTGGCAGTGTGATAATAAGCAGACTGACCGTTTTATGGATTTGTCTCTCTCCAGAGCAAACTTAAAAGAAGCCTTAGTCAAGCTTACATTGGTTTATTGAGTGCATGAAAGCTGGATGCTACTCTTGTTTTCTCCTGTTACTAGATATTTTTGGCTTTATATATCTGACCCATGTTTTCAAATTGACAGTTTTTCTTAGTGATATTAAATATGTCTTTTTTAGCTAACTCTTACGCAATGGGTCAAGTAGAAACCAATGAGAAAATTTTACACTAAAAATTATTTGTTTCTAAGCATATTTCATATTATAAGAAGCACAAAATTATATAAGCCTAATTTATATATGTTAACCATTCACAATGAATTGGTCATAAAAGTAATTTGAAAGCTGTCCATAGGACCATGAAATATATAAGTCCTTACGTCTATTGCTGTTTTTAATTTTATTCGCAAACAACTATTAATTGGGACTTTACCCAGAGGGCACTTGATAAGCATCCTAGAATTCTACATTTATCATTATGATGTTTTTATTAAGAGTGTGTTTAGGTGTTTTCCACAAGTACTGGGCTCAGGACATAGCCACAGCATGGGAAGGCGGGTAGTTTCCCACTGTATTGCTCTTCTCAAATAAATCTAAACCACTCTAATATCAATTTCTGCCTTTCTTAATTTTTTGAAAAATTAATGAAGAAAATTCTCTTTCCATCAAGAATCTTTACTAAATATGTAACCAGCAGCCACCCACATAGCCATTAAATGTCATTTGAATAGAAGAAAATGACATTTGCACATGATAGATTTTGTTCTTTCCCTGATATGAGGCCAAACAAATGGAAAGTTTCTTGAGAAATAACTGTCAATGTCAGTGAGGTTAACTCTACCCCCACATTCTTCTTTACTGGCTTTTAAATATCACAAACACTTTGGAAAACAATTTTGCACTATGGGTCACATAGATGGGTAACCCAAGTGAGTTTTAAGAGAAGCAACTGAATGGAAGTTTAATAACTAACCTGTAAAGTAAATTTATTTAACAATGGAAAAAAGCCAGAATATTACATTATACTACAATTGAACTACATTATCATTAAAATACTGCATGATGAAGTTTTGCAAAAATATGTCACCATGACCGAGGACAATCATACACTTTTCTCTCCACGAAATGAGATGGTGGTTTCTCATGGGCACTCTGAAAAGACAAGACTTCCATGACTACGGAGGGGGTGTTTAACATATGTATAAGAGAAAAGGTATGCCAGTGATTTCTATACAGATATTTCTAATTTGATATTTTCAAATTGGGCTAACAAAGTCTTTCCTATAATGGCCAAGGAAAGCACAAGACAAGCCCAGGAGATGCAATGATATGTCCCCTTAGTGCTACCATCACAGATCATGGTATAGTTGGTTGAGGGCGAAATAATATACTCTATATCTACCATCATGAGAGTTTTAGCCAGGACCTGTAGAGAGCACAAAACGGGGGCAACTTAGACAGCTGAGGAACAAGACATGTTCTAGAAGCACCTGCAGGGATCGAGGGTTAGGGAATCCAATGGAGAGTTGAATAAACTGGAAGTTTAGCTCAGTTGGAAGCTTAGTGCAAAGCCAGAAATGTGGCTAGAAATGTGCATAAAGAGTTAGGTATAGGCCATATCATGAAGGACCTTGCCAGCAAAATTATGGAGTATGGTTTTGTCCTGAGGACCACTGAGGGATCAGAAGGATTCCATGTTTGACAGCTTTGATCTTCCTGACTGTGAGGGGCTTGTGGAGCATTCAAGCACCTACACCCAGGAAGCAGATGGCTACAGAGGTTGAGAAAGATTGGATTTCTGAGGATGGGATTGCACAGGGGATGTACAATGAATGAGATGAAAAGAGGGCTGAGGGGAGAACTCTGGGGACACTGATGCTTAAGGAATGGGAACAGGAATCAAAGTTAGACTGAAGAGGAAAGGGAGTGAAGTCAGAGGAGCAAAACTGGAAGAGTCTGTTCACATGGAGGGCAAGGGAAGCTGGCATGGGTGAGGTCGTCAGGATTTGGTGCTGCAGAGAAATCCAAAGACGAGGCCTGGGGAGGATGCATAGCATTCAGTGGTGGGGAAGTTCTTGGGAAAAACAGGACCAGTGGTTGATGGGGACCAACTATAGGAATAAGGTAAGGTAAGTGGAGAGAGTAATGAAATGGAGGTGGTGGTCACACAAAAATGTTTTAAAGAAGTTGAAGAGGAGGGAAGGGATCCATGGGGGCAACAGGGAAGTAGTGGTTGAAAGAATTGATGAGTTATACTTTATTTTTAGATAGGGGAGATTGAACTGTTTTTAAATATAGATACAAGGAAGCAGCAGAGATATAAAAAGATACAGGAGAAGAGAATAAACAGAGGATAAGTTGGATCACTGAAGGGGTAAAGACCTTGGAAGCCAAATGGGAGGAGGAGGAGAGGGAAAAGGAGCAGGAGGTTGAGGAGGAGCAGGGAGAGGGGAAGGAGGAAGTAACTGGAGGAAGAGGAAGAATGGAGGTAGAAGTCGGTAGTCTACATAGTAGTAGCAGGAAGTTCTGGGAGTTTTAACTTTGATGCTCTCATCTCTTTTCTATGGAGGAGGAGGAGAAGCCATCTTCATGGAGACACCAGGAGAGATGTTCTTGAAGAGAGGAAGAGGAGAGGGTCACTGAGGAGGAAGTAACACATCAGAAATTACTCCTCTAGAAAATAGGGAAGAGAATGTTTAAGAGGGAATATAGGATTTCCAGGCAACATTAAGGTCCCATTAATTTATCTGGGTCTATCACAATCTACAGCTACCACATACAAAAACAGACAGCCAAGGTGATCTTGAAGAATGACTCTATGAAATATAGTATTTTGTGAAGCAGTTTATATAACTTCTTCAAAACTGGAGCAAAACATTCTCACAGGGCTATTCTTAATTCATGAAGTGACCCCAAGAAAAGTAAAAAAAAATCCCTAACACCTTTAATATAGGAGAGTAGGGGATATTGACTGACAAAGTAGGTATTTTAACTGTTGGAAGGATATTGCTCCATTAACATGATAATCATTAATTAAATGATTTCTTCATACTGCAGTAAGCCTATGTAACTGGTATGACTAGTGACCCAAAAGTTTAACTCATGAGAACTGGCAAAATGAAATACCTAGAGGCACAAAGCTCCCAAACAGACCAAGAAGGTAGAGACTACACCAGAGATATGCATAATCCATTGGTTACTCTTACTTTCTGGAATCTCCCTTCCAATTTTTTTCCATTGATCTCTTTACTGGGGTCTCCTGTGTTCCATGTGCTATGATCCTGACCCTCAGGGGGCTGCCAGTAGGGAAGCAGACAAGCATGAAAGCAATGTTCACAGCCGACGTTGACGCACACAATAAGCTAAAAGGTTTAGAAATAGAAAGAGCACACCAGTGATTTATTCTCTGTGTTTGATTAGCACAAAAAAATTATTTTCAACCCCATATATGAAAGACCACAAAACTTCTAGTATTCTGCAACTTAGGGAAAAATAACAGGAAGACATTTAATGAAAATTGAAGTTCTTTTATTTAAAAATGCCTCACATTTCCAGGTATCTGCTTTAATTTGTGATGAATTAGATACTATGCAACTTCCCAACAAAACTTTCAGTAGCTTGATTTCCTCTTGAGAGTTAGTTTGGAAAGAAAGCTACAGAGTGAGGAGTGAGTTGTTCCCAAAGACCGTGGCTGTGTAACAGTGAAATTTCTTCTGAAACTGGGGCCCGATCAGACTAATCATAATAGGTTCTTTGAGCACAGATTTTTCAGCTGGAGAAGCAAGACCAACTTCTTGCTTCTGGTGAGGCATCTGGTTGCTAGACTTACAAAGGCTTTGGGACAGTTATGTTCAGGTCACTTCAGGAAATCTACAAATAATTCAAAGTATCTTGAGTTCTCTTGGGTCTCAAGGGGAAGGAAGAAAGGAAGAGGAAAAGAAGCCTGGATGAGAAGAAGAGGAAATTTTGCATAGAAAAGATGGTTCTCAGGAATCGTGTTTTAGTGCCAGCTTTGTGGCTATGCAAATTTATACCTTTTAGCTGCTTCTCTGTAAAAGGAGGAAGCTAGGGCCAGCTGATGCTTTGGATTTAAAAGAGTTTATTTTTATTAGGAAAATTAGAGTTTGGACTAGGTGGTATTACATACTGAATCAATACTTGCTAACAGGACTTAACTTGCCTATTGCTGTGAATAATTTAGTGAGTGAGGGCTTTACACTCATACTGGAAGTCCACACTAATGACCTGGTAATTATTTTAATCGATTTTCAATGAACTGCTAACTACTCTGTTGGCATACCAATAAAGAAAGAAACACTGTGATAACAGATTCTGTGTCTGATGGTTATATCTTTCTGCTATAATTCTGCATGGAAATCAGTGTACCCAAATAAATATTTCTGTGTATGTTTTCCTAGAATTACCACTGAACATATGTGGTGTTTAAGAAGTCCTAGTCTGGATTCAACTGAGCAAAGAAAAAGATAATAATATGGCATACAGAGTTTTAAGTATGAGGGAATATTGTAGCATATGTAATTTCTTCCCAACATAGAAACTCTCAAACATGTGAACAAAGAGATTATACAACGATATTCCAGGAGAATCATGTGTGAGAGCAAAACCTTAGAAACAATTTTAATGTGCATCAACTGGAGATGGACGTATATTTGTAGCATATCCATATAAGGAAGTATTAATCTAGCAGGTGAATGAATTAGAACTACCCGTATCAATATAGACAAATTTCAAAAACCCGCTGCTGAATACAAAAGCAAGTAGCAAAAGAATATATGCAAATGGAATGAAAAAGCAATACGTGAATGTGTTAAAAATTATAGAGACATAGATAGGAATGTGATGACAAATTTAGGATTGGTGACTATCCCGGGAAGGAAAAAAAGTATGGAAACAGGAGAAGAAAAGAAACCAGAATCTGGAGTGCTTAATCCACTTGTTCAAGGATACAAAACAGATTAGAAGTTAGTAGCTTTACCTCAGAACTTTCCAGTACAAAATACCACCTCCAAAATGGAAAGCTTCTAAGACTTTGCTAATATCTCCTTTAGACACAAAATGCTAGCTAGCCGCATGAAATTTAACAGAATAAGAGACTTTAAAAGGTTATCTTATCTGAGTCCTCATTTAAGTTTTGAATTTTCCTTACAATATGTCTACTAATTGATGATCTAGACTTTGTTAAAAACAAAATATAACAAATAGAAAAATTAACCTCTCTGGGTAACATATTTTCTATTTTATTATTGTTCTCAAAGTCTTTGATCATTTCATCCTTTTCTCTTTTTTGTGAGTTTTTAAAAATTAACATGTAAGAATTGTTCATACTTGTGAGATAGTGATATTTCAATACAATTATATGATGTGTACAGATCAATCCAGGGTTATTAGCATTTCCATCTCTTTATTTCATTATGTGTGGGTCCTTTGAGCTCCTCTCTTCTACATCTTCATAAAACATGTATCTGTTATTGGAACTCTAGTCACACTTCTGTGATGTTGAAAACAAGAACTCATTCTTCCTAGCTAACTGTATTTTAGTACCTGTTATCCATCTCTCCCCACCTCTCCCAACCTTCAGTAATCACTAAGTCACATTCTTCTATACTGAGAGCAACATTTTTGGCCTCTGCATTCAAGACAGTTCATAAGGAACTGTCTTTCTGTGTCTGGCTTACTTCATTTAACATAAGGTACTCTAGAGTCCATCCACTTTGCCACAAATGGTAGAATTTCATTCATTTTATGGTTGAGTAACACTCCATTGTGCAAGTATACCACATTTTCTTTCAGGTAACACATTTGTGATCTCAAAGGAGGTATTTCAGGATACCTCCTTACTAAACTAAATACTTTGATTTCTGAAAAATCCAGAGGTAAACACCAGCTTCACTGTCCCTCTTAACTTAGCTTTTAGTGTGCTTCATTCATGTGGCTAAGATTTACTGAGCATCTACTAGTTCCAGGCACTGCATTAGGTGCTAGGGCATGGTAGTGAATAGGTTGTAGTGTAAAATAAAATATAAACAGTGATGGCAACTCTTCTGTGCCATTTGATCCTTTAGTCTCTATCGTAAAGGATGAATAGACATGATGGGTTCCATATGGAGGGCCCTCTGAAATTCAATAACTCCTCTCTGAGAAAGGTGACTGCTCACTGATATTGGGGGAAAAAATTAAGAAAGAGCAGGAACTGCGTGGGACCTTTGAAGAAGTAGTTCCAGGAACCTAAACACTTGCTGGGTTTACTCTATCACTGCCCCTCTTTTCCTTTCTGATTTTCTTCTCCACTCTCTACAAGCCTAGCACCTTCAGCCACTCTGGTCTACACAGTGGAAAACAGCCACGCAAGTTTCTGAGTATTACATCATACAGTCCAGAGAGTCAGACCCATACTCCAGGTCTTAAAAACCAAAGCCCCAAGAAAGAGAATCATTCACTGGCCAAGTTTAGCTCAGTCACACAATTCCTGGACTCCTAAATCATTGTGAGCAACAGTGTACAGTAACATACTAATAATGATGGGTCTACTATTGGTCAGACACCTGTCAATGGACCAAATGAAGGGTTACTTTGTAATATTGCAGTGTTGGGTACAATTTAGTCGACTGTGTGGGAGAAAAGGAGCAGCCAGCAAAAGAAATGGAGGAATTGGGGACAGCAGCCTGAGAAGAGTAAGGGCTGGTCTGAGGCAACAATGTGACTCTGCGTGTGTGCTCCACATACAGGTAGAGATCTAATGCATTCAATTAAAATGCATTAATAGATCTTCAAAATTTATTTAAAAGTTGCTAATAACAAGAAAAAATCATTCTTGCCAGACCCAGACAAAATGAAAGCTGAGAAATAATGAAGAAGGGCTCATGCTTACCTAAGTACTGTCCCAAAAGACTTTGTGAAACCCCACAAACTTTGCAGAGCTTTCAAATGCACATAGTTCTGTGACAAAGTTTACCTTTAACATTCTCTAACTGTAGCAGTTCAGATGAGATTCTCTAGACAGAACATTGACTCAGCAATCAACCCACCAATGAACTGATGCCAATTTCTAACTCTGGGTTTGAAGACCAATGTATCCAAGTAGCTTATGTGAATTTCCCCCTTTCTGCTGGTAAAAACTTCTCTTGCAATCAACCTCCTTGAATACACACATAGTTTGTTATGACACCTGTATTCCCACTACAATGCTATTCCTGAATAAGTTCAATTAATCATTTGAATTCTCTCTCTCTCTCTCTCTCTCTCTCTCTCTCTCTTCTCTCTTTCTCTCTCTGTCTAGTCGTTATTTGGTTTGACAAAGGGATCAACTCTCCTTCAGAGTTTGGCTACTGAACATTACTCAATGTAAGGAGACTTTAAGCAACTTGAAACTATTATACCTTCCTTTCTGGGATATGAGGCAAAAGCAGGTTACAATATTGACCTTTCCAGAGATTCAGACACCTGGGGTAGAGAGTGAAGACAGAGTCCACAGGGATCATCAAGGTACAGGGGACTGAGTGAGTAAGAATCAACAGTGAAAAGTGAATGTGTCTGATGCATAGCAAAATAAGGATTGGAATCAGCACCCGGATGCAGGAGGAAGCTTCAGGAGCCCTGCAGAACAGCACACAAGTTCTCCACCCTTAGGAAGCTTCCATGTCACTGGGTGATACAGATCATATGCAAGCAAACAAAAAGTGATTAGAGATTGGAACAAATGCCATAAAGTAAATTAAAAAAAAAAACAAAAACAATAACAAGACAGGTGCAGTGAGAGAAAAGATCTGGAGATTTCTACTCCTCATAGGTTGGTGACATTTCAACTACAGCCTATAGGATTAGAAAAAGCCAGCAATGGAAACAGCCCAGGAAATGTGCTCCAGGAAGAACAGCTAACACAAAGGCCCTGATGTAGGGACAGTAGCATACAAGGCAGATGTGCTGTGGCAGCATCCAAGGAGGTAGAAGCATGTGCTCACTTGATTAGAAAATGGTTGCCTTCCTGGCTAAACCAGGGGGAAGTAATTCAAAGGAGTGACTTTTTCAAGAAAAGCAATTTTATTCCTCTGGGACTATGATTGACAGCAAACATAATGTCTTCCCATGTTAAAAGTGGCTTTGTTCTGATTCAGGTATACAAAGATACCCTGAAAGAAAATATAATTTCACTACAACAACATCACAATCAGGATGAACAGCCTAATTTTGGAGGAAAAGAATGTATTCTTTCATCAAGAGAGGCTCATGAACAAAGAAGGTACCAGTGTAGTCTAGAAACAATTCTTCATGCCAAAAATAAACTTCAATGTAGAGAGAGAAAGAACAAACTTAGTTTGAAAAAGAAAGCAAGACAGACTCTCCCTAGAAAACCCAAGAAGCAGAGAAGACAGTTTGCTTGTGAAAAATTGGTCAATTGTCTGAGAGAAAGCAATAAGGCTGACTTCCTTTGCCTGAAACCATGAGCATACAGCTACAACTTTTTGCTTTCATATTTACAAAAACATAGGAGGGTTGTTATGGTTTAGATATGTGACATTCCCCAAAAGTTCATGCGTGGAATAATGCAAAATATGTTAGAGAGTAAAATAACTAGATTATGAGGGGTCTATCCTAATCAGTGGATTGATCCACTTTGATGAATTAAGTGGGTGGTAACAAAGGCAAGTATGGCATGGCTGAAGGAGGTGGTCACTGGAGGTGTACTCTGGAAGGGTCTTCTTCCCTGTGGCCCTTTCTCTCTTCTCTCTCTCTGTTTCCCAGCTGCCTTCAGGTGATCAGCACTCTTTGATCATACCCTTCCACCATGATGTTCAGCCTCACCTTGGACCTTGAGTAATGCAGTTGACTGAACATGAACTGAACCTCTGACATTGTGAGCCAAAATAAAATTTTCCTTCTCAAAATTGTTGTGCTCAGGTCTTCTGGTCACACCAACACAAAGTTGAATGAAACAGGGTTAAAATACAACTGAAACCCTGATGTTTGTGTACTTTTGAAAAAGTAAAACAGAAAAGTAGCCATCACTTGGGATACAACCTTGATGTTACTTCTCAGGTAAAGCATATTTGGGGGCAGAATCTCATAGAACTTGAATTGGTGAGATTGGTGACATAAATCTTCTTGTTATTTCTTTATTTACTTTTGGTACTGGGGATTGAACTCAGAGATGCTATATCACTGAGTTACATCCCCAGATATTTTTATTTATTTATTTTTTTATTTTGAGACAGGATCCCATTAAATTGCTTAGGGCCTTACTGAATTTCTGAGGCTGGCCTTGAACTTGAAATCCTCCTGCCTTAGCCTCCTGAGTCACAGGGAATACAGGTGTGTACCATCACACCCAGTGTGACATGACTTTTAAGAAAATGTGATTATAGTTTTGACTCAACCATTTCTTCATTTATTCCCTAGATCATTTTGTTTTGTCTTGTTTGCTAGTGCTGGGGATTGAACTTGGTCTCATGCATGCTAAGCACATGCTCACCACTGAGCTACACCCCCAGACCAAAGTGGAAGTATAACTATATGATTCTTTAATAGGCCATCAATGATAACTCATAGTAAAATAATTGACTTCATGTATTAATGCTTAATCATAAACTAAATTCACATATCAGTACTTATTTGGTGCAAATCAGAAAGAAACTGTTAGAAATCACAAAAGATGTCTACTTAAAGATGAAAGAAAGTCAGAGTTTCTGAGTTCAAAGTATATCTACACAAATGTTATTAATAAATAGCTAAAGTTATTGGTCCTGAATAAAAATGCTTAGAGATTATTCAGAAAGATTTTTATACCATTATAATATAGAATACTGCTAGGGAAATGCTTTAGTTTAAAATGGCTGAGACCAAATTTAGTTCTGGAACATCTTAGAAATAATATAAGCTATTAGATGAACTCTAAGTTAAGTTTTACTGTTTTGTGTTTTTTAAAAACATGCATATCACTAATTGATAGTAAATTTTATTAGATATTCTTCTTTCTAACACAGATTACATACAAGATTAATACACATCACATTGTGAAAGAATGTAGAATAAATGTATGGTTTAATCAAGGGTGACCTTCATTGTGTTTTTCCTGGTTAAAAAATCTGAGGTTTTATCCTCCATGAAAATGATCGAGCTCTGTTACAGGGGAAGGGTGAGCCTCATGAAGTGTCACAGATACAGGTAAGTAAGTGAGAAGAGATTAAGGATGCAGATCCTATGAATTAATATACAGATCTTTCTAAGGAGGTTGCTGTAGTCCACTGGATGCCTTGGGGGTTTCTGTAGTCCCGTGTTGAATTCTTTGTCCCTGGAAATTTTCAAATTATCTATATAGACATTCGGTGGGGAAGTTGGATAACTAACAAAACATTATTTATTCACCCACACAACTATAACATCATGCACCTATCACATATTAGGCTCCATGCTATGGAAAGGGGATGCTGAGGTCAGTCTGCCCGACTAGGTCCCTGTCCTTATGGAGTTAATAAGACAGAGAGGGATATGGACAATAAATGGTCAACAAGTAACTGAATGAACGGGTACTGACTGTTATGGTTTTTGTGAAGGGAATGAAGAAGTGAAGGGAGAGTTGCGGGGGGACTTTATCTGTAAGGGTGAATAAGGGAAATGACATTTGAGCTAAGCATTAACAGGTGAGAGATGGGAGGAGGGAGATGAGCACCCCAGGCCTGACCCTGGGGCACAGAATCAGTAAAGGGTTTGGTTTGATAGAGGAAGAGACATGGCAATGAAGCTAGAGTCCTTTCTACTCTGTGGCTATGGGGAGATATTTTGTTAAAAAAATAATATGATATCATTAAAAAGACCTAAACAGGAGAGGGATGGAACTGGATTTATATTTTTAAAAGAACAAGTAATGACTGAGTTCACTTTCCATTGCTATAACTTAACACCACAGACTGGGTAATTAATAAAGAATGAAGGTTTATTCAACTTATTTTTCTAAAAAATGGAAAGTTCAAGATCAGGCAACTGCATGTGATGAGGTTATTCTTGCTGGGGAAACTTCTCTGTGGAGTCTCAAGCGGCACAAGCATCACAGGAATGTCCTAGTTCAGGTCTCTCTTCTCCATATAAAGGCACTGCCCTGCTGAACTAGGGTCCCATCCTTATGGCCTTGTTTATCTTTAATTACCTTCTTCCAAAGGTAATTAATACCATATATTACCTCCAAATACCATAGATTCAGTTCTATCATCTTCATAGCTCATGTGGAGATTAAATCTCATCACAAGTCTCCATGGAGACATTCAGACACAGAGGGTGTACACAAAAGGATCCTTGAATTCTTTTCCAGATCTGAGATTCTAACTCCATCATGATAAGTTCTTAGCTCTATCTTACTGCAAATATAAAATAGTTACACCCCCATGCACTTTGATCCTTGTTCTATTTGTCAGCAAGATTCTGCCTACAGAAAGAGAACCAAATGGCAAATGTGAACAGTAGCTAGGGGGAGGGAGAGCTATTTTTGTGATTTATTCTGAATTTGTCCTCCTGGCCTGGACACCCTGTCCCCAACTCCCACCCCAGTCCTTTCTGCGTTTCTACCTGGACAGCAGTTCTATCACTGACAAATGACTGGGATCTTTAATTTGGTCCCAACTCATTATTTTTCCCCCAAATGGAGGGCTTGCATTTTTTCTGTAACCCTAGACAATCCTCTTCTACCAACACACTGGACAGCACTCAGGGCCATTTTCTCCCTTACTATTCAGGAGACTATATTCTCCTTGAAAAATGAGATCATGTCTGTCTCACCAGTATATCCTGACATTCACCACAGAGCTCGGCATCTCTAATTGCTAAGTCTTCAAGACATACTGTTGGGATCATGGGCGCCTGACTTTGGAAGCAGCATGAAGAGATGTGAGATGTTACAGGACAATGACCTACTCTCTGCACTTAATCCTATCATTCTCCTTCTGGCTTCTGTATTGGGAACCAGAATGGCATTGGGCCAGTTAGGTTGCATTTTAACCTGAGCAGGAACTGAGACATTTTCCTTTTTTTTATTTCTTAATAGGTCAAGGCCCAAGCTTGGGCATGATTTAGTATTTCTGAATTATGACTGAGTCTTAATATGAGAACTCAGAACAAGCTCTGCATCATTTCTAGGATGACCATGCCAGTGGCATTCCTTGTACGCACCATACTGAACGCTTTTGCAAGTATTGGCTCCTTTAATCTTCAGTGCAACCCTATGTGGAAAATATTATTAACTTCATTTCGTAGATGAGGAAACTGAGGCTTAGAAAGGATAAGATATTTGCTCAGTCACAAAGCTAACAACTAGACCATCTGAGCTCTTCATATCTGTCTGAATGGAAAACATGTATTCTTAAATATTACAAAAAAGTTTTTGAAATAAAATTCATAATGACCTTGATTCACAGAGAACTAAGAAATGAATTATTTAACTCTTTATCAAAAATAGGTAGTATTAAGGAATCCAATTGCACAACTGTACAGATTTTAATTTCTCTTCCATACATTTTCCACTTCACCTATGAAAGTATGTCTCTTCATAATCTCTATTTGCATATCAGAGCATTTTAAAGATTTATTTTGGAATTCTGAAACATTTTATTTTAATAGAAAAAAGCCCAGGAAATCCAATGATTCTTAGAAAATAGTCCATATCTTAGATTCTAAAAGCCTTAAATAAGATATGATAAGAACCTAAAAGTTATCACATGTAACTGAAATGTACATTGGATCAAAACCATTCTAATCCTAAATCTTGCATTATTTATAGGAAGTTTCAGGAGCTGAAACCAGCTCATTTGACAAGTTTCTTTGCATGACAGTTCTTAGATATCTAAAAGAGAGATTTTTCAATTTTTAATTTAACATCGAAGCACACATTCTTATATTTTATGTTTAAAAACAGATTGCCTTTAAAAATGTCTGATGCTCCTGGTGTTATTTAAAACATATACAAAATATGGAGCTACCTCTAAATCTAGGAAACTATATAATATACCACAAGGTCCTGGCCTGCTGTGGGGCAGAGTTCAGGCAGAAGTCTTCATGAAGAATAATATAGATTTTCTTCAGTTACAATATGAAACTTCAGTTAAAGGTTTATGCTAATTGTCACTAGTAGCTTGGGAATCATCACATATAGCTCATTTAAATATATTAAGAATCCAACAAAGTGCTTCTGGAAAACTACAGATAAAATTAAGAGGATAAATGGTAAATGTTTTACCAGCCAATCTTAGCCAAGGACCATAATTTTCCAAAGTTTGCAGAAACAATGAACTTAAATTAAGATTCCAAATTGCAGCCGAGGTTACACATTTATGTATTGTATGTTGCTTAATTTACCAATTTCAGTGATTTTAAAACATCTGCACTTATACTGTTACACTTATTCTGTCTCCTTATCCACTGTTTCAATAAGGAAACTCAGCATTCACTGAAATAGGAAGGAAGTCACCGGTAGGAAGACCTGGGTGTGGGTCACACCAAAAATTCTCAGCTTTGTACTTATAGTCACATCATTTGAACCCTTCTATTCCTTCATCTGTACTATAGATGGGTAGAAAATCTCAGAGGTGAGCATAAGGTACAAGCAAGAGCCTCATAGTGGAACAACCCAGGTTCAAATGTGGGCTTTCCCTCTGCACCAAGGCCTACTGCTGTGAGGTCTCTAGTAAGCTCCTTACCCCACTGAGGCCTCAGTTTTCTTAGCTAACATTAGAATATCACCCATCTAGCAAAATATCATGAGAATTAGAGAAAATTTATGAAAACGTTTAGTATGTATTAAGTTCTCAATAAATAGTAGGTATTGATGCCTATGGATATATTTTGTAGACTATATTCTACTTTAATGTGCATTATTGTATGATTTGACTGTTTCCTCAGATGTCAGTTTCTTCCTGACAGACAAACCACATTTCTCCCACATGTCAGTCTGTACACGTGAACATATTTTCCTTTGTGTAATGGAGTCTTGTGAAACTCTTCTTGTAAATTTGTATGAGACCATGACATTGGCAAGTCTCCTGATATTGAGATCTTTGATTTTTTTCTCCTTTGCGGCATTCCAGTCTGTCTATGGTGAGTTTCAATTAATCTATTCATCGTACACCCACTGGAGGTTACTGTGTGACAGGATCTACATCAGGAGTTATCTTTCAGGAGGAATTAGTCCATATAATTTATCACAGGTGGTTTCATTAACTATTATCAGTTATTATAATAAAATTCTTCAGTAATGTAGAAAAGTTAGTGCAATCTTATATTTCATATAAATTACAATGGGAATTAAAAACACATTTTGACAATGTCATAGATTCTCTAGAAAATAATTATCAGCTATTTCTTTTCACAATTAGAGATGATTAAGAAATAATTCTGTTTTTACTTTATTTTCCTTAATAGTCATTAAACCATAGTCTATTTCTATGAATAAAAACAAGTAAATTTCACAATAGTAGACTGTTTATATATTTCTATAATATTCTACAATATTTCCTTTAATAATACTATATTATTGTAAATACAATCCATTTTAACATTAATTGAATGCCTCCAATGTGCAGCAATTGCTAACTGAATGAAAAAACTACAAGATGAGCATAGCAGGGCTCAGTGAGCTCTTGCCTAAGGACCAAATCTAGTCCACCATCAGCTTTTTGTAAATAAAGTTTTATTGAAACACAGCCAGGTCCATTTGGTTACTTCTCATCTCTGGCTACTTTTGTAATACCTTTGCAGAGATGAGTAGACATGATAGAAATGGTCTGGCTTGCAAAGCCTAGAATATTTTCCATAGTCTTACAGGAAAAGTTTGTTAGCCTCTGCTTTATAGTATAGGTATTAAAGAATTTCTGTGTCAATGTGGAACATCAACACAAAATATTCAAAGAATTAAGAAAAAAACAAGAGAAAGGGAATGTTCTGTACATTTAGCTCTCCCTTAGGCTTATACCTGATGTTTGGTGGACAGCCCAGAGATAGAAGAAGTGCTATAGTTTTGTAAGAAAATTCTCTAAAAGCTATCTATGCTGGGTTGAAGGGACCAAGCTGTTCCCACTGATACAACAAATATTCTAAGTGTTAAGCCTCCAAGCAAATGGTCACTGGAGTTGTATGATCTTTCTTTCTTTTAGGAGATAAGAATTGAACTTTTGTAAGTCATTTTGTTGTTGTTGTTGAAAAAAATTGACCTACTATAATATCACAGCCTATTTAATTGCAAAGGGTCATTGTTACATTATAATTAAAATAGAAAAAAAAAGTCCACCTGTTACCTGTATGTTGCTCTTCCATCCAGACTTGCAAATACATGAAGAGGAGCAGCCCTGCTACTCCAAATATCAGCAGAGAGAGGAAGACTTGCTTGGGGTTCATGACCACTTCAGATGGCTGCCTTTCTCCTCATGTCTGAATCTGAAGACCACATGATTTGTTTTCCCATAAAGCTTTAAAATTTTGGGGTCCTTTGAGGGCTCATTCCATAAAGTAACCTAGAATTTAAAACAAAATCCATATTTACATGACTGATGGCATTTATACCCAACTAGGATAAAAACTTGCAGGATATGGAAAACAGTGAAGACTTCGATGCAGTTATGCTCTCAAGACAGGGAAGAGTGAAGTAGATCTCTCTAGAATGGCAATTTGCTATTGCACACTTTCATCTAGGGAGTGTAGCATCCTACAGTTAATGAGTAACACCCTAATATAAATCAGGTAAACTTTGGCCAGACTTAAGTTCTTTATATTGTAAAGTTTAGGCTTATGTTAGGATTATAAAAGAGAGGAAGACTAATAGTTTGTATTGCCGAAGAACAGGTCTTGAAAAACATGTTTGTAGAATGTAGGAAAATACTTCATGTCATAAAAATATAACTGTTCAAGGTGGTTGCTTCCAGGAGGCAAGTGGATACCAACATCTGTGAATGCTCAAGTCCCTTATAAAAAGTGGCACAGCATTTGCACATAAATTAAGCACATCCTCTGGTATACTTTAAATTATTTCTGGATTACTTATTGTATCTAATACAATATTAATAGTACAAGAATAGTTGTTGTACTTGTATTGCTAAGGGAATAATGCAAAATAAAACGTTCGTACATTTTCAATACAGTCACATTTTTTTCCTTTCCAAATATTTTCAATATCAGCTTGGTTTAATTCACACAGATGAAGGGTTGACTTCATATGAAGTTCCAAAAAAGGGGAGTTTAATCTAACATTTCCTTTTTATACAAAATTAGCAGAATTTCTTAAATTTACATGATGAATTTAAAAACTGTTAAAGGGATAAAAAGGTAAATTTTAAAAGGTCAGCAGTGAAGGACTCCTCCCACAATAGCTCAGAATTACTGAAACCTACCTCAGATTATAGAAATATACCTCAGTAATAGAAGGTTACTTTATTTTTAAAAATACTGAAATGTCTTTCTTTTAGAAAAAAAATTCATTTGATGTAATCTTAAGTTACATCCATTTTTGAGAATCTAATAAAAATGCAAACAACTACCTATAGAAAAATATAAACATACACAAACTCCCATAAAATACCAGTATGTTTGTGCACCTTCAGTGAAACTTAAGTCAAGAAAGTCTGCTCTCAGTCAACCACAGTCACCTGAGTGCTGAGCCTGGCTAATGGGACCAAGTCATGACGGTCTAACAGTGGTCAGAGATCTTGACTCTGTTCCTTGGCTACAGGCCACACCTCCTTTTTAGGAGAGTTGAGTCCATGTTTCCTCAATGTGAAAACATCACACATGTTACTGTGTCTAAAAACTACCTCTTCTATTCCAAATATGCCCAAAATCTTCAAAGAGAATCTTTGAGGGAGAATATTGATTTAATGGGGTTAAGAGGTGTTTGGCAGGGTGTCAGTTAAAAGCTAAAAACTGCCGTGAGAATTTTCTTGACTGGTTAAAGAACAATATTGACCTATTTTTGACAAAACCAATTTTCACACAAATGTTAGGCTGCAACAGTAATATAAAAGGTCAGAATTAGCAATGAATATAACAGGTAATTAGAATGATCTGAATATGAAAAATATTCAACCAACATTTTAGAAGTATGCAGAACAAGAAAAAAAATCACATCACAAATATTCTTTTTAAAATGTTTTCCTTGTAATTTCTTTATATTTTAACTATTATGTGGGCCACAATAAAGAGGTGCGGTCATCGACATCATCTGAAACAGTTTTCCAAAACACTTGGGGTCCCTGGGGAAGGGGTAACTGTTAAGAACTTCACTAGTACTTCTGAGGATTTCAAGTATTTTGAATTTTGATTTGGGTAAGAAAAGAGGTTTTTAAATAAGTAGGAGAAGTGAAAGTATTACCATATTGTTTATTTGATAGGTGAACCTTTGCTCTTGTATAGAATCAAAAATAAAATATGATGGTCTTTCAAGGCATGTACAACAAAAGACAGGTCCCCAGGGAGATTTTAAGTGCTAAGTTTCCAAGACTGAATCCCTAGGGAAGCTGTGGAAAGAAGTCAGTGCGCTCTTCCCTTATGCTGCAGTTAAACCACGAACAGACATAATTCCTGGGTATGGAAGAAGATTCAGATAGGAGGAAGCCATTTCAACAAAATCCACTATGAACAAAGAAATAGTTGTTTACAAGAAGAAAGAGACTTTTACAATCTGTCTACATAATTAAAACTTATCTCAGAAGAGAAAGGAGAGAAGAAAACTCATAAATCAGCACAGAGCCACAAACCTGTGAGAAGGGTGGTGTAAGAGCCAAAAGAAGATTCCTTGGGGGTTTGCAAGAGGAAAATTATTACCTATGATGCTGGAAAAAGATTAAGGATTTGCCCTGCCTTTCTTCAGGAGACGTTGCCATACCCTGACATACCCTCCTGGGTGAGAAGACAGTGGAAAAGCTGTAACTGTTATGATGGCAGATGTGAGTAGGATTGAATGATTAAAGCCACGAGGCAGAAAGGCAATCTGGTGTAAAACGCAGAGATACGTTTGATTTTCTCCCATCTCAGTCCATTAACCCAACGTTGGTGTGAGGAAATGGCTCTCATTAAACAAAGGTGAGGCAGTGGAAGCAGTCGTGTTGCTCTAAGCAAACCTGAGGGTCAGTCGTGATGGGAAAACACACCTATTTGGAGATCATGCATCTGCCTCCAAGCCTGCAGAGAATGTGCAAACTACTGAAGATTGAAATTACTTGGAATAATGCTGTTTTATGTACAAGCATTCTACAGCATTTCTATGGCCAAAGGCTTCCTGGACTTTGTACAACCTCTTCTTCCCACTCACGGACACAGCCTAAGAGGTACTTAGCAGCTCATTGCATTGAATTTGGAGCTCTAATAACAGACTACAGGTAATTGGTGAATAAATGTTATAGTCGTCTTTGTAAAACTGTAGTCCTAAATTCCAAGTGGAGAAGAAGAGACTATTAAAATACTGAAATATAGCATCTACATTTCTCTGTTAAAAGTACATATTTAGTTTTATTTGCATAGCCTATTGATGTATCCCTTGCAATTAGAAAAAGAAATATAAAGATAATTGCTTCACTCCATTATCTTTCTCCAACACTTATAAAATTTATTCTTTTAAATAATCATGGCTATCAACATAGGTATTTGGGGATTTCGGTATAGAGATAAATTACTAGCTAGGGGCAATTTACAGAAAAGGAAATTAGAAGTTACTGAATTTGGCAGAAGTTTCTGATTTTAGGGAGGGAGTGATGGGATTTGGGGGAAAGTTGGGGATCAGACCAAATGATGCTGGCAGTTAGGCATAGAAGAAAGCTGGGACGCCCTCCCTGTTCCCAGGCCTCACCCTCTGAGGAACCTCCACAGTGAGGGCCTTCTCCCTCTCCCATAGCAACTGCACCATTCTCCATCTCTTTCCCACCCTCTGAGCACATAGAGGCCATCAGTGAAGAGGTCCACCAATGCACTACCTTCCCCTGACAAGTGTACTGCCTCTGTTCCCATCCACTCACCTTTGCCTCTGTCTGTTCCGTCCAGCGGAACCGGCGCGGACAAAGGAGACACCACCAATCTTTAGTTGACCAGATTTATTGCATCCTCCCTGTTTTTCTGCCTCCTTAAGGGGTCTTTTTTTCTCCCCACGGTGAAAAACCCATCTGATTTATAGTATGAGATAACTCCTCCCAAGGGTACTTTGGGGGATACAGGGGGCAGGCTGCTTGAGGGGGAGCGGCTGCCTCCAGGAAGGGATTGGTATTCCTTCCCGATATAACTAATTGGGGCGACCGTGTCCTTGATGCTCTTTCTAATTCCTCCCCAGTAAGCCCCTCCTCCTCTTCTTCCTCTTTATGAGAAGTTACACTTAGTTGTTTCTTTATCTCTTCCAGACACATATTTCCTTTTTTTAACTAAAGTTATTATTTTACCTTTTTTAGATGTTAGACATTACTTAATGAGCTGCCACATGGGAAAAGTACCTATAGGTAACGGGGATTGCTTTTCTGCTTTAATAAGATCCTCTTTATCATGTTCCCATTGTGGAATATTTAGGACTCCCTCTTCCAAAAACCAAGGACTAACCTTGGCCAGTGTAGTTACATATGCTGTTACAGTAGATTGTTTTACGGCAGTTCCATTAGCCTTAAGTACATCTTGTATGATTCCTATCATTTGATTTCTAGACACGTGACCCCATCCTGGAGTTACGAGACCTCCCTTCACCGGGGTTATGTGGCCTCCCTTTACCAGGGTTATGCAGACTCCCTTTACCAGGGTTATGTGGCCTCCCTTTACCGGGGTTATGCAGACTCCCTTTACCGGGGTTATTTCCTACAGTTTTCCTATAGCTTACCTAAAGTTACTTAAGTTTTCCTATAGCTTACCTTAAGTTACTTACGTGGGAGGACGCAGAAGAAGGAAGAAGCTCCCTGTCCGTGCCACCACTTGTTCCGTCCAGCGGAACCGGCGCGGAGAAAGGAGACACCACCAATCTTTAGATGATCAGATTTATTGCGTCCTCCCTGTTTTTCTGCCTCCTTTGTTCTGCCCCTATCTCCCTTCTTCTTTCCTCTCCCTCTCTCCTCCCCCAGGCTCCTAGCTTATCAGCCAATTATAGCAAAGCTTTCTCTCACACAGGAGAGCATGCAGAGGAATGTCAGCATAGCACTATATGGATCACGAGCTGTCCACGCGCGGAATGATATTAGATAGCCAATCCTAGAGCCTGGCGTCAACACGTCATAAGTCTCCAAGGAACTAGTAGGCAAGCGACCTTTATGGGTACTTCCTTATTTTGGTACCCAGTGCCCTTTGGCTCATTGCCAGGCGCCATCTTGTCCAAGACGGCCCTCAACATCTGTCTCTGCAGAACAAGAGTCTTCTCTTCTCCCTCCATCCTTCCCAAGTTCCTGCTCCATCACCAGCTCCCCTACTGGGGTCTGATCCCTAATTTCTTTACCCAGGGACTCCTTCCTCTGGAAATCTCCTAGCAAGTCATTGCAGACAAGTTTCTAGACAGGTATTAACCCCGATGGCCTCAAGCACCTCATCTCCCATCTACTTCTCAACCACAGCAGCCCAGAGGGAATGAGAAGAGGTAAGAAGGACTAGACATTGTGGAGGACTTGAAAATTAGCAATTCTCTTTGTTTGTTTGGTTTGGTTCAGTTTTTGCCATTCCGGTTTTCACTTCTATGAATTTCCTTCTTGTATGTCTTCCCTACATTTCTTATTGATGTGTAGTTTTATGTATTTTGGATATGAATTCTTTGTCTTTATTGGTGTGGCAAAGATCTCCCTGTCTGTGACTTTGTCCTCTCTCCCTTCCTTCTTTTCTTCATTCACAAGTGGTGTTGTTTTATTAAGCAAAAGTTTTCAATCTGTTTTATCATTCTTTTTGATTTATCAGTTGGAGTACTGAAGAGAAAACACCTTATACAGTTAAACTCTGGAGAGTTTAATAATGGAATATTTACAAAGATGTGGGCAGGGTCTGGAGAAACCAGCAAGAGATAGAACAAGTACCCAAGGACAAGTAACAGCACCCACTCCTAGAAGGGAAGAAAGAAAAGTGGAGAGCTATTCCTGAAACCTGGAGAGGGCAACTGGGAGGATAACCAGCCCATCCTTAAATTCCTCCTGCCCTTAGACTTGTCAGTGACTCCCATTTGTTATGTACAACTAAAAGCCAGAGGTTCAGGGATCTCTTTGATGCAGTTCTCTCAGAGAGTCTCCCTGGAGAGAAAATGGGAATATCAAGCTACATTTGGGTCACTTATTTTTACTTTTTTTTTTTTTTTTTTTTTTTTTTTTTTGTGGTGCTGGGAATTGAACCCAGAGTCTTGTGCTTGCAAGGCAAGCACTCTACCAACTGAGCTATATCTCTAGCCATGCTTATGATTTTTTGAGATGACATTCCTTGTCTTTAAATCATAAAATTATGTTTTTACATTTCCTTTCAAATTTGAAAGTTCTGCTTTTTGTATCAAATACTTGAATCTACCTGGAATTTAGTTTTGTATACACTATAAGGTATCCATTCAATTGAGATAACATGCACTCAAATCTATTTGATAATGTATTATTTCACTTCTGATATTCAATGTTGATTTTGTTATAGATCGCATTCTTATTTGTGTATGTGTGTACTTGAACATTAGTTCTGCTGGTTCAATATACTCTTACTTTTTAAAAAATCAACTGGGAAATTACATTGTCTATACAATTATCATTTCCTGTTAGTTGTCTAATTTATAGGCACAAAGTTGTTCATAGGATTTTCTTATGGATTCTTAAGATGTCTTTTACATCTATAGGTATATAATCCTAATGCTAGATATTTGTGCTTTTTCTCTTATTTTCTTTGACCACATTTTCTAGAGCTTTTTCTGTTTTATTTAAAAGTATAAAAGTATAACATAATTTCTCTACTATATTTGGGACTCTGCTTATTGGCTTGTGCTTTCATTTTTGTTCTTTTCTTCATTTTTTTTTAAGGAATATTTGTTTTTTCCCAAGTTTTGAATTGAACATTAATTCATGTATTTTAGGTGTTTCTAAACCACAAATGTATTTGAGGCCACTAATTAACCCCAAAACTACTTTTTCATATCACATGTTGTTATATGTAGTATTTTTATTGGCATATACTGGTAAACATTTCATCATTGAAATTGTGATACATCTTTTTTTAAATTACCCCTTTAAGGACTTCCTTCTCCTTCTATTGGACTTATAAAACTTTCTCAAGTTATTCAAACTTCTCTCAGTCTCTCCCCTGCATCTACAGATTTTTTTGTTAGCTAAATAGGACTTTAATTAAAAAAAACTTTCATAACTGCAAATTTTCTAAAAAGTTTAGAATGTTCATAAGAATTTAAGCACCATTTTAAGCACCACTGAATACTGTTCCTCTTATCCTGATCACATTTGATGTTTCCAATTATACTTATATTAAAGGAAAACTGGTTACAACTATTTACTGTTATGGTTTGGATATGCAGTGACCCCCAGAAGCTCCTGTGTTAATGCAGGAGGTGAATGATTATGAGAGCTGTAACATAGTCAGTGGATTAATCCATTTGATGGGTTAATAATTGAATGGATTACTATGTGGTAACTGTTAGGTAGGTGGGACTGGCTGGAGGAAGTGGGTCACTGGGAGCATGTTTTGGGGATTATACATTTTGACCCTGACTCCTCCCACTCTCTGCTTCCTGGCTAAAAGTGAGGTGGGCAGCTTTCATTCAGCTTGCCCTTCTCTGATGATCTTCCTCACCTCGGGCCCAGAGCAGTGGAGGCAGCTGAACATGAATGGAACTTCTGAAACTGTGAGTGCAAAATAAACTTTTCCTCCTTGAAATTATTCTGGTCAAATGTTTTGGTCACAGTGATAAAAAAAAAAAAAAAACAACTTTTTTTTTTTTTTTTTTTGGTGTGAGGCATTGAACCCAGGACCTCCTGCGTGCTAAGCATGTATTCTGCCACTGAGCTACACCCTCAGCCCAACCTTGAGTTACTACTTATTATTTCATTTATTTACTATTTTAGAAGCTAAGTAGATCTGCTGTAATCCATTTTATTACTACATTCTATTACTAAGGAGTGAGGCCATGAGGTTTCTAGTTTCTGCCACTAACTACCAGCGTGACCACTAGCAGTTCATCATAATCACTATAATTCCTGAAATTCCACAAGCATGTCTATATGTTTCACCCATTCCTCCCACAAGTTTTTTTTAAAACTTTCATTTTGAAATAATTTTAGATTCATTTAGATGTGAAAATAGTAGACTCCTGAATACCTGTACCCAGCTTCCTCCAATGATTAACATCTTACATATTCACAGTGCAATTATTAAGATCTGGAATTTAACAGAGGTAGAAGGCAGAATAATGACCCCACCCCAAAAGGTCCATCTTCTAATCACTGTGGCCTCTAAATACATCACTATATATGGTGAAGAAGAACTGAGGTGGCAGATGGAAAGAAGTTGCCTAAACATATTATTATTCTGAATTGTCTGGTAGGCCCCATCTCAGCCCAAGGGTCCTGAAGACTGGAAGAGGGAAACAGAAGAGGAGTCCACAGTAGGGGGATATGAGAAGGTCTGTTCACCTTCGTTATTTTTGGAGATGGGAGAAGGGAACCATGAGTCAAAAAAATCCAGGGTTCCTAGAAGTTGGAAAGGACAAGAAATGATCCCACTCAGAGCCAAGAAAAGAACCCGGCTCTGCTAAAGCTTGATTTTTAACTCGTATCTTACTTCTGACCTACAGAATTATAGAACCATAAATTTGTGTAGTTTTTTGGTCACCAAATTTGTGATCATTTGTTTTAGCAGGAAACAAAAAAGAGAAAAAGAAACTAACACAGTACAATACCATTACGAAATATCATTTTGAAGGAAGACGGTTAAAATTGCTATTAATGGATGGAATAATGAATATTTTTCAAATGACTTTTCAGGTTTAGTGTTTCATGGTCTCTTCCTGTAATTGCTTAACTGTTCAGTGTGTTTTGTCATACTGACACAGAAATACATTTCTTTACTAGACACTAATTTGTAGGTGCTTTCTTATATACCCCGTTGCTTAGATTCCCTGTGTAATTTATTTAACAGGTACCTTCTGCTTTTAGTCATTGCAATTAAGATCCAATTATAATTAAAATTTTTAACAAGACAAGGCTTTGCCCTCATATTCTTTGTTTTAGAAGAAAAAGTTTTAAACTCATATTTTACATTCTAGCATTCAATATAGAGGTCTCTCTTTTAAGAAACAATAGCCTATCTTCAAAGACTACATAAAGTTAAAACCAAGACCCCTACAAATAGTTGTTTGTCTTGGGGGCAGGATGCAGAGATTATTGCTGAATGGACTGTTCATTCCATCTTTTGACTTTACTTGTTCCCTAGTCTGAACTAGATTTTAAAGTTTTAAATATTTCAAAATGCTCAAGATGGATGAAAAAAATAGTATTGTATTTTACATTTATTTATAGGCAATTATAAGAATTTTTAGCATGTATTTATGCCAGTCAAGAAGCACCAGAACTATCATTAACAAACACTTATTGAGAATCATTGGATCACATTAAGCAAACATGCAAGGTACATATAGAACCCATTGCATTTTACTGAAGGATGAAGATAGAGGGAGTCCTTAAACCTTTTTTTTTTTTTTTTTTTTTAATTCTAGGTTTTGACTATGGAGGTACAAGAAAGTGGTGTGGATTTGAGTGGCCACATCTAAAATGAATTGAAGGAGTTATCAGTAAGGGATATGACAGATGAGGTAAGAGACTATTATGGATTGGCTAAGGGATTAGCAAGTCAAATGAAATGATTGGATTTTAGTTATTGTTAGAGATAATAGTGTAACATAAGAAATGCTGAATAAAAGATGGCTTACAATCCATGGTTGGGATCCATTCTGCTATAACCAAGAGAAATGGGTAAAATAGAAATTGGAAGTAGAGGATATTGAAGTGGATATGGTGTTGCCTCTCTAATACCCTTCTGCTCTTCTGTGGAAGTTACATAGTTTAGAATGGCTTGTTCCCACCTCCAGATCCATGTACAGACCTGAAATAGTGTAATCCTGACAGCAAATCCTATTCTCCTTATCAAAATAGTTGACCCAGATATGGCCACTTAATTGCTTTTCTGTGACTGCCATAACAAATTATCACAAATTTGGTGGCTTAAGACAACAGCAATTTATTCTTTCAGAGTTCTGGAGATCAGAAGTCTGAATTCAAGGTGTAATTAGGGTCATGATCCCCTTAGAGAAAAGGAGAGGAGAGAATCCTTCCTAGCTTTGTGGACTTCTAGTGATTATGGGCTTGTGATCGCCTAGATCCAGTCTGTGCCTCTGACATTACATCACCTTTTACTTTGTATCTCCTCTCTGTCTCTAATAAAGATACTTACTGCTCACCCAGATAATCCAGGGGTATCTCATCTCAAGATCCTTAACCTAATTTCAATAGCAGAGACCCTTTGTCCAAATAAAGTCATAGGGTCTGGGGTCAGGATGTGGACATATTTCCTGGGGGTCACCACTCAACTCACTATACTGGCTGACTCTGGGTTTCCCTGGCCACAGTGATTATTTGGCAGGTGATTTACTCAGAATGAAGCTCAGAGCTTTCACTGAATGGTTATAGGAAATAATATTTTCTCTCCTCGTGAACGTGAGCAAGAAAGTCAAATGTAGCTCTTGCTGTTGCTGGCCAGAAGTCCTCTGGTTGCCCTGATGAAAGTCAATCTGAAAAAGAAGTCAGCATAGAAGAAGGGAAAGCAGAGAAGTTTATAGAAAAGCAGAGGAAATGCCATAACTGGACTCTGCATCCACTCTGCCTCTGAATTAATTAGGTGAGCCAACAAATTTGCTTTACTTCTCAAACTATTACAAAACAATTGTCCACGCAAGGGGGGAACTAAGGAATAAACTGAACTTTGTGTACTACAATTCTTGCAGGATCATCGGAAGTAGATGGAAATAAATATGCTAACATTTCTTGAGTAGTTATTCCATTCCAAGCAGTTTTAAATATTTTATATTGATTAATTCCCACATTAACTCTGTTTTCTCCCCAAATGATAAATCTGCATAACAGACTCATTTAAATGCATAATCTTGTTTAGGGTTCAGGGAGAGATGAAGGAAGAGGTATAGGTGGAGATGGACCTTAGAGGACTTTGGTGTCTAACCTGTGGAGATTAGCTTTGTCCTATGAACATGGGAACCAATGGAAGGGTTGAGGGGAGTGGAATGATTGCATTTGCATTTGGGAAAGATCACATGGAGACAGAGTGCAGACTGGATTGAAAGGCAAGAAGACCAAAGGCATTTGGGCAGAGTCAGCATAGCCATTCATCAAGGAATCCCCAGAGAATGGACTAGACCAGATTATGTTCCAATTCCCCAATATGCTTGTCTTTCATTACGGGAGGCAGTTTATCATAGTGGTTAAGGATGCAGATCTTGGAGCCTGCCTGCCTGGTTTAGGTTATAGCTTGATCACTTCTCAGCCTTGTGAAACAAATCATTATATGACTTCTGTGTGCCTCAGTTTCCTTATATTTAACTGGGAAAAATTAAAATACATATTATGTGAGGTTGCTGTGAAATATCATGTGAAAATATTTAGAAGAATGCCTTATCCACAAAAGTGCTCTACAATATTAAGATATGAATCTTCTAATATTCTGATGTCAGGCACAGAGATAGCTGTATTATAGATAATCAATAAAGATTTGTTGAAAGACTGGATATTTTTACTTCAAAAAGCATTCTATTTTTACTGTTAGAGAGGTTTAGTTTTTCAGTTCATGTTAATTTGGTTCAATCAATCAATATCCATTAAGCCCCAGTAGGACTAAAGCCCTTGTTGGACACTGTAGGAAAAGTCAAACAAGTAGGCTTTAATCCCTGATACTTTTTAGAGAATATTGTAACATATCTCTTCACAATTTGCATAAGTTGGTTCTAGTGGAGTTTGTAGAACAACTCATAACAAATCTGTTCCCTCCTTTACATGACAGACTTTTCAATTATTGAAAACAATTATCCTGTCTACCCTCAATCTTTTTTACTCCAGGATAAACAATAAATATACACAATTCCTTCAGCCATTCCTCATGGGACATGGTTTAAAAACATTCAATCAATTTAATCATCCTCTCCAGACATATTTGATTTGTTAATGCTTTTCTTTAAATGCAAGGCTCTGAAGTAGATATAATAATCCAGGCATGATTGAATGGACAAATGGTGTTATGAGAATAGGCACCATAAAAATGATGGTTAAACTCAAGAGAGTCCACAGAGAAAATGGGAGCATAAAACAGGGTACAGGTTAGAGCCTCAGGGGTTTCCTTTAGTTCAAGTAATAGTGCATACAGGATCTAAAAGAAACTCAGAAGGAAAGGACCGTGCAATAGGAAGCAGATCATGAAAAATCTGTGATTAGAAACCAACACAGGATATTATCACTGAACATTAAATGAACAAACATTTAATATACATTAAAACAAGCACAGATGGAATGGATTTAAGAAATAGTAGGGGTTACTATCAAATATGGTAGAAAAAAATAAAAATGAAAACAAGCAGAAAAAGATGAGACCAGAAAAGATGACTTGGTTAATGTGGAACATATTGGGAGAAAAACTTTAAAAGACCAAAGAATTTGGATGACCAGAACTGAAAGATGAGGAATTTCTAGCCCTACAATTAGTCTGAAGTGTCACAAAATAAAAAAAAAAAAAATTATGTGTTTACTGTAGTGTGCAGTAAGAAAAGATGGTGTGTGTGTGTGTGTGTGTGTGTGTGTGTGTGTTTCTCCCTTAACCTTAAATAATAATGAGGTACTTTACTCATAATAATAATTTAAATTTTTGTATTCATTTCAATGAAAACAGGATATAAATTTTTCATGTCGACCAAACAGTGCCTTTCAGAGGGACATAGTATACTTCCTAAAATCTAGTGAATTTGGTGAGGCATATGGCTGACAAAAGCAAGGTCTTCCAAAAAGAGGGCAATACAAGACAGAAAGATAGAGACACAGTTCCATAGCAATTATTCCACTTTTGGAAAATCTCGAAAAACAAATAAACAAAACCAGCAGCATTTAAAAGGTACTAGCAATGAAATGTCAGAAAGTCATTTTGATCTCTCCCAGTTGCTTCTTATATAAACAGTGATTCAAATTAGAATGTTAGCTGCAATAGAAAGCAGAATGGGTCAAACTGGTTTTGGAATGTCAATTTTTACAGTAAAAATAGCCATCTCTGCATTTACTTAATGTCAAATAGCTAAGATGATATCTACACAACAAATTCCTGATATAGATAATTTAGGCAAAGAGTTTGGCACAGTTCCATAGTGAACAAATTGTCTACATATATGTTCAAATAAATATTTTTACAGTGAGTCAATAAAACATAACTCCTGTGGCTATTGGTTCTTATCTAGGTAAGAAGTGTTTTATATGTTGTCGCCTATATATAGCATCATTTTAAAATTCCCCCATCTGCTCATTACAGGAACAATAAAATCCTTGAGGAGTTATTATATTTAAAGAGAATACAGCTTCCTAATGCCAGACATGTTGGGTAGTTATTTCTGTTAATGATTAGCTAGACAATCAATACACCTATTTGGGAGACTGATTTTTTTTCTTCATTATATATTATCTAGATGTCTCGTGTGTTGTTATTATACAATTTCTTTTATAAAAAAGAATAATACAGCTTTCCTCACAATAAAATTCTATGGCTAACATAAAACTTCATAAAACAGTACAGGTATATGCATGTTCTAAAATGAATATGATTTGTTTCTTATAGATAGTGAAGTTTGTGAGCCAAGTATCATTGTTAGCTTCAAGCAATCACATATGCATATTTATTGAGTTTTACTATATATTCCTTGTTTCACATTTTAGCCCATATGTGGTTAGCCTGCAACCATTTAATAGCAAAACAGCATGAACTAAATCAGTAAAGGTGCTAATCTAGGAATCTTGATTTTAAAGAGAAAAATAAACTAAAGCTGCAAAAATATCTGACTAAAATCATCTAGTATACTCTTGAGGTATACTTCAAGAATACATCACAAAACAGGACTCAGGTTAAAAATTTCAAAGAATAAATTATATTTATTTCCATAAGAGAGTTATAGAAATAAATATAAATATATAGAGAGAAGCCTAACATCATGCCAACAATCAAAGCAGAATAATATGTAACTCTGAAAATTAATATTCCAGAAAAATAAGTGAGAAATATAACAAAACATGTAGAAAAGTATTGAGCAATCTCAAGATACTATAAAATTTATAAATAACTATTGATGTTTTAAAGCTAAGAATATACTGGCCAAATTTATTTCATTTAGTTAGCTAATTGATGCAGAGGATTTCTAGTTAAATGGGGGCAGACTGGACCCAGCACTGATCTCTATTCCTTGCTCAAGTTCCTCTAAAATAGAAGAGAAATAGAGTGGCAAAGATGTAGATAAGAAGGAGAAGATGATTACAAAAGAGAGAGAATCATAAAGTTTTAGAACACGGAGCACAGAGGAGTGATAACTAACTTAAAAGATCATAAAAGCTGAAGTCAAAGTGTTTCCATAGATAACAAGAAGCAAGATGCTGTGTGCCATAAAACCCAGGAAATGTGCACCATGTTCCCCAGGACACTATTGTTAATAGAAAGGAAAGAAAGCAGAGAGCAATAAAAACTCTTACAAATGAAAAATGAAACCAAATGAAAAACTCATTATATTTAGGAGATAAAATGATTTTTCAGAAAACAGTACTAGAGGACAAAGAGTTGAAAAACTGAATAGGGAAAAAAAAAGTCAGGAAATGGGGTTAATCTAATAAAGTCAGCATCTAAATAATAAGAATTCTAGATGGTGAGAACTGGGAAATCAAAATGCGGATGATCGTTAGTGATATAATTCAAGAAAACTTGAGGGAACTGAAAGGCATGCGTTTCCAGATTCTGAGGTCATCGAGGATTTAACACAATGGATAGGAAATAAACACATCCTGGGGCATCATCTTGACATTTCAGTACACTAAGAATAAAGAAAAGATTGTGTCTTCTGTCAGACACAATCCATTCAGAGGATTGAGGAACAGAATAGTTCAGATTTGTCATTAGTGACACTGCAATCTAGAATAAGGTCATGGAGAAAGAATGCTTTCAAGATTCTCCAGAAAAATAATTTTCACTTAAAATTCTATTATAAGCTACCAAAGTCTACTGAAATCTCAATCAAGGGTTTACGTGCAACAAACATTTTCAGACAAATTCTTGAAAAAAAAAGACCTCCCCAAAATCCACAGGAGGACCTAACAAAGCAAGGGAAGAAAAGGGGTACAAAA
Source organism: Sciurus carolinensis (assembly GCF_902686445.1). Lineage (NCBI taxonomy): Eukaryota > Metazoa > Chordata > Mammalia > Rodentia > Sciuridae > Sciurus > Sciurus carolinensis. The sequence continues at coordinate 37,132,707 of NC_062227.1, forward strand.
AGCAGTAGGTCCAAAACAGGAATGGGATGAGAAATAGTTTTGGGTTGGTAATGAAAGGATGACTGACCATGGTAAACAGGCTTGGCAGGGAGGCAAATATGTCAAACTGGAGCAGGACAGAGGATTGGGGGAGATTTCTTAATAGGTGAAACTGGTAGATGAGTTGTTTGAACATCCTAGGTAGGATATTTAGACAATGATGAAGAGTCTGCTTCAGTGTGTGACAAGAACTTAGAATCTTAAGCAAAGAGAAGAGCAAGACATTTCTAGCTTCAGGAAAAGTATTTCTACTTTTGTAGGAAAGGAAAAAAAATGTTAAACTTAGTTACAACACACTAAACTGCAACCGCTATTCCTACAGATTCCCAGAACTAGAAAAGCTGTCTTTCAAGATTTAGAATGAAAGGGAAGATTGAAGGAATGCTGAGCAAATCAAATGGTAACCACATGGAGAAATCTAAAATATTTACTATTTATAAAAACAATAGGTTCTAATTCATGCAAATAAAGCAATAGCCTAAAAGTCAGAAGAGCAGTGATCAAAATGAAAGCATTCCAGTATTTATTATTTGGTAAGAAGGCATATGAGATGTTGTATGGTTACCATAAAAGGCAAGAAAAGAAAGAAAAAATAAGAGCTATTGGAAAAGTAGAGTAGGAATATAAAATGAAAGCAGAAATAAGCTCAAATAGATTTGTAATCACAATAAAAGTGAAAAGGCAAACACTCTTTAGCTAATAAATAAATATGATCAGAATGGATTTTTTCAAAATCCAACTAGATATAATGTATAAGAGACAACCTTAAAACATGAAGACAATTGAAGGTAAACAGACGGAGAATGTATTAATATTAACCAAGGACTACGAATGGCATGTTGGTGTACCCTATTTCACTGCATTATCATTGTCACTGAATAATTATTGCACCATTTTTCAGCTCCCAAATTGGTTTATAACCTTAATAATTGTCACATGGTATAATTCTGTTCTTCATGTAGTTTAGAAAGTAAACAGCAACCATATATTCACCAGTGGCATGTGGATGCTCATTTGTCCTCTCAACCCACCTCCAGCGGTGAACCTAGGCTTCTCTCAGCTCTCACACACTATTAGTGTATTTCCAAAAGCCAGTTTGCATGGTCTGTCCAGAGGTTCCATTACTAAGGGTAAACTTGTCATATGTGAACGGTGCTGAGGGTTATGCATCAGATAACAAAACCAATGGTAGTGGGACAGAATCTTTCATATAGAAGATTAAATATTACAAGTCTATACTTCCCAACACTGTAGTAAATTTTTTCAAGTGTAATATTTCAACTATGACGCATAAATCAATAACAACTAATGTGTCAACTTTTTTTTCAGACCAGAAAAATGTTTGCTAAACTGTCACAAAGAAATGGTATGCATTGATTTGGACTATTCGATTTTAACGTATATTCATGAGTATTACATGCATCCTATTCTTGCACTGAAGACAGTTTAGTAATAAATGATTTTAAAGTAATACCAGCATAATTAAAAAAAAAAAAAAGGTTTCACATAATGGCCACACCTCACTTTCTTGCAAAAAATTTTGGCCTAAAATCTGTGGTAATTATGTGGTGAAATATGGTAGCTATACCAAGTCAGACAAAGCAGATGCTAAGATTAATGCAATACACAGATAGAGTGACTACACTTTAATAAAACATAAAATTCACTAGAACTATATAACAGTCCTACATTTGTGTGCACATAATAGCATGACTTCAAAAATACAAGGCAAAAATGACAGAAAGACCAAAGGATATGGATAAATCCATCATTAAAATTGACATTTTTACTAAGTTGGCATAGTTTTAAATACATCTCCTTCAGTAATTGATAGAACATGACTCCAAATCAGCAAGAGGAAAAGAGTTGAAAAATAGATTTTAAACATTATGCAATGGACACATTCTATATATTATTTCCAACTTTTAGAAAACATGTATTATTTTCAAATAATAAAATTCAAAACAAAACCAAGTCACATATATGAACAGTATGAATATTTTTATTAAAGGTCAAAGGTAGAAAAAATTAAACAAGATTTTGTTTGAGTTGTGCACATATGTAAAACAAGTGAATCATTAACATAAAATGTAAGAAGTTAGTTACTTCTTGCAGGAGAGAATGACAGGAGTATGCAGAGGACGTGGCAGAGACAATATTGTTCCCTAAATCCTCCCTTCCTCTTCCTCCTGAACTCAAAGGCAGTCACTATTTCTGTCCCCCTTGGAATATGGTGGAATATGAATTAAAGTCATATTCATATTGACCACACCACGTTCAGGTCTGTTTCCTACAAACATCTTAAAAATTCCTCACATTATCTTTCTATTCTCTATTTGCAGAGGAAACAGTGGAAGACTTCAAGGTGCAGAAAGGCTGCAGAACTGTTAAGGAAAATTACATGGATCCCTGAATGACTTCCTGGAACAGAATGTTTTCTCTGATCATCATTAGATTGTGACTTGGGTGTGAAATAAACCTTCACTGTATGAAACGGCTGAGATGCTGTGTTGATCACAGCGGTTAATCTCTCCAGACAGAAGCAGGACACTTCAAGGATATGGAAAATATTCTTTCTCTTTAGCTTCAGAGTAGATACATCATAAGAGTGTATTTTTTATTATTTTTTAAATGGTCAGTTTATGTAATTTGTGTATTTAATACAATATTTAATGCAAATAAGTTAGTGACTAGAATTCTGAAATATCTGGTAATGGTGAAGTAAGCCTTTTTTACTCGACTTTTCTTTGAAACATAATAAAAAATACTAAGTATGAAAAATAGGAAAAGAACTCCATTTTGAGCAAAACAAGTAAACAATAAGAATTAACCAATAACTGTAAAGCATACCTGAAGAATTCTGTAAAATTTGGAGGGAAACAAGAAAAAGATATGGATTGACTAATCCACTCTCAAACCTGGAGCTGGACAAAGATTTCTATAAGAACAATATAGTCTCAAAAGTCTGTCCAGAAAACTTTAGGTTGGAACTTTAGTGAGCTCCAGGGCATAAATAGGCTATGTGGGAAGCATATGTTTCCCTGTTGAAACTCAGAGTGTCTGGGGACATGGAGCTGAAGAAAATAACACAGCCACTTACTACTTTTATTAACTCTGGAGTGGTCTCCCTGCTGAAGATACTAGGGGAGAAAATGGATAGAAAGCTGTGACCACCCAATCATGACACAGAGTTACAAGCATCTGAATGTTCTAACTTGAGGGCAAATGAAATAATCTTGGTGGGACACTGTACTCTAGACAAGACCCATACTAGACCTGTAGGGAGCCCAGGATACCTACCACCTTTGACCATGTCCCCTTGTTGATCTCCTTCAAGAGTGGACAACTATCAGAAAAAGGCTGATGGACTGGAGACAAGGGGAAAGGGTAGAGGTAGAGGAGATATGGATTAGGCATGAAAAATCAGGAAGAAGAGTCCACAATGAGTCCTTCTAGAATAAACTTCTTAATAATGAAATCTAACTCTCTGAAATATAAACCAAAATAACTCAGAGACAAAAACATTCATGAAAAGACTGATTTTTGAGAACTGCTTTCATCAAAATATGAAATACAACACAGTAATAAAAATAAAATGAAAATCTAAAATGAGAAAGGGGAATGGAAGGATACTATGTTTTATTTTGTCAACACATAGTGAAACTGGGAGAAGTGTACAATTCCATCAAGTGTTATAAATGTACTGGATTCATACAGAGAACACAGCTGTTCCAGATTTTATTTTACTGATGTTTTTTATTCTACTAGTGCTTTTTCTAAGTGACTAAGTAGACACCACAAAGACCCCAGTTAATCAGTGACTCCAACATGTAATGATAAAAGAACTTCTCAGGTAAAAATTTGATATTTATTTCTGATAATTATGATTTTGACTATATTTAGTTTATTGATGGTTACAAGATCCACAGTTCTACTTTGCAATTTCTTTTGTGGTTGCAAGGTTTTAATACATGTATAAATAGAACTGCTACATTTTCCATCGTCTGTTCTATTTGTCCTTTTGGGTACAATGACCTATTAAATATCATGAATGAAAAATGGGTACTTACTTGGTCTGGAAATCTACATTGTTTGCAGGGAATTCAAATGTACTCATAACATCTAGAATTATTCCCCAAGGCACAATCTTTTACATGGATTTATTATCAAAAGTTTCCATTTGTGCAAAGTCTTATTATCATATGTGTATATGCAATAAACTTAGAGTACAAATAGCTTCCAGCCAATAATTACCTACACAAATTGTTTGCATAGCTGCTCTCTTTTAATGCCAAATTCTGTATGGATGTCCGCCTTTCCTATTGCTGTAAATTCAAACTTTTCACTTGTTATTCATGGTCTTGGAACTTTTTGAAAAAATAGGAAATAAAATATATTAAAAATTTAATAAGATCACTAAATTCAATTCCATCCAGTTTTCTCAGGTCTTAAAACTCTCTCTCAATAGCATCGTGGGTATCCTGATACTCTGTTTTACCACTAACACAAAGGTGAGAGGCTGGGGAGTAGCAGAGGGTGATGGGGTCTGAGCAAAGCTATTACTACCTTTATTTGAAGATAATCAAAACTTTCTAAAGACAGCTCCTTCCCCATAACAATTTTAGCATTTTCCCCTTATTAAAACAATACCAAGTTCAAAAGAATTACTGATATTTGTCTTAATACAAGCTGCAAATGAACTACATACACACTCTCTCTCTCTTTCTCTCTCTCTCTCTCTCTCTCTCTCTCTCTCTCTCACACACACACACACACACACACACACACACATATGTATACAAATATGTTTTTCAAGAGGTCCTACCATAGTGAAATTTAGGACAGTATAGGTTGGCAGTATCAAGAGACCAGTTTTTTTCAGATTTTTCAAAAATTCCAGTTCCTTCTCTTATCAAGTGTCACCATTTTTTTTTCTACACTACACATTGCATTCTGCTAGGTTGTACATATTTTAGTAAAAATCATCAGTAAACTTAGACTTAGTTTTGTGGGCAAGCACCAATGTTTAGGAGCAACATCATAGAAGGAAATGATGCCTAATTGGCCCTTAAGGTTTCCCATTTTGAAAAGTTCTCATATATGAGAAAAAGAAAAAAGAGTGCTTTAATATTTTTAATGCTATCATCTTTAGCTTTAACTCCTATATCACCCGAAACGTGTTCTTTTAAGGATAGCTTTTTCTTAAGTATCTAAATATAACTTGTAGCATTATTATGGAATGCTGAAGAAAGAGATTGAGCTACTTTAGAGAATACTAATTGACTAAACAACTTTTGAACATGTCAGCGCACTTCAATATATGAAAATTATCTCATCATTTGGACAGTTGGCTCAGAATCATATAATATTTTCTATTTTTTATTTTGAAAATTGCCTAGCATGCAGAAGACTGGCAATAATATAATGAATACTCCACAAGCTGAATCTACATTAAACAATTGTTGACATTTATCATATCTGCTTATCTCTCTCACACTTTAAAAAATATTTTTGCTGAAGCATGAGAAAGTAAGTTGTGGTGCTAAATACTCTAAATACTTTTTTAAGTATATCCTTTCCCCAAAGACATATTCTCCAACATAACTCCAATATGATTATCACACATTAAGGAAATTTAACATGGATGTTACATTCATGTCACGCTGTTGCTCTATAGACCATTTCTCCAGTTGTTCCATTATCATCCTTTACAGCTCCCCCCTACCCAGAATTCAATCAGGAAGAATGCCTTGCAATTAGTTGCCAGGTCTCTAAGTCTTCTTTAGTCCTGCACAACTGCCTAGACTCTCCTATTTTAAAAATAACATTGACATTTCCGAAGTGTACAGGTTGGTTGTATTGATGAACAGCTACCAAGATGAATTTGTCTGATTATTTTCACAGAATTTGGTTCTAGTTAAACTTTTTTTTTTTAACAGAATACTGCAGAAGTGAGTGTATCCTTTTCCATGCACCATATTAAAAGACACATGATTTCTTTTTTGTGATGTCAAGTTTGATCATTTGGTTTGTTTGGTTTCTGTCAGACTTTCTTGTAAAGGTACTTTTCCCTCTTTTATAATTAATAAGTGATTTGTGTGAACGTCCTGTCCCCAGGAACCATTCACCCAATACTGGAACATCTTTTGATTTTTCTTGCAATGGTGGTTGCAAAAACAGCATTATAATTCCATCATTTCTTCCCATTATCAACTTCTAAGCATCAGTGAAGCAGATTTTTTTCTCCTACCTACCCTATTTGCACATATACACACCATTGGCATGTGGATTTTTTTCTTATTTAATGTACTATAATTCATTACCTTTTATGTTCACAAAATCCCAAATTTGGCCAGCAAGAGTCCCTTAAATCTGGATCTTATGTCCCTCTGATATGTCCCCATCAGTTTTTGAGCAATTCCTTGATTTCTGGCACAGGGTATCAATGTCCCCTAAATTAGTTGAAGTAAGATGGTCTTAAATTAAAAGGAAGGCAACCCAGCTCAGTTTTAATGCAGCAATTTGAACTTAGGCACAAATATTAGCATAGTTCTTAAAACAGAGTAGTGCCTGTCAGTCTATAGATCTCTTCCTTAACAATTTTAGTCCTTGTGTGAAGACTTCATGTCTTTCTTAAATATGTGAACCTTTAAATTATAATATATTTTTACATTACTCTTTCAACTTCACATATTTATTCTTAAATTTTTGTTCACCTTTATCTCCTTTATCTTCATATGAGGGTCATGTGGATAGCAAATCAGAGGATTTGTTTTCTTCTTTCCTCCAATATGGGCACAGCTTAAATCACTGCTTCATGCTGAAATGTGTACACACAAGACAGCATAAACCCTTCTCAAAGTAAAACCTTTCAAAAATCCCAAAATTATCAACAATTTCATTATAGAGGAAATAATAAAAATGCATGCCTAGGAATTTATTTATTTTGGAGGAGAGTAGGAAATTCAACAGACCAACCTCATTTTCTAAGTAAATATGATATTATTTAAGTTACTTCTGAACGGTTGAGAAGGAAGCATGATATTTGGGGGAGGTCACAAAGAAAAAAGTGAAGCCTCATAGCTGGCATTTATTATTTATTTTTCATTTAGAATATGAATGTGCACAGTCTATATGTCTGCACACACACACAGAGGGCTAAAGAAAAACAAGTTCATCCAACACTTATTGAAGAAATAGTACACTCCATCCTTGAGGTAGGCACTTCAGCATTTGCTAGGAATACAAGGGCCATTAAAACTAGATGGGTCCCTACCTAAGTGGCTAATTAAATAATTACACAAATAAATGTAATTTTACAACTCTTCTAAGTGTAGTGAAGGATATGGATACATAAACGTGTACATATTTATGCATGCAAATATATATGTGTGTATGTCTATGATAAGGGCATTTGATTCTGTTTAGTGGGGAAGAGATGGCTCATTTGAGGAACTGACATTTGAATTCTTATTTTCCAAGTGTTAATGGGTTTGTGGGCATGGGAGAGAGCCTGGCAGATAGAGCAAATGGAAGTTAGCCAGCCATCTGAAGCAGAGGGAGAAGGGGATCATTCAAGAGATGAGACTGGCAAAGCCTGACCTCCCTGGGTTTTGAGGAACCAGGTGCACAGTTTTAGACTTTGCCTTGAACAGAGCAATGGTAATTCACAAAAGGGGTGTGTGGAGTTGGAGGGGTGATAGTGATTTTGCTTGCATTGTGAAAAGTCGCCTCTGGCAGCCTTCGGGAGGGTGGACGTGGAGACGGAGCAATGCCAAATGAGGCATGGAGCCGCCATGGTTACCTACCCAAAGGAAGCTAAACTGTAGACTTGGGCCATGGCAGAGGCACATTTGTCATGCACTTTAGAGGCAAAAATGAAGGATGTGTGGAAGACCTGATAGGGTTGAAGGAAAGGGAATGGCAAGACTAAAACTCAGACTGGGCTCTGGGAAACCTGGAGACTTGGAGTACGATGGGAAGAGGTCCCTAGTTGGATTTTGACACAGTTCACTTGATGTTTTGTTAAGAAAGACATGAAGAAATGGCAAGTACCTAAATGGGGAACTTAGAGGGATTTTCTGAGTTGTAATTAATTTTTGGAGTGTTCTACATTACATATATGCTCACAATTTCAAGCAATTCTTACTGGGAATGTAACAGTCATCCACTTTGCCTTTTGAATATAGCCCTCGCTGCTTATTTGCAAAGGGACACATTTCTTTTCCTGTTCTCCCTCTCCCCCTTCATGCCCTGGGGACAGGAAACACGATGACCTTTTCCCATCCTAGGGTCACGTTAGCTGTCCTTGAGCACACACCCACCACAGAAAGAGATGTCACCAGAAGATCTGGAAGTGACTCTCTCCCAAATTAACAAGTGAATTTCAACACACCATCAGGGCACACCTGAAATGTAGCTTTTGAAGAGCTTCTTTGAAAGCCCTCTGTTTTCCCTTTCGGGTAGAAACACTGCTTCTGCGACTGGAGTCCTGTGCTTCTCCTTTGCTAGCCAAACAATAAACCTTCTTTATCCTTTTTCTCAAAACTGTGTCCTCATTATTAAATTGGCATGAATTGGTATCAGGGATAAGGACTGAGCTTTGGTAACAGGTAGCACTTGTTGTCTGTATGGCTAGAAAACTCAAGGTAAGCCAATATTCTGAGGTACTACATAAACAATCTTTGGTACTTGGGAACTGAGTGATTTGCAAATTCATTTCTATTCTACACACTGTTATAATTCCCTGACATGCAAAATCTGAAAAAAAGAAAGACTTTGCTAGACTTTTCAGCAAGTGGCACATATGTGTGTGTATGTTCATATATATATAGGCTGAAGTTGCAAAAGTGTTCGTCATAGTATCAGAATTTAAACTATTTAACCATTGGTATGACTTGGGCTCCCACTACAAACAACTAGAAAGACTAGCAGTGCATACAACTAAATGCTGGCCCCGCCAGAGTAATGGAAACTTATTCCATGAATAAAAATTCCTAATTGATAATGAAGTGTCAATGTTAGAAGGTAAATGGGTACTGGTAGATATTGTGTTGTAGTCCAAAAATGTCACTAACACCTAAGCAATTTTTTTTAATAATTGAGAAATTGATCTTTTGAGGAGAAATAAATTACTGTTCTTTTAACTTCCTGTTCACAGAATGCTGTGGAAAAAATATTTAATGTTTCTAACAAATTTTGCCTCTGTTTTAATTTTGAAATTTATTTTTAAGTATATAATCAATGCCATCATTTTACCTTAATCTTCACAGACAATATTTATGTAAGGTAGGCTGCCACAGCTTTAATTACCTGTGTGATTAAAGAGAGAGAGAGAGAGAGAAAGAGAGAAAACAATAGAAATGACTACAAAGCTAAGAGGAATTTGGGGCTTCTTGCTTCTGAAACTGATGGTAAAATAAATATTATAGTCTTTGAATTGACAGAGTTGTTCCCATTTTGACACAGAACTAATAGAAACTTCAGAAATTTCTTTTGTCATGTGAACTGGTGTATTTTTCTGTTTGTTATCTTGGTTCTTCAGAGTTTGGATTTCAGGTGAGGGTAGCACTGAAGTTCTGCAGTAAAAGGAGTCCCTATGGTCAGAAGGTGTCATACATTTTTATTCTGACAAACAAGGTTTTCTTGTGTATAGCAGTTAATAGTACGAAGAGGAAGGAGGGCTTTTACTTTCATAATCTTTGCCTCTCTTCCATATATGAATAAAAACCAGAACAAGAAAAAGCAGTCCAATAAAATTTCATTGCCTCTATAGATCTTTGTGGTGCTCAAATGAAAGCAGCTTCTTATTCTCCTTATCACCTCCACAATCCAACAACCTCAATCTCATCTTTTCTCAATTCCCTTTGCACCGCTACGCTCGTATTAGAAACTGTAACAAAAGTAGATCAAATAAAGTTAGGGGTCAGTCTTAGGTTGAATGTGGGGCTATTCAATTGACCAAAAACTTCCAGGAAGGATGAACCACAGACAGCAAAACAATCATAGAGCAAATTGTGCTCTGCACAATTGCTGCGTCTCCTTTGCAGGAAAAGCTGCCCTGCTTCTCCTGATTGGGTGAAATGTGACCATCTATGTAGAGAATCCAGGGTCAGGGTCAAAGCCAATGCTTATTCACATACACACACACATGTCCAGCCATACTATGACTTCAATCTCAGGTTGACAACAAAAAACTTCTTCTCTAAAAAGAATAAGATGTACAATGTTCTAAAAGACACAGGAAACAAAGTCAGAGTGGGAAGTAATCCAATTTTTAAACATTCCTACAATTCAGTAGGTTCAAGATACTTGCTCTAGCAAATACTAAAATGACCTTTCATATTAACTTTTCATTCTCAAGAGCAGTTCTTGCGTCATGATCTAGTAGAACTTTGTAAGTAAGTAAATTTGAGGTTTACTCTCAGGTTCCTCCTTGTTTCTGATATCCTATTTGCTCCTCTATATTGTATATACAAGTTATCTTCAAAATTCTCTAATTTCTCTGCAAATACTACATATTTTGCAGATAATATATGTTGGCATGCCTTTAGGATATAAACAGTGCTCACATTAAATACCTCTAAGATAGACAACAAAATTCTCTATACCCCCAACTCTAATATGCCAGCACAGACACATGTATTCCAAATGATATAATAAAATTCTAATTCAACATTTTGAGTTGGTAATAGATTTTGGCCTCTGCTATAAACATACAGCACTATGTATTATGTGTAACTTCCAATACTGGACTACTACAGTTCCTTGTTTGCGTAAGCAAGTTTCAAGGTCACTAAAAATATGAACTTTTAATAACACCTTCTTTCCTGTATTTTTCTGTGTCTAACATGATGAACCTATGTGTATATATGATATGTACATATATACATAAACATGCATACATGTGTGAATTATGAATGCATATTGTCTTTATAAAAGCTTTATATATGGCTAGAATATGCCATATATACATATTATATATAATGTGGAATAAATAGAGTAATAGGGACTCCTTTTACTGCAATACTACCATCACCTGAAAGCTTATTACATATAAAAGCTTTCAATGCTTTCTGGAGATCCATATTTAAGCAAGATTAAGGCCTGGAAGAACTGAAATATTAATTCACTTGTACATTAGTTTGTTACAACTCATATTTAGCCACAAAAGATTCCTAAGGGAAATCAGTGCTGGAAGAAATGAGTTTTTACAAAGGTGATAATGACAGACAGGAGCTTGAGTTTGGGGGCAGTAAGTCTGTGGTTCTCCAATGAAGCAGGAGACCAGTGGGTTCACCCACCTAAAGGAAATGTGGATGGGTGGGTAGTGGAAGAAAAATAATCTCCACCTACATAAAAATCTTGTTTCACTAGCTTGATGGCTCTCATTAGGGCTGGCATCATCCCTTGGGAATACTTTAGGAAGGGTTATATATACTCAGAGTTATTAAAATTACCAGAGGCAGGTGGGGAGTTGATTCTGGCTTTTGGTGGGGTCACTTAACGATGGATTTTCCCAAATAGTTCATATAATATCACACATCCCACTGAGCTGAAGTTGTGAATATCAACCTATAGAATCTGGTACACCACCATAGTTAAAATTTTTATAAGAACTTCCACCAAAAATCCAGCAATTTATAATAAGGTTGCTGTGATGAATAATTGAATCATTTTGTGTACTCCATCTCCCAACTCCAGAATTGATAGACTGTTATATTAATAGAAAATAAATAAGAAAATATCAGTACTAAATCAATAATTTTCATCTTAGAAATGTTTTGTTTATTATTTATGACATGGCAGGTAAACTGTTGAGTTCCTGGAAGTCGAATACACATTAGTAAGTAAAAACATGTAAAAACTCCATGAAGTTATTTTGGAATTCTGGTGGAAATATTTTAATAATATTCACTCTCTTACTGGCAAAATATACCTCTGTGCTTTCTCTACTCTAACAGTCTAGAATTCAACTTGGTAAGTTTTCCCTAGACAGTTACCATTATCTTCTTTTTGTGGTTATCATATACAAAGAAGTCTGGTTTCTAATTATTTTAACACACCTTTAGTCTATCTTCATTCCTTCATTTTCCTGTACTTATTGCATGGAAGTCTTCTGATATTTTTATTTGCCTCAAATTCAAATTTATTGTGACATACACACACACACACATACATACACACACACACACACATATATATACACACAAAATTTGAATACATATATGTACATATACATACATGTAAGCTCTGATGTATGTATTTTGTGTTCTAATGAAGTCACCCCAAACAGTACAGTGCAATTCGTATTATTACAAATTAATTTTACTGCTCCTTTTAATTACAGATGTATTCAGCAATTACATGAATTATGAATTATATTTCAGGATATTAAAGAAAGTAGCACAAAATATTTGTTATTAAAACAAAGGACAGAACCTCTGAGGGTTGAGGACCACAGTCCAGATCCCAGTGACTTTCCAGTGTATGACAGAAGATAGCATACCCCAGCCATGTGCATTTACCTCTGTACTATTGCACATCATGGCTACTGTCTACTAGTTGATACTGTGATGAACAGCAAGGGTTAACTCTATATCTAACTACCCAATTTACTACAAAGTAGCTGGGTAGGGGTTCATGAAATTTCTGGTTTTTGCCACTAACTACCAGTGTGACCTTTAGCAGTTCATTGTGATCACTGTGGACCCTCATTGTTTCCTTAACTGTAAAACAGCACATTGGAATAAATTACTTTTAAGGTCCTTTCCAGCTCTGTAAAAACAAATGCATAATTCTGATTCTAATACTGAGGCACTGATCAGAAGAAACCAATTCCCTTAATCAAGTTCTATAAAGTATAACCCGTGGGTCTCAATATTTATGTTTCTAGCCACGATACTTATTTTTAAATATTCAGTCCAGTACAATCTATAAAAAATGCCATGCCTTATAAAAAATGAAAATTTTCCTGAAAGAAAGTGTCCTTACCCTTTAAGCATTAAACACATTGATAATGAAAACAGTCTTCATTGTGAAGGGTACATCTGCTTTTCTATTACCATTCTCTTTACTTCTATGAAAGTTAGAGTTCTGATGTGATTCTTGAAGTAAAAATGATATTACCTGTCTTTCCAATTATATACTTTTGGTAGCTCTAACCTTCAACACAAAAGTTTCCTAAATTCTGAGAACACAAAACCAACCAGTCAACACAATCCATATACAGCTAAATGCTGACTATAAACAAGGTGTTTAACTGCAACTGCTGTGGTGTGAATCAGCTTCTTGTTCAAGTAACTATTTCATCCACAACCAATTTTGCCCTAGAGCTTTTGAAAAACACAATAGAAATCTGTTAAATTGGCAGTCTTGCTGAATTTCAACTATTTTATCTAACCAGGTCCACGGTAACAATAGATGCTTGAGAGCTTCCCTTTGATGAAATGTGTTTTTGATTTGAAGCATAGGTACAGAGATCAAATGGACCAAACCCCTCATTCAGATGGCTTCTTGCTGCTGCTGCTTTTGAAAAGTGCATTATAAAGCTGAGGGATGTCACTTAACACCATACACATATGCATGCTTTACGAAAAAAAAAAAAAAAAAAAAAACTCCAAAACTCTGTGGTAAGATTTTTAAATTAGTATGTTTCTGTTTGGCTTTCAAATATTTTATATAAAAGTGAGTATGAAAATTAGTACATTCCTACTTGGTTTTAAAATAATTTCTTAAAACATTGATAAACTCTGTTTCATGTGAAGTGGGATTGAAGTTCTCAAATTTTGACTAAAGAACTTTTATATTTTCAAGGAACCTAATTCTTCACACATATCCATTAAATAGATACACAAAATAAACTTCTGATTACCTTTCTGTGAATTTTATATATCTACTGCAAGGACTTCCTACCAGGTTTTCTTTCTTCTACCATCCAACTCATTTTTCTGGGCAAGTTGCCCAACTGCCCCACCTCCTCAGAAATGAATTTTGGTGTTTGAGGTTTGTTAACTCATTTAAAAATTAACCTAAACAAAACAAAATAATTAGAAAGGCAACTTGCCCACAATAACAATGAAAATCTTTTTTTCAAACTAAACATGTAATACATTCCAAAGACAAACACAAATGACTTTTTGAATAGCCATGATTTTAGATTATCTTTGCCTCTATTCCTTTCATTAACATGAATAATTCAGAGTGCTTACTATACACGGTGAAATTGTTTCCCCTTACTAATTCATTTTTAGTATACAGAAAAATAAGATGTAATACATTTTATGCAAGAACCAAAGGTTTAAATTAGACCATAGTTTTTAAAGGCAACTTTACTTGCAACATTATCTATGGTTTGGATTCATTCTTGTCAATGCTATACTGGTTTTAAGTTAGGATAATCTTTACATTTTCAAGGCAAAGGCAGTATATAGCGGTATAGCAGGGAATAAAGTCCCAAGTTGTCCTTGGTTTTTGATGTTCCTCAAGTATATATCAGTTATTCACAAAGTGTTAGTAAGCTCACCATTATCTCTTTCCTCAAAAATATGAAAGTACTTTGGGACCTTGTACCTAAGTTGAATTAAAAGAATAGTTCTAACATTCTGGCTGCACCGAAGGAACAACATTTATTATGCAAAGTAATTTGAGCCCATAAAAACACCCTGACATTGCAGTACTAGTTATAACAAACAGCACCAAATGGGAAATTATTCTTGCTTGGAGGGGGGCACACAAAACCTCAAATTTCTCTTTAATGATGACATGAACAAGCAGTGGCTGATTACATACTAACTCACCAAGACTCCCAAACACAGACATAAAGAATACTCTCTAGGTAAACATTTCACTCAGATATATAATATCCCATGTCATTCATACATGCCAATATGAGTGTGGAAAATAATGTGTATTTCTTAGGTATATTAATGTGGAGACTGGAACATTAAGTTAGTCTCTCATTTTAAAAATTCCTGCCTGGAAGATGTTATGCCCAAGTGGAAATTGCACTATCTGCAGTCAAGGGTTTTAAACCACTACTTTAGAACATCAAATGCTATGCTTGTGACCATGGAGGAAGGGAAAGAATGTCATGAGAAAGAGCCTGGAGATTCACTAATTTTCAGCTTCTCTTGGTAACCAAAAGGTAGTGGGAACAATCAGATTTCCCTGGAGTATATTTCAGCCTTGGCAAAAAGCTTTAAAACTTTTTTGATTTCTTCTTTGATTGAAAGTAAAAGGAGAAAGGCTTAAAAGAGGAGCTTATATGCTAAACCAACACTTGCCAAACTCAGGTCAACATCAGATATCATGTCAGGCTTCAGGAGGTTCATGGAAATGTATGAAATGAGTATGTATGTCATGATACCTGTGAAAATAAAATATTGTGCTTTAAGTGAGTGGGAGAGAACAGATGGTTCATAATGATTTAAAACATTTATGCATTTGGACTGTCACCAAGCCTCTGTATTGCAAAATATGGTGTTTAGTTAGTACATACCAACATCTATATGCAAGGTGTTCATTTTCTGGAGGACATTACTGTAACAAAGGAGATAAAAACTAAATGAAGTAAGAAAATCCTTGTTTTCTCAAGGCATACAATGTATGCTATTTCTTATTTAGTATAGTCAATCAAAATGTTTTCCATGTGATGAGAAGATTTTAATTCTCCCTCAATTACCAGTCAACTATAAGTGCCCAGGTATTGTATTTTGTTTGAATGCATCAGACAGAATTTCAATTTTACTGTTAATCTGATTTCACTTTGACTGAAGCTCTTAACAACACTTTGAGCAATAATAAAATTTGGTAGTCAGACTACTGTTGCCCATAGAAAATAATAATATTCTTCTTATCCTCAATTTGGTACACTGGCATATGGTGCTGCAATTATGTACTGGCATTGGCAGGTGGCAGACCACTCAATCAGGGAGACAGATAAATATTAAATATGGTCACACTACATTTTGGTGTATTTGGTGAGTTCAAAAGTCTGTGAGTCTAAAAGTCCTTGTCTTTTAAACCAAGAGGTACAGTGACAGAAAAGAAAAAAAAAATGTATAGAGACACATTAAAGTGTGGGGTGAAAGTGAAGAAAAATAAACATTGGTTGATCATATTCTAGAAAGAAAACTGCCAAAAAGAGTCCTATTAAACATCCCCAGTGTCTTGATTTGGATCTGATAGAATAATGGGTTGGGGGAGTCACACAAACACGCTATAGTATTTACATGCCATTCCTTCCAAAATCCTGGGAATTATTCAGGCACAGTTTGCATGTGGGAGGGAGTCGGGGGCGGACCTGCCGGGAGGGGAGGGAAGAGGGGCGGCAGTTCTAGACTTAGCACCTGTGAACTTAGTTGGAAATAACTCCTGACAGGCATCAAACGTAACACCTTTTAGCCTTCCAACAGAAACATGCTGATAGGCAGGATGTTCAAACGGGGCAGAGGAGCGGGTAACCGTGAGAAAGTAACAGCAGCAGCAAGTGACAAAACCACCGTGCAATTCATCCTCTGAGACCAGCTCCACAAGCCCTCCTCCTAGCGCCCCTTTCAACGCCTCGGCTCCGGCCACGTTGGAAACTGAGCTCCGAGTCCTCTTAACTTCCCTCCCACCTCGCCCGCAGCCTCCGCAAGGTCGCGCGGAGTTTGGGACTGACGCAAAGGAGACCCCACGGTAGAGATGCTCCACTTTCTGTCAAACACGCTGGAGGACCGGATAAACCGGCATCGGAAACTCCAGGCTCCTCTTACTTGATGTCCCCGGTTGAACCTTGTGCATGCCCCACGCGGGGGCTGGTGGTAGCGTCCTGGAGTCCAGGGTGCCCCGCCGGGACCCAGGAATCCAGAACAGGTAGCTACGAAGTTTGTCCCCATCAGCTCTTCTCCAAGTCTTCGGACCTCCCTCGCTTCCTCTCCCGCCACCACCACCCCTACCCAGCATGTCCTAATCAAGTGGGTGGCAGTGGGTTGAGATACCGGGACGGGGAGAGCAAAGAAAAGAAAGATGCCTCCTTCACCCCGCGGCGGTGAAGTACCTGCAAAGGTGCGAATGCACTTCCCGCCCACCCCCCACCCAGGGTCCGCTCCACCGCGGGTGCGCGGCGGCGCCCGGCAGGCTTGGCCCTCGGGTCCCCCAGCCCCCAGCCCCAGCGCGGTTACCTCGCGGGGAGTCGAGGGGAGCCGCCCGGCGCCGGCAGGTACTCCTTTTGCAGGAGCGGAGCTCCGGCAGAAAACTTCCCCGCGCTCCGGGGCAAACTCGTGGATGCCTGCCGGCCGTGGACTGTTAGGTGGCCTGGAGCGAGCGAGGTGCCGGGAGTAGGGGGAGCGCGGAGCCGAGCGCCTGGCCTCCACGGTCCGGCCGGGCTGGGGCTGCGGCGCCGCCTCCTCGCCCGCCGCCAACCGCGCCCCCGCCCGCCCCGCAGCTCCGCCTCCCGCTTTTCATCTCCCGCGCCGCCAGCTGCCCGCCCAGCCTTGCTTTTGCGCGGCCTTTGTCGTCCGCAGGCGACCGTTCCTTGCCACCCGCCTGGGGTCTTTCCCATCGCTCAAGTGCCACCCCACTGCCTGTCACGGAAGAGCTTGCCTTCTGCTGCTTTCCTAATTCACCTTCTGCTCTTCTTTCCTGCACTCTTACATTCCTTCCCAGATTTTCCAGAAAGGCAGTTCAGAAAGACAAGTCAATAGGTGAGTCGGTGATAGCAGGACACTGACTCTGAAGTCTTAGAATTTCTTTAGCTTCACTCACGGGAGGTGTGTTTGTATGCACAGGTTACAACAAATATGCAAAACTGTGGGTGGGTTCAGAACAAGGTTTGTGGAAGGCAAGAGTGCCCCCCAAATGGGCTTCTCTATTTGAGACTAGTAGACCTCTCAGGTCATGCCTTTCAGAATCCGACAAGCTGAACAGTGTGTCAGCCTTCACATCTGTGAAGACCAAGGCTAAGATACATTTTTAATCATTAAAGAACACCCAGCTAATTGAGATTAAAAAAATTAGTTCCAAAACATCATGCTAGCTACAGTTTGACTAAACTAGGGCAAATAAAATTAAATGAACCTTTGATTACTTATTTTCTCATTCGAGCAGTTTCTATGAATTAACAGAAAAACTAAACTTTTAAAAAGCATTAACCTACCTCATTACTACAACAGAATTTTGTTGTTAATCAAACTGAAATGTTTGCCTTCCACATTTGCAGGGGTCTTGTTACTAATGACTTAGGAATAACACGTCTGTTGGTAGCAAACTTTGGTTCAGTGAAGAAATACTATTATAGGACTTGCTTGGTTTTGGTTTCTTGGAAACGGAACCTGATTTATTTTTCTGTCGACAGTTTTCTTTTTTTTGCGTTTTTTAAATTATGGTTAAAACCACACAAAATTTACCATTTTAACCATCTTAAGTGTACAGTTTAGTAGTGTTACATATATTCATGTTCTTATAAAAGAAAGCTCTAGAACTGTTTCACTTGTAAGACTGAAACTATCCATCCACCACACAGCTCCTCCTCCTCCTCCTTTCTATCCCCTGGTACCATTCTACTTTTCTCTTCTCTGAATTTGCTTTAGATAGCTGACAGTGTTACTATCAAGAATATATAAAGAGCTCCTACAACTCAACAACAAGTCAAAAAATCTGGTTACAAAATGAGCAAATAACTTATGCAAGAGTTTTTATCTTTAATTTGTGTGTCAGGTTTATTGTTAACATTTCATTCAAGGTCTGTCTTCCTTACGGAGAAGATACTCACCAATATACTGAAATGAATTCCTAAGTATGACTTTTAAAGATATAAGTGAATGCTCCCTGAGCTATATTTAACTGGCATATATGCCTGATAGGTAATTGATGTGTCCTTGAATGAATTAACTGATTTGCACATTTGCTTTTGGCTTGGTTCCCTGTGTTCTAGGTACTTTTGGAGTTGTGAATATCCATTACCCCAGAGCAATGAAGAAATCTAGGCCAGCCTCAGATGACCTGGACTCTACTTCCTGTTTGCTGCAAGTAATTCAAATTTTGTGACCTGTCTTCTCATTTGTGAAGTAAAGGAATTGAGTAAGAATATCATTATGATTCTATTATTTCTAAATTTTAAAAGTTTTAGTAGTTAATGGGGGGAAACTGCTCGTGTTCAAGTCAATTTCTGATTGAATTTGCATGATCAATGGACTACTAGGCATTGCTAGCCTATCATGGTGTCTGCTAGCTTTTATAATCTCTTTTCTTCATTTACTTATCATATAGCAAATCAAACACTTAGAAATCATGCCTAGACTTTTGTTCAAAACCCTGAAAAATATTTCTAATGATTAAGTTAATTAAATTTTGTGAGAGTCAATAGTGATGAATAAATGATCAGAAAATTACCTAAAATGAATTCTAAGTACCAGTACAACATGCATCTTCTCATGGCATTTGATTAGGAGTTAGTTACATTATAATGTGAAAAAAACACCTTTTAATTTTGTAGCTAAACTAATTTAATTTTTCATCGTGAATCATTTCTAAAACATTGGTTCACAGCATGCTTTTCAGCTCTTTGGGCTGTTAATTTTGTTTAGTTCTTTGAATTTCTTAAAGACGTTTAACTATGGACTCTTTCTGATCAAGCTTATGGATCATTGAACCATTAATGTGTAGGTAAGTAACCATTATGGCCCTAAAAGTGGTTTCTACATCAAATCTCAAGGTACGTTCAGTGGCAAGAGTGCTTTTGTGGGAGAATATCATTCTCTAGTTTTGGGGAAACACACACAATGCATATACCACTGGGTTAAGTATAAGAAATGCAGTCAAAATGAACTGTGAAAATACAATTGATAATTTAAGAATAAGCCTAGTGGACTGCTCAGAGAGATGTAAGAAGTGTGTAAGGAGGATGGAGGAGCAAGGTAAAAAAAGATGTACAAAAATTTAAAATGAAAAAAATAAGAAAGAAAAAGAAAAACCTAAGCTATAAGTACAGCACTGTTATGAAATTGTTCTTGTTATTTTTTGAGTTTGTTTTTCTTTAACCGTGCAGGTGTTAATGATGACTTGGCTTAATGAACAGCCAAAATAAAAATTCAGCAGAAATGCATTTAGCACAATATGCCAGGTCATGTGGGTGTTGCGAATACCTCTAAACCATATTATTTATGGCTCCAACTGTTTTATTGAGGGAAGGCAGAGATGTGTTTACTTGGAAAGAGATATTTTTACAAGAACCAACAGAGGATAGTCTAGTAACTACAGTAGTTTTCCTTTATCTTATCTTGTTCTTATTCTTCAAGGTAGGAGTAAAACAAGGAAAAACTGATAGGACATGACTGATGCTGATTCACAATCAAAAGAACACAAGCTATGCTACTGAACCACAAGGAGAGAACGGTAGAACTCCTGAAACAGAAGATAGAAATCACCTCATCTAGATACTTCCAGGGAAACAGGAATATAAAACTCTTAAAGAAACAGAGACTTAAAGTGGCTATATGCATGTATGTCACACTCAAACCCATTAATCCGTATACTTTAATATCCATTAATAATTGTAATAAAATAGTTTTTAGAAAACTGCCATTGGTTATATGAAATGGAAAGAGGATTGGAAAACTGGATTTGTCCACATGATGCTGGGCAATTATTCTGTCCCTGGGGTCAGTTTCATCTATGCAGCATGTGAGGTCATGGACCTAGATAGTTTTAAGGATCTTTGGACTTTAAAATACCTCCTATGTCTAACCAAGGTCATTTACCTAGAAAAAGCTTCACAGATTATTTTCACTTTCATATATAGATTTAGCCACATCATAACATTCAGTATGAATTCTATTCATAAAATAAATGTTTCTTGTAGACATTTTTTCAAGAGAAGAAATTTCAAAAACAAATAAGGGGAACCCAGTAGAGGCAGGGAGGGTTATCTTCCCTTTCCAGAATGCAGAATGTGGAATCACACAAGTAGAACTTCCTCTCTGAAATTCAAGAAGTAAACCTTTCAACATCAGATATAAACAGGGCAGTGGTGAAGCATTAAAACGTTTCTGTCATGGAGGAATCTGGAAAGCTAACGATTTGCCTCCTGCTATTGCAAATATGGCACAGTTAACCATAATTTGGGTTAGATCAAATTAATTGTGTGATAGAGAAATAAAGAAAAAAATTTTTTTTTTACTTTGTCTTTAACTCCTTTTTAGGAAGATATTCTTTTCTTGAAAACCAAGAAAAAAATCAAGGATCAGATATATCTAGCTAAAGAAAAATTAAGAATTCAGAAAATTATTGAAAAAAGGGTAATGCCTTGGTAAAAATGAAATATGGAAAGAGCATAGGAGTAATAGTAAATGCGAAAGAACTATGATCCCTAAAGAATTAAAAACTCTAAGTTACATGAAATGACATTGGTCAGACAGAAAAACTAAAAGATGGTTATAAGAAAAATGAAGCAAGGTGTGTTGCCATTATTTTTTATCTGTGTACTTCTTAAGTAAAGCCATAATTCAAGGTCAAATAACTTGGAATAGTCAGTGCCCAATAGTCTTGGTAAATAGAGCAGGTCAATAAATATGTATTGATTGGTTGATTGAATAAGAACTGCTTGCAGTTATTTTAGGAAAATCAAAGTCACTAGGGAAGTTATGTACGTAATTTTTTAAATTAAACAACTATGAATTTTCTTTAATAATAATAAAAAACAAGACCTTTTCCAATAGTGATCCTTAACTTCTAAGTCATAAAATTTCATAAGATCCTATTTATATAGTAGTAAAACCTAAATTAGATAAAATATGGAGATACACATGTGCTTCTGTACAAAGAAACTTTATTTTATGACTTTAATGGTTTTTCATAGGTCATTGGAATAGGGAAAATTCTATATAATAGTTTACCAAAAATTGCAATATTTTCCTTTAAACCAATATTTGTATATATAAATATTTATTTTCTAAAATGGGTGCAGTTTTTGACATGGCAAAACAAAGTATTGATAAATGACCTTAGGTTAAAAAAAAAAGTTTGAATTGTTTGGAATCAATGAGGGGTTCTTTCATACTGTAAGTTTCAACAGTAACTTTTCAAGGGAGGATTAGTGATAGACCTTTCCTTGTCAAATACTTTATTAATTAATTCACCAAGTATGGCTTGTTGAGTCAGTATGGTCATTGTTTTGGTGCCTTATATACAAAAATTAATAAGATGTGTTCCCTTTTAATACAATGACAACTAATTAATTCAAATCACATATCACTATATTTAGAAGTGTTAAGCTTGCAAGAAAGAAGGAAGATTTGCCGGAAGCAAGTGAAAGAAAAAAGAAAAATCAAAATAGCTTTGTGCTTTCTATCAACAATTTGTGTGTGTGTGTGTGTGTGTGTGTGTGTGTGGTGTGTGCACGTGCATGTGTTTGCTTGAAAGAAAAAAAGCAAGCAAGCAAGCAAGCTGGTAAGAAATTTGATGGAATCGAGAGACTATGTCAGTGATGTGTCCAAAGATAAAATAGAGCATTTGAGGGCACAGAGTAATTCTAAATCCACCCCTCCCCTGCAATGAATTATTTCCTTGTCCAGCACTGGGAGTACTTGTGATATACGGTTCACCTCACCAAATCTAATATCATTTCAGCCCAGAGGGACACAGACCATGGTGAATGTCCTAACCTTTTTGAGCAAGGGATTCTCTTGACTGTTCATTCAAAGTTATCTTTAACAGGAGGATTTTTTTTTTTTAAATAAAGGTAAATAGAGATTTGGGAAAATGTAAAGATTAAAAATTAGTGTAGAATTCAAGTAACTTTATACTTGGTAGCCTCCTAAGTTTGTAATATCATCTATGTGTTACACTATTATTTCTAACATTGATCATTAAAGTGAGCTAAACAAGACAGCTCTGTTGGGTATCATTAAACTTGTGCTATTTATTTACTTGTTTACATCCGAATCTGTGTCAACACATACTTATTCTTTATACCACTTGGATATTTTCTCTATTTAAAAGCGTTTCTTTTTTTCCTTACAAAGAAGGAGGTTTGTTTTTTTTTTTTTTTTTTTTTTTTGAAATCCTCTTAACATTTAGAAGATAAAAAAAGAAAGAAGTTAATATCTATTAGATATTTACCTTCCCGTTTTTGCATTAGTGAGAGGTAGGTAATACTACTGGGATTTAAAACTTAAAAGATCACCTTAAAATATTTTATGGGGGAAAAAGATATTATTTCCGGCTTAGAATTGTAAAAGTAACCTGAACCTTAAGTGCTAAGATAAAAGTAAACAAGCCTGAAGTA
Source organism: Sciurus carolinensis (assembly GCF_902686445.1). Lineage (NCBI taxonomy): Eukaryota > Metazoa > Chordata > Mammalia > Rodentia > Sciuridae > Sciurus > Sciurus carolinensis. Next base: position 37,156,012 of record NC_062227.1, read on the forward strand.
AGATTTCTTGCTAAAGTCCATCCTTCAATACACGTCTCCCTTTTTCTTTTTCTTTCTCTTCCTTTCCTTCTTAAATTTCCTCTGTTCCTTCTTTTACTTTTTTTCCCCTCTCTCTTCTTACTACTATTTTTTAGGAATTTTTTGTTGGTGTTGTAGATGGACGCAATACCTTTATTTATTTATTTATGTGTTGCTGAGACTCGAACAATGCCTCACGCATGCGCGCGCTCTAACACTGAGCTGCAGCCCAGGCTCTCTTCTTACTACTATTATTGTGGGGTGAAATCTTTCTCCATTGCCCAGGCTGGCCTAAAACTTCTGTGTTCAAGTGGCCTACGGTCACTGCTGCCTGAGTACCTGGGACTACAGGTGTGCTCTCTGAAGTGTGGCATTTCAACATATTTCTTGATACACATGGAACATCCAAGAAAAAACTTTCCATAGAGGCAGACATGGTCATGAAACTACCTCAAAACTTACCTTATTTAACTTTATGGGAGAATCATAGATTTAAACACGTGAATTATTTTGTAGAATATTAAAAATACCTCCGTGATAGGCGATCAGTATTGCCTCAATATCCCTCACCTTCTTTTGTCTCTCTTGTGGCCTTTTGTTCTATGTACTGATTGTTGTTCTGAGCACTTTAATTCTTAATTTCAAAATAACAATCATTTCATAAAAATCTCTATGATTATAAATACCTGTATTAGAGTTATATATTGGTACAGTGTAATTTTTTTATGTTGGATCACCCATTTGATAAGCTTTCATGACACCTCAGCTGATATCTTTTTCAAGCTTTAAAAATTTTCTCTTTGAATTGGAGGGAGTGTTTGGCAAATCTGCATGTAACTGCTTTACCACCATTTTTCAGACTGCACTTCATGGAGTACTAAATCACATCTACGTTATGAAATGCCCACAAATTAGACAACTTTCCTCTTATTTTTTTTCAACCACTACTAAAAACAAAGGGGTAAAATAGCAGTATATTATCTTTTGAGCACTGTCAATAGTTGTGTGTTGGGAGTGGAAATCTTTTGTAGCACAGGAGCTTGCCCCTGACTGTTGTCAAGCTGCCTGAAGACTTTAATAGGAGAGAAAAGTGAAATGTGTTTCAAGGTGAAGAAGCAGCAAGAAGGAACCCAAGGATTTCACGTGAGGAATCTGAAACAAAATGCCTCAAAACGTTTTTGTAAATGTGGTGAATATCAAGAATTAAAGCAGAATAATGGAATGAATGTTCCATGGGTCCTATTTAGCCATGAATAAACTGTTGAATCACCCATCAGATTAAATGCAATAAATGACGTTACTTTTAACTATACAAATTATCACAGGTGCTAAACCCACACATGACTCTCTTACAGGATGAGATAAGAAAAAGCATGGAAATATCTGAACAAGCAAGGAATAAACCATCAAGTTAGGGAGGTGAAGGAAAATTCACGTTATTCCTTTCTATTCTACCTGAATATTTTGAGAGCTCATCTGCTGATGAAAAGAACTAGTAAATATTTATAGATACCATTACCTACCTTGGGTAGCCTGTCTGTTTTGCAGAATAAACTCAGTTCCTGCTAAACATTTGTTGTAAAATTTAAATTGTATCTGCATGAGGGAAATTATTTTTCTAAAAACAATTTTCCAGCATATATTCCTTGTCCACAGGAAAATAAAATAGAGGACCAAATAGAATGTGGCATAATCATTCATGGCTTTTATCCACTATCTAAATATAAAATGTTAGGAATATAAGTTAATGAAAACAAAACTTCAACATCAGATGAATTAGAGATGTGTAGCCTTAGAGTTATTATATTTAATTTACAGATAAAAATATTGAATGCATGAAAATTCCAGAGAAATTCTTACCATTAGCTCTGCCTGGTTCTGATGTCCATTATTTCAGAGAACTATGGAAAATGGAAGCAGAATTGGAGGAAAACTAATATTCCTATCAAGAGCCAAGCACAGTGCCTGGCCTACTATAGACAAACAGGGATTAATTTATTGGCAGAATTGAATTTAAAGTAAGATCCACAGAAAAGATCAAATACTCAAGCATTATTTATCTGTAAGATTAAAAAATATTTTAAAGAAAATGGACTGAAATTTAATGCACCAAGAATAACACTATATATTATAAAATACATAAAATCCCTTTCTTTTGTTCATTTATTTAACAAGTATACATATTGATCAGCTCCTATGCTAACAGTGGCTCTGAAGATTAGTATGTAAATTAGAAAAACAAACAAATTTCTACTCTAGGGAGGAAAGAAGATACTAAACAAAAACCAAATGAATAAACAAGGTAAGACAGAAATCCTCTGTGGAGGAATTAACTAGGATTATACAGTAGTTAGTTAATATGGAAAAGGGGGTACTGAGGTAGGAGTTGAGGAAAGGAGGTAATGTTTGGCTCCATCTTTCAAGATGAGATGTGAATGGAGCCAAAAGCCTAAAGAACATCATGTCAGAAGGATCAGCACATGTGTCTCCCCAGAATGAGAGGATTTGGTGTATTTAGGAAAAAGAAAGGAGGCCAGATGGACTATAGCAAGGTCATACATCCCAAGCTGATGTTGGGGAAGTAGTCAGGGCCTGATCATGGCGGGCTTGGGGGACATGATAAGGCACAGACAGGTCACCTGCAGGGGATGCCTCTGGAAGGCTTTCATTAGAGCAAGTCAATTGATATTTCATGAGAGTACATGTAAATAAATAAAGGTTTTTTTTTTAAACTATGTTACTACAGAAATTGTATTTTATTTTTCATGGTCCAATATAGCTTCTAAAATAGAACAATTTCTCCATGAGGACTATTCTAGATTTGGGATTACCTCTAGGTGTGAAGAACAATTTCTTTTATTAATCATAACATGAAGATCTTGTATTCCTGCTTCTCTCTCTCTCTCTCTCTCTCTCTCTCTCTCTCTTTCACACACTCTCTCTTTCTCACTTGCATACATATACACACAATACATAGCAAGTAAATTTTTCATTCATAGTATACGTCTTTAATGAAAATCATAAATCAACCAATGGGTGTATTAGGGAATTCAATATTGGTGTAATTAATTAATTCTAATGAGCTTTTGCATATGATGATGGATAGTCTCTCATTTGGCTAAAAAAGTGGTTTGTGGGTTAAAGATTTGTTAAGGTCTCTTTCAATTTCATCATTGGTATTGCCACTACAACTTTGGACCTCTTTGGACTTTTCCACGTTGAAACAGCCCTAATCTCAGGCACTCGGTTGTTTTTATGATTTGTTAAGAAGAGCTCCAGCTTGAGCCACACGCCCACGAAGTGGGTCCCACAGACTGTTCTCTGCTGATGGGAAACAGCAGGTTTTTTCCTCATTGCCCAGTGAATGCTGGCTGTGTTCCTTAGTACTTGGAATTCTTTTTCACTATTTTGCTCTTACTGTTATAACCATGCTATAAAATTGTAGGGTATCCAAAACCCATAGAGGTGACAAACTGGGGAGACAATGCATTCTAGAATTATGTAGGACTTCTAAAAGCTTAAAATAATAAGAGATAAGATACAGGGTAAAGAACATAAAAATTCAGAGCAAATATTTCAATCTTATTGTACAGATTGAATGTCGTTGTTATGGTTTGTGTCTAGAATGTCCCACTAAAAACTCATGTGTTAAAAACATGATCCCCAAGGCAGCAAGGATCAGAGTTGAGACTTCTAGACAATGATAAGATGGATGGTGAGGGCTCTGACTTCATCAGTGGATTAATCCATGGATAGCTGCTAGGTGGTGGTTCCTATTTGGAGGAAGTAGGTCACTGGTCCCAGCCCCATGTCCACCCACTCTCTAGACCTGAGCTGAGTAGCTTTCTTCCACTCTGCTCTTCTGCCATGACGTTTTTACCTTGGAGCCAGTTGACGATAAACCATGGACTGAACTTCTGCAACCATGAGACAAAATAAACCTTTCTTCCTCTAAGTTGTTCTTGTCAGGCATTTTGGTCACAGAGAGGAAAAGCTAACTGACAAATTCAGTGAGCCCACCAAACCCTGAACCTCACAATTTTCATGTAACCTAGACTTGCAGAATCAAACGTCCTTACTTGAGAACCACTGGTTTCTCCAACTGATTTAAATGCAATACCCAGGGATCTGCTCTTTTCTGCAAGGGCATGCCAATGAATTCAAGGAAGGAGACTTCGAGGGTGCTGGAATTACATTACCACACAGTGTCTAGAGCAGAAATGAGAGGATTAGGAGCATGGTAGGGCAGGAGTATATAAACAACGTAATTTTAAGCATTTCATTAGAAGATTGGATTATTTTAATTCCATTATAACACACCAATAAGAAGACTTGTTTCCAGGTTTTAGGACATATTTCTACCCATTTACTTTGCATTTTGCCCACAATTAGTTGACTTGTTTTATTGCTTAAAAATTACCATAGTTTTCATGGACTGGGATTATAACTTAGTAGCGGAAGATCATGGGTTCCACTTTCAGAACCACAAAAGGAAAATTGTTATTGTTTTCCAGTCCTTGAAATATTACATCACTGTGGTGGGATTCTTCTGTTTGCCCCTCCACCTCCAAACATCACCCTCCCAGATTACATCTGCAGATTTCTCTGCCATTTGTCTTCTGGTTGTTTTCTGCCCATAGGAACAGTGGAGCAGGAGGTCAAAGAGTGAGAGGTCCTTATTCTCCTGGCTCCTTCTTTTCCAAGTTGCTTAGAGGACCCTGAGATGCTCTTCCAAGGTCCCCCTCAACAGTTGGCTCCCAGCTCTGGGTCCCAGGGCCATTCCCTCTCCTTTCAGGCTTAAGGGTACTACTCTGTCCATCCACCTACCATTAGCCCTGATGTTCTACCCTATCCCTAAGTGATTTTCTTAAAATCCACCCACATCTTTGCAAACAGTCTGTTTTTTAAACTTTTCTCAATGTATCCAGTTTCATTATGCCATCTGGCTGGGTGTCCTCTAACGACTGGGCAAAATCATAAATAGAAGCATTGTACACCAAGGAATAAATAAATTTCCAGTTTAATCACAACGTTCAATAGATAAAACAGAGTTCCATCCTGATTACCTTATTTAATCATTCATTTGGCACTCATCAAACGTGCTTCCTGGATGTTTGCTATACTCTGGACACCATGTGTAGTACTGGGGACTTGAAAGTAGTAGGCCTCAGGACACAGGACATTTGCTGAAGGCAGTTGTGTATAATGAGGAAATGCATCACATGAAGACAAGAGCTACTTAACTTTGGGGAAGTGGTTAAGGAGAATCAAGAAATGCTTCTAGAAGTGGCAATTAAACCTAAACTTGAAGAGTAGAGAGAGGACAGAGAAGGGTGATAAGGAGAAAGGGGCCTTTTTGGTCAGGGAAAGAAATATCCACACAGCTCCAAGGGTGAGAAGGGACGTGGCATATTTAAAGAACAGAAAGCAGCTCAGCATGGTAAGAGCGTATAATAGGATGCAGTGAGTAATACGAGGTTGCACATGTTAGCAGGGGTCTCGGGTGTTGTTTTAAGGATGTGAACTTTATTTCAAAAGCAATGGGGAGAATGAGGTAATAGGCAAGGGAATACACTTCTAGAAAGTTCATGCTGCTGCAGTTTGGAAAATGTGTAAAGTTGGAGGTGGAGAAAATGCACAAGGTTGGGGGCCAGGGAAGAAGTGGGTGCACCTTTGCATTAATCTAATCAAAAAATGACAGTGACCTGAATGAATGTCTTAGCAGTGGAAGTGGGGAAAAATGGAGCTAATGGAGAGGTGTAATCTGCAGGAAACTTGCAACTAGCAACCCAGGTACCACTATTATCAAATAGAACTTCAGAATGTGCATAGCTCTGCTTGGCAACATGAAGGTAAACTTTAAACTTGTCATAGCCTTTCAAGAATTTCAGTCAAGCATTTTCATTGCTGAAAGAGTCATAGTGAAGAAATTTCATGGAAGACTAGAGTTGTTGTCTTTATAGTGATTTGAACAGGGCCCATCAATAGAGTTTGCTGAAAATAAATATTTGCTTGGTGAATTAAACAACTCTCTTTTTTTAGGGAAAAAAAAAAAACCTGTGTTTATAATGTACCCTTAGTGATAATAAATTTCTGTTTATAATGTACCCTTAGTGATAATAAATTTCTATTATGTGCTTTGCAAATTCATTTTATCTTCCTGGGTAAATACTAGCCTTAAGCAAGAATAAAATCAAATAACTTAATATTTTAAAAAAATTAGTCCCTGTGGCAGGAATGGTATTCCAGTAATGAATTTAAAGGTCTCTACAGAACCACTCTATTTTAGAAATTAAAAATTTGTGAGAATGATATTTTGGTGATCCTTAGCATCTAAATATATCTTCCATTATCTATTTTTTTTTTTGGTAGCCCAACATGCTTTTCACTATAAGGTATTATATTACCTTTTTGTCTGTGAAATGCTGTGCTTAGCATAAAGAAACTTTTTTTTTTTTTTTTTTTTTTAGGACATAGGGATACCATTTGCTAAATTATTAAGTTTTTGCAGTGTTATCACCTTTTCAGTGGAAAACATTGCTCTACTTTTCATAAATGTCTAAAACAGAAGCTATAAACACAAATGATCATCAAAAATTATTTTTAAGTAGAAAGAAGGCATTTAAGAAAATGAAAAGCTTAAAGATGTTTGAGATTTTTCAGCAGTAAAGACCTTAAACACCCACACTCACACACACACACACACACACACACACACACACACTTAAATTTGACCTGGATCATGAATTTATTTTGACTACAAGAGTTTACCTCATTATGTTATGAATCTTCCCTAAATCTCAAAGAGAGTAGATGATCTACTGAGTGCTTATATATAAGATTAAGCAGGACTGACCTTTTGTAATTTCCTGTTATCACTTTTAGTTGTAGCTAGTGTGTAATGATATATAGCTCCATTTCAGGTTTAATGTTCAAATGTTTGCAGGTGGTTATCATATTTTCATCCACATTTTCTTCCTCTCTGGGAAGCTTGTTCTGGGTCATCTTAGTGTGTTCATAAGTCCCTAAGGAGGTTTAATCAGTGGATAACATGCTGTGTTCCTGATGACACTCTTCTCCCTATTTTGTACTATCATAATGTACTGGTGAGACACATTTAATTTTTTCTATGTACTGGAAGAAAGAACAATTTATTTTTCTTGACATTATTTTTTTCAATTTTTCTCCTTCACTGATATTTATACCTTAAACAGTTATATCCTGGGAGTACTAACTCATTGTTATTTTAATTCTTGACAATATTAGTTTTCACTTGTGTATTGTTCACCTACATTGATATCTAAAATATTCCCCATTGAGTTGAGTAGACTAATCAATAAATATGTACTAAATTAAGGCATGACTGACCTCTTTTTATATGACTAAATTTAAAAAAAAATACAAGAAATACAAAATTCTTGTCAATATTTTACATATTTTGGGAAAGAAAAACAGGCAGCTTAAAAAAATCTTCAGATATATATTTTACACACACACACACACACACACACACACACACACACCCCACATCACACTTCACCACACAAAGGAATGTGTGAACAGAATATAGTCATGTAATAATTTATTCCAAATCTTTCAGAGAACACTTATACATTTAATAAATGAAAAAAATTGGTATATTTATATCTTCACAGTAAACATTGTCTTCTTTAAAAGTGAAACTTTTAGGGATCATTTATTATAGTGGTCATAAGGACTTATTTGGAAGCAGTGTGAACTCAGATATGCTTCTTACATCCTCACTTTATAACTCTCTTATATATGTGAATTCAATTCTGGGTTTAACTTTCTGCAAGAGATTTAAAAAGTAGACTGGGAAACAAACTCTACAGAATCTGCATGATAAATGGATAGACAAGAAATAGTTGAAAAGCATTCTATTGCTCAGTAACAAACTGTCACATACTTAGCAGTTTACTACAACATCCACTTATTATCTAAAAGTTCCGTTGCTTGGAAGGCCAAGCATGACATGGTTAGGTTCTCTGTCCAGTCTCACTGGCTGAAGTCAAGGTTTTACCCAGGGTGTATTCTCATGGGAAGCTGAATCAACTTCAACAAGCAGAATTCAGTTCACTGTGGTTGCAGGACTATATCCTTATTTCCTTGCTGACTGTGAACAGGGGCCAGGACATTTCATTCCAAAGAGCCAAGGATACTACTGGTCAAGAGGCCTCCTCCATCTCCAGGGTCAGCATCAAAGAATTTCCCCTATGTTGACTGCTTATCACACCTCAAATCTCTCTCTCTCTCTCTCTCTCTCTCTCTCTCTCTCTATCTCTCTCTCTCTCTCACACACACACACACACACACACACACACACACACATACACAAACACACACATACCTCTAGACCCACATTAAAAATGTTCATGTGAGTGATTAGGTCAGACCTGACCAGAGTTCTCCCCATTTGAAAATCAATGGATTTTGGAACTAATTACATCCGCAAAATCTTTTCACAGCAACACCACCTCAATTAGTGTTTTGTTGAAGAACTAGGAGAGGGACAGTGAGACATATATGAGGGGCTGAGATTGTTGGGCGCTCTCTTAGAATTCTTACCCCACAAATTGCAAGTGGACTGAAAGTTCAAACAGAACATGGCTCGGTTAGAAATACCTGGATGGCAAAGGGAATTGATTATTGTTTTCATTCCCAGTAGTTCCAAACAGGTTATATTTTTGAGAGTGGTGACATTATCAAAAGAGTACCAGAGAATATAGAGGTTTCAAAGTAATAGAGACAATTAGGAATAAGAGCAGAAAGCCTGGAGGATGTTTCTCTCTGCCCAAAGACAGGGAACTCATGGTGGTCTACAGTGCTGCAGGCAGTTTGTAGAAATGCTGTGGGCATTTTGCAGAGCTTATTTTGGAAAAGAGTTGCATAGTTTGAAGTTCTAGATATTGAAGCAGGAAGTACTGATAGCAATAGTTAAATGCTGCAGAAATGCAAAGGGTTATGATAAGGAGATTTTTAGTACAAACTTGGAGCACTTTCAGATGGAGGCTGAGAATGTCAAACCATTACTATGTCACTTGGATAACAAGAGTAACCAAACCAATCTGGGCCAACATAGATCATCAGTGACAAAAATGTTAAATACAATCAGATGCCTCTCATTCAATAAAAGTATGAAATAAATTAGGGAATTAATTGCAGAAAGGCAATCCCAATCTTGTAGTGAGTGGGCATTCCAAATTGTTAGGTATCTGGCAGGTTAAGTACTTTGGATAGTTGGCCAAGATTTGCCAAAATCTTAATAGTGTGAACCAAAGAAGATATTTTTTTTCCAAGTACCAGAGACCAATCAGGGCCCTGTGCGTGCTATGTAAGTATTATACAACTGAGCCCTTTCATTTTTTTTTTTCAGATAGCATCCTTCTAAGTTGTCCATGCTAGTCTCAAGCTTGCAATTCTCCTACCTCTGTCTCCCAAATAGTTGAGATTATGGGCATGCACCACCATGCCAGACTAGACTGTTTTTTTTATATCACTTGTATGATCTCATCCATTAGCAACATAAATGACCATAGCCATGTGAGTTTAAGTTATGAGATATGAAGTGTGCCCATTTGGGATAAGTGAGTTCGTACTTAATTTTCAACATTCAGGGTGATTTTTGGTACTTTCGGGGCCTTGTATATTTTATTCATCTTTTCAAAATGGAAAATTGGGCCCTGTGAGAGCCTGGTGTTATGCATTCAAAAGATGGGAAAGTGTACAAGGCAATTCATATGATTTTTCTGGGAGCTCCTTAGTAACTACGGAAGGAAGCAAAGGGATATTTGCATACTACCTCTCATCATGCTTGCAGAGCCAATGTACACATCTATAGCACAAAGACAGCAACTTGAAAATAACCTCGATCTCCTGCGTGGGTTTATTAGAAGGTCCTCTTTTCTGGGCCATTATGAAGGTACTGATGGAACTGTATCCTTCCCACTCAGGCTGAAGTTGTAGAAAAAGTTCAGCTTTCACTCAGGTATCTCAAGGCAGTTCCTGGACTGAGACTGTGGAAAATAAAAAGTAGCAAGCAGAGAATCCCAGACTGCACTTTTTTGCTTGTGGTCAATTTAGAAAGGTTGTGGCCAGCGAATAGAACGTAGAGGTGAGCCAGGCCTGCCAGGGCCTGCTGAAATGCTGGGAAGTAGAACTTCTACATCATTCCCTGGGTCAAAGCAAGTGCTTTCTTTCTGTCAAGCAACCTAAAATCCAGCAAACCCAGGGTTGTTGTGCTTCTCACGTGGCAGTTTTCATTAGTCAGTTTCATCTCACCTCTATCTTTGAATTCCAAATTTTGTATTGCTTGGTTAAGCTTTTTTTTTTTTTTTTAACTTTCTCAAGTTCCTTTAGACCTGTCTAACTCTTGGTTTCTGAGGCAGGACATATGGTTGAAAGAAAGAAATGCTATGAGTCAAACACCAAGAGTCTGGAAGATCAGTAGGAGGTAGTCGTGAGAAGAGATAGAGGGAAGGAAGGATAGGCTGATGGTATGTGGTATGAGCTTCGAAGAGACCCATACATGAGGAGGATCAAAGCTGCTCTGAAAACTCTTTGTGTATATATTTTATAGACCAAAGATAAAATCAGATAGTGCCTTTTAGAATAGCAATATTTAAAATGACCATCACAGTTGTGGTGCTAGTCCTGAGCTTGCACCAGAATTACGTGTTTTTTAGTGCATTCAGAGTTGATAAGAGAGCATGCTTGTAAAAACTAGAATGTACCTATATTTATTTCAACAAGAAATATAGCTGCACAGACAGAGCAGATAGGACAGAAAGATGGGAAAGTGTACCAGGCAATTCATATGATTTTTCTGGGAGCTCCTTAGTAACTATGGAAGGAAGCAAAGGGATATTTGCATACTACCTCTCACCATGCTTGCAGAGCCAGTGTACACATCTACAGCACAAAGACAGCAACTTGAAAATAACCCTGATCTCCTGCTTGGGTTTATCAGAAGGTCCTCTTTTCTGGACCATTAATGAAAACCCAAATATGAATGATTATAGTTTGTCTCTTCCCTCTCCTCCCATCCATCACTAACATGTTTTACCCCAGAATTCTAGGCATATCATTTTCTTTTACTGATTTATTTTATTCTTCTAGATAGATTCATATCATTGATTAAGCTCCAGTAGCCTCTTTTACCCATTGATCCTAGCCATAAATGATAGACACACTTACAGATACTAGATAAGTCGATTCCCACATCTCTTCAGCTGCACATATGCAACATATCCTCAGGTGCTGCAAGGGGGAGAAGGGTTTCCTACTGTCATCTAAGTTCTGAACCTGGCATTATGTTTAGTTTAAGTGGCAAGTAAATGATATGGTCTATAGCAGAAGCTGAATTCCTAACAAGTATTTCTTTTAATGTATTCATTAAAGATGAAGGAAGTGTCTCTTGCAAGATATTGTTCTCTGACCTCAAGGACCCCAAACATCACTTACACTGGAGGCCCAGGTACTAAGAGAGGATGAACAACTAAATGTGGCCAGGTGTAATGGGGTCTGAAGAGGGTTCTTCTCTGCCTGCCCTTTTGCATATGCTGAAGTTCTTATTTAAGAAAGCCACATGGTGTGGTGGAAAGAGTGAAATTAGATGCAGCTTTAACTTTGTGCTCTGAAAATGGGAACTTTGCTGACTGTCTGAGAGTGATCTCTTAAAGAAATTAACATGGCACAGAGTAGGCAGTCAAGGAATATATAAAGGAGTTGATTGCTTACCCTGCCATTTGATCTTCTACTTAATTCTTCAACTATTATTTGAGGCCAGGCATATTCCACAAAACAGTACTGCTAAAGAAATGAAATATGCCTCTGAGTTGTAAGGAAGAAATCTTATACTCATTCTAAAAGTGTATATGGTTTGTCTCTTTAAGAAGCTAAATTTCTTTATGCTATAAAATTAAATGGGAATCACAGGGCCATTCCAAAGAAAAACTTGTTTCTCCTATTTTTCTTATAAACTTCTTCAATGCAGTTAAGCTTTTTGTTTTGGAGAGAGGAAGAAACACATTTTGAAGGTAAGAAGACATATCAACAAAACAAAAACGAACAAATTAGGAAAAATAAATTAATGTTTTACAGATCACTTTAAATGTTTTAGCTCTGTGTGAAATACTTGAGAGTTTATATGATCCATATGTACTCTACAGAAAACTGTGTGTGCGTGTGTGTGTGTGCATGTGGGTATGTGCACTCACATGCACCTTTGTATATCTTTGACTTGAAAGTCAAATTGCAGGGTATTAAGACATGTCACAGGGATGCCAAGTTCTACATACTGATGAAGGAGTTGAAGGCAGGGGCAGGATGAGGGAGAAATAATTGTTTATGAAACAATGGAAGTAAAATTCCAGTAACAGAGGAAAATAAAACAAAGTATACCAAGCTTTTGCTCTTGCTCTGTTTTGTCATTGAAATCTATTTATTGACAGAAGCTTGTGACGGACAAAGGCTGATATGTATATAAAGTGTTGGACTAGTCCCTCAGGGCTTCAATGGCCCATTGAGTGGCATCCATCATTCTTCAGCCCTTTACAGACTTTTTTTTAACTTTGAATAAATAAGCTGAAATATTTTTAACTATTCATCTTCCAATCTACCCAAGTCCATGCTTCTGAGTTAAGAGTTTTTCTTTCACCTTTACAAGGAAATATTTTGTATGCAAAAAAGGTCACTATCTTTACAATGTCATATTTTGCATTCTAACTAAATTAACTTATCTTACCTCATCATTCTGTAATGATGGCTAAGTGGAATAAACAGTTGGAAAATTGTTAAAATATTTCTTTTGTTTTTATATTCTAATTTTTCATAGTTTTATTTTATACAAGTTTTAAAGTCAAATTTTCTTTTATGTGTTTTTGTTTTCTTATTTGCTTTCTGGATTCATTACATATTGATCTTCTGATGCAAAAGAAAAAGGTAAAAATAAAAATCTTGGTGTTTTCTGTTTTTCAATCTAAGCAATGAAGAGTGATTCATTCAGAATTAAACAGGAGAGCAGCAGGTCAGGTAGAGGTTATCTGTAGCAGGATGGTCTTAGTTGTAAAAAGAAAATATTTCAGAAGTGTGTAGTAAGTTATTCTTTTTATTAAGATCACTGACCATGAAGATTACATCATATATTTCCCTTTTCCCTTTCACTTTAGCTGCTAAGGACAATGACACAGATTGAGGTATGTTTCCTGCAGGTGGCTTAACCTGTGCTAGTCATGGAGTTAATGTGATAAATGAGATGAAAGGAACTATCCATCCATAAGTAAGTTCTAGAGAAATAAAAACATTTCCTATGATATGGCCTCTAACCCAGGCTGAGGCGTGTAGACTTCCCAGTAACCTGAGTGATAATCTTTTTCACCATCTTTGTTCACGCTGCTCTAACAAAGCGCCTTAGACAGGGATTTTTACTAAGAATAGAAATTTGTTGCTTACAAATCTGGTGACTGGGAAGTTCAATATCCAGTTTCCAGCACTGGTTGCCTTGTGAGTGCTGCTCTCTGTTTCCAGTGTCAGGCCTTGTTTTTATGACCTCCCAAGGTAGAGGCAGAAGGGCAAAGTGTTCTCCCTTCAACCTTGATTCCTTTCATAAGGGTGCTGATCCCCTTCGTGACTTAGTTTCATCCAAAAGCCATGCCTCTGGATACTGTTGTGTAGAAGATTAAGTTTAATGTGAATTTTGGAGAGGACATCTTCATTCAAAGCACACCAGCAATTAAAAATGCAATTAACTCCTAATTATCAATCCAGAAGAATTTAACTAAGTAGGTAGAAAAAAAAAATGAAATATGGAAACAAACATTAGATTGTGAGTAGTTATTGATGTCTACTAATCCTTCTTCATGATTTCTGCTATCATTTAATAGCTCTTCCTGGAGGCAGTAGAGGCAAATCTTTTAGTTTTGGACATATTCTAGGAGTTCTGGAAGCAAATTGAATGGCAGTTCTTTTTCTGTGCCAACGAGTGATTACATTCTAAAAGAAGTCAAAGATCTATGGACATGCAAGTAACTATGTGACTACTTCCCATCAGTACTGGAACCTGCCCATTCAAGAGAGGCGATGGGGGAGATGGGAGCCCTGGTTTGAGAATGGATCAAGGCTTAAGATTTCTACACATCTGTGCCTTGGACTGATGGCTTCCCAAGGCATGGGGAAGTGGAGAACTCCTGAAGACAGCTTTCCAGTGCAAACAGAGATTCCCTTATATGGAGCTAGCAGTCTGACCCAGACCTGACTAAATCTGCCAACAAAGGGCAAAAGGGAAATAGGAACATAACTATACTGCCTTTCGTGTGATATCCAAATGACAGCACTCTGGCCCATCAAGCAGTAATAGTGACTGTTTTCATGAAGAATCACAGATAGAGAAATCCCAGAAAATTTCTAGCTGAACGTCCACATTTTATAGAAGAGGAAACTTATTCCAGGCCATATAACTATTTCTATGGTATGTGCACAATCCACAACTCATGAACCATCTTTTCCAGAATGTTCATTTGAGTTCCAACTTTGGCAGAATGATTGAAAACAGTCACAGTTTTACTGGATTTCTATAGTAGTATTCACATTCTTGGATTGTTTGACCATCTCCAAGGTATTTTTTTTTTTTATATTTTTAGTAAAGTTAAAGGTGTTTTAATTGTTTATGTGAAATACAGAGTATGTCTTTGAAAGATTTACTTATTGAAGTAATATTTACTTTCTATTAAAATATGTGCATTATTAGATAAAAAATTTATTTCTTCAAAATATAAATATAATATCTAAGTTCAATGTGGTAGGAAATTATTGTTTCACGTGGATCCAGGAAAATGCCTGGTTTCATCAAAAAATAAAACAAGAATTGTAACCTGAATTTACCATAAATGACTATGGAGAAAAATACCCACTCTGTCATCTGTAGAGGTAAACATGCTGTCACTAGTGGCCCTGCTGCTCTCTTAAAAGCCTCTTTGAGAAATTCATTAATAATGAAGATTAGTTGTTTTCCCAATTTAATTAGAGAAACATTTAAATACCCATTAACCACTATTGAATAGTAAGTGTTGCAAATTGCAAATAATATTTTTAGCGATTAAGTTTCAGATGTTTGACTGACAAAGCAGTAAAAAAGATCTGTCATTTCTAGAGAATTCCCAGTACCTCAGATCTCCCCTAATCATCAGTTCCCCCCCCCAAAAAAACCAAACAATAAACAAACAAAATGACTCAACCAAACCAAAAAAATAACAACAAAAAAGCATGCATGTCTTTCTTCTTTGGGGACCTTTTTCAGGTCAGGAAACAAAACTTTATAAATCGGTATTAGGGGTTGTGTTAGCTTTCTATTACTGTAAAAAATACCCAAGATAATCAACTGATAAAGAGAAAAGGTCAATTTTGGCTCATAGCTTTGGAGGTTTCAGGCTATAATAAATCCAGGCCCCTGTTGCTTTGGACTTGTCATGGTAGCATATCATGGTGGAGTATGTGATAGAGCAAAATGCTCAACTTGTGGCAGGGAAGTGAAAGAGAAAAGGGTTGAGGTCTCTCTCTCCCCTTCAAGGACATGCAGCAAAAGATATAAAATCTCCCACTGGGCCCTACCTCTCAAAGGTTCCATAATTTCCCAATAGTACCATGAACTGGGGACCAATCCTTTAACACATGTGCCTTGGGGAAACATTCCAGATTCAGATTATATCAGGATTGCATATGGAAGTAGTTATATCTTTTATTTTCTTCCATATTGGAAGAACCAGAAACTTCTGGACTTCTGTAGCAAAACATGCTATAAAGATATTTATAAGATTTATCCTGTTGACGGTGGTACAATTTATAATTTAATCTGAACAATCTCTGTATAAATAGTTTTCTTGCCAAAAGATGATGAAAGAATATAATATTCTATTCTGCATCTTCATTAAAGAAGATGCAGAATACATCTGAAGAAGATATCTATACAAAAATCAAAACTAAAAGAACAGTTGGCAAAAGAGATATAAAATCTTACCCATGCAGTGAACTTTGAGGTCCACGGTAAAAGTTGCATTGCATTACTTTTAAGGAAAAAACATACTTGCAATTTCTGGGTAAAAAAAAAAAATCAATGCTACTGTCATTACTTGAAAGCTTGTTTCAGAAAATAAGATTCCCAAATTGTCTCAGTTTTGAACTTGAGAGACTGAAGCAGTTTGAATTTTCATCATCATCATCATACTAATGTTACTAATATTTCAATAATAGAGTGCACCAGAAAAAAAAAAAAACTGATAATAATGGTCAGGGGTTATAACCAGAGAGGAAGTGGGTAGGTGGTTTTTTGAAGTCCTATTGAAGTTCTGCAAACTGTTGTACCATGGTATGCCTGCCAGCCCTGCATCTACAGCCAGTGTGGTCAAGCATAAAACTGTCCATCAGAAGAGAGTTGATTATTTAATTAAAAGGAGAAGCTTCACATGACTGCACCATTAACTTGATGATAGTTGAGTTAAACACAGGGCCAGATGCGTTTGAATTTGTGGGTTGTGTTTGCTTTTCGGGTGTTTGTTCATTTCCATGCGTAGCATTATTGGGCTGCTATAGTCAAGAAGATAAAATCCTTTAATACTCTATTTAGAACTACAGGAGACGAAGCCTGATCAATACTTTTTATGAATCTGTAAACTATTACAGCACAGCATGTTCCCAAAGACTTTTCCCTGGTGACATGGCTATATTATTTTGGGGCCAGAGGCCCAAGCAATATTGAAATCCTGCTTGAATTCATCTTCTGCAGACCATAAAAGTGACAAGATCCCCAAAGATTTACATTTTTTTATGCTATAGATTAATCAATCTTGCAGGTGGAAAGAGAAGGGTTTCAGTATTGTGCTATAGACTATCTTTTCAGCCTGGGGAGAGTGTAAGAAATTAATTTTTCTTTTCCAGCAGGAGAGGATGGTGAGGGCAACTTGTCTAAATCAAAGAAAATGCAGTTAAAGTTCCTTTTTGCCACATGTTTTTTGATGGATTCTGACAATGATATCAGTGGTGTCAGAAAGAAAAACCTCCAGAATTCTTAAGTTTATGGAAAATAATTCTTTGGCAACAACAAAATAACAGGTGATTTTTTTGTGTGTGCGTGGTGATGTTGTTTTTGTTGCTGTTAAATTCAAACTCAAGTACTGATTGAGAAATAGGTCCTTTCGGCACTGTTACCGATTTCAGTATTTATTTCTGTTGTTGTTCAAAATGTGAGGATTCATGCAGATGATTTTATCCCACAAAACAATTTACAGGGATTTGTCAGAATAGACATGCTAAAGTGGGCTTCCTTTGTTTTTTTTTTTTTTAAGCTGTCAAATTTTTCCATATTTGTCCTCTAAAGATAGAATTGTTTTTTCTTAAGGACATTATCAATTATTTATGCATAGTAGTAACTAAATTATTTTAACTTTTACTTTGGACAGTTCTTTAGCATAAAAATGCCACTGACAATTTCAAAATGCCATTGAATATTTTACAGACTAAGGATATTTTCTGGGAGTATTAACTCATATGTCCCACAAATTTAAAGAAGATTTTCTTACAAAAAATCAGGATACTGCAATATTTATTTAAATCTTTAGCGCCATTAATTCATTAAAACTTGGGTAAGCACAATTTTTAGTAATATCTATTGAAATTAAGAATGCACTGTATAGAGGGAAAAGAGGAGTGGGAGGGATGGGGGAAAGGGAAAAAATAACAGACTGAATCAAAAACTATTACCCTATGTAAATGTATGATTACACAAATGGTATGCCTCTACTTCATGTACAGAGAAACAAAATGTATCCCATTTGTTTACAATAAAAATAAATTTAAAAAAATTAAGAATGCATATAGTCTTTAATATGGAAATTCTGCCTCTAGGAATTTATAGGTACACTCACATATGTAGATAATAGTTTCACATTTGCCAATGGAGTTGTATTTAAATTATTCACAGAAGAATCTATAATGAGTGATAGAAAGCAATCTAAATGCTCATCCTTAGTAAGCTCCTTAAATATGTTATGCGCCAACTATATTTGGCCTACTATGCAACTGATATACTGATATCCTTACATCAGAAGATACGCAAGATACTGTTGGATAATAAGATCATGAGAAAGAACAATGCATCTTGAAAGTGGATAAAGAGGAACAGAAGGAAGTATACCTAGATACATTTAATAAAATCTCTGAAAGGATATGTTTGAAACCATGAAATGATCACAGTGGTTACTTGTGAGGGAGAAACTAAGCATCTGGAGAGAAATAGGAGGAGGCTGGTTTATATCTGAAATGTGAATATAAATAATGTTAAGATATAAAACAAATACTTTATAGAATAAAAAGTTAAACATATCACCTCTAAGGAGACCAGGATGTATTAGATTACTGAGGTCCTCAAAAATTTCAGTACCTTTCCTGGAAGATGCTACCCTGGCTCCTCCCATCTCCTCCATCTTAAACTGCTTTAGTGTGAGTCCCTACACTCTCAACTGCCAGGATCTGTCTGCATCTCTCCTCTAGGTTATCACCAGGCAGGGTAAAAGTGCTGGAGAATTCATGTTCCCCTGCCTCAGGATAAGCTCTTAGCCATCACAGGAGGTGGAGATGGAATCAGCTCTTTATCCCTCAGGGCTGACAACAAAAACTTGTATTGAAAGTCCCATATTGATTTTTTTTCCTCATCCATATCCTGGAAAAAGTTATTATTATTTTTATTTTTCATGTTAACTTCCTCATGTGGAGAGTGGAAACTGAGACGCTGCCGGCTGGCCCTGGATGGGTGGAACCCTCATGGCAACATCATTCTCTGGCTAGCACAGCCTAGCTCTATCTACTTACCTACATTTCCTACCTTTGACTCGTTGCACCCCTTTCCTCTCATAAAAGCTGTTTGTGCCCTGAGCCCTCTGAAGATGGAGATTTGAGACAGAAAAAAAATTTTTTTTTTTTTCCTTTAACATTCCCAGGGCTGGCTTTGAGTAAACCTGTTTCCTTCCACCAACTTCTATCTCCTGAATATTGGTCGAGGGTTGAGCAGTAGAACTTCCAACCCAGTAACATACAGTGGAATTGAGTCCTGTCCTTCAAGGAGGTTACCTGTTTGATAAAGCATTTGTTATTGCCTGCTTTCCTTTGCCTTTCTTCTTTCTCCACTCTTTTACCAACACTTCCAAAATAAATGACTTGCACTTTCCTCCTCATTGCTGGATTTGATTCTGGAGGAAGTCAAATTAAGACACTTGATACTGCAAGTTGGGGGTGAAATGATAACTGCTGTGGAGCCAGGATTGGCTAATGCACTTTAGTCTCTACTGAGACTTGACATATAGAATGGGATTCAGGTACAAGGGGATACACTGGGTAATGAAATATCTTAACATTTTGAAAAGTAAAGAAACAACGATAATTATACAGATTTTGGAGTTAGTTGCTTGTTGCTAAATTGAGATGAAATACTGAAGGAATCTCTAGGTTACCAACTATCGTCTCAAGGTGTGGCAAAATTCAGAAAGCCTTCCTGGAAGTGGTTAGAGGGATCCTCATCTACAATTAAAAGTAGCTTCTATTTACTATTAAAAAAAAAAAAAAAATCAGGCCAGAATCTGATGTTAAGAGTAACAACACAGAAGGCTCAATTCTTGGCCTTCTGCAGTGAATTAAGAACTCCAATAAGAACACTGAGACTTGGAATGAGGAAATTTAGAGGATCTAATTGAGAAACTTGATCCCCAGACTTCCTGAATGTTCTGGGTTGGGAGAAGTGGCAATCTGAAAAACTAGCTACCATCCCTTGTCTGAAGATCATACGAAATCTTATCTTCAACAGAAGACTCATGAGGTGACACTAACATTCCTCATGGTCCAAACCCAGCTCCCCTTGTTGTTTCTGAATTAGTAACTGGGGTCATACCCCAGTATGGTAAACTATGGGAGAAAATGGATTATTTGTTAAAGAGGAATAGGATCTGACTCAAATGTACCAGGATGAGCCAGGAGAAGCCCCCATCCCCACCCCTGGGGAAAGGATCTTATGGATGCTTGACAGAGGTAAGGGATAGAATGCAAGACTGGAGAAGAGAGTTTATTGTCTTGTGGCACTTTCCCAGGATGGAGGACTTGATATTCCAGCAAGAATACTACTCTTCTGAGATGCTTTCTTATAGCATAGGGACAAAAATGACAAAAAGTAGTGAGGTACAGATGTGGGGGACTTCTTTGGCAGGGTATTGAAGGTATAGTCAAAAGACCTCAGAGAACTTGCTATGCTTAAACAAATATATGACATCAACCACCAAGGGCCAGTCAGAAAGAAAATGCAAAGGGCCTCTTCTCCTTCCCTTTCTCCCTCACCTGCTTCCTTCCAGTGGGTACTAGATCACCTCCCAGATAAACTACTCCCACCAGTCAGGGCTTGCTTTGGGGGAACCAGATGAAGTCACGCATGTAATACCCGCCTGCGTGCTTGGCAGTTTTTCAACATCAGTGCTCTCTCTTCTGATCATACCTACCGAGTTCCACTCCATCTACTGGACTGGAATAGCAAAAGCATTTGCCTGAAGCCAGAGTACATCATATTTTCCCATAGACACCAGTTCTTAAAAGTAGGAAACATTATTTTAATCTATTTTAAACTCTGAACTTGACTTCCATTGGGTGTAGTCCGATTTATTTTTAGTGTCTTGAGCCCCATCCTGGGGGTGGGGTGGGGGTTGCACATTGTAGCTAATTAGTTGGGATTTATGGGAGGAGGACATACAGATTGTTTTGGGTTTTAATCATATTAACTTACTTCAAGGTAAAGTGGTGTGAGGATCATCAACTCCAGACCAAGTTTCATTTTCCGTACTCTGAGAATATAGTGTGTTTTGCAAGACTTTTTGGAAAAGTATTTAAAGCAAGTCATTCCATGCCAAGCACATAATGAATTGTGATGAAAGCTAATTTTCCCCTTACTGTCTACCCTAGCCCTATGCGTAAACTCCCTGCTGTAATTTTCATAACATTTGAGGTACAGAATAGAAATAATGACAATGAGAATTAAGGAGATGAAGTAAAGAGGCTGCCTGTTACACAGAAAGGACTTGCTAAATGTGTCTTTCGCCTATTGCATCATTTCTATCTCCTTTATATTGACAGCCTTTCCACCAAGAATGGTATCTTGTCATTACTGAAGAGAAGAAAGGCACATTCTTTATGCAGAACTTGCTTCTGGCCCTTCATTTGCTAGAACAGTGAATCTCACACATCCTTTGACTCTCTCTTTACAGGTCTATCTTATTGCCTGGCTTGGTGTAATGAGTACAGCTTCTACCGATTTGCCCAAAAAGGATTGGTTTGGGAAATCTATCCCATTTCAGATATTCTTGTGAGCAACATGGAAGTGAAAAGGGGGAACAGGTGTGGAAGCCAGAGGGCAGGCGTCGACAGTCAGGGAGAGATTTCCCAGTTATTGCTGTCCAGAGCTCTGCCTTTTAGGGGTGTGGTCCTGGCCCCAGAATTTCAGAGGGACCAGTAGCTTATCAAGGCTAGGGTAGTGGGAGCAGTTCACTCACCTGCTGGCAATAAGGAGCGTCAAGCATGATAGAGAGTTTAAAAACAATAATAAAATTGACTGAAAGTTAATTGACCAAAGTCTGCTCTGTATTATCACCGCATGGTAGCAATTCTAAACAATATTAGTGTTAAAAACTCCACTCTGAAGATAATCGTTTATTAGCCTACTAAATAATTCCTGTGGGTCCTGTTGATGCTTTTATTGTTTATCCTTTAATAAGTGTTGCATTGTGCCTGGGAGCTGACTCATTCAACAGTCCCCACTCCCATGCAGGTGGACTCAGTGACATGCATTCAATTCAGAATGACTTGGGCTTCCATTGAAGGAAATTCCCCTCCCCTGGTCCTTTCTATGTTTCTGTGGTTTAAATAGATTGGAAAGCACTTGATAGCACAGAGACTGTAAAGAAGAAACTACTGGAGTTACTTTGATTCTGTCGTTCCATGTGGTCATTCATGTTTAAAGTTTAAAGCAGTAAAAGAATGAATGCCAACTGTTCAGGGTGTTAGAGGAGTGTGTTAAGTACAAATTGGATTCATGTGGGAGATCTATTTGTATGATTTTATGATCTTTTATGAAAATAATAACTTTGCTGCATGGAAGAAGGGGGCGTCAAAATGCAACCTGCTTTGGGTTCTGCAGACAGGTAGGTTGCTGGGGTGGATTTAGGGTAGAAATCTGGTAAGAAGACAGAGCTACAGGCTTTACCTTTATTTCTTATTTGCACAGAAGTTTATGCATTTTTATATAGATTGCTTTTACATGTCAATAAAAATAACAGCAGACCGTAAAATTGGTTTTAGTCACACTTTACAAAGGAATGGCAATCTCTTTTTAATATTGAAAAATAATCACATGAAATAGGATCTCCATGTAAGTCATTAAAATAATGATGTTTAGCTTGGCATTAATGTAATTGTATGTGTGTGTATACATGTATAGGTATATGTATGTATATATACATGTATATGTATACATATACACGTGCACATGTATATATGCATGTATACACACATACACAAGAGCATTTATATTAATTACTATCAAACAGAAACAAGGCTCGGGTAAATGAAAAGTTAGAGAAGCACTTTCTTGGGCTGGGGTGATAGCTCAGTTGGTAGAGTTCTTGCCTTGCAAGCACAAGGCCCTGGGTTCAATCCCCAGCACTGCAAAAAAAAAAAAAAAAAAAAAAAAAGAAGAAGCACTTTCTTCTAGAATATAGGAAGTTAAAGCATCATAAGTTCATTGAGCTGTTTTTAAAAATATTTTCTAGTTATCCATGGACTTTTGTATTTTATTTATTTTTACGTGGTACTGAGAATCGAACCCAGTGCCTCACACATACTAGGCAAGCGCTCTACCACTGAGTCACAGCTCCAGCCCAAGTTCATTGAACTCTGACACCCTTGACTCCTTTTGGATCCTGGATGGAGTGCAGCACAGCTAGCTTTGTCATTATTACTGTCCTCCACCAATAAGTGTTTGTCCTGTAATACAGAACAAAATGAATAATTAAAGTCATACTGGCACATGCGTCTCTCAGGGGTTGTGCTACAGGTACTCCTAATGTGGTGTTACCTCTTGATAAACCCACTGTAAATTCATACTATTTGGGGTGGAAAACGAATTTCATGCTTCTAGCCCATTGCACATCCTAGTAACGGGGTGAATTGTAGATTGCTGGTTGTTTCCCCTTGTGATTGGGGGTGGGGAGGGTGTTGCCTGGGAGCTGCCACGGGCTGCCATCTCCACAGAGATGCATGTCACTGACCCAGGAAAAATTCAAAATTCAAAGTACAATTCCTACCGAATGTTTATCACTTTTGCATCATTCTAAAGTCAAAGAAGCTGTTAAGTCAACTCTGGTAAGTAGGGGACCATCTGTCTCACCCACCTTCACTCTTTTCCCAAACTGTGGTCCTACCTCTTCTGTTATCACTGTCCAATGCTTTCTTTATTCATTGAGTTTTTGATGTTAGAGTTTAGAATTATGGAATTAACTTTTTGAATCAAGAAAACAATCATGCTTCTTAGACATGGATCTGTTGATGATTAAACTGAAAGATTTTCTTAAGGTTGGGAGATACACATGACTTCTGGGGAGAACAACAGTAGCAGGTGTGGAAGCAAACTCAGCTTGTTCACAGTTTTGGATCAGTTCTAGCAAAGTTCTGGTCTTCACTGCTTCCCTCTTCCCCTTCCTTTCACAGATCTATAGCTTCTCTAAGTTGTCTTTCTGGACCACCTCATTGTCCCACATTACGCTCAACCGCAGTCAAAAATAATGCATCGTAGCTAGAAGAGAACCTTTTGAATATTCTCACTACAAAGGAATGACAAATGTTTCCAGTGATGGGTATGCTAATTTCCCTGATTTATCAATACACAATATACATGATCAGAACTTCACATTGTCCCCCATAAATGCATGCAATTGTTACGTGTGAGTCAAAAATAAAAGACTCTGACACATCTGGATGAAGTTGTGATTGTTATTATTTATCTCCACAAAGATTTCATGGGAACAGGTTGGAATTTACCTCTTGGTTGCTTTTAAGAGAGTCACGAATACTGTGAAAAAGCTTTTGGTACAATAGGGAAAGTAAATGTTGTTATGAACTATCTAGGTAATTTCCTTCGTTTGCTTTCTCCATTATTGAATTTATTTCTAATTTACTAAGCACAAAAGTCCTCTCACAAATGCTCTTGAACATTCCTACAGAGAACCCCAAATGCCATGGTAGTGATTAAGATATTATAAATACATAAATAGCCTAATGGCTTCCCTTCATGAACAAATAATGACTACATTTGGCTTTCACATAATGTGTGTTATTTTCAAGAAATTCTGCTTAGGAATATTGGAGCAAAATATGCTTATAAAGTAAGGGAATGTTGAAAAAAATAATTTATTTTCATGATTGTTAATGTTGTTGTTATTGACAAAAATGGGTTGGAATTGAATCATTGGAAAGACTTATTCTTACAAATACCATTATTTTAAAGTATTCAATATACCCTTTCCAAACTAAAGTTTTTACAGTGTAGTAAAAATTATTGCCATATAATATAATTTTAGAAACCATGTATTCCAACTCTAAAAGTTATCAGCCATTTCCATATCAACAGACTAGTGAAGGTCACAGACTCCAGAGTGATATTCCCTGGGTAGAAACCCTGTTCCATTAGTTAAGTAGGTTCCATGCTAAATAACCTTGAGCAAGTTATTCAACCTCTCTGTGCTTCAGTTTCTCAGATGTGAAATTGTTATAATAATGTCTCATGGAGCTTTCACGAGGTTTAAATACATTAATACACATAAGGATCTTAGAGAATTTCCTGACATAAAATAAAGGTTCAGCAAATGTTTGATATTTCTAAGGTCTTCATGATTTTTTGTCACCATTATAATTGGAAACTTTAATTAATTACATGCTATAGTATCTAAGGGAGTATAGAAATATTATTAATTTTATATAAGAATTTTATTTCTATCAATCTAGATGAATATTCTTATAAGTTCCAGCTGGCATTTTTCTCCTAATTCACATAGAATTTTCTCTGCAAACAATTATATCTTTCAGAGAACAAACTGTACTCTTCTAATACTTACAGACCTTATTTTTTCACCATGTTTCATTTTCTCATAAATTGATTGCAACATTTAATAGAAATGAATATGAGACATCTTTGTCCCTCTTGATTCTTACTGAGATACTTCTGCAGTCTAATCATTATGCAATGATCATTGTTTTATTAACTAACTTTCCTCTCTACTAGTTTATTAATCATTTTATTATGAATAGCATTTTGCTTCTGGTTCTTAGTATTGTTTATCTTCTTTTTGATTATGATTATATATATAGACACACACATATGTATTTGTGTATATATTTGTGTATATGTACATACAAATACACATAGACCATTTTCTTTCTCTTTGTGTTTTTATTTCTCATTGCTATGTGTTTGAAGTAGACAGAATTGTGTAAATATGAAATTAATAAATGCCTGGAAGATTCTTTATCATGCTTTAAAAGAGAAAAAAATCATAGTCACCAAAAAATCTGCCTGAGATGTTAAAAATGACTTTCAAAAAATTCAAGTTAATTAAATTAATTGTAATACTGTCCAAAGAATAGCCAAACAATTAAATGACTATTTTATTTTTATACCATCATGTTAGACTAGGTGAATGTTTTCTTTGAATTACATTTTTCTGAAGGCATAACTTCTATTGTTTCTTTGATAACAGCAAGATAATTTGCAGTTGCTGAAAATTTTTAGCTGAAGTTCTAGGAGCCTATATAAGGGGTTGGCAAACTTTTTCTTTAAAAGACCAGGTAGCTAATATTTTCAGCTTGGTATACCATGGGTCTTCTGTCATAATTTCTCAACTCTGTGTGGCAGCACAGCCATAGACAATAAATACATAAATGCATGGTTGTGGCTGTGTTCCAATAAAACTTTATTTACAAAACCAGACAGCAGCTGAAATTGATCCACAGGCCATAGTTTGCTATTTCCTGTGGCACAGTAATCTAACTGGGTTGTTCAGGAATATGAATTCTATTATGCAAAATATTAAACTCACAAATAAAAAAATTAACCATACTTGATTTTCATAATTGATTATAATACATAGAAAAGTAAAAATGAAAATTTGATTAAATGGTTCACATTAAAATGGTTTCTAAGTATTAGACTCAAAGCAAATAAGGTGCACATAGTCAGAAAATTGAATACATTTATTTTTACAAGTGCATGGCTGAGGATCAATAAATGTTAGTCAATATTGTATAACACTAACAATGGTAATAGTAATTATTATATTAAGATTATAAATTATAGTTTTCAGGGATATAATTATATATTAGAACCCAATGTGAAACAATATTTTCCCTTTGATATCTAAATTATTTAAGGATGCATTTCCTGTCCTAGAGATACAAATAAAAACATGATACAGAAAGGAAGGACTCTAAATTATAATAGAACATAGAAACACCAAGTTTGAAAGGCTTCTACATGCTGTCATTGGCTACCAAAAAAACAAATAAAGGATGCAAAGTTATATGGTAAGTATTGCTCTTTATGAGATAAAGACCATTGCAAAGATTGATCATAAACAAAAATAGAAAACAGGCTGTGAGTTTCTTTTCCAGTTCCCCCTTTTTAATACTCTCACTCCAGCTTCTCTCATCTAGTCTTACATGTTTTATGCCCTCACATCTTGTCTCCTATTTAAATCTACACACAAGAGGACAATTAATTTTATGGCATTTATAATTATTTGTGAGACTATCTGAATTTTTGACCTAGCATTTATTGTGCACTGAAAATAAATCCATCCTTTGCTTAAAGATATTGCAGAGTGTGGTGAAAAAGTGGGAGTAGTGAGAGGGTAGGGAGAAGAGTCAATTGGTAATGGGAGGGTGGTCATCTTGGTGTCCTTGCAATCACAACTCTTAGTTTGTGTAGAGGTGATGAACCAAGCCAGTTCTGGTAAAGAGGATGTGTGGCAAACACCAAAATGGACAGCACCTTCAAAGAATTTAACCGACTGCCATACACTCAATCTCATAACACCTACAATTTTAGCTTTATTCTAGTAATTTTTTTTTCTTCTAGGAAGGAAGAGTATCAAGGCATGCTGTTGTTCAAGAATTTATATCACAAAAGGATTCCCAGCTTTAACAGACACACAGGAAGTGGAGCAGATCCAGAGGTGCATCTCTAGTAAACTCTAAGTTGAACTAATTTAAGAGATTTGGAGTTGAAAAAGAATCCAGTATAAAGAACTAGAGAGCCAGTGGTAGAGATCTGAAGCATTTGAAAAAATACTGAATTTGGGGATGTTTCTCATAAGTTTGAATAAAGAACTGTATGCAAAAATCAGTATAAAAGCACAATGCTGAAATTAACCCAGTGCTAAAGCCTGACCTTTCTTGAGTCACAGAAAAATATTTTTGGCATAAAAACAGACTAGATACTAGAATGGGGATTTCTCCATGTAGAAAGCAAGAGATGCCGCCTTCTCAAGGCAAACAGGGTGAGGCTTCAGTTTGACCATCCATGCAAAATAACACTGCACAGGAGGCAAAAGGTTCCATCCTCCTGTTGCTTTCTCTGTTGATTGAGATTTTGAGAAATGAGAGACATGGCAAGGAGAAACCATGCTAGTCCTCCCTGCCGCCCCCATAGGCCAAATGAAAAGATTCACTTCAGAGCGCTTCAAAATAAAAATAAAAGTGGCAAATATAATTTAGGCACAGAACATTCCTGAACTAATTCAATTACCTATTTCTTTAAAGCAGATGACCACCTGGAAGCAGTCATAACAACCACAATGGCAAATCAATTTTGGTGAGCAAACTAAGTTAACTATTAAGATCTAATAACATTCTGTCTTGGAAGCAGCTGTGGGTTTATTTCCTTTTTATAACAGTGCTAAGTTTATAAACATATCATGTATCTATCATCTTATCCTTACTGAAAACAGAATTATCAACTTTTTGCTAAAAACATAGCATAAATAAGTACATGTCTTAAAGGTTTATTGAAGTTACATAGTGTTTTTATCAAATATTTTACTGAGAACCATCTTTGAAGTATTTTTTTTTTCTGGAAAAGTTTTCCAATACTTCAAAATGACATGAGTAGGACCAGCAAATAATATAATGAATGTCTGAATATTTGTGTGTCCTCTTAAAAAGAACTTGGTAATATAGGCAGGTGTATGAGCTGAATGGCAATCAAAAATTAGTCTAAACTGTCCCTTGACACTAGTCAGTTTCTGAACACCTCAGTTTCTAAGATATTTCTCAATCTTATGTTTAAAGACAACATTTAATTGGGTCAGGTTTTCCCCAAGTCAACAAATACAGCATAGCTCCTGCAAGTAAGGTTGATGTACAGATGCGGGGGAGAGAAGGCAATCTAGGCAAACTGAATTTCAGTCTTAAATCCAAAGAAGCTACTTGTTATAAGTATTGTGATGTTCTGCTGTTCACTTTTGAGTCACTTCATATTTTTTCTTTTAATATAAAATAAGCACTACTATATTCTCTGATGTTATGAAAGCATGCATATATAATAGTCTGTATGTAGCTTCCTTAACACTATTCACTGAAGATACCGAGTAAAATAAGAAACACAGGCCCTAACTTATAACTTGAAAAAGTAAGTGCCTGCTTCTAGGGCTGGATCCTTGAAGGTTGTACCACCCAGAACAGGGCGAAGAAGAAGAGATGCTATATAATTTTTCTCAGTTCTCTCTGAAACTAGGAATAGGTTAGGAAGAGAAAAAGAAAATGAAAACACATTTTACAAAGTTCAACTTATTAAAAAAGAGTTTGTAGGCAATGAATCTGTAAGATTCCTGCCACAAATTCACATCAATTATCAACTAGTTAGTGATTTTCTAAAACCCAAAATTCTGCTGATATTACTTCTGCTCTAAAAATGTTAAAGAGCTCCATAGGAATTCCTGTGTATGTCAGAAATAACACATTTTCAAAAAAATAGAAAAAATGATACTTTACATTCTTCTCATTGGCAAAATGCAGAAATTAAAGATTAGTTTTGTATAACACAATCCCTTAACAATAACAATCCCTTAATTGTTAGAGAGTCCCAATATATCTTTCCTACTAATATGGATCAGGATGATATGGACATAATGTATGGCTGTGGGTACACAGTAATGGATTGGGCTGAACCACTCTTCAAGTATTACATTTTCTTCTTAAAACTGAAGTGCAAATCGATTAACTTAAGTTTTTTTTCCAGGGAAAAAGATCACTTTTCCACTCATCACAATCTGTGGCATGTCAGTCAGTATGGCATTAAGTGCCCCAAACACAATGAATCAGTGGTGTCCTTGCCAACACTTCTCTGACCATTTGGCAACAGGCAGTTCTGGAGATCTTCTGGTCATTCCACTCCTCCAAAGTCACAATAAATTATAGTTTGCCATTCTCAAATTATTTCATGGCATTACCATTCAAATTTGTTCAAAGTAACTGAATTCAACCTAAGTAAGATGAAATATTTTTTAAAGAGAGAAAATCCTCTGGTTCTAGAATATCCCCGTCTTTAGATTTAAGATTAGCTGACATCAATTTGCCTCAGTAGTTCCTTGAGGCAAATTGGTCAAATAGCGCTTGACTTACATTAAAAAAAAAAAAAAAAAAAAAAAAAAAAAGAAATGACAAGCTCTTTTAATGAATCTAATATGTGTTCACTAGCTATGTTCATGTCCTGTTTTATTGATCTCCAGATTACATGTGTAAGGTATAATCACACAAGCTAGAGTACACACATTTTTCGCTGCCTTTGATTAACCCTTCTTTCTTTCCTAAAGAGACCTCAGCATGTGTAATCAAGTCAAAAAAAGGATGATGAGTGGAAAATGTTTAATTGCTGAATATACAAGATATGTCAGGATATTAATGTAATCAAACCTGAATTTGTAGGCTGTGAGTTTTCAAAATGGCAAAACAAAACAACTTGGAGTAAGTAGATACTGTTAAAACTAATTGTTTTCTCCTACAATGTAACACTGACCAACACTATATCATTAAATTCAGCTTCTGTTTTATTGGCACGCTCTGATTGCTTTCATAACAAGTGAAGTAGAACATTCCTGAGAATAATCTTTGGTATTGAGAATCTCCAGTATGTTGAAGTATATTCTTGCATTTTTAGGGAAAACATTGCGTTGTGTAGATAACATGATGCACCATGTTGGGAAAGGAGATAACTCTACCACCTTAAGGGAATCCATGTACAAATGATGCAATAAATAACACTGTCGCACATACATCCCCAACACTGCATCTCTGAAAAACAAAATACTTTTCCAAACAAGATCAAGTTTCATGTGAATAATTCTCACTGTTTCAAAATGACTTTTTGAACATCCATGAAAGTAAAAAAAAAAAAAAAAAAAAAAAAAAAAGCACTAGATTAGCTACTGGGAGCTACAGAAACCTGACAGGTGATGGATAGAATGTTACTAGAGTCTCTCGGCATTGGAAGGGACATTATTATTATTATAAAGTCATCTAAAATTATTGGTTTCCAAGCTTCAATCACTTAAGTACCATTCCCACAATTTGGTCTACTCCATACCTTCTTTATTAGTTTTCTATTGCTGTTGTAACAGATTGCCATACACTTGGTAGTATAAACAATGTACATCTATTATTTTATAGTGTTGTGGATTAAAATTTGGACTTGGATCTCATAGGCTAAAATCAACATGTTGACAGAGATTCATTCCTTCCTAGAGGATGTAAGATAAAATATGTTCCTTGCATTTTCTAACTTCCAGAGACCACCACCGTCCTCGGTGTGTGGTCCCCTTTCTCCAACTTCAGAACCAGATGTATTGCATCTCTGTGACCCCTCTTCTGTCCTCATTTCTCTTTCTGACTGCATACGAGGAAAGGCTTACACTTTTAAGGACTCATGTGATTAGCCTAGTCCCACTCAGATAATCCAATATAATATCCCATCTCAAGGTCCTTAATCCCTTCTGTAAGAACGCTTTTACCATGTAAGGTGATATCTTCACAGATTGTGGAGATTAAGTTATAGATATCTTTGAGGGTCATTTTTCTGCCTAATATAACTTTCTAATATAAACTAATTAATATTTTAAAGAAGTTGAGGTTTATATTTATAAGAAATATATGTATCATATCTATAAGTGGTAAACCAAAATTAGGATGAATCGAATGAAAGTAGAACAATGGTATCGGATCTAGTTAATTTGATATTATTGCTTCCCAAAGTTCAGAACCTACTACCACAAAGGTAGGTTAGCATGTCTGTATATATTATAATACTAATCTGAAGTTTTCCCCTAGGCAGTAATGGAAAGATTGAAACTATAATTGAAAAGGGAATCTAAACATCTCATTAAGCAGGTCATTGGTTTTGAATGCTGTGTCCATGTAATCCCCAATACTACTTCATGACCCACTCATGGTTCATTTAACACCAGAAATTTATATTCTATGTTCTGAGAAGGTCAGTACTTGTGGTTCAAGTCCCTGCTGGTGTAAGGGATCAAACCCTGCCCCATGTCTGTTTAGTCCTGGGCTTGTACAGTTTCTAGTGGTCAGGAGATCTCTAATTGACAACAACAGTCACTCAGTAAGATGGTTTTCATGTATACAAACACATCACTTCTGGTACTTGCCATGAGGGTGAATCATTCTTTCAGAATTTCTGCCTTTTTTGGTCCCTAGCTCTGTATTCTAGAGCAATGCAGCACAAGTCAAATTACACAGTTCAGTAACACTGAAAAAAGCATTGAGTTTGAACCAGGCTATCAGGATCAAGTTACAGCTCTGACACTAACTGGTAGAGTATTTTGGGACAAATTTCTATTTTTAAAGTCAACCAAAGAGTGGAGAATAGTATAATAATATTGATACCAAACACACAGAGTTTTTGCAAAGATGAAATGTGTTAAAACTGGAAAATCTTTTAAGCCATATGTTTGGAAACTATATAATGACTGATTATCTGAATTAGAACATTATCTTGCAAGTGAAACAGAGTGCTAGTAACCACAGGCATAAACTGGGAATGATCTAGCAATTAGGTACATATTAAGCATAGGGGACTTCATTTGGTAACTAAAATTTTACTAATTCCTGTTTTACATGGAAACACTTCCAAATTTGGAGTCAAGTGATCCTATCATCTTGTTTTTGTTTCTAGCTTAATAGGTCCATTTCTTCCAAATGTTTCACATATGATGTTTATTGTACACCTTTTTCTGGTCAGCTTCCCACAGGTGGGCTCTAGGTTTTTAATGGTTCTGTCCTGGAGAGTCAGAAGGGTGTGGAATGCTTGATTTTGAAGTGTTAGGTCCTGCCAGTTACCACCCTGGACACATTTTTGGATCTCCCTGCATCTCAGTGTTCTCCTCTGCTTCTCTCACTTGCTCATACTGACCAATAAGCCAATGTCTGCCTCTAAAGGCCTTAGATTCACATGTGGCACATATAAACACCAACGTGAGTGTTGGTGAATGAAATGAATGAAGTTACTGGAACTGACAGTACTCCAAAGAACCAACTGTGGGTTTTTGTTTGTTTTGTTTTTGTTGTGAGTGTCTACACCAGACACTGGAGATAATGCACTAAATAATAAACATACCGTCTCTGACCTCAGGGAGCTTACCGGTCAGTGGGAAGAACAGGTGTTAGGCAAGCAAATGCACAAAATAATGAGCTGCAGGTGTGAGTAGAGCTTGAAGGAGAAAAGCAAGAGACAGTGTGAGTGTTACACTGCATCTGGGGGCCAACCGATGTAGGCTACACTGGGACAATTATGTCTCCTCTGCTGGCACCAACAAAAGATAACTGCATATAAAAATTCATTAGTCCTAAGCAACTGTGCCACCCTAAGAGCTCAAGATCATTAAAGCTCTCAGGTCCTTTGCATGAGTTGCTGTCAAGATGGATCTTCCACTGAGTAACTCCTCTATTGATTTTTTTGTTTTAACCAAATGAAGAATTTAAATTTATTTTTTTAATAAAGTTTAACTTGGTGGCTTTGGCCTTTTTGTTCTTGTCTGTCAAAATAATTTCTGATTTTGATTCTCCATAGGAACACATTAACTCTTCTTTCTAAATTAGGTCATTCGTCATCTTTGAATTAGATAGGCCTTCTTTCTAGGTCTTATTAAAGGCATTTGTAAGACCTGCAGTTCTTAGAACTTTTCAGTTGAATTATTTTAATTTTAGTAGCATTATTTTAACCTCAAAGCCATACTCGTTTCTAAAAGAAAATGTATGAGGATGAGAAAGCTTTTCTTAAAAGAAATTAAAATCTCTATTTCACCTGTGTAATATAAATACTGACCTTATTTCATGGATTACCATTGCATTCTTTTCTGATTTGAGGAAAATCTACTTAGGAAATCAGGAAAATATGGCTTACAAACACAAACCCATGTCATTAAATTTTCTTGCACAACATAATATAAAAATTTGTGCAATTTTTTTCTGTACACATTTTATTTAACAAATTCTTCAACTGAAGCATTATGCTATTTCCATTTTTTTAAAATAAAGCTATAATAAATGTACTTGTAGATAAAACTCTAAATGCATCCAAAGCCTGGGACTGTCACATCTTAGAAATCATCCTATCACTGTAACACAATGACTTCAACTGCGGTTTCCCCCAGGAACCCTTGGTTTTACATCTGGTTCACAATTCATCACACCCTGCTCCCCACATACAGCAATTCCTCTTTGTGGTTCTCTGCCTTGTTTTCCCAGATTTTTGTCTCCTTCCCTGCTGAAATGCCAGCACCTAGAATAGCATCTGGCACCTAGTAGTAAGTGCTCTGTGAACACCTGTTAGCAGAAGACAAAAGGGTCTTGTTTCTTTGGGATCCTCAAACTTCTGGAGCAACTCCTCTACACCTCACCCCTAGTTCTGGGCTGATCCCCTGCAAGGTTTCTTCTTGGCAGTGATGGTAATGTCTGCTCATTTATTTCTCTATTTGGCAGAATGTTCCTCTTTTCCTCTCTAGGTCTTAAGAAGACGTGAGGCTACATTAAAGCTGGCCTGTAGTGTACCCATATATTATTCTAATCATTTTAAGAACATTGTTGGTAGCATGTCCTCATTATACCAATCCTCATTGGTGGGCTCAGGGAGGCTGAATAGTTTATTGGAGGTCACCCAGTTAGTGATAAAATGTTCCTAATGAACTATGACACACTGCCTCTTACTAACCAGCTGGGTAACTCTGGGCAAGCCATTTTGATCTCTTTGATTCTGTTTCCTCATTTATGAAATTAAGGAGTCCAATCTGATTTCTGAACCTGACAATTATTTTGTGACAATTCTGACCTAGGTATTTCTTAAAGGATTATTAATTGTATTTTAACATAGGGACTTTCTCCTTTTACTAATACCTCTTTGAGCAAAGGATACATTTTTGCAGGGCTCTTCTATTCTTAGAGTTCTTAAAATTGCAGATCACATACATTTTACAATATTAAATTCTACAATACTAAATTAAGGAATAGCAAAGTAAAACTATCTTAAAATGCTGACAAAATACTACCAAAAGTATCATAACATAGACTATTTCAGTCATTCCTTTATTCTATGAAAATAATTCCAATTATTTCTGTAGAATAATAATAGTCATTGAACACTTCATGTCTGTCTGTGGTTCTAAACTCTTTAATGGGTCAATCATTTGATCTCTTGAAAAAATGGCATGTTGGTGTCTATTTTATGTAAATAAATTCTGAATGAGTAAATTTAATAAACATTCATTGAGTTAATTTTCCATTTTGGATCTCTGGTAAAGATCTGCAATGGTCAAAGAAAACTTGGGTTATTGTTATCTGTGCTGCAAACAAGAAGAAAGCTACTTACAAGACAAATAATCAAAACATGGTGCATCTACATAGCTAATGCATTTGATAAATAATCATTCAAGTGCATTCGATGAGGGAAGGAAACTGGATCCTGCCCTCACTGATCTTTCAGTCTTCATCTCCAAGTATCATTTCACCTTCTAGACTAATCATGGAAGTATTTGTCTTGTTGTTACTGCTCTCAATGAGTGAATCATGGTGTGTGAACCATGACTATGATTCCAGAACTTACATAGTTTTCATTCCCCATAGAGAAGCCCATTTTTAGCAGTAGTAGCAAATTCAAATGTGTAGCATAAAGCATTAGGGCTCAGGGTGCCTGAGCATTAAAGCATTAGGAAAGTTTATTGCTGATGAATTGATGGATAGGTCACCAAGTGACAACTCCAGTGGGAAAGTTTTAAAATGTTAAATGCATTACACTTCCTTAAGACAATTCTGTATCTATGGCTACTAGTCTTACTTGTTTGCTTTCCAGTTGTGTTATGAAAAATTTGATGTACAATTGCCATAAGTCTAAATGCATGGAATTCTCATAAATCAAATGTTTTCACTCCCAAAATGCACAAATCCAAGTGTGGCAATTCTTTAAAAATATGCTTTAGAGTTAGTCATTTAATATCTTCAAGCATTGTTATTTTGAAACTATATATATAATAAACCTGGTTGTTCCTATGTCTGAAACAAATATTATTTTATTCACTACTATCTTATTTTTTTAAAAGATGCTTTATTTATATATTTTTAGAGAAGCAAAAGGCATTACAAATTGGAATTATTTTTAAAGGCAGGCTAATGGCTGTCATTTGTATTATGGAGTTTTGATACAGTCTTCACTTTGACAAGCTAAACTTGGCAAAACTAAATATTGGCACAAACTGTCAGGTCAAAAAATGAACTCCTAATGTGACAACTGAAGTGAACTGCTACAAAACCTGACTGTCAACAGAGAAGTTATGACTTTGTAATGTAAATACAGCTTCAAAGTACAAGTTTCTCAGGCACCCATCTGTCAAGACAGGATGTGATGTGTCCTATGGCCCTCCAACCTGTTTGCTCTCCCAAACTAAGTGGAGCAACTAGAAGACTTGGGTTGCAAACCTCAAAAGGAAGATATGGTATAAATTTTGCTTCCAGATTTTACTTGAATTAAAATGTCTTCCATGTTTATTATGGTGGTAATATAATATTTTTATATCAACAAAAGCCCTTTTAAATGGAAATGACAAGATTCTATTCTAAACTGTTTTAGGAATCCAATTTTCATCACCAGGAAAACACAAAGAACTTTTTTACAAAATTCTTAAGGGAAAGAACTAATTTTTTTCTTGGTTCCTTCTAGGTAAAAAGATAATTTCAGCACCATCTCTGGCATGGCATTGAACTAGGCAGTGGGGATCAATGCCTGCAAAGTAGTTGTCTGTGACTTACCACCATGGCTCTTTCAGGAAAGGTTCAGAAAGAGCAGTGGTGATTGACATCTGTTGGTCCAAAGTGGGCAGAAATGATAAATTACCAACATTTATGACATAATGAAGAGTGTAAAACATGAAATTGGAGGATAGTTTATAAAAAACCTAAATTTTAAATGGAAGCAAATGACACCAACCAAAAGTTTCACAATTTGCTGCCGTCGCTGGAACATCTATTATATATTAAGTATGGATATAGGTACTTAATATATGTCATTTAATGGAATTACACAAATGCAGAAAGGATTGCCAGGGGAGAGAATCCTCAATTCAGGAAGAAGGCATTTATTAAAGCAATTTCTAAGAGAAAATGTTTTCCAAGTAAAAAGAGCCAGCACAAATTTTATATCACACCAGCTGACAAATGTTTTGGGGGAGGAGTCCAGAGTTTTTCCATGAACTTTAGTCCATGAAAACAAACACATTAACTACATTGTCCCCTTCTATTTAGGGCACCAATTTTTAAAGTTGACAACCTCCTGCAGGGATGTTCTGAAAGACAGAGACATCTTGTCAGAATTATAAATGTCCTTGGTGGTTGAGGCAGACAGAGATGACTGTGTAGGACATTCCTGACAAGTCCTCAGGATTTGAAATGGTAACCATATTTTTGGCAAGTTTTTTTTTTTTTTTTTTTTTTTTTGATGGGGGAAAATGTTTTAAAAACAGTTAAGTACTGAACTTTTAAAATCCATTGTCTTGTAATCATGTGGGAAAGGGTATACATGCAAGTGAGCACATAGTAGGTGCTCAGTATATATTTCACCTTATTCCCCTCCCCCATCACTGCTCTCAACTTGGGAATTGCTGCTGACTCTAATGGCTGCCAGAGGGAGCATGTAGGGCTGCTCAATCACTGGACGTCTTGTCTATGATCTTCTCTTTTATTTGTAACATGAGTCGTGTTCCTGCCATGGCCCAAAGTCCATTCATAGAATAGACATAGATATAGATAGATGTATAGTCACAACATATATGCATGTATGTATATTTAAGTGCCTATGTAAATATATATTTGTGTGTATATATATTATACACAATTATCTACATTGTTATGTACATACATACAAATATAGAGATGTGTGCATATACGAATATGTATGTTTGTGTTTGTGTACATTTGCATTTGGTGCATGTATTTGCTTGTTCCTTCTTCTTCTGAAAGCTGATACCCTCTTTACCCAAACTGATAGAGTAACTAACCAATTTAAATTTAGCAAGTATAGGAAAATGTGAATCCTTACAGTTGTTAGGTCCCAGGGATCTATCTACCTATTTTTAATGACTTTGTTAAGTGTGTAATAGGTGTTACAACCCAACCTAACATGGCCCACAATATAACCCTGCCTCCACTCCACCCCAGTGCAGCCCATGTAGCCCACTCTTGAAAAACACATTTGTACAGTCTGTGAAATTTTCCTTCTTAGTAGTAATTTCATTACCCACACAGTTGTCTGCTTATGCTCCCTCCTAACTTAGGAATTTTCTCTGTCTTTCTGATACCTAATCCATCACCAACTTCATTTTAGTCCGACCCTCAAAATATTTTCCCCCAAGCCGTTCACTCCTGTTCACCTGCTCTGCTACACCATAATGCAAGTTACCAATATCTTTGACCTAAATTACTGCAAGAGCTTTTCATTGACGTTCCTCATTTTTGTTTTTTCCCCTATCCTGCCACCTACAATGATTTTCTATCCCACTTAGAATAAAATAGATTTTACCAGGTCTCATAGGTCACACATATTCTGGCTCCCGATTTTGTCTCAGACCAATCTTAGAACTTTGTTGCCGTCATTCATTACCCAGAGTTCATTAGCCTTCTTTTTGTTCCTCTAACATGTCAAATATGACTCTTTTATATGAGATCAGCATCTTTTGTTTCCTCTTCCCTAAAATGCTGAGCCCTTAACAGTATCAGGAGTTGATTCTTGTTCAACAGAGCCTGCTTCTAATATCACCTCCTTGGTGATGCCCATCAATTTCCCTCTTCTTTATTCACATACCGTATCACTTTTCTGTTTCTTTACAGATGCTTAGAATTCCCTAAAATCGAGTTGTTCACGCATTCATTTTCTTGTTTGTGGTCCCTCTTCTCTCTTTAGAAGGGAGCTCCGGGAGAGCATGGATTTACCTGTCTCGTTTGTCACATGAACTCAGCATGTCAAACAGCGCCTGGCACAAGGCAGAAGAGTAACTGAAAGAAATGGTAAGTCAGCACACTTTCCTCAAGTATTTGAGGCTGAAACTAAAAGCAGAATCAGGTTGAATCTCTCAGTGTCAACTTAGATATAAAACCCCGCGAGCTCTATGTGTCCCTGCTTTCTGCTACTGGACCAACGCTATGAGAATTGAAGGTTACATACAGAAAAGGCAGAGAGGAGAGCAAAAGGCAATTTTGATGATATTTGATCCTCTGGTTATTTGAGACACAGGTGTTTTCTTTCCCTTCCCATCACATGGCTATTCAATTTGTACATGAGAAATCCCAACATAAATGCTGATAAATTCCGCCCCTCCCCCCCTTTTTTTTGCCCCTTTGCTTATGGTAGTGTGAATCTGGTTTCTGAAACTTGCAATTAAAATATTACATACTACTTTGCTTCTGTTGGCATCTTGGCCTTTTCTTCTGTTACTTTCTCTCTTATCAAACTCTAAGCTTTGACCATAATACGTTTCTTTCATCTCTCTCTCTATTCTTATTTCTCTGTTTCTTTATCTCCCCGCCTCCTTTCATCTCCATTTCTGTTCCTATCTCTTGAATCTTTACAGACATAGGCAGTCTATATGTTTGGGTTTCTTGTTTCTGATTTCCTGTTGGAAAACATTCATGACACCCCAGACTGAAGTTTTGTGCTCCCTCTGTGATCTGTTGAAGCATTCTATAGTTACCTGTCATGTGACATTAGAACTTGACCTTGGGTCTTCCTATTTGTTTCTTCCACTGTTGTATTTTTCTCATGTACTCTACATTCTTGGTGCCTAGACACATTCGTCTATGGTGATTGAATGAACAAGTGGAGCTGTTTTGTTGGCAATCAAAGCAGAACTAAGGAGCAACAGAACAGAATCAGTGTTCATAATCCACTCCGTATCTGACTTTTTCTATTGAAGCTAATGCTGATCTGAAGTTTTATTTTTTTTTTAGTTCTGTTTACTTGGACTTAGGCAATATTTATATTTTTTCAGTACTATTTTTGTCCTTTGGATCTTTTTACTTCTATGCTCATATTCTCTGTTTGCACTTATAGGGAGGGCTTCATTTTTTCAGAGATATTTTCTCCCAGGAGGGGATTCTTAAAGTTTCTACCTATTAGGGCCTTTTGGTTAACTACTTCATCAAACATTGGCAGCATTCCAAGACACTAGGCATCCTGCTTTAAAAAATTCTTGTGGACAATTAAAAAGAAATAAATGCATATCGTCCAGATAATTTTCTTTTTTTAAATTTATTTTTGTTTTTACAGACTGCATTTTGATTCATTGTACGCAATGGGATATAACTTTTCATTTCTCTTGTTGTACACAATGTAGAGTCACATTCTTTGTATAGTCATACATGTACATAGGGTGATGATGTTTGTCTAATTCTACCATCTTTCCTTCCCTTCACCCACTCCTTTCCCCTCTATTCGCTCTACACAATCCAAAGTTCCTCCATTCTTATCTTATGCCCACTCCCTTATTATGTATCAACATCCACTTATCAGAGAAAACATTCAGCCTTTGGTTTTTTGGGAATGGCTTATTTCACTTAGCATGATATTCTCCAACTTCATCCACTTACCTGCAAATGTCATAATTTCATTCTTTTTTACGCCTGAATTATATTCCTTTGTGTATATATACCACAGTTTCTTTATTCATTCATCTATTGAAGGGCATTTAGGTTGGTTCCACAATCTTGCTATTGTGAATTGAGCGGCTATAAACACTGATGTGGCTGCGTTACTCTACTCTGCTGATTTTAAGTCCCTTGGGTATAAACTGAGGAGTGGGATAACTGAGTCAAACCAGATAATTTTCTATTAATGTATTTCATGAGATAACCTTTAAATAATCTTTTAAAAAATTGGAATTGCTATAGTATCCTCTAAAATTCTTGTTTTCCATAGTCCTTATTTCCTACTGAAACAATTAAAATGCCTAGGTTTCTTTGAGTTCATTTAGTAGTTGAAAAATAGAGTTTCTATTTATGTCTTTTGCATTTGTTCCCAAGAGAAGAGAAAGTTCCAGTTGCCTGGAACTGTCACCTGCTGTTGCACTCACACTCCACAGTCTCCGTGAGTCTCACTCAGTGCTCTGCTAGACTTGGTACAATGATTTTTTTCCTCTTGCACTCCATGGATCTTGCAATGGTGATGACACTAAATGACGGCACTTTTCTTGCTTTGATGGCACATCCTGTATGAAATGTGTACCGTTACCAAATAATTTTGTAACATTGCATGCATACTATCAATAATTTTTAATAAAGTTGGATTCTTGACAGCAACATAGATGAAAAAAAGCAGAAAACTTTCACTGTAAGGATAAGAATTTCAAAAAAGACATCTCTTTACTGAAATTAGTTGTCAAAAGATGAGGATTTCAGACTGAGACAGAAGGATGATGAGTTCAAAGCCACGCTCAGCCAAAACGAGGTGCTAAGCAACTCAGTGAGACCCTGTCTCTAAATAAAATACAAAATAGGGCTGGGGACTGGTTCAATGGTCGAGTGCCCCTGAGTCCAATCCCTGATACCCACCCCCCCAAAAAAGATGAGAATTTCATGTAACACCCTATCATGTGGGAATTGGCTTGTGCCCCACGGGATTGTGATAGAGCAGATGGACAGAGGTTCTCAGCATGTTAGGGAACGATGCAATCCTCAGAATTAGAATCGTTATCAGAACACAGGTCTTCTTGTTATTTTAATTCAGTTTTGGGCTCTGAGTGGTGATGGAATTATTTGTTTTAATTTTCCCTAATATTTCTGAAGCCATGTCAGTGGTCCTGTTTGGTCCATAATGTGAAATGCTTTTTCATTCAGATTCTGAAGGTAGAGTTAATAATTTCAAAAGCAGACAGACACGATTCAGTGTAATCAAATGCATTCATGGCTTAGAAATGAGTTCTAGAGATTCAAATCAAAATTAACCCCAAAAGGGATCAATAGAAGCTGTGTACTCTTCCATTCCATAATTAATCCAAAAAATGGGAAAGGCAAAAAATATTATTGGATGGTGTTAGAACTGCAGATTATAGATTTTAATCAGTGCCATCTCAATTATAATTAGTGACTAATTGCAAACAGATTGTCCATCATAACTTTACTAAAGAGACAGATATTTGTAAGGAAGAATGCTTTTTCTCCTGTCAAAGAACATGTCAAATAATACATGCTTAGAAAATTGCTCAGAAATCCTCGTATAATATACAAGTATAATGTACCTGAAGAACAATATTAATGAAATTTCAAAGTAATAGATTCTGAGTACAGGAGACAGTTAGTAGGGAGGGAATAGAAGGGTTTATTTCTTTTTCCTTTCTGGCCTGATAAAAGCCAAAAGAGAAAAAAATTTCTCTTTAGCACCCTATCATTCCATTGTACCTTTCACCCTACCTCTGGGGCATCTTTCCCCTAACCTCTGGTATCCAATACATTCTTGCTCTCCTGAGGCAAATTAAATTTCCCTTTCAAGAGCTCACATCAAAATTCCTCCATAAGGCAGATATAAGAAAAAAAAGTATTCCTATTAAACTAATTCACAGCAAGATGTGGATGATTGAAATCCAATATATACTTCAGGCAGACAGGAAGCTCACGGAAACACTACAATTTGTCTGGAATTGTGTTAGTTCTATATGCTCACATTGCTATAAAAACTTGTTTTACACAAAAGGACACTGGAGCTCAAATTATTTAAAGAACTTGCTGAAACAGTATGGTCAGTAAATTACAGAGCCATGATTGAAGATGTTAAAAATATTCCAAAAAATTTTTTCTTTGAAGGTTTGAGTTGGTGCCTCATAATGAATGCAGTTTCAGGTTCAGGCATTGGGGAAAGGGAGGCACTGATAAAAATTTCAAAAATATGGAGAAATAAGTCAGGGAATATAGTTCTGACTAGGTGTCTATTGTGCTACACTGACTTCTTCAAGTTAAACTAATTCTGTATATATTTTTTTCATTTTGTCAACCTACATTTCCCCAAACAACTACACTTTATGAAGCATTAATGGAAACGTTCCAAACTGCTTACAGTTCTAACTTAATTCTTTGCTTTTTCCACTGAAATCTCAGAAATTCTGACTGGTGAACAGGTGACACTTTCATATTTCATGTCTCATTATCTCTTGGTGAGATTTTCATTTTTCATACTGAGGGTTTGGAAAGTCTTGTAGCCCATGGGGAAAAGGAGACACTAATAGTGGGTGCTGTGACAGGCAGGAGCAGTCACCAGAAGTGGAGGCCTAGGCCTGGGAGCAGAAGGGAAAGAGGAAGAAGAAGAAAATTGGAAAATCCACAACCAGGCCTAAGTTGGCTGTTTCAAACTTGTTTTGTTTTTTTTCTGAAATCAAGCTTTGCCTTTCACCAGAGTGACTGTATTTATTACACCAATGTTTGAAACCACAGGTCCATGCTGTGACCCGTAGAAAAATATTTGTTGCCTAGCAAGAAAATCTGAAAAAAAAATATAGAAAATTGTTACAGGTAAAAAGTAATGGTCCTCAAAATGAATTGGCCTTAGAATCTGGGACTCTCTATACTGAATTGGATTGTTATTTTCTGCTCTATAATACCTCACCAATTCTATCACTATAATGTGAAAAGTAGTTACCAAATCATAAATGAGTAAAAAAAGAGTAAGAAAAGAACACCATCACTACCGACAAAATATCCTCCTATATTAAGAAGTTATATCTCTTAGTGGCATTTCAATTAAAACAAAAGCTACCTAGGGTAGTATGGTAACGTTTGCTTGTCTTTGTTTTAAATGAACAGATAAAAAACAAACATTCACTAAAGCAAAAATATATTACAATACTCTTTAAATAAAATGAATATATTCATCAACCCTCAAACATCTATACAGCCTGGAGCTAATTCCCATGGAACTTAGTTTTTAAAGTTCATAACTCACTTGATTCTCATTCAACTGCCAGAGGATTTATGCATGATGCATATTGTTTTCAAGTTCTTATTAAAATAATTAAGTAAAAGAGATTGCAATGTCAGATGCTGACACAATTTACAATTACTTGTTTACTTTTATTTTCCATTGCAAGAGGCATTTGAAAGCAATTTCCCATATTATCTTTCTCCTACTCCTCAAAATAGAAGCTAATACTGAATGTCAAACTCCCTTTCCTCCCTTGAGAACCATAGAGTATATGAGCTCTCCTATAGGAATTCAGATACACCCTCTTGCCTGAGGACATATCATCTGATACTGAGAAATGGAGCTTTCAACATTTAATGAATATCTCCAACACTAACCTTGTGTGAACTGAGTCATAAAACGGAAACCAATAGTCTTTTGCACATCTTGAAACCCCTCCAGCTAAAAAAAAAAAAAAAAAAAAAAAAAAAAAAAAAAAAAAAACCAGCCTCTCTAAGAGAAGGACTATAAATATCCTCAATACCTTTTAACTTAAAAAAGAGATGCATGTGTTGGTTAAGAACATGATCTTAGAGTCATACAAACTATTCAGATGGTGACTTGGTCATTTTTAGGAAGCAATTTTGGACAATGAATCCCTCTTGGAGGCTCCTTTTTAATTTATATAA
This sequence comes from Sciurus carolinensis, assembly GCF_902686445.1. NCBI lineage: Eukaryota > Metazoa > Chordata > Mammalia > Rodentia > Sciuridae > Sciurus > Sciurus carolinensis. The sequence goes on from NC_062227.1 coordinate 37,200,295, forward strand.
CAGGATAAAGCAGGATTAATAATATCTAGTTCTTACCCTGAGGATGAAATGAGATCAAGTTATTAAAAAACCTTCATTAAATGCTTGCATATTATAGGCAGCCAGTAAATGATTGTATTTATTCTAGGAAGTTGGGATTCTTGGTCAAGAGGTGTATTGGTTGATGTCCCTAGAGAAGAAGAGTGGGGGAAGCAGGAGGGACACAGTAAACAGGTTGGTGGAGTGTGGCCACTTACTATTTCAGTCTGATTTTCTGGGGAAGCTCTGCAGCTCAAATTGCATTAGTGCCAATCCTACTTAAATGGGGACAGGGGTGGGGGGCATGTCCTTTTCAGCACAGAGCCCCATTCAGCAGAGAGCAATTCTCCTGAGAGGGATACAACTTTGTGTTGTTGTCATAGAGCACTGGCAGCATTGGGAAGGTGCGTGAATACCTGTTGGTAAAGCTGGTCTGGGTGAGGTACCAACAGCATCCATCAGAGTCTATTCTTCACATTGCTCAGATGCACTTGTTTCTCACTCCAAGTTCTTCCACCCAGGCACATCTTCTCCAGTGTTCTGACTGATCACACTTTTGGGGAATAGAAGAGAGGATTATCTAGACAAATTAGAACCTCTATTGCTGCATTGTTCCTGTGGCTGTAACTTAGTGGTTTTCAATCAGAGAGAGTTTTGCCTTCCTTGGGGACATTTGGAAATATCTGCAGAAATTTGTGGTTGCTACTGGCATTTTGTCCTGTATGGCTTACGACAGTCGCTATGGCAAAAAGTTTTTCAATGCAAGGTGTTAATAGGGCTGAGTTTGGGAATCCCTGCCCTTACTGAACTGCCTCATTTCATTGTATCTCTTCCCATTCTGGATTCTCATCACCTCGGTGAGTGCATTTGCTGCTCTAAGTGAATTATCTGGAAGATTGATTCAGACTTTATTTCCTGAGGGATATAAGCCCCCATTTTAGTAGGCTTTATCCATTTATGGTGTTTGTACATGCCCATTTAGCTGAAGCTAGATATGGGAATATCAAGAGATATTTCATTGGATCACTTAAATGCAGAAATGGTGTTGAGGCTCAGGCTTAGTCTCAGTTGCTGATGGATTACATATTAGGCTGTGATAGTAGCTAAGGTTAGGCTGAGTGAGAGGAAGCACATACTGCGGAGCCCGTATAACCCTACTGATGGCTTATGGGCTCATCTACCCTTATCACTTGGTGGCTTCTAATGGTGACTTTTGGCCACATGGTCAGTACCATCAAATTTGAATAAGTTCAGTTTCTACCATGGCTTAGTAGCATTCCAAGAGCTGGTTGTTTTTGTTTATCTATTTTTTTTTACTCTTTTAGTAAGGCCCTAACTCTCCTCTCTCTCTGTGTGTGTGTGTGTGTGTGTGTGTGTGCGCAATTTTTTTTTTTTTTGTGATCCTGGGGATCAAACCCAAGGCCTCACACATACTAGACAAGGGCTCTACCACTGAGCTATATCCCCAGCCCTCACATACTATTACAAGATTCACCCATTTGAAGCATATTTAAGTGTTTCTTAGTTTATTTACAGAGTTTGAAACCATGAAACCAATCTAGTTTTAGAACATTTTCATCATCATCAAATAAGACCACAAACCCATTAGCAGTCAATAGTCAGTACTCCCAAATCCCTTGGCCCTAGAAAATGTCTGTCTGTATTGATCTGCTCCCTCTGGAAATTTCATTTAAATGGAGTCATATAACGTGTCTGTCTTCTTTCAGTGAGCATGAAGTTTTCAAGATTCGTTGGGTCATAGATTGTATTGGTGCTTAGTTCCTTTTTATTTACAAATAATATGTCATTGTATAGATAAGCATGATTTTATTTATTTATCTTTTCATGCATTGATGGACATTTTCCAGTTTTTGAATGTTTTGAATAACAGTTTTATGACCATTTATGTACAAGATTTTGTGTGGACGTATACCTTTAAATTCCATACACTAGGTGTAGAATTTCTGTGTTAAATGGTAACTCCATGTTTAACATTTGGAGGAACTGCCAAGATATATTCCCAAGATGCTACACTATATGAAAATATCACAATAATATATAAGGATTCTAATTTCTTCATATCATCAACATTAATTTTATCATTTTACTTTAACCATCTTAATGGTTAAAGTAAAAAATGGATTTTGGGGGGTTTTGTTTTATTTTCCCTGTGGTTTTGATGGACTTTCCTCAATGACTAATGATGTTGAGCATATTTCCATGCGCTTATTGATCATTTGTTTATATTCCTTGAAGAAATACCGATTGCAATTATTTGCCCATTTAAAAAATGGATTGACTTTTTATTTTTGAGATGTTAAAAAGACTTATTTTCTTCATTGAATTGCCTTGATAGTGTTGTCAAAAATCATTTGACCATAAATATGAGAATTTCTGGGCTGCCAGTTCTGTTTCATTGATCTACATGTATACTTAAATCAGTTTGGCACTGTTTTGATTATTGGAGACATGTAGTGAGTTTTGAAATAAAAAGTGTTAATTCTCCAATTTTCTTCTTCAAGATAATGTTGGTTATTTTGTATCTCTTTGATAGAGTTTGTATCTGAAGGGTACTCCAAATTCCTGCATGTTAAGGGCTTGGTCCTTGGCTTGGTGCAATTGGGAAGTGCAGACTTTTTGAGGTAAGGCTTAGTGGGATGAAGTGAGATTACTGCAGCTGTGCTCTTAAAGGGGATGTTAGGATCCACATCCTTCCTCACTCTCTCTTTGCTTCCTGACCACCATGAGGTGAACAAGTTTCATCTGTCACTTATCATTGTGATAAACTGCCTTGCCACAGGCCCAGAGGCAACAGAGCCAACCAACCATGAACGTAAACCTCTGAAACCAAAATACATTTTTCCTCTTTATAATTGTTTATCTCAGGCATTTTATCAAGCTATGGAAGGCTGGCTACCATGTTCTTGCACCTCCATGCGAATGCTATTTTGGTGGTGTGTGTCACTCATGTATGATGGCAGTAATGGTTCATTTCCTGACTGCAACCAACCTACTGGTCACACCTGTAATGCCCAAAGTTCTGCTTCATCATTTGGATCTGTCATTGCATTGGAATATTACAACACATCCACCATCAGGCACTGGGCTTCTAAGTCTGACACAGAAGTTACCACCACGTGCAAGATTTGCGATTCCAGCCAATAGATGAATTGATTGTCTCCAGGTGAAGGAAACACATTGCAGGGGTTACTAACCCTGTCTGCCATTGGTAGATTGACTCTTGAAAGCTCAGTCTTCCTTACTTTCTTAGGAATACCTATGATGCCACAATTATTTTGATAGTTTTCCAGGTTATGATATTGTGGTTCAACTATGACACGTGGGCATTAAAAAAAATCTGTGTCGTGTTTTTTGCCTTCTGGATCTTTTAAAATGTGACAGAGATGTTTCTTTTGTCACATAGGGGACAATAGTTAAAATATTGGATGGACTTTTTAATGCCCCCTCTTAGCTAGAGACTCTGAGTATTATTGGACATTGGAATGACTTCTGACTCTATCACCTCACCTCCTCCTGGACCACATAACTCAGTAGGCATAGGAATGAGGTTGTGCCAAGAAGGGATCATCTCAACTCTGCTACTTCCTGGGTGATGATGGGGAAGGAAATTCCAGGTATGAATAGAGGGAAGTAGAGAAAAGTGGGTTATGGCATGTGAGATAACCAAGGCTACAGTTATTCCATGAGGTTGCCCTTGTGTCCCAACAAAAACTGCCACTGGAATGGTGATTTGAATCAGCTGTAGCAATGAGTCCTAACCTGGAAGGACTGAGTGATGATTCTTCAGGTCATATTTTTATATGTCGGGAGAATGGACCATGGAATGTCTCTCCACTGAAGATGGAATTTGAGTTTTAGTTTCCTCTTTTGTCCCCTGCAATTATTAGAAATCGTACAGCACCCTTTTCATCATAGTCTTTTTTGGGGGATGGGACCAGGGATTGAACTCAGGGACACTCAATACTGAGCCACATCCCCAGCCCTATTTTGTATTTTATTAGAGACAGGGTCTCACTGAGTTGTTTAGCACCTCGCTTTTGCTGAGGCTGGCTTTGAACTCACAGTCCTCCTGTCTCAGCCTCCTGAGCCGCTGGGATTACAGGTGTGTGCCACCGCACCAGGCTCCATCACAGTTTTTTGATCAAGACAATCACATGAGTCCATTCAGAGTCAAGGATTGATGTCACTAGAAGAAGCACATGAGGTATGAAATGTATATTGATGCAACCATCTTTGGTATATACATTCTACCACACTTTATTATGGTGGTATTATATTTTGACATGTGCTGAAATAGCCTTCAATGATTCTTCCAAATCTAAGTCTAACAAATTCACTTGTGTTAAATCTAACCACATTCAAATATTGTTGCGCTCTTTATTCAGATCTCTTAAATTGATCTATTATTGAAATCAATCTTCGTTTTGTACGACTGAGGATTTTCATGATTAAATTCCACCCCTCAGAATGTACATACTCTATGTCTAGAATTTTCTTTTGTTCTTAGTTATTTACCCAGAGCCTAGAATAGTGCTTAAGATATACCAGGTATTCAATAAATATTTGTTTATTGATGTCAAATAAAGACCTTATGTCAGTATTCCATAGCATTTAAAGCATAAAGTCCATAATTTGAGAGGCAAAATTTAGGGTTGGGAACAAGAGCCATACATAGGTCAGAAATGACACTGAGAGTCAAGTAAGAAATTACCAAAGTTCACATGCTATACCAATTGCTCTTAAGTGTTGGATCATCAAATCCAGCAGAAAAGGTCCTATCTCTGCAGGGACGGTTTTATGTGTGCAGCAGTTTTATTTCAGTGGTCTTGGCATTTGTGAGGCACAGTTTGGGATCTAACACTAATGCACTGGCCAAAGTCTCCTCCTTTCACTAGCAACTTAAATATAGGTAAAAATCTCTCCTCTACAAGATTATCCTACAAACTTCATGGACCAGAATTAGTTGCCTCATTTTAAAGGATTTACTTGTTCAAAGTCACTAGATTTTAAGTGACACCCATTTGATTCAAGTTTGCTTATTAATTTTTCTTTTGTAGTTTTATGGTCATGACCCATACTCTGCTTATCTGTTCTGACATGTAACAGCCTGCGCTTACTGGTTATTGGAAGAGGCAAATGCCCAGGCAGAGGGCTTTCAGTTTCCTTCAGATGATTACCTTAACTGAAAATACTTGTCCCATTGAATTACTGTTTCTGATAATAGTGGTAATTGGCATCATTTTAGTAATAGGTAGAATTCATATATTTATTGTGTGCTAAGTTGTTTCGTTTATTCAAATAAGCATTTTATTAACACGGAACAAAATATTTTCATGCACAGTCAGTCACAGCCTGATAAAAAGGTGCTTCTGTAAGATTATGCCAACTATCACTTTATTGTGCAGTGGTCATGTTAGTTTCAAGTATGTTTTATGATTCTTATGCAATCACAGAGTGACCGAATGACACGTTTCTCAGAAGATATCCTTGCCATTAACTGATATATGCATGAATTTCATTCAAAAACTAAAGTTTAGTGTGTAAATATTTTTTTATAAGATTAAGAAATCAATTTAGCATTGTATTAAATCTTTCTTGCTTATATGCTTTGTAGAGGCCCTGGAAGTTCCAGGTCAGATTTCTTCACTGTCTTCAGTTCACTCACGAGGTCTATATTTTCTAAACTGATAGCCTTTCTTGTCTATTTCATCTATTTGATATTTACTCTCTTGCATATGTGGGGTTTTTATTACAGAGTACTCTCTTTGAAAACTCATACATTATTTGCCCTTTGCACTATTTGCATATAAGTAACGAAGACATTTGTATATTTATTAGTTTGAAAGTATGTGCTTTAGCCTCTTGTTTCCACCTAGGAGGCAACTTACACAGAATATAAGCAATGAAATTAAAATAAAATCGTGGAGAAAGAAATAAAAACCAGAATAGAAGGTAGTGAACAGTATAGAGAGAACAATGCAAAGAATCTAAGTTCCTTTGACTCTGCGTATCCTGATAGCCCAAGGAAAGGGAAATTTAGGCATTAATCTGCTTTACCTTGAAGAAAACCACATGAACCTTTCAGGGGGATTGTCTTAGTCCATTATGTGTTGCTGTAACAAATTGCCCAAGGCTGATTGCATTCTAAAGAAAAGAGGTTGATTTTGTTCACAGTTCTGGAGGTATAAGAGCAGGGTTCCAGAAAACATTTGTTTTCTGATGAGGAGTTTCTGATGAGGGCCTCTGACTATGTCACAACATGGTGTGTGATATTGCATAGTGAGATTGTGTGCAAGGGTGGTGAGTGTGGATGAGATCGCACATCAAGAAAGGAGAAAAGAGGGCAGGCTGAGAAAGCTGAACCTGCTCTCCTGGCAACCAAGTCTGTCTTGTGAGACCTAACCCACTCCTGCTGGACTGGCCTCAATCCCTTCTAAGGGCAGCTCCTCCAGTGACTGACCATCAGCCACTAGGGTCCACCTCTTATAGGTTCTTCCACCTCTCAATAACATTACATTGGGGACCAAGACTCCAATGCATAGACCTATGGAGATTGAACCATAGCAGGGATCAAATCATTTCTTGGCACTAATCTTTAAAATAAATTTCCATCATAAAAGCAGCTTTTGAAGACCCTGAGGAAATTAATGAGCAATATCATCAACAGATCTCAGCACATCCAGTAGAGGTCTTAAAATAGTTTCTCTGATGTGTTTTCCTTATATATCCCTAAATTAAGACAGAACTTATAACTGCAAAACACATCAGTGAAACCAATATGGAACTCATCTAAAAGACTGATGTGAAAATAAGATTTCTACATCAACTGAAGATCTAATACTACTGAGTCAAGTCTGGTAAATGTATCAAACTGTATATGATGTAGTGCTTATAAAGAGCTTATAGAGGTGACTTGTTGATAACTATTCATGTCTTGTCCAGTCTGGGGCTTACTCATCTGGATGTCTGTTCTTCTCTTTGGAGATTTGAGGAGCATGATGAACCCAACAAATGAAATATTTATTTAATAAAAATAGAATGAAGTTAATTTCCATTTTTAGTTCCAAAATTGAATTTATTCTCATGCCTCTTGAAATACGGTATATCTTTGGAAATTTTAATGAGTCAACTCCCTTTTTTGTTTGTCTGTTTGCTCTATTTAGTTGTACATGACAGCAGAATGCATTTTGATCTACTATACACAAATGGAGTACAATTTTTCATTTCTCTGGTTGTACACAATGTAGAGTCAAACCACGCACACAATCATACATGTACATAGGGTAATGATGTTTGTCTCATTCCACCATCTTTCCTTCCCCCTGCCCCCTCCCCTCTCTTCATCTCCCTCTACTGAATCCAAAGTTCCTCCATTCTTCCTTTCCCCCACTTTCCCCCCCCCAATATGTGTCAGTGTCCACTTATCAGAGAAAACATTTGACCTTTGTTTTTTGGGGGAATGGCTTATCTCACTTAGCATGATATTCTCCAACTCCATCCACTTACCTGCAAATGCCATAATTTTATTCTTCTTTATGACTAATTAATAGTCCACTGTGTATGTATATCACAATTTCTTTATCCTTTCATCTGTTGAAGGGCATCTAGGTTGGTTCCACAATCTAGCTATTGTGAATTGAGCTGCTAAACACAATGATGTGGCTGTGTCACTGTAGTTTACTGATTTTATGTCTTCAGAGTATAGATCAAGGAGTGGGATAGATGGGTCAAATGGTGGTTCTATTCCAAGCTTTTCAAGGAATCTCCATACTGCTTTCCAGAGTGGTTGCACCAATCTGTAGTTCCATCAGCAATGTAAGAGTGAACCTTTTTCTCTACATCCTCACCAACACCTATTGTTGTTCATATTCTTGATAACAGCCATTCTAATTGGAGTGAGATGAAATCTTAGGGTAGTTTTAATTTGCATTTCTCTAATTGCTAAAGATGTTGAACATTTTTTCATATATTTGGTGATCACCTATATATCTTATTCTTTGAAGTGTCTGCTCACTTCCTTAACTCATTTACTGATTGGGTTATTTGTATTTTTGGTGTTAAGTTTTGTGAGTTCTTCATAGATTCTGGAGATGAGTACTCTATCTGAAGTGTGTGTGGTAAAGATTTTCTCCACTCTGTAGGCTCTCTCTTCACATTGTTGATTGTTTCCTTTGCTGAGAATAAACAAAACTATACAAAGATTTTTTCCTAAGTCAATGACTTTTATTTTGTAATAAACTTGTTTATTAAAATATAGCAAAGATAGAAAAATGCAGATATCTCGAATAGACCTGGGTGGCCATGAAGGATCCAGCAATAGAACATTCTCACTACCCCAACCCATCACCTCCACAGCCCTCAAGTCACTATTCCCTCTCTACCTGGAGAACCACCCTCATGGCTTTAAATTCCATAGCTTAGTTTTGCTTATGTTTTTAACTCTCTGTAGAAGGAACAATGCTGTTTGTATTCTTTTGCATCTGGCTTCATTGCTTGGCGTGGAATATGTGATCCCTATACTTGTGTTCAGGTTGTGCTGTATAGCAGTAATTAATTTATTTCCACACTTTATTATGACAAATGAAAACACTGCTGAACACGTGGGATTTCCTGTTATTGGGCTATTGTAAATAATACAAGTTGGAACATCCCTGTACACATCTTGTTGTTCCCACATAGGAATAAGATTCCCTGATCATGGGGGATGTTGGTGGCCAATATAAGACATCTTTCCAGCTTCCCAAAATGATTAGTCTAACTTACACTCCTATCAGCAGTGTGATGATTCCAGTTGTTGATCATACCCAGATTTGTTTCTCTCAAGGTTCTAATTTGAGTCAACCTAGTTGGTGGGCAATGGTATCTAATTGTGGTTTTAATTTTCAATTCCTGAATGACTAACAAGGTTGACTACTTTTTCACATGTTGGCCATTTGGATACTCTGTGAAGCAGTTCACCAATTTTTATATTAGCTTGTTTGTCTTCTTCTTAAATAGTGTTAAATGTTTCTAATCCAGCTGGGCATGGTAGCCCACAACTGTAATTCTAGCTGCTGAGGAGGCTGAGGCAGGAGGATCCCAAGTTCAAGGTCAGCCTCAGCAATTTTGCAAGACTCTGGGTATCTTAGTGAGATCCTGTCTCAAAACAAAAAATGAAAAGGGTAAGGATGTGGCTCAGTGATTAAGCACCCTTGCCTGTTTTCAATCCTCAGCACAAAAATCCAAAATTTTTTCTGATGCATGTTATGTTTATATGTTATGAATCTGAGTCATTTTCAAGGCTTCTTAAGTTTTTAGTGAAAACTTTCTGAAAAGTTTTTAATGTTAATAAAGTCTAATACATCATCTATTCCTTTAATTGAGTGCTTCTTTTGTCTTCTATTTCCCCAGGTCAAGAAAAAATATTCTCCTTGTTTTCCTATGGGAACTTTCAAGTTTTACCTTTAATATTTAGATCCACATAGAATCTTTCATCACAACAATGAAATAGTACATCTAAGGACAATAATAGTAGTAGCTGCCACTTTTTGTGTGCTAGGCAGTTGATATTCTGACATTTCAATTCCTAAAATAATACTACAATGTAGGTGTTATATGTATGCTCTTAAGATAAGGCAATTAAAGCTGAGTGTAGCTCAGTCCTACTGCCCTCCTACTAATGAGGAATGCAGAGAGGATTTGAATCCGTGTCTGGCTCTTTCCATGGACACATATTTATTATGTATTCCTTGAATGGGGTTCCTGTTTTTGGGTTGTGTGCAAGTGAATGCCACACAAGCTGTATGTAAGATGTTTTCAATGAAACAGGCCCAAATTTTATGGGAAAATAAATCAATTGAATAAAATTAAAATAAAAAGCAACATTTGGTAGAAACATGGAAAGGATCATACCTATGCAAGATAAAATATAAAAAAGAGAAAAATAATGCACTGAGAACTCAGAAAAGAAGAAAATGGATCAAAAGGATTAGCAACAATAGATGCTGACAAATGAAATCATTAATGTACTGCTTCCATCTGCAGAGCATTGTTAAAAAGCAAGCAAGAAAGAGGAGAGCAGGCAAAATTGATGAAGGTCAGGGACATAAATAATTCTGAGTGTTATCGCTTTATAGGTTAGGTTTCTAAGTTCACACTCAAGGGGCTGCTTATTTCCTTGTTATTGCTTTGTTTTCACTCAGGCAAGCTCTCATCCAGAGAGGGAGAGGACTCTTTTTTTGTTATGTCAGCTATTGTCAATGTGACAAAATGGAAAAGTTGTCTTTTATGCCTGGTAGAATCAGAATACTGCTTTCTATTCAATGATTTTTTTTAAACTGGCCTCCATGTAAATGCATAAACATCAGCAACATACAGAGCTCCAAATGAAGAATAGGAAAATACACATACCATAGAATTTAATATCTCTCACTCACATTTAGCATGTGATTGACCTGTTCCAAAAAGCAAGAAAAACATTCCCCCTACAGGAACCAAGGGGAAAATTCATCATGATTTTTTGGAATCAGAAGAAAGATTCTTTGACATCAATTACTTATTCTTCCATCCATTTTTAAATTTTCTTATGATAAGTTTAATATTCCCTCAATTCTCAACTCTGGTTTATGTTGTTATTGTTGAAAAATCAGTGTTTTTTATTCCATTTTTTTTCCTTTTTCTTTTTCTTTTTTCTTTTCAGTAACACTGCAATGTCACAATCGGGGACTATATTCCTCAGTTTATTCTAACTTTTAACAAAATGCTTATAAAGAACTTACTGAAGTTTTAAAGTACAATTAAAGTTGTCTTAATTTGGCTTTTGTGTCATTTATATGATTGAATCTGTCGATCCTACAGAGAAGAAGTTGAAATAGTTCAGGTGCTTAAAATGTCATAAAATGTTATGAAATATCACCAATATAAATATAAACACTATTATTACTTAAATGTTTGAGCAATAACATACCCCACTGTATGATTTTAATTGGAGGAAATTTTTTGAGAATTGAATATGATGTGTGAGGAAAAAAATACTGTGAAATGAAATAAATATTTATGAGGAAATCTGATATGAGACATCAGCATTGTCAAGTGACCTTGCTTCTCCTCTTCTCCATCTCTAACACTAAGTACTCCCCTGGAGATCATCTTGAGAGATAACATTGTTCCCTATAATGTAGTGTCTTACCTAAGTTTGCAAACTTATTTGGGGATGCCTATAAGGAAAAATGGAAGCTGAAGGCTATGCTGTCTTTCTCAGAGACAGATAAGGAGTTGTCTCTATTGAAGACCTTAGTAGGTCCTAGGAAGGAGTGGGTTATGACCAACTCCTGGCATGAAGAAGAGACAATCTGTTCACCATCCTGAAGTCATCTACTCTTGTTGTAAGGGTAAGTAAAGGCACATATGTGATGCAGATATTTTTCCCTAGTAAAGTATGGGATAGGTGTCTGTCGATTTATTTATTCATTTAGCAAATATTTACTGAGCACTATTTATGTGATAAGCATATTGAGAATCTGGACAAATAAATAAACACAATTTCTGACATCAAGAAAGTCACAACTCACGAAAGGCATAGGACAAGGGCTTCCAAGAGTGCCTTGCCCATAGCAGACAGTAAGTGCCTGCTCTTAATGTAACCACTGTTTCTCTCCCTGTGACACCATCTCTGGATAGCTCCAAGCTCCAAGAAACTCTACTGGGAGAAGCCACTAATGATTTGTATGAGAACCAAGTGTGGCTGGGCCATTAACCAGGAAAACCTGGTCTTAGGAACTCTCAGTTATCATTACTGATGGAGACTGCCTGAGTCAAGAGGTTATCCTATGTTAGCTCATTGCAAAAATTCAAGTACAATCATAGGATGTGGGAGAAACCTGCCAGAGCCAAATGGCTTCCTTACCTCCATTCCGCACCCTATTTCTTGCAGAAGAAGCTCCTACTGGTCTCTTTTGATCTGTGCCGATATAAATAAAGCAAGTGCAGGCGCCCTCCTTTGTTAGAGCCAGACCCTTATGGATAGCTCAACCAGTCATGCCTCTGCTTTAAAGATAATTCTGTCTTCTGTCATTATTTCTGAAAAATAAATTTCATAGCTTTGATTTTGCAGTTAGTCCATCCCTCCCACAGGAACCCTTTCCCACACCCACGTACAGCGAGTCTCTACCTTCCAAACCAGGCACCCTGAAACAATTGTCCTTGGTGTCGGGAGGGAAAAACAACCTTGGTGCTATTTGGGCAGAAAGGAAGGATATCAAATAATCATCAGGGGTAGAGGCAGGCTTTGTGGAGGAGGTGATGCCCGAGATCATTTTAAAACTTAAGTAGCACATTACTAAAAGGACAAAAATGAGAGAAGAATTTCTGATAGAGGTAATAATTTGAAGAAAAAAAATCTAAATGTTAAAAGTATGGACTACGTGAACAAACCCCAGGTTAATTCCATGTTGCTGAAATTTAAATTTCATGATTCAGGAGCTATGACTGAAAAGCAGTTGTATGGACCTGAAGAGTCCAACAAGAGCAGTGTAAACCAGTTGGCAAAGGACAGATTCTGCATGACCTTTGACAGAAGAACTCGTTCTCAGACAACCAGGAGCCTTGAAGGATTGCCGTGTATTGGCATGTTCTGGGATTTGCATCTTAGAGGTTCTTGGACCTTACAGTTTATTATCCTGAAGATGTTAACAGACGGAGGAGAAATAGTAAACAAGAGGTGGCATTTATTGTTTATAAGGCAAGGCACTCTCATATACTTATGGATCAGATTTTATTTAATCCTCTCCAAACATTTCCAGGTAAATTTCATTACTGATTCTGTTTCATAGATAGGGGAAATAGGGACTCTGAGAAATAAACTGACTTTCCCAAGGTCTTATAATGTGAAAGTGGCTGAGCCAGGATACACACAGAATCTGGATGAAGAATCCAGCAAATTAAATACAAAGCAATTTATAATGTCAAATTGAAGAAAAGCAATTTGAACATCAAGTAAAAATATTTGAATAGGGCAGAAGAAAGAGAAGAGAGATTTGGGGTAATAGGGACTTGAATCAGTGGGACCTGGGAACTAACATCATACTAGGGAGAGAATGTAATGAATGAGTCTAGGCATACTCTTGGATTCCTGGATTGAGTCATTTATTCATTAAATATTAGCAGCTGTGATATGGCAAGTACTATGATAAGTGGTGGGACTATAATATTTATTGAAAGCAGACATAATTTTTGTTCTCAATTTTATAACTCTTTGGAGATTTTTGTTAATTAAATAATCACCCAATTTAATGTAAAATGCTATTGAAGTAATGCAATGCTACGGTTTTTCTTTTTTGAAATTAGAATGTATGGAATTTGAGTTAGTTGTGCAACCAGGAAAGGCTTTATAAAGGAAGTGATAATGGAGCTGAGAGCTGAGGGCCAGATGGGTAGAAGCTAACTCAGAGGCATACCTTATACATGATGATTTATTTTGCAGTCAAAGTGGACGTATATTCAAGAGGGATGATGTGGGGATATTGAGGGACCACAGATATCTATGTACAAGTCCATCCTGGAAAATGGCAAACACCACTTTACCATCTGGAAAATTCATATGGACCAAATTTGAGCACATGTCCAGGCCAGAGAGTGTATACGTGAGGTTTCAGAGAGTATATAGGTGAAATTGCCCAAGCACTGGGTGCCTGGGAGGAAAGATGTAAACAAAGAGCTAGACCAGGATGACATGTAAGCACTATGTAGAGAAGGAGTTTTCTAACAGTTACCAAAAGTGAAAGGACACAAGAGACAAAAGGAAGATCAAACTGGAAGGAGAGTGGAGGGAAAGATCATTGCAATGAGATGTGGCAAGTGTCACAAAAATCAGGGCCAATAAGGTTGGAAAATGAAAAGTTTGGTAACTATGCAGTTACACTGAACTTGGCCTGGACAATTGCAGTGGAGAGGTGACAGAGGAAGTCAGAGTAGGAGACACACTGGTTGCCACAATGAATCTGAGAAGCCTGAGCAGGTCTCTGCAGGGTAAAGCTCCAAATAGCCCTGTGAATACACTGAGAAATGCAGTGACATATGTCTTCTGGAATTCAAGACCCAGGGCTACTCCAGGAGACCCTCAGACAACAGGATACACTCGGATCGACAGCACAGGTTTCCAGCTCTCCTCTCCATTTCCTTATACCTCAGGATGGCTCTCCTAATGGAGTCCGGTTATGGTCCAGGTCTTCCACTCCATGAATTTCTCTTATTCCAAGGACCCAGAGTGCTAAGGGTGACACCAATGATCATTGCTATTTCTAAAGCAACTAACAGAGGAATTAATATTCTTCTGCCAAAAAAAGTCAACCATAAGAAATCAGAATTAGAGAACTGAGAATCAATGACAACTTTGCATGAGAGCAAGAAGATGAATGTTAAAAAGACCATTATGTAAGTCAGTCCCCCAAAGAACTTCAACCCGAGTGACTTGATGTTGATCTGTTCCTATTTTCTGAAGGCTAGAAGATAACGCCTGGGTGGGAGATGTAAAGGATCAGTACAGCATCACCCTTGTCATGGTTTGGATGGCGTTCTTTCCTGACAAGCACCCCAGTATCTCGTGATAAAAAGTTATGTGGTAATGGACACTTTCAAGTTTGTTCCCTTGAAAGTATTGCTAGAGGTGCTTGTTGTTTCTCTCTAGACAGAGTATTCTGAAATTATTATATTTTGTCTTATTCTGTGAACAATTTGAGCTATTTTACAAAATTCATACTCTATATTATTGTAATATAAATAGATGAGAGAATAAGGCCAGGAAGTTAAGGATACACGTAGGTGCATGTGTGTGCATGAGACCGAGAGAGAGAGAGAGAGAGAGAGAGAGAGAGAGAGAGAGAGAGAGAGAGAGAAAGAGAGAGAGAGAGAGAGAGAATTTTGAGATTGATAAACACTTTTGTAAACAGGAGGTATTTGTCCTTGTTTTTATTTAAACACAATCTTCTCTCTGTAAAGTATCACTGTAAAAAAGTATGTCTTTTAATTTGACAAAATGCAAACTTTTATCTCTACTAGCAGAGAAGGTGTAGAGAGTTTCTCTTGAGAAAAGGGAATGGACAAATAAAGATGTCTGATTCCAGACAAAAGAAAATAACTCAGGAAGAGAGCCAGAAGGGGAAGATCCCAAGGAGAGAGATGGAAAGTAATGCCACAAGGCAAACACATAAAAAAGATTTAGTGATCTGACTAATTAAAAATTTAAAAGCTTTATTTGTCAAAAACATCATAAACAACCCAAATGTTCTAAGATAGAGGACAGGTTGAGGAATCTAACTGCATTTTCTGTGTAGGTGGGAATTTGCTGAGCCAAGGGCAGCTTTTAGCTGACAGAGATTAAGAATGCAGTTCAAGGTTACCCACCTCTTAATGGGCAAAGCCAAGATGAGAGCAGGCATGTCTGTGCTCCACCATGGATGCCCCTCACCATATTTTTCTTTCTGTAGATTTACCCTGAATCTGTCTATTTTCTCTCCCACATGCTTTTAAATTATTTTTGCAAAATTGCAGATTGAACCCAGGGCCTCATGCATGCTAGGCAAGTTTTCTACCATGGAACTCCCCTACCAACCCCTATTTTTCTCTCTTTTAAAGTTTTATTGTCTTACTCATTCTGTTTTGTTTAATATTCATATGTTTTTGATTATTCAGGTATTTTCTTGCTATTTATTGTTTATGGGATAAATGAATATTCAAACTGGCTATCTTGGTTACATAATTTTTCTTTTTTTTGGTCCAAAACTGCTTTTATTTTCACCTTAATGATGAGATTTTCTCATAGCACTGTGAAATAGGCATGATTTCTATCCTCATTTGATAAATGAGGAAATCAAGGACTAGCATCTAGAGTTAGAGCACTGATTAGGAAACCAGATCCAAGTAACAGACAGTGAGAGAAGACATCTAAAAGGACCAGATGAAGTGGTAGAGCAGATAATCCACAGTGCTTGGGTCTGATGAGGTAGATAGGAACCTTATGGGTGTTGGTGGTAGCGATCCCTTCTGGGTTGGGTCCTGCTAGCCTCAGGAGCTAGTCTGCCATCTCAGCATCTTTCGATGACTGTTTAATCTGATCCAATCTTCCACAGTTATTTGACATCTAAGTATAGGCTTCTGTAGGTATTGTGAAGCTTGAAGCTTATATACTATATATTTAAGTAAAATATTATTTTAAAAAATCTCATTTATGTAAATTTCACAAAACAGAAGACAATGTTAAGACATTTCTTAGACCCCTCTTAGTAACCTCTACAAATGAGGGGCCATTTAACTAAAGTAGTTTTAGCTTGACAATAACCCTGCTCCTTCCCCTGGGTATTCACATGTTAATAGGAAGTTTAAAGATACAGTAGAAAAAATATCGATTGATAGAGTGATAATTTCATGTATGGCTCAGAACATTATGGACCTCCAGTTCCATCAGAAAGGAAGTCTTGATGTTCACATGAGAACTGATTCCTTCCTACAATATACAGGGTCATTGGTAAAGACCAATGTGTATTTATGAGTTATAGCAGATGTAATCACTAGGTGTTTCATTTCCATCCATCCTAGAAATGGAGAAGTACAGACATATATCTCTATATGCCAAATCTATGTGCATACATATAAATAGGAAATAGACATTTTATCATATATATTTATGAGTATGTAAATGTATTTGTGTTATATATACATATACATACATATATATGCTATATATAATGCATATATATATAAAGTTGAGCAAAGACACCATACACACACACACACACACACACATTGAACAAAGACACCATAAATATATATATACATATATATGTGTGTGTATATATGTGTGTGTGTGTGTGTGTGTGTGTGTGTGTGTATTTCTCAGTCAATTTTCTGCTAAATTATGTTTGAAAGGGAAAACAAATATCTCCTCACTTATCCACATTCCCCCAAATTCATATGTGGTAGCCCTAACTCCCTAACTGCTAATGTGATATTTGGTCAGGGTCTTTGGGAGTGGTTAGATGAGGTCATGAGACTGGAGATTTGAGGATGAAATCAGTACTCTTATGAGAAGAGTCACAGAGACAATTCTCTCTCTTTCCCGTGCTAGCATGTATAAGAAAGTGGCTGTCTACAGACCAGGAAGAGAGCCTTCTCCAGGAATCAAACCCCGTAGGATGATGATCTTGGATCTCCACGTTTCTAGAACTGTGAGCAAATGAATTTCTGTTGTTTAAGCCACCCAGTCTATGGTAGTTTGTTGTAGCAGGATGAAGAATCAAAGATACCCACCATAGAGTTAGATTTTTATAATGAGAAGTGCAAGTTTAATAAACGTACTATGTGACTTATAAATAAATATGCAGTAAAAAATCAATGTACTTTTAGTACTTTAAATTACATACATATTGTGTTGGTCACCTTCCCATTATTATAACAAAATACCTGAGATAATCAACTTAAAAAGAGGAATGGTTTATTTGGCTCACAGTTTTGAGGTGTTAGTGCATGTTGAGTTGGCCCCATTGCTTTTTGGCTATTATGAAAGGAATGTGGCAGAGAAGACCTCAACTCATGGCTCTGGAAAACAAAAAAGAAAGGAAAAAGAAGGACCGTCCCAGTATCCCCTTCTAGAACATGTCTTCAATGACCTAACCTCCTCTCAATAGTCCTCACATCATAAAGATTCCTACCTCCCAAAATAGTGCAATTGGGTTGAGAACCAACTCTTCAAGACATGGGCCTTTGGAGAACATTCAAGATCCAAACTATAGCATATTATCTACACTGCTGAGGTGACTTCAGCTTGGATTTTATGCTCACAATAGTGAAACAACCTTCAGGGTGACTAAGTGTAGACTCTGCTACATTCTGTGGTGACTACAAAGTTAATTTTCTTTTTAAAAATCTATGTTTTGCTGGGCACAGAGTGCAGGCCTGTAATTCCAGTAGCTAGGGAGGCTGAGAGAAGAGGATTACAAGTTTGAGACCATGGTTGAGTGAGCAATATTGAGAAAGAAACACCCAGGATCTTTTACTTTATTTTATTTTTTTCTCCTCATCTGAGGTGCCGGGGATTCGAAAGGCGGCCCTTGCGCATGCTAGGCAAGTGCTCTCTAAAACGAGCTATTTCTCCAGCTCACACCCAGGATCTTATCAGCCTCGTGATTGCAAAATGAGACTAGGTGAAATCACCAAGGGAGACAACACATAAAAAGAGAAGACTGTAAGACTGAGAGCAAAATCATGCACCTGTGCAGAAAGAAGAAATGAGGAATAAGTAGGAAGAGATCAAGAATGACACAAAGTCTCAAGTGATAAAGATTTTCTCCCATTTAACACATGCAGCTCAAATAGAGCATTAATCTCCAGGATACATAAAGAACTCAAAAAACTTAGTACATACACACACAAACACACACACATGAAATAACCTAATTAATAAATGGGCTAAGAAACTGAACAAACACTTCACAGAAGAAGAAATATAATCGATTAACAAATATATGAAAAAATGTTCAACATAATTAGCAATTAGAGAAATGCAAATTAAAACTACTCTAAGATTTCATCTTGCCCCAGTCAAAATGGCAATTATAAAGAATGCAAACAACAATAAATGTTGGTGAGGATGTGGGGAAAAAAGTACACTCATACATTTCTGGTGGGACTGCAAATTGGTGCAACCATTATAGAAAGCAGTATGGAGATTCCTTAGAAAACTTGGAATGGAACCACCATTTGGCCCAGCTATCCCACTCCTTGGCCTATACCCAAAGGACTTAAAATCAGCATATTACAGAGATGCAGCCACCTCAATATTTACAGCAGCTCAACTCACAATAGCTAAACTATGGAACAAATGTACATATCCTTCAAAAGTTGAGTGAATAAAAAAATGTGCTCTCTCTCTCTATCACTCTCACTCTCTCTCTCTCTCTCTCTCTCTATATATATATATATATATATATATATATGGTGGAATATTACTCAGCCTTAAAGAAGAATGAGATGATGGCATTTGTGGGTAAAAGGTTGGAGCTGGAGATTATCATGCTAAGCAAAATAAAACAATCTCCCAAAAACCAAAAGCCAAATGTTTTCTCTGATATGCAAATTTTAAT
Organism: Sciurus carolinensis; assembly: GCF_902686445.1. Classification (NCBI taxonomy): domain Eukaryota; kingdom Metazoa; phylum Chordata; class Mammalia; order Rodentia; family Sciuridae; genus Sciurus; species Sciurus carolinensis. Next base: position 37,219,446 of record NC_062227.1, read on the forward strand.
TCACAATGAGGGGGTGGGAGCTAGGGAAGAATAGAGTTACTTTAGATTAGGTAGAAGAGAGTGAGCGGAAGGGAGGGGGCAGGGGACAGGAAGGATAGTAGAATGAAAAAGACATTATTATCCTATGTACATATATAACTGTATGACAGGTGGGATTCTGCATCATGTATAACCAGAAGAATGGGAAATTATACTCCATTATATATGATATATCAAAGAATATTCTACTTTCACATATAACTAATTAAAATACATTTTAAAAATTAAAAAATAATGAATGACACAAAGTCAAGGTGATACAGGGAGTTTCAGAGAAAGGGACTTTAATTCCATCTTGCATGTTACTTTACATATCTGGTGTTTTTCTTTCTTTCTTTTTAAATTAAACTATATTCCTACATTGTTAGGACAGGGATTATTATTTTAAATTTGACAAAGTTTGGCACCATGCTAAAGATATTGTTAAGCATTTAATAATACTTGTTTATGGTTTGATTTTTACAGTATTGAAATGATAATAAAACCATCATAGCTGATACTTATTGAGTCTATAATGAGCAGGTCTATGTACTTTATGTGGATTATTTATTTACTTCCCACAATAACCAAATGATGTGATGTGCATTATTCAAATGTAACAAACCTCTTCTCTAGAAAAGCAAACACTCAGAATTTGTCCCAAAAGGTACATTTAAAAAAATTATAAATACGGATTTCCTAATTTTGAAACTTTAGATTTATGGTTGTTAGTTAAAATCTTATTCATATGAGAAACAGAAAATAAAAAGTGTCAGTGAGGATATCAAGAAATTGAAAGTTGGTGCACTCTTTTTTTTAAAAAAAATTTTAGTTTTAAGTGGACATAATAACTTTATTTATTCATTTGTTTTTGTATGTGGTGCTGAGGAGCAAACCCAGTACCTCACATGTACATGCTGGGAAAAGTGTTCTACCACTGAGCCACCACCCCAGTCCAGTTTGTGCTGTCTTGTTGCTGGTGTGAATGTAAAATGGTAGTCATTGTCTAAAATAACCAGGTAGTTCTCCAAATAATTTAAAATATAATTACTATTATGATCCAACATTCCACTTCTGGGTATGTATACCCCCTAAAATTGAAAACAGAGTCTCTGAGAAATATTTGTACATCCATATTCCTAGCTACATTATTCACAATATATTCCAAAAAGAGGAGACAACTCAAGTGTCCACTGAAGTGTGAGTAAACAAAACATTGTATGTACATTAGCCTTAAAAAATAAGAAAAATTTCTAACTTACAACATGGGTGTACCTTGATGCTATAGTGCTAAGCGAAATAAGCCAGTCACAAATTCGATATTGTATCAGTTCACTTATATGAAGTACCTATTATAGTGAAATCCATAGATAATAAGCACCGTGGACTGTGGCAAGGGCTGAATGAGAGCTGTATATGATGGAAACAGTTCTAGAGGTTGGCTGCAGCACAGTGTGAATGTAATTTATGCTCCTGAACTGTACATTTAAAAATTGTTACATTGGTAAATTCTTTTATGTATATTTTATTTTAAAAAGAGTGAAGAATCCCTGTTAGTTCAGTTATTCCTAAAGCTTAGAGCTGTCCTATCATCACTTTTCCATACACTTTTTGAACAAGTTCGGTGTCCCTATATGCAGAAAACTCTACATAGACTGTGAAGCTTTGACCATGTGTGTGGTACATATATGGATTCTGTTATGCTTTAGATATGAGGTGTCCCCTAAAATTCATGTGTGAGTCAATGCAAGAAAGCTTATATGTGAAAGAACTGGGTTGTGAGAGCCTTCACCCAATCAGTGCATTAATCCTCTGGTAGGGATTAATAGCATGCTAACTGTAGGCAGATAGGATGTGACTGGAGGAGGTGAGTCACTGGGGCATGCCTTTGGGATATATATTTTGTCCCTGGTGAGGGGAGTCTGGCCCTCTGCTTCCAGGTACCATGTCCTGAGCTGTCTTCCTCTACCACACTCTTCTACCATTTTGTTTCACCTTACCTTGGGCCCAGAGCAATGGAGTCATCCATCTGCACACAAAGACCTCTGAAACTGTGAACCCCAAATAAATTATTGCTCCTCCAAAATAGTTCTTGTCAGTCCTTTTAGTCACAACAGTGAAAAAGCAGGTAGAACAGATTCTAAATTGAAAGAATAGAAACAAGACCTAAGCAAAAGATAAAAACGAATATGTACCTATATCCCAGCTACTAAGAATGTACTCAACTCTTCAGAAAGGGAACTTTTTGGAATATTGTAATTTGGGTTTTTGATAAAGAGCCTCTTTTTGACTTGAAATGAAGAACAATTAATTCTACTATAGGCTTCAGTAGTGATGATTATATGGGGACCTGATTATACTTTATAATGATTCCAGATAGAGTAATTTTTAAATGTTTTATTGGATCTATGAAGGGATCATTGTGTGACTTGCATTTAGAACACCTACTCTCCAAAGAATTATCTGTGGTAGGCTATTACAGTTAGGTCAAGTTATGTGTTTGAAATTGATTAATCCCTTTCTTGAGGTGAGTGTCATAACTTATACTGTTTACAATTAATCCCTCCTGTAATCTGAACCTGTATTATTTTTATGTGAAATCACAGAATCCATGCAATATTCATTTCCCATATTATAGACACATAATGGTGGGCAATACTCTTACCATTATCTATGGATTAATTCAAATTTGATAGAATTATCTCTCTCCAGAGATAGATTATGAAAGACTTTTAAAGGAACAGATTTCCATACTAACTTTGAACTTAATCAGCTATTTCATAATTATGCCAGGACTGCTACAAGGAATCCCATGGCTTCTTATTATTCATAGCAGCAAGACAAAATGTATGCAACCTTTCTTCATTTTAGGAGGTGGCAAAAGGTCTCACAGATTACCCTTCACATGCTAATATTTCAGATGTCGATTATTTTGGTGTAGTGGTAAAAAAGAAAGTAACTTCTAAGATTTTTCGGTATTCTTCTCTATTATAAAAATATTTTGTGTAACTAAAATGATTTACTGCAGTCATTGAGTGAGCTTTCTTTCATGGTGTTCACTAAATATGGAACTTACACCACTTGAGATGTAAATGCAAAATAAAGAATTTTCAAACTAAATAAGGGCATTGTTTCATTCCTTCCGATGCAGCTAAGAAACTGGATTTCAAAAATATTTTTGAGGTCACCACTGGTTAGTCTTAACAACTATATGGTACCATTTTTCCTTTTTGTTCTTTTTGATAAATCTTGCTCTTATTTTCTGTTTTCTAATAACATATTCAAAATAATTCTCGTTAAGAATTAAATTCCCATGCACAACATATGTGTAGTCCCAATGTTTTTATCAAAGTACATCAGGCACTGCTACTTGACATAGGTATAATATTTCATTGCATAGACATGTGTGGCTTCAATTAGAAATATTTTCAAATCTTTAAACCTGAGGTGTGCTGCAGTCTGAGTCACCTGAAAAATTCTTATATTGCAACTTAATTGCCTATGTCATAGTATTAAGAAGTGGAGACTTCAGGAGATGATTAAGTTTTGAGACTTCTATCCTCTAAATGGGATTAGTGCCTTTTAAGAGGTTTCATATAACATTTGATTAATTTTGCTCTTCTGTCTTTCTTCCTGTGAGGATGCTGTCAAAAGAAAAAACACCACCAGTACAACAGGATCTCATCAGACATTTCACTTGCCAGTGCCTTATTCTTGGCCTTCCCAGCCTCCATAACTGTAAAAAATAAATTTCTGTTCTTTATAAATTACTCAATCTAAGGTATTTTGTTATAACAGCACAGACTATGACAATGTGGTTACATAATTCATGAAAACATGGGAAGATATTTTGTATTTTCACTAGTGCCTTATAAGATAGTTATGTGATTTTCCTCTCAGCACTCTAAGCTTAGGAAAGTCAAGCATTGTTTTCCCTGTTACACATATATTATAAAAGCTTCATAGTTTATGTTGATGTGCAGCCTGATTTAAGAGCCAGTGTACTAAAGATGCATTTCAATGATTCTACTATGAGAAGGAGAGTATGCGAATATTGCATGTCCAGTGGTAAGTTTTTATGCATTCGTAACTGGCACTGCTAAGTGACCATGCCATTTCTCCTGATTAGCCTTCTACATCCATCTCTAGGAAGTTACTTATGTTGGAACCAAGTTGGACCCAATTTTCCATGTTTGATCTAAAATATTCTCTATCTTTGCACAGTGATTATAATCTGCAAATTCTATTGGACAAATCTGTTCCTTGGGCCACTATAAAGCATTGTCAGATGATGTCATGGCATTTCAATAATCCCATTTGTCAGTTAGTGGAAATAGTTGAAATCAGTGCCTTTTCCCTTTTTCTTGAAAGAATGTCTTTCATGGTTAGTAATTCAGACTCAGAAACATTTTTAAACTTGATAATGTTTCCCTTTCAGACTCTCTACTCAAAAGAGAAGAATGTAAACTGGTGATCAAATGCAGAAACTCTCTTCAGAATGTTAAAATTCCAGTCCTAAGTTCTTCCACTTAGTCTGTGCTATGGTTTGAGCATGTCCTCCAAAGTTCATGTGTTGGGAACTTAATCTGTCATATAGCGATGTTGATAGGTGGGAATTTAATAGGTGATTGGGTCATTCAGAGTTGATATCATTGTCACAGGAGTGACTTAGTTATCAAGGGAGTGGGTTCCTGATTAAAGGATAGGTTTGTCCCCCCTTCACTTACTCTTTCATGCTCTCTTGTTCCTCTGTCTTCCATCATGGATGAGACAGTACAAATTCCCTCACCAAGTGGGCTCCTCAATCTTGGGCTTCCACCCTCCAGAAGTCTGTGTTCTTTTAAAATTTCCCATTCTCAAGTATTTTGTTATGGTAGCACAAGCCAGACTAAGATACCCTGTAACCTTCAGAAAATAAGGAAACTTTCTGTCACCTCACTTTCCCCATCAGTAATAGATCCGTGTGAGTTGTGAGAAATAAATTCATTCCAGTCAATTAATAATTACACTGATGAATGAGAGACCCTCATCAGTTGTCAGTACTTATTGCAATTTGTAGTAGAATTTAGAACTATTCTTTTATAGTGATCTTCTTCAAAGTGATCTTTCCTAGCTGTAGAAACTTCTGAAATTTCTCGTTGATTTTAGATGCAATCTTTTAAGCGTGTTTATCACTGTTTAAATGTATGTGTGCCTACATTTGTAAAAAGATGAACATAATGTGGTTCTAGACTATGTCTGCATTTTATTCATCCATCTGTCCTTTATACATCCGTATATTTAATAAGTATTTAACAAGTATTTAATAAGTATTTAACAAGTGCCTTCCATAGGTCCTGCCCTCGTGAAATAAAGACAAAGAAAGCACAAATCTGCCTTTGGTGGGCTCCCATTCTCTGGAAGGACCAGACAGAGATAGAAAGGAAAGCCTGTGGTTATTGTACAGAGCGCTAAGTACTATGGTGTGACTCAGCCTACAGGACTGCAGGGAGGAGCACAGAACATGAGTTTTGAAGCCTTCAGGGTCAGAGAAGGCATTGCATTTTTCTAGTATCAAATGATTGACTTAAAGGATATTGTTTTCAGTTGACCTCAGCCAAAATATTACCTTAGATGAAACTAGTGCATTTCATAGCCTTTTAGAAAACAATTAGGGCAAAGCTGGCTTCTTTCAAAGCTGGAGACAGAAACTTCCTTTTTCAATCTCATGGCTATTTTACTTTAGGGAGCAGAACACACTGATTATGGCTATTTTGTTGCATCTCTGTCTTGTTTGGAAAAGGGTGTTGGTATATTTTATATAGCAGAGTTGAATAAATCCCAGTACTTACCGCTGTAATTTACTGCATGTGAGGTTGGGCTGTCCCCTGGATCACAAAGGAAATGCACCAGGGAAAAAGTTTCCATTTCACTTTTATATTTAAGAAATAAATCATTCTTTCTGCACAAAAACACATAAAAAGCTATAAAACTTAGTCTAAGCATTAATAATTATTTTTTAACTCCTATAAATCCCAGGTTACTTTATAGTATGGCCATAGGAATTCTTTTTTTTTTTTTAGATCTTTTATTTTTGTCTAGTAAAATGGGTCATTAGTTTATATAGAGTCTTTATAGTTCTGAATTTCAAAAGCCGTGTGTTTTTTATACTGTTAGTTTGCTTGCAAATGCAAAATGTTAAAACACATGTACTCTGATTTTCCTTTTATTTGATGTCTTAGAAGAAATCATTTTATCTCATCATTGGGAATTTATAGGGTACTTACATAAAATTTAAAATAAAGAATGAGTGAAAACACTGCTAATCAGTTGAAAATTGTTTCTGGAATATTCAGCCCTGACTTTTTAAATTTAGTGCCTATATGGACATTGCCAGGGGCACAAACACACCAACTGTGTGGGTTAATGATGATAAATCTTGCCAACTTCAACCCCTTTTGTTGGTTGCATTTTTTAATGCTTTTTCAGAAATGTTCTGGGATCCCTTAAAATAAAAAAGGAACTAAGCAACACATTCACTCCTTTTACTATGAATCAGAACCCATGAAGCCAAAAGTGCTTTGGGAATGTGGTTATTAAAATGTGCGAACATGGTGGCTTGAAGAAGGAGCCATTTTGTCTCTGACAGTTGAAATCTCTTCATTATTTTTGAAGACCACCCAATAAGTTTCCTAAACAAAGCTTTTTCCAAATCCTCTATGACAACAATTCAGACTTGAAACAAAAAGTGGAAGCAAAAGGCAAAGTGCTCCATCTAGAGTACAAAGGAACTAAGTTTTAAAAATTTGGGAGGGATTCCTCCTGAAAAGTCTCCTTCATACAGGAAATGGGGGTAGAAGACCAAACAGTATTTTCATGGCATGCAAACAGAAATTTCTTCTCAACCTCTGTTCTTCTCAGATTCATCAACCTAATCATAACTTTGAGATAATTCAGCCAATTGCCCAAGAGGATTAGAGAAATTATACAGCTTCCCTGAAAGTACTGAAATAGGGGGTGTGTGATCTGTTTCTTAATTATGGTTTAACCCAATATATTTAGAAAATATCCTTTGTTTTCCATTATTCATGTGGCATTAAATGGATTTCAAATACAGAATATAGTAGCATTCCTCCCATAAATGTACCAGTCTCATAGTAAAACATTGGCATTTTGGTAACAATAATATTGGTTTCCCTTCCCTCCCAGGCAATAATCAGAGAATTATCATTTACCACAAAGCTAATGAAGTCTAGTTTTAAAGCTTTGCAATCACATGGAGTGTCAGGGTAGTAACTTTGGGTATTTATGAAATCTTGCTAAATAGAAGTGGGGTTAAAGGGTGAGGTGTAGCTCAGTGATGAAGTGCAGGTGTAGCATACAGGAGACCCTGGGTTCTCTCTGAAACAGCCTCTACCCTGCAAAAAGAAAAACAGTTCAGGATACAATTTGATTGGCTTTTGTGGGATCTCCTTAGGCAGTTTGCATTCTCTTTGTTTGTAATTTAGCCTATGCTAGCTGTTCTAGTGTAAGAGTAGCTTGCAGTAACACCTTTACCTTTTATCCAACAGTACCCTGCAGAAGATGTCTCTGGATCTCTGGATGATAGAGAAATACAAGGTTTACAATGAGCAGAAGCAGAAGTTTGTGAAAAACCTTTTCAAATTGTACAGGTCATATATAAATATGTATAATATACATGTATAATTATGTACATAAATTTTTGTTATATACACATTTGTATCTATGAATATGATATTCATTAGTTGTATCTTCTTCAATAAAAATACTAAAAATTCACATTGAAGTTACCAAAAAACAAGTCTGAAACTGAAATAAACTTCTAAATGATCAATAATAAAAACTAAATATCTATTACTCATATTAAAGGAAAAAGCAAATTAAATCTACTACAAAATTATTTTTATGAAGTGATAATCAAAAGGCATGTATCAAAAAAAGTATAAAATAAAAATATAGAGGTATATCAGGTCATTAATGAACAAAGTGTTTTTTTGTATAGGCTCATAAATATATTTTGTTGTGCTTTTTTGCTAACCCTAAATAAAATTTAATTTGTATCTAATTTTCTATTCTTTTTCTTAAAGAAATCATACAAGCTATCTTCCTTTGTCGATAAATTTTACAGGGTTTGGAAATGGCTGAAATATCCATGCTTTTAGCTTATTCCCTCTTTCCTTTATTTTTTACTGGAGCTCATTTTTATCCATTTCACTCTGTAACATATTCTATCAAAGAACTAGACCTCACACTCCCCCAAAATCATTCTGGGTAGTTTTGCTAATAAATATAGGCAAAAAAGGGAAATCATGAAGACAGCAGCCTTTTTCTAATCTCACTTTCTTCAAATTTCCTCCTCTCAATGAGAACAGGACCATGATTTCTTTCATCTAATTGTGGTTCAGGATTTGGGGAAGACCATTTCTAGTAGGACAAAAGTATCTCTGACAATCAGAGAAACTGAAAACAGTGTAACACTGAAAGCAAGAAGATTCCTAAACCTTGAGTTTTTGTTGTCTGGAGTCAGTCATTATAAGTTGGTGAGGAACTATAGTATAATCTAGACTTTTGAAATTTTATTGCTAATCTCTATTGTGATAGGTTGTAAAAGATTTTTAAAACATATGAAGTTATATTCAATGAACAGGAAAAATATCAATGGACTGAATTTTATCTTGTATAGAAAAAAATGAATTATTTAGGAAATACTTAATTAGAAAAAAGAAAACTGGTTAACATTTTCTACCAACTAAACCCCTTCTATAAGCTTTAATTCCTTTCTGTCCAAAACCTGGGAACCCTGTTCCACTTGGAATCCTAGAAGGGCACAGTGAGGGCCATGTTTCATCAACATAAATAATTAACTGGAGGAGGATATGCAATATTCATAGCTGGAAATTATTAAAGTCGATTGCAATGAGAGAAAATATCTCAAAATTGAAGAAAAATAAATCATTTAACTGACAGCTTATGGCATTTCCTTTATTTATTTATATAATTAATTTTTTTTGAAAAATGCTTTTTCCTTTTGGGACAGTGATAAATGGTGGGTGTGCTAGGTTGTACCATAATTGGATGATATTTGAGGTATGGGATTCAGAGGTTCGAATGCTTTCTGGCAGGAGGTGGGTGTCAAGGGTAGGGAGAAGTGGGAGTCTGTGTTTTGCCTTTCCATTTCAATAATAAGGAAACTGTTATTTTGGGAGTAGAAGCGATTGTTGAAGTTAGTGTCACCACCTGCAAATGATTTATGTTATTTGATGGTTTCAATTTTGTGGGAAGGGATTACGGTGATGGGTTCTAGAAAACCTATTGAATAAATAAATATTTCTTAGCAGATGTTGTTTTCTCACCCCAAACAAATGCAAGGCATAGAGCTTAGAGGTTGCCTGCAGTGGTATTAATTAATGTCATGATGCTTTGTCTGCACGTGTCAATAAGGTGATAAACAACTACTATTTACAGGATGCAAAGTGGCTGGAAATGGGTCAAAAGAACAATACTTCTGTGGGATCATTTCTCTTGTCAGACGCTCCACTGCTATTCCCAGATGTTCTTGTTTGTAGGAGGGAAAAAGGGGGAAATTTTTTTTCCTGCCTCTTAGAACCTGATAGGTAGGAGACCCTGAGAGCTGTAGTCCTTCAGAAAGCAAAAGATGGATTGCTTTTATGTCCAAGAGCCTCATTAGGATTTCTGAGGAAGAGAAAAGTGGTTTGATGTGAGACTGAACTAAACCTACCAGATACAGAATTTTAGCGCTAGTTAAACTGCTCATCTTGCTGATGAGGTGATTTCAGGGCATGCTCAGAAAAGACTGCATTGTTCAGTGTGTGGCCCCAAGAACAATGATGTACAAATTAGCTGTGTCCAATCACTGAGAAAGCTTCTCATCACCATCCGGCTCTCTGACATTACCTTTCTGCCCTTCTTCCTTTTAGCTTGAAAAGCAGAACAGAACCGAGGCACAAAGAGGAAAGTTTGGGGTCTGACATCAATTTCTCCAAAGGAAGAAAGGAATATTTTTAACAACAAAAAATGTTGTATTTGAAAACCATATTTGCTATCTCTGTCAGTTATACTTTAAAGCATTTAAAAAATGAATCATGTAACTCTTCTGAAACACCCAGACATTTGTGTATAAGTTATTACTTTATCATAATGTTTTCTTTCTCTTTTGTTACTATGGATAAATGTTAGTTACAATAGCCTCTAAACTTCAGTTAAGCACAATATTTCACCCCAAGTGAAATTTATAATATGGTATGTATGTGATGAACAACTGAGAGAATAATTTGGGCATTATTAGAAATGGCATTAAGTTTTGAGGCATATAAAATGTGGTTTGTGCCTTGACTCTACGTATTAATAATAGAGTATTATCACCTATGTTGGTATCAACTGAGAATGATTTCATCAAAATAGAATTTTTAAACTATGTTTTACCACAGTATTGCCTAAAGTATTTATACATTTGAGGTACCTCTACAATCTGAAGCTGAGATTATATTTGAGCATGAAATTAAAAATTAAAAACTGTATAATGGTTGAGATTAGACTACTATAAAATATATATTCTAATCAATCATCTGTGAAGACATTTAAATATGTTTGGATTCTTATTGGATCTATCATTTACTCATATAGTTATTCATTAATTTAAAATATTTACTAAATCCCCACATATCCATTTAGCTAGGCATTGTAGAAAAGAATGACTGTAATACTTTTTCTAAAGTTCTAACCTATTACAGTGCTGAAACACCTAATCTGCAGAAATACTGTGTCAACCCAAAGCAAAGAGTTATCAGGGAGACTGGAAACGATAAGAAAATGAGTAAGATTTTAACAACATGTTTCCAAGACGGTCTGGAAGAGAAGAGGACTCTATCTTTCAACTCAAATATCCACTCCACCTAGCTGGCAAAATAATGAGAATAACCATGAGTTAACATTTATTTTGCATAAGCTGTGTACTAAATGTTTTATATGTGTCGGTATATTTAATCTTCAAATTTGTTTTGTAAAATTACCATTCCCATTTCTTGAGTGAAGAACTGAAGCTTAAAGAGGTTAATTAATTCTCTCAAAATCACAAAATGAAGTTTGGACCTTAAATGTGGATCCAGGTCTTCTTGACCACAAGCTTTAGACATTTATAGAATGAAAAAACCATTATGTATTAATAGTAACTTGATGGGAATCCATTGACCATCCTTTGACTCTTTTTTTCTTTTTTTATTTGTTCTAATTAGTTATACATGACAGTAGAATGCATTTTGACACATCATACATAAATGGAGTTTAATTTCTCATTCTTCTGGTTGTATGTGACATAGAATCACACCAGTTGTGTAGTCATATATGCACATAGGGTAATAATGTCCAATTAATTCTACTATCCTTCCTACCCCCATATTCCCTCTCCTCCCTTCACTGTTCACTGTGTAATCCAAAGTACCCTTATTCTTCCCTACTCCCTCTTATCCACACATCAGAGAAGACATTTGGCCTTTGGTTCTTTGGGATTGGCTTATTTTGCTTAGCACGATATTTTCCAGCTCCATCCATTTACCTGCAAAAGCCATCATTTCATTCTTCTTTAAGGCTGAGTAATATTCCATTGTGTATTTATATCACATTGTCTTTATCCATTCATCTGGACACCTAGATTGCTTCCATAGTTTAGTTATTGTGAGTTGAGTTATTATAAATATTGATGTGGCTATGTCACTATAGTATGCAGGTTTACTAAACACCCTCTTCTGATTTACCTAGAACTTCCATTAAATAATTTGCATGCAGCAAGACAATGTTCCACCACTGGCTAATCCCCTTGCACATTGTATATTTGTAAAATACTGTTATCCAACAATTTTTACTTTGTGATTTATACTGCATTTTCCTATGAATTGATCAATGTGAACTGGCTCTTCCCATATAAACATTGCTTCTGAATACATTTTCAACTTTGATCTATACAGGTCAGGAACCAAATTCTAGACCAGGGTATTTTGAGCATCTAATCAAAATACCTACCTTATCATTACTATAGTGTCAGAAATAATGCAGTGGTATTATTTTTCTTAATAATTTCAAACCAAGAGAAAAATTTCAAGTACAATAGAAAGAAAACTTTTATTTGAAAGATTTAAGGGTAAATTGTCAACATGATGCCTCAAAACAACCAATTATTTTTGTCTTTCTACATATTAGGTAATTTTCTTCCATAATACAATATATCCAATGATCCAAATCAGGAGAGTAATATCACTCCATCTAAGTTAGCCAATTATCCCTGTAATGTCCATCTCAGCAAGAGGCTGCCACAGTGCCAAGTCATGCTTAAACTTTTCATGGTCAAAAGTAGAAGGCTGCAATTGAAATCTAGTGGGTGAAGACCAGGGATGTTAATAAATAGCCTAAGGTGCACATGACTTTACCCACAAAAAAAAAAAAAAAAAATCAGTAATGCTGAGTTTGAGAAACCCTGCTCTTACAGATATGTCAAAAAGTACCAGAAATCCTTGACCATCAAATATTGTGTAGGTTACTGGTTTTCTCCTGAGTCATATTTCCATGGAAGGTCATATATCTCTAATGAGAATCAATCCAAGTAAGTTGATGGACTATTTAGTTAGCAATCACATTAGATTCTTCTGTTTCTCCAGAAAGAAAACCATTAAAAGCTTCATTTTTAAAGAAAAGTCATCCAAATGGGTGGGAAGCAGAGATTCTCCAAGCTTCATTTAGATGCAGTCACCGGTCAGTCAGTGAGACGTCCACTAATCACTTCTCATAGCACATTTAAAATTTTGTATTGATAGAATTGTAATTAAGTTATAAGTGGTTACATACAAAAGATATTCTTTAGCAACTCCATAATTGAATTCTCGGGTTTGGATGAATTCTCTGGTTTAAGATCCTTGAGAAATGAGGCCTCCTTCAAGGTCTTCAGATCGATCATTCAGGGCATGCTCTCAAATGGGATTGTGGGACCCAGGTCTACTCCTGTCTCTCTGGCTTCCTGGCCAATGAGAAACTGTTCCACCATGTGCTCTGCTCCCCTGTGCTGTTTCACAGCAGGTCAAAAGCTACAGAGCCAACCAATCACTGAAGGAAGTCTGTAAAACTGTGAGGCAAAACAGACCTTTTTTAATAAGTTGACCACATCAGGCATTTGTTATAGTGTCTCAAAACTGATTAACACACCAACCTTTTGAAATATGCTCTATTCACTTAGCATAGTGCCATTGAAATCCAACCAAATCATTATGTGCATTTTTTTTTCCCTCTTTTAACTGATAAATAGATTCCAAGTTATAGAAATACTCAAGTTTGTTTAACCATTCACCCATTTAAAGACATATGGGTTGTTTCCAGTTTGGGGTGATAGTGAATAATGCTCTAAATCATTATAATGTTATAATAGTATACTATGAACATTTTGTGTAAAAGTTATGTGAGGATATAAGCTTGTATTTTTCTGCAACAAATACCCAAGTGTACAATAATAAGAATCATATGATAAAAACAAGTTTATTTTACTAGAAACTTATATACTCTTTTCCAAAGTGTCTATATCATTTTGCATTCCAATTAACAATATATAAATGAACCAATTTCTCTACATCCTCGCCAACATTTGATATCAATACTATTTTCTATTTCAGGTATTCTGGTAGATGTGTAGTGATCTCTTTGCGTTTTTAATTTTGCATGTTTCTAAGGGCTAATGATGCTGAGTATCTTCTCATATACTTGTCCCTTATATATTCTCTTCAGTGACATGTCTCATTATTTTACACATATCCTAATCAGATTATTATTTTTCACTGTTGAATTGATTGCTTTATATATTCTAGATATAGTTCTTTTTCACATGTATAGCTTGCAATATTTTATCCCTGTCTATAGCTTCTGTTTTTATCCTATTTACAGACTCTTTTGTATTGGCAAAAGTTTTTATTTTGATGAAGTCCAATTTAAGATTTCTTTCTTAAGACATTTGTTGTCAAATCTAAAAATATTTTGCATTCCTAGCTTTGCCAAATTGTATTACACATGTTTTTCTTAGAGTTTTACAGTTTTGCACTTTGCATTGAGCTATGTGAATCATTTCAAGTTAATTTTTACCTATGGATGTCCCTTTCTTCAGCAGTACTTATTGCAGAGGCTCTCCCTCCTCTATTATTTGTTTTTGTGCCTTTGTCAAAAATCATTTGGACATATTTTTATATGTCTTATTTTGGGTTCTCAAATATGTTCCATTGGTGTTTCCCTTCTCTAACTCTACATCGTATTGATTATTATAGCAATATAATAAGTCTTAAAATCAGATTGATAGATTGATTCATTCTGCTTTATATTTCTTGTTCAAAACTGTTTCAGCTATTCTAGGGCTTGTGCCTAGAGCAGCATACATACACAAACTTGTCTATATCTACAAAATCATGAAAGTATTTTGATAGGGATTATAGCAATCCTATACATTTGGGTAGCCTTGGACTTTTTACAATATTGAACCTTCCAAACCCTGAACATGGTAAGTCTTTCCATGTATTTAGGTCTTCCTGGATTTTCTGATAAGCATCTTTTAATTTTCAGCACACAAACCCTGACTATGATTTGTTATATTTTTGTTTAAATATTTCATTATATTTGGAGCAATTGAAATGTGTATGGTGTGTTCAATTTCTGTTTCCACACATCCTTGTTTTATTATAGAGTAGTATGATTGTTATTTGTTTGTGCTTATTGACTTTTGTATCCTGTGATATTTTAAAAACTGACTTATTGGTTTTAAGAGTTTTTTTGTAGGTAGGTTAGGATTATCTGCATAGATAATATGTCACCTGAAAATAAGGACAGTTTTATTTCTTTTATTCCAATATATATGTTTTTATTTCATTTTTTGACTTACTATGCTAGCTAAAACTTGAAGCACCACAATGATAAGAGTGGTAAGAAGTGAGTGTTCTTGTCTTATCCACACATCCAATGTGAGTGAGGGAAGGGCTTTCTGTTGGAGAGATGAGCCAGTGGTAGATTAATCACTAAGAAACTTATTTAATAGAATAACCACAGGAGACAATTATTTTTTTTAAATCAAAGGGGGCATGATGGATTGAACCATGCTAAGACTTGGCTCTAACAAAGATGGGGGAGCCCACCTTTCTTTTATTTATAGTCATACAGGTAAAAGGGGGACCAGGAGGAGCTGCTTCAGTGAGGAACAGGATGGGTTAGAGTTAAGGAAGTCATTTGCTCTAACGGGTCATCCCAGCAAGACCTGCAAATTCCCGGCAGTGAGCCACTGCATGACATCACATACTCCAGGTGATCTGGAACAATCTCTCAATGATTGCCAGTTCTTGAAAGCCATATTCCCATGTCTGATAGCTCACCAAGCCTGGTTTTGATTGCTGGTCATAAATGGCTCCCCACAATAAGGAAATTAATCTTCAAACTTTCCACTAAATATACTGTTATCTATTGACTTCTTGTAAGTGCTCTTTACCAAGTTGAAGAAATTCCTCTCTATTCCTAATTTTCTTAAATTATTTTTGAGATCATGGATAGGTGCTGGATTTTGGGCAATGATTTGCATATCTATTGATTTGATTACACAATAACTTTTCTTTATGCTTGTATTAGTCAGGGTTCTTCAGAGGAACAGAATCAACAGGAAGTATGATTATATAAAGGGAATTTATTGGATTGGCCTACATGATCAGAAGCTGATTAGTCCACAGTGGTCATCTGCAGACTGGAGAGCTGGAAGCAGTAGCTGCAAAGTCCAAGAGGTGGATGCCCCAGAACAAAAGGGATCAACAGTGCTACCCTAGTCTGAGACCAAGGCTTCTGGAAAGTCCTTCTAGAATCACTGGCAGGGTCCGCTTAGGAAGAGTGATGAAGTGAGAGTCTGATAACCTCAGATGATCTAAGCCACAATCAAGAACCCATTCAAGAAGAATTGAGCTTGCATCTGCATCTGCTTCCTTGTTCTTCCAAGTTTTATTTCATCCAAGCTACCATGGTGCTGCTCAGGCTTAAGGAGGGTCTCTCCACTTCAGTTCACTATCTCACATTCTAGTCATTCCTAGACAGGCCCTCATTGACACACCCAGAAGCCTCCTAATCATTGGCATCTATTAATCCAATCAAGTTGACAATTCAAATTTACCATTACAATGCTGTTGATAGTGTTGTATTTTTAAAACCCTAAATTTTAAAAAATCTGACTCTACCCTTAAAAAAAAAAGAATCAATTGTATTTTCATTTTTAAAGCAATTTTGTGCCATCTCTTATCAGTATTCAGGCAGAAAAAGAATATTACTGAATTGAATATGAAATTACATATAAAGAACTTATTTCTATGTTGTATAAACTTACAGAATAGATGTAAGGGACTTTTGAAAGAATATTGTGAAAACTGTGGGGGAGTACTGGGTATTGAACTCAGGGACACTCAACCACTGAGCCACATCCCCAGCCCTATTTTATTTTATTTAGAGATAGTGTCTCACTGAGTTCTTTAGTGACTCACTTTTGCTGAGGCTGACTTTGAACTTGCAATCCTCCTGTCTCAGTTTCCCGAGTTGCTGAGATTACAGGTGAGCACCATCACACCCAGCTGAAAACATTTTGTTATAAAATTCCCTCACTAGCAAATGAAAATCAGTCTATCAGCCTTCTAAGTGTATATTCCAACTCTCATAAAACAAGTTTATTAGTACAAACTTTTGTTTTTGTTTTTTATTTAGCATAGAAATAATAGACTATGTAACGGTATATATACAGCAGATTATATTCTTCAATACTCTTCTATCAGTAAATTGTTGCTTAACTTAATTCTTTTTCACTTAATGGCTTGTATAACTGATGTTTGCTGTCTTATTGGAGACTTTAATGCATTACAATAGTGTTGAATCTGGAGGAAGGTAAATCATATTCCTGTGTAAATTGTGCATAAATGTATGCATATACACAAAGAGTTATGTATAAACACATCACTTTACTTATACAAGTAAATGACTCAGTTGTTCTGAGTATAAATAAGTCAAAAAGGTAAGTAAATTAAATACTTTTTAATATTGCACTATCACGTTTGGGCAGCTAAATTCAATTTATGAGTCGAATTAGTGATTCACTTCTTGACTTTGGAAAATTTAAGCCTGACAGGAAGCAAAAATCCAGGTATACACCTGCTGCACACTCTCAGGTCTACTTGAAGGGAGTAAGGCTTATTAATTATTAGACATAATTATTTTAAAAAATTCTTCAACCCCCTGTATTTCCTAGAGTTTCTATGATAAATAACACAAACTGGGTACTTTAAACAATAGAAATTTAGCCTTTCGCAGTTCTAAAGCTTAGAAGTGTGAAATCAAAGTGTAAATACAGCAACAGAGTCACACTGTCTTTGAAAGCTCTAAGGACAAACTTTTGTTATGGGACACAACTTAAGAACAGATCGATCACCACTGAGAAGTCCAAATTTGAGAGTCTTTATTAAGCTGACTGCTGACTGTCTCACACAATGCCCCAAAAATGTCTATTGGGAGAACAGCCCCGACCATAGGGTTGTAGGGGTTCTTATACCACAAATCACATCAATTATAAGTGTCTGTTGCTATGATTCGAAATTACAAACTAACATCATGAGATCATCAACAGAGGGAGAAGTGGGTCAAAATGACCCTCACCTAGGTACAAAATAAAGAATGGTTACCAACATCCACACAATCACCGTTCACATGGTACATTGTTTAGGAGCAATAGGAATCAAAAGACAGCAATTTTTCTTTACATAGGAATTGTCATTTTTTATGGTTAAACATGTCACACTAATTAACTGATGATGGGTACAGAGGCAGGGTGTTCCCATGGGAGAAGCTCATTTCCTATATAACATGGAGTCTCAGAGCAAAATGGAGCCTGTTTAGTCATTTCCCTGATAGTCTGGCCTATAACATTCTCATGGAGCCAGATCTGCCAGCCCATCACACTTTCATTTACTTTTCTTAGCTTCAGATGGTTTCCAACCACACATTTCATTCCTTGACTTGTAGATGTGTCTCTTCTTTCTCTGCCTCCTGTTGTCACATGACTTCCCTGTGTCTTATGTGACATTCATGACACTCCAAATCTCTCTTATAAGAATTCCATTCATTGGATTTAGGGCCATAATAAGAATTAGGATGTTAACTGACTATGTCTGCAAAGACCCTACTTCCCCAAATAAAATCAAATTGTGAGCTCTGAATTCACGTGAATTCAGGGGAGGGTAACTCTTCATGGGGTGCACATTCTCATCTTGGTACAGTCATATTTGGCTTCCTGCTCATTCCCCTTCCACAATGAACATTCTACTGATGAAGCAAGGTGTGGATGGCATTTTACTTTCCAGTTGTTGTCATAGTGTGAACTTCTGCCGTGACATGGTTCTGAGTGTGAGTGTGAGTTTCCTCCTCTCAAGACACTCACTTCAACTAAGAGCCAGTTTATTTTACAGAAATAAATAAATGAAGAATGTATAGTTTCTCCAACTCTGTACTGATAAGTGATGCTTTCACATTCCCCCCTCATTGGCCAAATATTTGAAAACTATGCAACTAATAAATCATGACCATTAGGTATGTTCATCCTTAGAAGAATCAAAATTCTAACCAGGATCATTAGCATTCACATCTACTGTTAACACAGTTAACTCTTGTGGATTGCAATTCCTAACAGTGCTCATCACAATTTGAAGAGTTGTCACAAGGTTAAATCAGGAACATAAAACTGAAATTCAGAAAATCTATCTTCTGGTTGAAGCAGCTGTCTGACCTTAGACATTTGTAAACTGATGTCTTACTATTTGCCCCACTTCTCTCCAGGATTGAGAAAATGAAGCAGATACACAAATAAGAAACAGGGTGAGACACTAAGTGGGTGGGATGAGAAGAGAGTGTGCAAACAGTAACCATCAAGTTAATCATAGAACCCAATAGGTAGGAAGAATTCATTCTAAAGGACAGAAAATGGTGGACCTATAAATTGATCAGACAAAAAGAAACTGAAGTGATCAGCATAAGTGACAACATAGAGAGTTCCATAAGGCACAGCTAGGGAAGCAGTTTCCCGAGATTACCTTGTTTCCTTTTGCAATGCCCCCCCCCACCAACTTTAGCTAAGTCATTTTGTATTGTTGTTGGTTCATATGATCAACATGCCCTTCTCTGGAGACACCAAGTTTGCAATCTAAGAGGAAAGACAGATGTTAAGCAAGTATTTTCAGCATAAGTATGATAAGAATAGGGGAATCACTGAAGCAAATGCCATGTTAAGGTGCTATTACTTATTTGTCTGTGAGTACAGTTTATGTCTAATCCACTCAACAGGGATTCTGAAGTGTGTGTGCAGGGACTTCCAGTGAAGTTAAGTTAGCTAGAAGAGAAGGGCATTAAATAAAAAAGTCAATTTAATTCCTTTTAATTTAGCAGAGTTGGAAAGGATTTTCTGCCTCCTCCCCCAGAATCCTTGTTTGTTTGCTCTTGTTGTATATACAGTATCACCATTTGTTTCTTTTTGAAGATATCTGGAAAATTTCAAAGTAAATTCTTTCCTTTAAAAAATTTTTTATAAACCTGGAGGATACCTCTTTTGTTGTAAGAAGCCTCAAGAAGGGATATAGATAATCCATATTGTGTAAAGGTAAAATTCAATTACAATATAACATTATAATTTTTTTTGATCATTAGACATGTTGTTAAAATGCTATTGCCCTGGAATTTAGGTCTGATGAAGCACAGTGTGTGGACAAAACCCATCTGCACAAAAGGCAGCGTATTAAAAGGTTTTGAATCAAAGCTCCCTTGCTAGTAATAAAAAAATGACATTTTAACATGAGGCATAAAGCAACTAACAAACAAAGTCATAATCATGGGATTATTAGCAAATAAACTTGCTCGCATTTATAGAGCCGTAGATCTGTTGGGGAATATCCATGTGGTAAGTAAAAAATAAGTTACAAAAAAAAAGAATTCATGTGAATTTATACAAAATTTCATAATGCGATGAATGATTCATTACAACTTTATTTGTATTCACCCAGATGGTGCTCGATTTGGTCATGTAACCCTGCATGTGAGGGATGCTTTATAAATGCCACACATCTCTGTTATGCAGCAGGGCCTGCATGCCAGGACAGCACTCGAGTCCAGAAGGCCTATGCCAACACGAATAAAGAAGGGAAATGACATCTCACTTGTTGGACTAAGGAAGCTGCAGTGTGCACACTAACAACAATCAAGCAATCAGCAGAGTGATTAAGTAGGAAGGATTCATTCTAAATGACTGACCATGGCAGACCTATAAAACATGACCACTGTATCTCAGACAAAAAGAAAATTTTGAAATGACCTTCCTCAAAGTTCTTGCTTTAAAAGTCTTTATAACCACCTATCTTTTTTATTATTGTAATTTATTATTTATATAATATATATATATATGTATATATATATATATATATATATATATATATATCTCCAGAGTGATTCAGTCTCTTTGATAGCATCCTTCTGGACTTTCAAATCAGATGTGGGAGAAAGTCCTCTGGACTTTTCAGTTTCAAATTCTTACATGTAGAGCCACAACCAGACCCTTTTCTCTGTGTCCTTTATATTTTTAAGGTGTTCTTAACCCAAAGTGTTAAGATACCTGTGAAAGGATTTTTAAATGTTTACATGGGAATTTTCTGCTGAGTCGTTCCAGTACAATAAGTGCCAATCATGATGTGCCTCAGTTTCTCCATGAAGAGGATGGAATTATGATCTTCCTTGCTTCCTTCCTTCCTCTCTCTCTCTCTTCTCTTTTCCTCTCTCTCTCTCTCTCTCTCTCTCTCTTTCTCTTCTCTTTTCCTCTGTCTCTTTCTTTCTCTCTTGGTGCTGGGGAATGGACCCAGCATGCTTTACACATGCTAAGCATAAACTTTACAACTCAGCTACACCCATACCTATCTTTTCTAAGTCTTTTGTGTTGTTTATATACTTGAAGAATTTTCTTACATTAGGAGCTATTTTATTCTTGAGAGAGAGACAATTTGAGTAAGACCATATTTTTTAAAAAAGATAGTCAAATTGCTGAATCAAGATTTAATTAATCAAGTATGTTATTATAATTTACTGAATCAAACAGATGGCATCCATTTGCAAGTCAAAGAAAACCTAAATATGAAGGGGAAGACATTTGGAGAAGGACAAAGAATTCACGTTCATATGTACTATGCTAAATAAGTTAAATCTTTTAACCCAGTCTAGGAATGGAAAGTACAGAGTGTAACTTTGCTTATAGGGAACATTTTTGCTCATTCTAAAATATTCATTCATCCATGTTTCCCAATTATTCTACCTAAGAATAGGTCATTATTGCCAATCAAAAATGAAAGTAATTCGTTGAGGGAAATTCAAGTGAATTTAAAGTAATTGTTCAGCAAAATAAAGATGAGCATAAAATGAAAGTGCTTATAAAATTTGACCTGTGAATAGTCAATACAAAATGATGCATACTGAATGATTAGGATTTAAAAAAAATAAAGATGTAAGCACAATGATTAAAATGAATTAAAAAATGAATTCAAATTCATTTTCTTTTTTTTTCTTGATAGTCATATTAGTTTCCCAGGATCTGTACAACAAATTACCACACATGTAGTTTGTTAAAACAACAGAAATTTATTCTCACAGAACTTTGGAGGAGAGAAATCTGAGATAAAATTGTCAGCAAGTTCCAGGGAAGAATACATTCTTTATGTCTTCTAACTTCGGGTGGTCCCGGGTGGTTCTTTGTTTTATGGCAACATAACTCCATACTCTGCATAAGTCTGACTTCACGTGACCCTCTTTTCTGCACATATTCCTCTAGCTTCTTCAAGGACATTCTCACTGTATATAATCCACCATAACCCATATGATCTCATCATGATCCATACCTTAATCCTATTCACAAGTGCCCTATTTTCAAGCATGGTCTGAGGTCCTGGAAGATCTTTTGAGTTTTTGGAGGGCATTGTTCAACCCATCACAATGGTATTTAAGTTTTTCATAATCATAATCCCTCTCTGAGCTAACTGATAGGACAATTAGAAAGAAATCTGTCTTTCTTTGAGTGATGATATTTAAGCTTTCATAACTCCAACTGGCTATCATATCCATAACCTAGACTGGTTTGAGACTTTTGTTGCTATTGTTAAAGGCTTAAGTGTATGTTGGTTGCACAGTATAATCTTCCATGACACATTTGAGCTATCATCTGTGCAACTTCCTGACCAGATTGCCTTCTATCCATGATGTTTTTGAACATTTTCAGTAAAGTCAAAGGGCTTAAAAAATTTGCAGGTAACTTTACAAGCATCTACAAAGATCTAGGGAATAGCCATTAAATTCCTTATGAAAGAAAACGATTAGAAAACATAAAATATTAGATATTAGATTAGAACAACTACTTTCATTTGGGAGGCTATTTTATTGGTGGGAAATTTGAGTCAGGTATAATATGGAAAAAATCAAACAACTTATAAAACTATGTTGTGCAAATCAACTAACCTGTCATTAAGAAATCCCTGTTCATGTTTTTAAGATTGTTGCTTGACTCATATTGAAAGTTGTGATTACAATGAGGAAAGTGTATGCAGCATCATAATTACTTATATAATGTCCACATGTTGACAGACAAATGTAAAGAGGTCATGAGTACCTCTAAGAGTGTATTTACCCTTATTCTCCAAAAGAAAAACATATTTAGAAGTAATGGCATGTCCTGAATTTACTCTAAATTTTGTCATTTGCCAAAAGAATGTTCTGAATAATTACTCCCATTCTAGCTTTCCCAAACCCATGCCCAACTATCATAGTGCCTAGATAGAAGATAGAAGTGATAGGATGAAGATTTTCATAATTATAAGTATTTCTGCTTATTTCTGCTAAAAGTACACTTTGTCTACATGTCACTTTTTCCCATGTCTCTAAAACACTGATGATTTTTCAATCCTTATAAAATGAGAGAAAATATTTACAAATATTTTTTCTCTGATAAGGGGTCAATATATAAGAATCTTCTACAACCTAATAACAAACAAACAAGTGAACAAACAACAAAAAATCCCAACCAATAACAACAGTGTAAAATGACTCAAATAGATAATTTCTCTAAGAAGACAAATTAATAGCTATCAGGTATATGAAAGAGTGCTGAACATCACTAACCATCAGGGAAATATAGATTAAAAAATTACAGTAAAATATCACCTCACACTTGTTAGGATGGATATTATGTTAAAAATAGATAACAAGTATTGGCAGTTATGTGGAGGAACTAGAACACGTATACATAGTTGGTGAAAGTGTAGAATGGTGCAGCCATTATGGAAAACAATATGGAGGTTCCTCAAAGAATCAAAAATAGAATTCCCATGTAATCCAGCAGTTCCACTTCTAGGTATGTTTTCCAAAAGAACTAAAATCAAGGTCTCAAAGACCTATGCATCCTCATAAGCATTATAACAGCATGATGCCCTAAAATAACCTCCTTAGCAATTGAGAAAACTACAAAAGCAAAAAGGTGACAGTGACTTCCTCCCACTTTTATGTGTGAGCTTGTCATGAGAGAATCCTTTGACCTAATTCACCTGAAAGTAGGTCATAAGGCTCTCATTACAAATGGGTCCTGTCTTACACTCAGAGGCCATGAGGTGTGTGTACAGGCAGGCCTTTCTGGGTCTTGTCCGCCTCTATTTATTATCACTATGTCATACTCTTTTTGTTCAATCACCATTCTACATGACTGCACATTCTTCACCAAATATAAGCAAACAAATACATGACTTTCCCTCCGTTTTGGTAGGGTTTGTCTTCATTTCTGGAAGGTCCTATGATATGTAAAACTTTGGTAAAATAAAGTTGCTATGGTTTTCTGTTGTCAATCTGTCTTTTATTATAAGGATATCAGCCATGACTCTCACAATGGTGAGGAAAAGATATTACTTCCCCCACCCCAAATAGTCAAGTTATGAGAACAACCCAAATATCCATTGGCAAATGAATAGATAAAGAAACTGGTATATGCATGAAATAGAATATTATTATTTAGCCTCAAAAAAACAGAAGGAAATTCTGGCATTTGCAACAGCATGGATAAACCTTGGGGACATTATACTGGGTAAAATAAATCAGTCACAGAAGGAAATATTCTGCATGATTCCCTTTTATATGAGGTATCTAAAATTGTCAAACTCATAGAAGTGGAGAATGGAATGATTGTTGTAAGAGACTGGGGAGATAGGAAATGGGCAATGTTCCTCAATGGGTATACAATTTCTCTTATGCAAGATGAGTAAATTCTAGAGATCTTCCATATAACACATTACCAATGGTTGCACATTATATTGTGTACTTTAAAATATGCTGAAAAAATAGATCTTACCAAACTAAGCCAAACCAAACCAAACAAAATGAAACACAAGAAGACAAGAAAATTGTGATGGATATATTTAGTATTTTAGTTGTGGAGGTAGTTTCAATGGTGTATGCACATGTTCACACTTACCAATACATATATTCATTGTGTGAAATTTTTGTATATTACCTATACCTCAATAAATCAAAAAGTAATAAAGGGTAATAAAAATAAGATTCACAAAATCTATTCATTTCTACATATCTAAAGATACAACAGTACAACGGAGGTGGACTGCTCACTATTTTAAGCTTTGTAGTTAACCCCTTAAGCTTAAGCTCCTTGTATAAAACAAGATATTTCTTTTTGTATACTGAAAAATAAAACTATCTTAATTTATTTGCAATGAATTAAATATAATAATATCCCAAATTAAATTACAATCAGAATAGTAACACTAAACAGGATTATTGAATATAACATTATATAAAACAGACATAGGTAAGTGGTAAAATATCAAAAACTTCAGTTATTTAATTTTAAATTTAAATAGACTTTACATAAATTTTTAAATATAAATGATTTCTAAATTTCCCCATGTTTTAATGATGTGTTATAATTATACATAGTCTTGGGATTTATTATGCTATACTCATACATGCACATAACATATGTGGTCAATTTTATTCCCCATTATCTTCTTTTCCCATCCTTCCTCACTCCCCAATTCACTCGCTGTACTCTGCTGATCTACCTTCTATCCTTCATATCATTGTTATTATTATTTTAATTATTGCATTATATATACATACAGATGTATAGTGTATATTTTTATTTCATTGTGGTATATTTGTACATGTCATAATTTGGTATATTTCCTTTATTTGAATAAACTCAATTTCAATGTTTTAGGCAAGTCCACCACTGTATTTTTCTCTATTTTTCTAAGTATTAACTTCACACGAACCAGCTAGTCACATTTGTTTCTTTACAACCTACTGATCACACTTTGACAGAATTTTGGAATCAGGGTTTGAAGAAATTTCAAGGTCACATCTCTCTCCAGCATTCTCACAGACTGGTTGTTCTGATTGTGTTATTTGATCACTGTCAGTGACAGAGGACTGCATGTCTTATGGCGGATTCTCCCTTTGTTCCAGAATTTATGGTTAGAAACACATTCCTTAGGAAGCATAGGATAGGAACTATTCTCAACATCTCAGACATAGTTACCCGGAGCCTCCCCCTTTTATTTTCTTTTTTTTAATAGGTCTCAAACATGGCATCTAGAACCAAATAATTTATTTTAAATGAGAAGGGATCAAAACACAATATAGTGACATCACCTCACTTTTTCTTTTTACCTCATTCCTATTAATAGCATAACAGAAATGAATTTTAATTTTTAAATTTAAATATGAGATTTACTTTTTTGTTGTACCGTTTTATGAAAATCAACAAAAGTGTTCAGTCACATGAACACCATTATAATCAAGAGACAGAAATGGTTTCAACAGCCCCAAATATCCTCTCCTTTTTCTTTGTAATTAATCTCTTTGCAACCACTAACTCATACAACATATTGATATCTGATAGTTTAGCCTTTTCCAGAATGTCCTACAAATGGAAGAATGTATTGCAGTTCTTTGAGTCTTAACATCTTTACATGTTTGATTCTTTTTATTGCTAAGTGCTATTTCATTGTATAATATCTTTTAATGCTTTCATTGATTTAAAGGCATTTAGATTGTTTCTAGCTTTTGTAATTTGGAGTAAAGCTGTTGAAACATTCACGTACAAGTTTTTCTATAGTTTTTAATTTCTCTTGAATAAAAACATGAGGGTGGGGTTCTGGGTCATATGACAATTACGTATTTCACTTTGTTTTAAGAAGTTGTTTTCCAAAAGTGTACCATTCTGATCCCCACCAGCAATGTTTGAGGTTACCAGTTGTTCTCCATCCTCACAAGCAGTTAGTATTGTCAGTTTTTTAAACTATTCTTAATAGATGTATAGTTGTAGTTTTAACATGCAATACCCTGACATCTAACAATGTCAAGTTTTTCTACACTTGCTTATTTGTATATCACAAATCTCTCTTTTTTGTGTGATAAAATGAATGTCAAAATATTTGCCCATTTTAAAAATTGGGTTGTTTGATTTCTTACAATCAGATTGATCCATTTATCTGTATTCTGGATACAAATTTTTGGACAGAAAAAGGGACCTGTGAATATTTTCTCCCACTCTGTGGTTAGTCATTTTATTCTCTAAACAGTTTTTCATGGGATAAATGTAATAAAAAATTGATGATCTCTAATTTATCATTTTATTCTTGTGGATAATTGGGAGTCATAGCCAGGAATACTTTGTCTCACTCAAGGTCACAAGGATTTTCTCTTATGTATATTTCTAAAAGTTTTATGGCTTTACATTTTATTTATGTTATACAGTAATCCATTTGGAATTAGTCCCTATATAAGATGTAAATAAGAGAATGCGTGTCATCTTCTTTTTATATATGGATACCCCACTTTTTGGAACAATTGAATTGTCTTTGCACCTCTGCCAGAATCAATTGGCTGTATTTGTATGGATCTAATTTTGCAGTTTCTATTGTATTCCCTTAATCTTGTGCCTGTCATTTGAATAATACCAGTTTGATTTCTATAGTATGTCTTAAATCAGGTATGATGCCTTCCATTACTTTCCCCCTCTTTTTAAAATTGTTTTAGCTATGCTAATTCATTTGCAATTTCATGTAGATTTTAAAAATAGGTTTTTTGATGTCTACTGAGTAATCATCAGTTATTTTGATTTGTATTAAGTTTATTCCATAGATCAATATAGGATGAATTGATATCTTAATAATATATTCTCTACTACATGGAGACAGTAGGTATCTTTGTCAAGGTAGGTTGAGAATTTCTTTATGGAAAAAACTCAATAGGAGAAAAAGCATCTTTCTGTAGACATCTGTAATTCTACAAAGATTTGAAACTGATTGACTAAAACAACTTCTCCCACATCTGATTAGAAAATCAGTAAGAATACCATCAGTAAGTCTGAATTACCCTAGTGTTTTTTTTATATAAACATAAAAATCAAAAGAAATCTACAAATACTCCCTGAAATGAGTTTAACATACACAGAATACAAATATGTATACAAAACTCAATCATTTTTCTACATCCTAATAATGAACAATTGAGAATTTAAATTTAACAGACAGTACAATGGCTTTGAAATAAAAATACTGAGTATATCTCTAATCAAATATGTACAGAATCTTTTTATCAAAACTGAAAACCTGTGATGAAGATACAGATCAGTACACCATCTGTGATACTTTCACTGAATCTTCACTAAATTAAGTTGAGAGACATTATAGTCCCCTGACATAAGTCAGCTTTATTGGTGAGAATGACTTAAATCCTTTGACACTGATGCTAGCTAGAGGGAAAGAAAGGCAGTATGAAAATGAGCACATGGATGGGGGAAAAAAAGATATTTATTCAGATCTTGTTATAACGGGCAGGTCAGAAATCACACTGAGTGTCTGGCCAAGACTCAGAAGGGGAAGTGGTACAATGAAAAAGGGGGAGGGGTTTGGCATGTTTAATTAGAGGGTCTTGACAGTGAAAGCTGCAAGTGGGTTAATGGGAAATGAGGCATCCTATGTGATTCGTTTTGGAAACATATTCCACTTTCTTTTATTAATCTTGAATTGGAAACCAGGGCAAAAAATGGGAATTGTAACTTCCCATCAACTTTCAACTTCTGACTGCTTGGGCTGTGTGGCTGCAGAGATTGAGAGTTGACTTTCTGGTAAGTTTACTGCAGAAGTTGTGAGTTATGGTTCTATTACTACGTAGCATCCATTCTTGTGCATCTATGAATTTGACCTCTCCGGTAACATCCTGAAAGAAGTTGCTTCTTGACATAGGAGGACTCTTCAGCCAGCTAAAGAGGCAGGGCATAAGATCCGACATATGCAGAAACAGGGAACCCTGTCTGATGTCTTGAGAGATTGACTAGAAGCCATTCTCCATGCCATATAAACGGTGCAGTGGTGACTTTGCATACCACGCACATTATGAAAATTAAATCAATTCTATATTTTCTTGGTATACATCACCCATCTTTTGGAATTTTCCTCACTCTGAAATTAAGATTGCTGTCAGGGATTTCTATATTCAGTTTTTACTCTCCTTCCCCTCCCCCAAATGGTTGATGCTCTTAATTCTAACAATGCTGCCAATCACTTGAATTCATAAAAATCCTGCTCCTCTTCCACCACAGGAATTCTTTAGTCCACGCAAAGCTAGCTCAACTGTCAAATTCTAAAGGAGCCATCAAATGTTCATTAGGTTCTCTGCAGCTTTACTTTTTAGAATTAGATGGACAATAATCAGTTCTATTGTATATTATCAAAGGCAGAATTTGATTCTAAATTATGTGCCATTCTCTACAATGAAGGGCCGTTATGAAAACTGCTAGTTAGAAGAATTATTGATGGTGAAAGGGTGGAATGCTCATCATTTGGGGAGTTTAACCATAGCCATTGCTTCTTTGCTGCAGCTTTTGTGATATTTTTACTTTTGTTTCTTCCCATGATGCACCTTTTATTGTTGAATCTCTTGTAGCTTCTAAATTTTTCTGCAGATTCTAGGATCTATTTAAAATTTGAGCTAAATAAAACAATAAGGTAGCATTCATCGTAAGGGGGAGAAAAAGTTCTTCCCTACAATTACATGAAATTTGAAAGATATTTGATGTGTCACTACAGCCCTGATTCCCAGTTACAACTTCTATGATTTTTCAAATAAAGATCTCCTTCCCCACCAGGCTTAGAAGTACATTGCATCCATATTGTGCTTCTGGCATTTTTGTTGGGTTTATGTTGTCTCAAATCAACTCTCTACTCACAGGAGGAACAATGTTGCAACCATCTGTGCTCCAGGAGAGGACCCTGGCTTTTATTTGCAAAATTATTAAGTCTTGCTCTGATCTTTTACTTAAAACCATGGATCAGACTGGCTTAGAGATGAATTGATGGTTACATGTCTGAGATATTATCACCTTTTAAACTCCTAACTATAATGGTTAAAACAACAACCCTATCAAAACACAAACTTCAGGCCAGGACAACCAGCAGTATTTGCACTGCAATTATTTGCTTGTATGTCTGTGACAAAGGGCAAGAATATTTTACATTCATAATTGTGTCTCCAGAATCTAGATAGAGTGCAGAACAGAAAATGAATAAATGATTTTGGAATAAATCGATATTAAATTTTCTTATCTCACCATTGGACTCCAACATATACCTCTTTCCTTCTTTTATTTAATCTTTAGTGTCTTATTAAGTCTACTCTCTTTTCTCTAGTTGATCCCTTCGTGTTCCAATGGCTGTTAGTTTCTGCAGAGCCTCACTATTTGTACCTGAACTACAGCAATGCCCTTCTTCCCAGTCCCTGTATCTTCCCTCTTCAGAGCATGATCTTCATGGTCCTAGTATCTCATTCTGATGAAAAACTACATTTTCACCCCTGGTTTTATAAATCTTTCAAAATTTTCTCATTGCCAAAACAGTGATTTCAAATAATTTTCTTTAGAATGCTAGGGTTTCAGAGTTGTGATTCTAATGTTTGACATGCGCTCCAGATATAATCTTTGAAAAGGGAAGTGAGGGACTGGGGTAGTTCAGTGATAGAGCACTTGCATAGCATATGTCTTGGGGTTCAATCCTAAGTCACACACACACATACACATGAAGGAAAAGGGACACATGACCTTTCCCCTCTGGGAAGATGAAGTGGATTCTACCTTCTAAATACAGTTAAAAATTCTGGACATTGTTTTTATTCTCATTTCCTTCCCTCCCTTCTACCCTCTTGTTTTTCTCTCTCTCCCCTCTTTCCCCTGAGCTCCCTTGCTTTACCCTAATAGCCTGGACCTTATTTCTAAAATAAAAGTAAGAAGATTCTGAAAATGGAGAGAGGAAGATAAACAGACTTAGACCCAGGACATGACATAGTATTGAGTTCCCTGGGTTTACTTTTGGTTTTGCATATCTCACACTTGAAGTAGAAGAAGCAGGGAACCTGGAAATGGAAAATAAAATAAAAAAAAAAGAAAGAAAAAAGTTTCTCCACCAAAATCTACTATTTGCAGCAGCATAATCAGACAAACACAAGCCTAGTAATATAGAAAACTTTTAGACAATAATGGACCTCCTCAGGAGAGACCACTAAAATAACTGTGGTCCCTCCTCCATCTACACCAGCAAAGGTTGAGAGGGGAGTCTCCACATCAACCTCATGGTACTGTAATAAGGCAACCTAAATACTGACCAGAGTAGTGCCAGAAGAAACCAAGTGGCAGGTAGGACTTTCACACTCATAGGGTGACAATGAGACCTCCTCCTCTGGGGTCAGTGGAGTCCACTGGTGCAGCCTGTACTACCAGCCCATTGGGGATATATTAATAATAGAAAAAAAGCAGACTTCGGAGCAAATGGAAATGCTAAAGACATAAAATGATATGGTATAATGATAAAAAGATAAATCCATCAAGAAGATATGCAATCCTAAATGTGTGCACAACAAACAGGACTGCAAAATACATAAAGAAAAAATTGATAGAAATATCAATAAATTCATTTATTTATATTAAGTAATTTAATTAATAAATAAATAATTTAAATTTAATAATATGTAATTTAATTAATACATTAATTAATTTAATAAATATAAATAAATAAGTAAAAATAACAAAATGTAAAGTTGAAAGAATTGAAATGACCCAATGTGCCCTCCAACAACAAGAGAATCAAATTAGAAACCCATTACAGAAAAAAAGTCTCCAAATATGTGGAAATACATATAACTACTCTTTGAACCAAAGACAAAGTCTCAAGGGAAGATAAAAAAATACACTGAACTGAATGAAAATGAAAATACAATACATTAAAATTTGTGGAGTGGGGTGAAAGCAGAATTGAGAAGAAAATTTATAGCACTAAATGCATATATTAGAAAAGAGGAAAAACTTTAATTAACCAATTTCAACTAACACCTTAAGTAACAAGTTTAAGAAAAAGCATAATAAATCAAAAACAGGCAGAGGGAAAGGACTAGTAAAGGTAACATTGGAAATCTTTATAGTCCAAATAAAAACAATAAAGATCTGGTCTTGAAAAGATTCATAAAATTGAAAAAGTTGTAAGAAGACTAACAAATAAAATAGAAGACAAGAATTGCCCGTAACCAGGAATGAAATATACCATTACAGAGTTTGAAGACATCAAAAGAATAATAAAGGAAGGCTATGGACAACTGTACATGAACTGATTTTACAATGTAGGCAAGATGTACTGATTTATCAAAAAGAACAAACTACCATAACTCAATCAGAAATGTTATAAAAATAGCCCTCTTCTAATTAAGAAATTGAATTTGTTATTTGAAAATTTAAAAAAATAAAATAAAATTACCTGCCTCTTATGGTTTCACTGGAGAATGCTACTATATATTTAAAGACGTACTAACATAAATTCTACACAATCTTTTCCAGGAAACAAAAGAGATGGGACATGTCTCAATTTATTTTATAAAAGCAATATTAACCTGATACCAAACCCAGACAAAGGAGTTTTTGAAGAAGAAGGAGGAGGAGGAGGGAGAAGAAGAGGAGGGACAAAAACAACAACAAGAAGAAATTAAAGATCAAAGTCACTCAGACATATATTCATACATATCTTTATGAAACTATTAGTAAATAGAATTCAGTGATATAAAAATAAGAACTGTATACCATGAACAAATGAAGGTCATTCCAAGGACTGTTTTAAAATTTCAAAATTAATTCTACATGGTCTTTTCCAGGAAACAAAAGAGATGGGACATGTCTCAATTTATTTTATAAAAATAATATTAATCTGATACCAAACACAGACAAAGGAATTTTAAGAGAAGAAGAAGAAGAAGAAGAAGAAGAAGAAGAAGAAGAAGAAAAGTTGTCAGAAAACAAAAAAACAAACAAAAAAAAAAAACAAGAAGAAATTAAAGGTCAAAGTTACTCAGGCATATATCCATACATATCATTAATAAATTATTAGTAAATATAATTTAGTGAAATAAAAATAAGAACTATGTACCAATAACAAATGAGGGTCATTTCAAGGACTGTTTTAAAATTTCAAAATTAACTAATGTAATCTTTCACATAACTAAAGAAATAAATCACTTGATCATATTGTCACAGAAAAAACCTTCAACACACTAAATGATAAAAAAATAAAATTCCAAGAAACTAGGAATAGAGGTGAATTGCCTCAACTTGATTAAGATCATCCCTGAAAACTGATAGACAACATCATACTTAATGATTAAAGAATTCCCCTGAGATCAGAGACAAGGCAAGGATGTTCACTCTAATTCAACATTGTAGTAGAGATCCTAGCCTGAACAATAAGGCAAAATATGAAAATAAAAAAAATTCCAGATGTAAAAGAAGAAATACAATAACCCCTGATTGCAAATGTCATGTCTTACCTATGTAGAAAATTCCAAATAGTCTTCAGAAAACCACCAATGAAAACAATAAATTGACTTAAAAAAGTCACAGAGATAAGATTAACATATTAAAAAATCACCTTCCTACATATTATCAAGAATCATGTTGAACCTGAAATTAAAACCGCAATACCTAGCCAGGAACAGTAGCACATAAAATTACTTAGAAGACTGAAGCAGTAGGATTGTTTAAGTCCAAGAGTTTCAGACCACAGTAGGAAACAGTTAAATCCTGTCTCAATAATAAGATAAACAAAATAAAAAACAACAAGAATAAGTACCATTTATTTATGATTGTGCCAAAGAAATAAAATACAGAGGCATAATAAACCTAGCAAAATATGTGAACTATCTATATCCATGAAATGACAAGATGCTGATGAAAAAATAAAACAAACAAAATACATAGGAAGATATACTATGTTCATGGATTGGGAGACTCTATTTTATAAATGTCAGTTAGTTGATCCCAGTTTACCTGTAGGTTAAATGTAATGCCTATGAAAATCCCAGGAAAATAATTTTATACCCATAGGTAAACATCCTCTAAAACAAATATTAAAGGGCAAAGACCTAGAAGAAATTAAACAAGTTTCAAAGATAAGAGTAAAGGAGGAGAAGTCAATTTATTCAATTTCAAAGAGTTATGTAGTAAAGACAATGTGATATTGGTGGAAGAACAGACACATAGAGAAATGGAAGAGAATAAGTAATCCAGAAATAGACTCACGCAAAACTAGCCCTAACAGACCTTCTAGTTGGATCTGCTACAAATATTTCCTCTGTGACTTTATTTTTCCTTTTCTTGGTAGTGACTTTTTAAAAAATTGTTTTTTGCAAATAGAAATTGTATATATTTAGGATGTACATGAGATGTATATATTGTGAAATGACTAAATCAAGCTAATTAACATGTGTATTACTTCAAAACCTTAACAATGTTTATGGCTTTAGAACACTTAAAAATTACTTTTCAGTAATTTTCAAGTATTCAATATATTGCCATCAACTATAACCATTATGATATGAAATAGATTTTTTGGATGTATTCCTCCTAACTGAAATTTTGTGTCCTTTCATCAGCGTCTCCCCAATTCTTTTACTGATTTTTGAGAGTGCAAAAACAATTCAAAGATTAAAGATAAATCTTTCAACTAATGGTTCTGGAACAATTGATATCAGTAAGTAAGAATTATCTTCAAGAGCTAACATTAGGTAAAAAGTTCTTAGAATTAACATCAAAAGACACGCTTGTATATTGCCGGTGGAACTGCAAATTGGTGCAGCCACTCTGGAAAGCAGTGTGGAGATTCCTCAGAAAACTTGGAATGGACCCACATTTTGACCCAGTTATCTCACTCCTCAGTTTATACCCAAAGGACTTAAAATTAGCATACTACAGTAACGCAGTCACATCAATGTTTTTAGCAGCTCAATTCACAATAGCTAGATTATGGAACCAACCTAGATACCCTTCAACAGATGAATGGATAAAGAAACTGTGGTATATATACACAATGGAATATTATTCAGCTATACAGAAGAATAATATTATGGCATTTGCAGATAAATGGATGGAATTGGAGAATATCATGCTAAGTGAAATAAGCCAAGCCCATAAAACCAAAGGCTGAATGTTTTCGCTGATAAGTGGATGATGATACATAATGGGGGTGGGGGGTGGGAAGTAAGAAAAGAATAGAGGAATTTTAGATTATGTAGAGGGAAATGAGAAGGGGGAGGGGTCAGGGGTATGAAAGATGGTGGAATGAGACAGACATCATTACCCTATGTACATGTATGATTACACAAATGGTATGAATCTGTATCATGCACAACCATAGAAGCAAAAATTTATACCCCATTTGTGTACAATAAATTAAAATGCAGTCTGTATAAATAAAAAACAAGTAAATAAAAAAAAACACACAAAAAATAAAAAAGTATGATCCTTAAAAGGAAAAACTAATGAACCGGACATCATTGAAATTAAGCACTTTGTTCTACAAAATACCCTATAAATGGATGAAAATACAAGATGCTGATTGGGAGAAAAGTATTTGTAAACCATATATCTGATAGACTTGTGTCTAAAATATATAAAGAACCCTCAAAATTAAATAGTAAAAGCCCTCAAAGCTCCAAAATTAAAAAATCCTCATTTAAAATTGAGGAATAGTTGGGCACATTGGTACATGCCTATAATCCCTGCAACTCAGGAGGCTGAGGCAGGAGGATTACAAGTTCAAAACCAGCCTCAGCAATTTAGTGAGGCTCTAAACAACTTAGCGAGACCCTGTCTCAAAATAAAAACATAAAAATGGCTGGGGCCATGGCTCAGTGGTTAAGCAACCCTTAGTTTAATCTCTGGTACCAAAAAATAAAAATTGAATAGACATTAAGACACTGATCACTGATAATGGGAAATGGGTAGCCACAGAAAGTATTGCAGAACCAGTATTGCAGACTACTAAAAACTTATGTTCTCAAAACACTTGTACATGAATATTTACACTTGTGCATGAACATTTATAGAAGTATTATTTACAATCAACCAAACCTGCAAACAGCCCATTTATCCATCAATGAGTTAAACAAGCTGTGGTATATCCATATCATGGAATAGTTTGTATTTATAAAAAGGACAAAATATTGACACACCGAATAAACTGGATGACTCTCCCAGAGAATTATTTTGGTGAAAAATGAAATTTTAAAAGATTACATTTACCTAATAATCCTTAATTAGCAAAATTGAAGAAATCAAGAACATTT
Source organism: Sciurus carolinensis (assembly GCF_902686445.1). Taxonomy (NCBI): domain Eukaryota; kingdom Metazoa; phylum Chordata; class Mammalia; order Rodentia; family Sciuridae; genus Sciurus; species Sciurus carolinensis. The sequence continues at coordinate 37,255,254 of NC_062227.1, forward strand.
TGTTATTTGCCAAGAGTTTGGGAGAGGTTTGGGTTGGGAGGTAAGTAAGTAAATCTATAAAATGGCAAGAGAAAGTCTTATAGTAATAGAAATATTTCATATCTTTATTGTAAAAATTTCAGTATGTTAGCTGTGATACCAAATTCTAATTTAAAAGATGCTAGTGTTGGAGGGAGAAAACAAGGGAACAAAGCACCTCAAACAAACCAAGATGTTCCAGTAATAGACAACATGGTAGAAGAAATGTTAGAGAAGGAGTTTAGAAGGTACATAGTTAGCCTAATCTTTGAGATAAAGAATGGTATCAGAGAGAAAATACAGGAAGTGTAAGATTGCTTCAATTAAGAGGCTGAGATTTTAAAAAGGAATCAAACAGAAATCCTCAAAATGAAGGAAACAATAAACCAAATTAAAAATTCAATGGAAAGTATCACCAACAGACTAGACCACTTGGAAGATAAAACCTGAGGCAATGAAGACAAAATACATACTCTTGAAAGTAGACTGTACAGAGAAGATGGTAAGAAGCCATGAACAGAACTTCCAAGAATATGGGATAACATGAAAAGACCAAATTTAAGATTTATCAGAATAAATGAAAGCATGAAGATACAAACCAAAGGAATGCACAGTCTTTTCAGTGACATAATATCAGAAACTTCCAATCTAAAGAATGAAATGGAAAATCAACTATAAGAGGCTTACAGGACCCCAAATACACAAAAAAATTGCAGCAGACCCACACCAAGGCACATTATAATTAGGATTACTAACATAGAGAATAAAGATAGAATTTTAAAGACTACGAGAGAAAAAATAAATCAAGCTGCATACAGGGGAAAAACAATTTGGATCTCAGCTGATTTCTCAACCCAGACCCCCAAAGCCAGAGGTCCTGGAATAACATATATCAAGTTCTGAAAGAAAATGGATGCCAACCAACAATTTTATATCCAGCAAAATTAAGCTTAAATTTGAAGATGAAATGAAAACTTTCCATGATAAACAAAAGTTAAAAGAAACACAACTAGAAAACCTGCACTCTGGAACATTCTCAGCAAAATATTCCATAATGAGGAAGTGAAAAAAAAAAAAAACAATAAAAATGAAAACCAGCAAAAGGAGGAAGTACCCTAAAGGAAAGGTCAATCAAAGTAAAAACTAAGTCAAGTTAAAAACCAAAAATACACCAAAATGCCCAGGAATACAAATCATATCTCAAGAATAACCCTGAATGTTAATGGCCTAAACTCATCAATCAAAAGATATAGACTGGCAGATTGAATTAAAAAATAAGACCCAACAATGTGCTATCTTCCAGAGACTCACCTCCTGGGAAAAGATAGCCACAGACAGGAGAAAGGTTGGGAAAAAGCATATCACTCACATGGACTGCATAAACAAGAAGGGAGTTCCATCCTCATAGCAGATAAAGTGGACTTCAAGCCAAAGGTAGTCAGTGTTGGGGGCTGTGCCATGCGGACAGTGCCTGATCACATCGGCAGTGAGGAGGTTAATTGACATAAGCACACTCAGGTGATTTATCACTGGCTGTATTCAGTTAAGTTCACGCGCACAACACGTGCACAGGTGTTCCCGAGCACACCTGCTTGGGCCTGCTCATTTTAACCCTTGACGTGATAGGACAGCTGTCTCCTCGCCTGATCGCAACTGGCGTGGCCCCGCCCTCTGCCTCCTGGAGGGAATATAAGCAGTCGGTGGGCGGGGCCGACAGTAAGGAGCAGCAGCAGGCAGGGAAAAGTGGCAAGAAGAAAACAAGCAGCGGGTAGGGGCTGTGGCAAACAGAGCAGCAGCTAGCAGAAAGAAGTGGAGTAGAAGCCATTAGCAGAAAGGAAGAAGAAGCAGCAGAACTAAGAAGAAATAGATCTCTGATAAGCATAGAAGCCTCTCTTTCTCTAAAACTTTCTCTCTAAGCAAAGTTTCTCTTCCTGATAAGCAAAGTTTCTCTTCCTCTAAGCAAAGCCTATCTTTCTCTCAAAGTCTCTCTTCCTCTATAAATTAGTGAATATAGGAAAAGTAGTTTATTTCCAGGCCCCTCTGATAAATACCTGCTCAATTGTTGCCGCGGGTGGCGACAAGTCAGAAGGGATAAAGGACATTTCATACTACTTAAGGGAAACATACATCAACAAGGCATAACAATTGCAAATACATATGCCTCAAACAATGGAGCAACTACTTACATCAATCAAACTCTTCTCAATTTCAAGATTCCAAAAGACCATAACACAATAACACTGGGTGATGTTAACACACCTCTCTCACCACTGAATAGATAGGCCAAACAAAAACTAAACAAAGAAACAATATAACTAAATAATACAATTAAGAATGTAGACCTTCTTTCTTCCTGTCTGGCTGGAAAGATAGCGTCCGGTCACCTCTTCCAGCTCCACTGCAGGCGTGGTTGGGAAGGGCGAAGGCAAAGGCAGCCCTGGAGATTCGGCAGTGAAGCAAGTACAGATAGATGGGTTGGTAGTATTAAAGATAATCAAACATTATCAAGAAGAAGGACAAGGAACTGAGGTTGTTCAAGGAGTGCTTTTGGGCCTAGTTGTAGAAGATCGACTTGAAATGGCCAACTACTTTCCTTCCCCCCAGCACACAGAGGATGATGCTGATTTTGATGAAGTCCAGTATCAGATGGAAATGATGCGGAGCCTTCGCCATGTAAACATTGATCATCTCCACGTGGGCTGGTACCAGTCCACGTACTATGGCTCGTTTGTCACCTGGGCTCTTCTGGATTCTCAGTTCAGTTACCAACATACTGTTGAAGAATCTGTTGTTCTCATTTATGATCCTATAAAAACTGCCCAAGGGTCTCTCTCACTAAAGGCATACAGACTGACTCCTAAACTTATGGAAGTTTGTTAAGAGAAGGATTTTTCCCCTGAAGCATTGAAAAAGGCAAATATCACCTTTGAGCACATGTTTGAAGAAGTGCCGATTGTAATTAAAAATTCACATCTGATCAATGTCCTAATGTGGGAGCTTGAGAAGAAGTCAGCTATAGCAGATAAACATGAATTGCTCAGCCTTGCAAGTAGCAATCATTTGGGGAACAATCTACAGTTGCTGATGGACACAGTGGATGAAATGGGCCAAGACATAGTCAAATATAACACATATATGAGGAATACTAGTAAACAGCAGCAGCAGAAACATCAGTATCAGCAGCGTCGTCAGCAGGAGAACATGCAACGTCAGAGTCGAGGAGAACCCCCCCTCCCTGAGGAAGGCCTGTCCAAACTCCTCAAGCCACTTCAGGCCCCTGCCATGATGGATTTGCTGCTCATTGCAGGCCAGATTAATACTTACTGCCAGAACATCAAGGAGTTCACCGCCCAAAACTTAGGCAAACTCTTCATGGCCCAGGCTCTTCAGGAATACAACAACTAAGAAAATGAAGTTTCCAGAAAGGGAGTATCATGGACACTTGAGATTACACCAGGGCAACTCTTTGGAAGAATTTATATTTGCATATTGAAAAGCACAGAGGATTCCTTGCTATCTTTGGCTATAATGTCTTTCTAGCCAATAATTTAAAAAAAAAAAAAGAATGTAGATTTAACGAACAAATATAGAGTATTTCATCCATCGAGTGAATACACTTCCTTCTCAGCAGCACATGGATCTTTCTCTAAAATAGACAATATGTTATGCCACAAAGCAATTCTTAGTAAACATAAAAAAATAAAAAGCCTTCTCTGTATTCTATCTGATCATAATGGAATGAAAGTAGAAATCAACAATAAAATAAGAAATAGAAGACACTCCTGCACCTGGAGACTAAATATGATGCTATTGAATGATGAATGGATAGCAGAAGAAAATAGGGAGGAAATAAAAAAATACTTAGAGGTAAGTGAGAACATGAATACAACATATCAAAATCTCTGGGACACAATGAAAGCAGTGCTAAGAGGAAAGTTCATTGCATTGAGCTCATTCATTAAAAGAATAAAAAGTCGTTCCCAAATACGTATTCTCCTATATTCTATACTTATGCTTTCTAATTTGTCTTTTTACAGATAATGGTTTAATTTACCAGTAATTAAATTTTAATATAAGCCTAACTTTGATATAGGGTGCAATATATACCATAACACCTGGGTGATGCAACATTTTTATATACCATTTATATTAGTAAAATTTCTTGAAATTTCAATCTGAATTTTTTTTCCCAATTTATATTATGGCCTCCTATTTTTTGATAATCAATGCTTTGTTATGTGTTTTCTTGATTTCTTAACTCTATATTACTCCAGAAAAAGTGTAGAAAATACCTTACCACATTGAAAAAGTTGCATTTGTATTTTATAGATCTACTTTGAAATTTATAACCTCTACTTCTTTAATTAAAATTGTGTAATATATAGATTCTACATGATTATATAACATTTACAACCATTCACTTTTATCTAAAGCATTTAATTGACCCATAATTATGTATAAGCAAAATGCGAAACACCATGATTTGAGGTTACACATATTGTGTAATGATTACCTCCATTGAATTAATATACCCATCCCTGCCCATAGTTACCATTTGTGTAGGTGTGTGATGACAACACTTAAAATGTATCCCCCTTTCAAATTTCAACTAAATGATACAGTATCGTTAACTGCAGTCATCATGTTATACACCAGATCCTCAGAATTTACCCATCTTCTACCTTAAAATTTGTACCCTTTGACTAACACCTCCCTATTTCCCCATCTCCCCATCCTATCCATAGTCCCTGAAAAGTATGATTCTACCCTCTACTTCTGGGAATCTGATATTTTTTGATTTCACATGTGAGATCACAGTGTTTGTCTTTTTGGGTCCAACTTGTTTCATTTAATGTCCTCCAGGATTATCCATGTTGTAGCCAAGCGTAAGATTAGTTTGTTTTATGGCTAGATGATATTCAGCTATATAAAATGCATTTCTTTAGCTTTTCATTCACTTAAGTTTATTTAGGTTGTTTCCATATATTGTTTACTGTGAATAATGTTGAACTGAACACAGATGTACAAATATCTCTTTGAGATACTGATTTCACTTTCTCTGGAAATATAACCATAAATGGAAATGCTGAGGAAAAAAAGACAAATAAATGACCTAACATTACATATCAAAGTCTTAGAAAAAGAAGAAAGAGTCAACACCAAAAACAGTAGAAGATAGGAAATAATTAAAATCAGAGCTGAAATCAATGAAATTGAAACAAAAGAAACAATTAAAAAAACTGACAAAAGTAAAAGTTGGTTCTTTGAAAAAATAAATTGATAAACCCTTAGCAACACTTACAAAGAAAGAAAGAGAAAACCTAAATTACTAAAATTCTTGATGAAAAAGGAAATATCATGATACACACTACTGAAGTACAGAAGATAATTAGAAACTATTTTGAAAATTTATACTCAAATGAAATAGAAAATATCGAAGACATGGACAAATTTCTAGAGACATGAAATTCCCAAATGGAATCAAGAGGACATACACAATTTAAATAGGTCAATTTCAAGTCATGAATTATAAGGCACCATCAAAAGCCTACCAACCAAGAAAAACCCAGGACCAAATGAATTCTCAGCCAAGTTCTAAGTGACCTTCAAAGAAGAATTACACTGATATTCCTCAAATTATTCCATTTAACAGAAAAGGAGGAAACCCACCCAAACTATGAGGCTAGTATCATTCTGATACCAAAAACAGACAAAGACACATCAAGGAAAGAAAACTTCAGGCCAATATACCTGATGAAAATAGGTGCAAAAATTCTCAATAAAGTTCTGATAAATCCCATACAAAAACATATTAAAAAGATAGTGCACCAGGATCAAGTGTGTTCTATCCCAGGGATACAAGGTTGTTTCAACATATGGAAATCAATAATCTTAATTCATCACATCAGTAGACTTAAAGACAAGAATCATGATTATCTCAATAGATGCAGAAAAAGTACTTGACAAAATACAGCACATCTTCATGTTCAAAACACTAGAAAAACTAGGGGTAGTAGAAATATACCAAAATTTTGTAAATGCTCGGTATGCTAAGCCCAGGGCCAACATCATTCTAAATGGAGAAAAATTGAAAGCATTCACTCTAAAAACCAGAACAAGAATAAAAACCACTTTTATTCAACATAGTTCTTGAAACTTTAGTCAGGCACTCAGACAGATGAAAGAAATTAAAGGGATACTAATACTATCACTATTTGAGAATGACATGATCCTATATTTAGAGGATCCCAAAAGGTCCACCAGAAAACTTCTAGAACTAATAAATGAATTCAGCAAAGTAGGAAGATATAAAATCATTACCCATATATCAAATGCATTTCTATTCATAACTGAAGAATCCACTGCAAGAGAAATTAGGAAAACTACCCCATTCACAATAGCATCAAAAAAATAAAATACTTGGAAATCAATGTAAAAAAAGAGGTGAAAGACCTGTACAATGAAAACTACAGAACACCAAAGAAAGAAATTAGGAGATGGAAAGATCTCCCATGTTCTTGGATAGGCAGAATTAATATGGTCAAAATGGCCTTACTACCAAAACTGTTTTACAGATTTAATTCAATTCCTATTAAAATCCCAATGACATTCTACATAGAACTAGAAAAAGCAATCATGAAATTCATTTGGAAAAATAAGAAACCCAGAATAGCCAAAACAATCCTTTGCAAAAAGAATGAAACAGGAGGCTTCACCATATCAGATCTTAAACTATACATAGACCAATGGTTCAGAATAGAAGACATAGAGACAAACCCACATAAATACAGTTATCTCATACTGGACAAAGGTACCAAAAACATATATTGGAGAAAAGATAGCCTATTCAATGAAGGGTGCTGGGAAAACTGGAAATCCATATGTAGCAAAATGAAATTAAACTTTTATCTCTCACCCTGCACTAAAATCATCTCAAAGTGGATCAAAGACTTAGACACTAGAACAAGAGTCCTGTACCTAACAGAAGAAAGAGTAGGGCCAAATCTCCACCATGTTGACTTAGGAACTGACTTCCTTAAGCAGATTCCTAAAACCCAAGAATTAAAATCAAGAATCAATAAATGGGATGAATTCAAACTAAAAAACTTCTCAGCAAAGAAAACAATCAATAACTTGAAGACAGAGCCTACAGAAAGGGAGAAAATCTTTACCACATGCACCTCAGATAGAGTACTAATCTCCAGATACATAAAGAACTCAAAAAAACACCAAAAAAACCCAAATGACCCAATCAATAAATGGGCTAAGGAAATGAACAGACACTTCACAGAAGGAACACAATTGACCAACAAACATGAAAAAATGTTCCTCATCTCTAGCAATTAGAGAAATGCAAATCGCAACTAGTCTAACATTTCATCTCGCCCCATTCAGATGACAATCATCAAGAATACAAGCAACAATAAGTGTTGGCAAGGATGAGGGGAAAAAGGTACACTCATACATTGCTGGTGGGACTGCAGATTGGTGCAACCACTCTGGAAAGTAGAGTGGAGATTCCTTAGAAAACTTGGAATGAAGTCACCATTTGACCCAGCTATCCCAATCCTTGGCTTATACGCAAAGGATTTAAAATTAGCATACTATAGTGACACAGCCACATCAAAGTTTATAGCAGCTCAATTCACAATAGCTAAACTATAAAACCAACCTAGATGCCCTTCAACAGATGAATGGATAAAGAAAAGGACATACCTATACACAATGGAATATTACTCAGCCTTAAAGAAGAATGAAATTATGGCATTTGCAGATAAATGGATGGAACTGGAGAATATCATGATAAGAAAAATAAGCCAATTCCAAAAAAGCAAAGGCCAAATTTCTCTGATAAGTGGATGCTAATCTATAATGGCAGGGAGTGGGAAAGTATGAAGGAACTTTGTATTCTGCAGAGGGAAGTGAGGGGAGTGGAGGGGGTGTGGGGATGGGAAGACAGTGGAATGAGATGGACATTATTACCCTGTATACATGTATGATTACAGGACTGATATGATTCTGCACCATGTTCAGCCAGAGGGAGGAGAATTTGTGCTCCATTTGTGTACAAGGTGTCAAAATGCTTTGTACTGCTATGCTTAACTAATTGGTCAAATGTTTAAAAAAGAAATTTTCCGATAAAGGGATAATTCAGTTAAATGACACAGTCTCATTCCCACTTCAGGATTTTTCAGAGCCCCTGTGAGAATTCAGAGATTTTTTTGAAATATGTTGCTTTGGAATGCATTGATATTCATTTCATTTTGAAGTTAAGCTGAGCATTATGGACGTCCTGAGATGACAATTTGAAAAGAGATAGAGAGATGGGGATGGTTCTCCACCCACAGTGTGGATCGGTGTTGCCAGAACTTACCCACCCCTTGTCCTTCAACACCTCACTTCCCCAAACTGCTGCCTCTTCCCCAGAATCTCTGTGTGGTTTTCTGTTGTATTAAGCGAAATCTGTATTTTGTGGGAACGTGACATTTTGTTAAGTAGACCTGGAAACATAATAGTTAAATATTGTCATTTGATAAAGACCCATATAACACACATGGCTCACAATAGAGTCTCTTTTCCAAGCATAGCTGAAAAGCATAAGTTCAAAGTGAAAAAAAGAAGACTGATGATAATATAAACATCAAAATAGATTATTATCTGAATTCAGTTGCTACTTCCTATATTTTGGAATAATTCATACCAATAGTGATGGGAGTAAACACAAGGAAGATAAGTGATGTATGAAACTATATCACAAAGTTGTATTTTTATTTAACTTTAGTGTATTTCTTTTCAGTTTGTAAAACATAATGACTCAATGGAGTCTGGAAAATAAAGAAAACTATAATAAATAAAATAAAAATCAATTTAATTTTTATGATCCAGAGAGATCTGTTGTTGGCAAGCTAGCATATTTCCTTTTAGTCACTCTGCACACTACACTATACCTACACACATGTACACAATGTACACACACTCAAACACAGAGTTTTGTATCCTGATTACTACATGCTTTTTGGGGGTTGGGTATCAGGGATTGAACCCAGAGATGCTTAACCACTGAACACATCCCCAGCTTTTTGTTATGTTTTATTTAGAGACAGGGTCTCTCTGAGCTGCTTAGGGCCTCACTAAGTTGCTGAGGCTGGCTTTGAACTTACGGTCCTCCTGCCTCACTCTCTTGAGTCTTTGAGACTAACTACATGCATTTTTATAACTTGATGGAATCATGGACATTTTCCTATGACCTTGAAGTTGAAGTCCAGCAGTCTGAATCAAAATGTTTGGTCATAAGTAATTAAAATGTTGAATATATTCATTCTCTTTTTAATAATATTTAGGCTATTCCAAAGTTTTGCAACTACAAATAACTCTGTAATAAACATCATTGCACATAATAAATTCCTAGGAAAGGTATTACTGGGTCAAAGTAATGATTTTTAAAGGTTTTGATTCCTAGTTTGATTTTTTTGAGGTTAATCAATTTATACCAGCACCAACTGTATATGAAAGTAAACATTGATTTTCATTCTCATCAGCATTGAGAATTATCATATGAAAAATGAACTTTTACCAGTTTAAACTGGCAACTTTTATAACATTAGTGAGATAGGACATTTGTTTTTAATGTGTCACCAACTTCTTAATTTCTTCTTTTATTGTTAGATTATTTATTGATACTGTTAGCTTAAGTGTCCCTTAAGTTTTCATTTTTTTTAAAACAGATTTTAAGATTTTGGGGAAGGGATGTAGAATGTTTGCCTAGCATGCATGAGGCCCTGGGTTCCATCCCCAGTACCAAAAAGGAAAACAAATACAAAAAGCAAAAACACATTTTAAGACCTCTTTACATAGAAGGAAAACTAACACTTTTCCATATTTTTAAAAAAATATTTGTTTCACTTTTTGTTATATCTTTAATTTACTGTATGTGTACAGTAACACAGTAACACACACATAAACACATAATGTACATGGATATTTTTATATAGACTAGGGAACTGATATTCTAATTTGCTATTTCTATCAGATCTTTTGTGCTTTAGGAAGTCCTAGCCTGGTATGAATTAAATATCTCTTTTTGTCTTCAGGTTGTTTTATTGTTTTATCTTTTATATTTAACTAGAATTTGTTTTTATTATTTTTTGAGGTTCTTCAGAATAGTTAAACGATTATCAAGGCACATTTATTGACTAATTGTATATTCTGCTACGTGTTTTTAAAATAACTTTCATCCTAAAATAAATTCCTATGTAGGCCAACATAGAATTCAGGGCTCTTTTGTTCTATTGTTCTGTCTAGATATTCTTGGATCACCATGTTCTGGTTCTCAGAGCAATTGGAGAGACAAAAATATATCTTAATCTTGAAAATCTTAATATTTCTTTTCTTACAGATGCAGTATTTAATAATAAAAATATATATGACATGAATGTGCTTAATATTAATACCAAAATTTGCCGCTAGTTACCCCTGACTCTCACCAGTTATTCACAACCCACCCCCACCCCTGGACCTTCCAGAGCCCCACCGGGAAGCAGGAATATTTAGACCTGCCTGCATGTGGTAGGTTGTGGCCTTGGGTGCATATTGGAATCATCTGGAGAGCTGGAAGAATATTGAAGATTGTATCAAGTAGCTCAAAAGAATATACTGTGGAAAGATAATAAACAACCCTTCCTTTTCTGTTGTTTTATTATCTGTCAAAGCCAGTTTCATAAAAAGAATCAGGTATGTTTTCCAAAAATTTTTATGCTCTGGAAGTTTCTGTAAATCTTGGGAACTAAAAAAAGTTGAAACAAAACATTTCATAATTGGCCCTGGAATTCTGTAGAGGTATTTATTTGAAGAGTGTGGAGTTAGTCCAATAGTTAATTTACTTGCTTATGCATTCTTTAGTTTATTTGCTTACTTGGTAAATTGAGTCCCAGACAAATGCTAGATTCTAAGGACAAAAATCATAAGCAAGCCAGAAATATCTTTTGCCCTCCTAGAGTATATAACCTAGGGGGCAGACTCATTATGATTGAACTATAATAAATAGGTATGAAATTGCAGGTCAGATACTGGGAAAATCCAGAGGTTTTTTAATTGGTGATAAAATCAGAGAATAATTAACTGAGAAAATAATCTATGAGCTGAGGTATAAGTTATTAGGAGTTAATTAGGAAAGAGGAGGAGTAGGACTATTTAGACCAAGAAGCAAGCATATGCAAAAGTCCTGTGGTGGAAGGCAGCTAGAAGATAGAACAATTGGAAGGAAGTCAATTTGTGGAGCAGATGGGAGATGGATTTTCTTTAGATTTTCTGCCTTTAACATAAGAGTAAAAAAAATATATTAAAAGATGTTAAGTCGTATATAACTAAAAAAAAAAAAAAAAGCAATAAAAGGATGTTAAGTGCTGTTATGGTTTGAATGTGAGGTGTCCCCCAAAAACTCACATGTGAGACAGTGCAGGAAGGTTCAGAGGAGAAATGATTGAGTTGTAAGAGTTTTTACTCAATCAGTGAATTAATCCCTGGTGGGATTAATTGAAGTGGTAGGGTGTAGCTGGAGGAGGTGGGAATTGGGGCATGGCTTTGGGGTACATATTTTGTATCTGGAGAGTGGAGTCTCTCTGCTTCTTGATCACCATGATGTGAGCTGCTTCTCTCTGCCACCCTCTCCTGCCATGATGTTCAGCCTCACCTTGAGCCCTGAGGAATGGAGCCAGCCTTCTATGGACTAAGACCTCTGAAACCATGAGTCCTCAAATAAACCTTTCCTTCTTTACAGTTGTGCTGGTCAGGTCATTTAGTCGCAGCAGTGAAAAAGCTGACTAAATCAAGGGCCAAACAGGGTACTATTATTTGTATTTTTCATGTTGCACTCTGAAGAGTGGATTGAGTAGGGGTGCTGGGGCTGGTTTACAGAGTAGATGGAAGTAAATGGAGCAGATATACTTGAAGGCTGTGGATATAATCAGGGGAGTGGGGGCTGGGGAGATAGCTCAGCTGGTAGAGTGCCTGCCTCGCAAGCACAAGGCCCTGAGTTCGATCCCCAGTACCGCAAAAAAAAAAAAAAAAAAAAAATCAGGGGAGTGATGTTTAGAAGTAAGACTTGTTCCAAAGTCTGCAAACTGTCCCCAAGCTTGGTTTCAAAAATAAGGCTTTCTAGGAACATAGACCTCTCATAAATTTATAATGTCTCTGGCTATTTTCATATTTTAATGACAAAACTGAGTTGGTGGAATCAAGACTGTGTGAACCGGAAGGACTGAAATATTTCCATCTTTCCCTTTACAGAAAAAAACTTGCCAACTTCCAGACCAGAAAAGCAATGATGGACATTGACAGTTAGGTGGTCTTCAGGACAGTTATTAGATGGGTCAAGTTTTCTACTTCTGGTGTCAGTTATGGTGCTTTAATTTTTCCTAGAATATTAGCTGTATCAATGCTATTTTGTGACTTAATATTAAATATTATTCTTTTATAAATTCTTTTCCTCAAAATCTGTGTTTATATGACCTTTCATATGCTATTTATTTATATTTTTCTCTGTTGCACTTAATCATCTAGGCTTTACTGGTGAAAACTGAAAGTATTATCTCTAACTTATTAAGAGGTTTCAAAGTATTAGCATAGAAAGTATATTATTTTTACAGTTTTTCTATTTTCTCATGTAGTGATTTCTTTCAATACCTTTTTTTAACTAACTTTTAATAGTGAATATGTTTTTCTCATTTCTGTAGTTTAAATGTTTAGTTTCCATTCTATATTGTTTACTAAAACATGTTTAGGGCCATATATTGCTTTAAGTAATATTATTGCTTCAAATGATATCAGATTATTTTTATTTCTTATTCTATGTTACTTTAATAATAATAATTTCTAAGTTATTTAGGTTTTATTCTATATCAATAGGTGTACTAAGTGCCTTATTTTGTTTACTTCTAATCATATGACTGTGTAAATATTATTATCTCCTATTATCTCCATTTTAAAGTATTCAGAAATTAGATAGGTTTTTTTTTTTTATTTAACCCACATTTATCATCACAGTCTATAACATTTTTTTTTCCTTCTTGTGAATCAAATTCATTTTGAATCAGCTAGGAGATACTAATGCTCATATTTTAGAAACAATGAAAATTTAGCAACAACATCACAGAAAGCAGCAAGATATCTACCAGTTATAATAAGTCCAGGGATCCAAAAGTCCATGTTACTGCCTAGAATGTTAACACTAACTGAATAAGGAGAACTGATCAAAGCATGTGTAGGGTTTTTGTGTTAGAGATGGAGATGAAGCTGGAGAAGCAGTGACGTATAGTTTTATGAGTGTCTGAAAGGATTTGATTTTAGTATAGCTCCTTCTGAATTGAGGTGAGGTCTACTTCTGTTATGGTTTCAATCTCAAAGGTCCAGGTGTTGAAAGATTAGTCCCCAGTAAATGATGTTAACGGGAGGTGGTAGAACCTGTAGGAGGTGGGGCCTAATGAAAGGAAGTTAGGTCATTGGGGGGTGTGACCTGGGACAGGATGTTGGGACTCTGGCCCTTAACTCTTTCCTTTTGTTTCCCAGCTACCATGAGTGAGTATCTTTCTTTGCTCAACCAACGCTTCCTACCATGATGCCTTGCCTCCTACAGGGGTAAAAACAACAACCAATGAATCATGGATTGAAACTTCTGAAACTATCAGAATAAATAATCTTTTCCACCTTTTAAGTTGATTTTTCTCTGGTATTTTCTCATAAGGATGGAAAACTAGCTAACTCAACTTCTTTTCTGGGTCTCTTTCCTAATGATCTGAACTAATCAGACATACATCCTAATAATCTCTAACAAGAATTACTACCAAAACTCAATATTTCTAGTATTTGATGTGGTACTTTCGTTGTCTAAAATAAAGAAGATTTATCCCATTTCCTGTCTTGCATTTCTATACATTTGGATCTCTGAGTGGATATAGAAAGAACTAATACTGTATATGGCATGGAGAAGTGACGGTGATAGTACTGGGAAGTGTTTGGGCTGCTTTCAAAATGCAACATCTGTAATAGGATGCTATAGCTTGCCAAGTTTTCTACTTTGTCCAAGCATGGATGGAAACAAGGGATAGGAAAGGATAGCGGGGTGAGGTTCTGTTACTCTTCTTTCTGACTGCTGAGTATTCTGTGGTAGGGAAAAAACCGTTAACCACAAGCTATGATCTTCATAGATGAAATGAAGATGTTTAATATCAGAGAGAAAGCAATTTCCTTAATCTTATAGTATTCTTTTTCTACCCTCTCTGTTATGGTTTAGATATGAAGTGTTTACCAAAAGTTCATGTGTGAGATGATGCAAGACAAGGTGAAATGATTGGGTTATGAGAGCCTTGGCCTACAAGTGCAACAATCCATGGATATGGATTAACTGTGTGTAGGTAGACAGGTCGTGTCTAGAAGAAGTAGGTCACCTTTTGTCTTGTGAACAGAGTTCTCTCTCTGCTTCCTGGATGCCATGTCCTGAACTGCTTCTCTCCTTCATACCCTCCAACCATAATGTTCTGTTTCACTTGGGGCCCAGAGCAATGGAATTGGCTGTCTAGGGACAGAGACTTCTAAATCATGAGCTGCAAATCAACTTTCCCTCCACAGAATTGTTCTTGTCAGGTCTTTTGGTCACGGTAATGGAAAAGTTGACTAAAAAACACTCTTCATATTTTTTTTCTTCCTTGCAGAATAAGGTAGGTACTATCTACTGGTTACCAAGTTACAATGAAAACCAGAGAATATTATTCTTTACTGGTGGGCAGGTACTTACACTCCGAAATGACCAGCCATTGTCCTATAAGAACATACTCGCCTCATTTTTATTTCTGTGTAAACCACACATTTTGTTCTTCACATGCCAGGAATGCATGGTCCAAATTCTATAGAATACAATATCTAAGCATTCAAATGTGGCAAAGTGAATTCAGTCTTAAGACCCTGTGGTTTACTTGCCTTTAAAAATTGGGACACTGAAATCACAATGGCAAGCTTCCACAGGGGAGTTGGAACTAAAATCTCACTCATCTTTACTCAGCAGTGACCATTTCATGGTTCCCTGTCTACATGCCAAGTATTAACTCTGCGATCGGTGAGTTTCCCAAGTTCATTCTTACCCAATTACAGTGGTTAATGGGATGTAAATGTGAGATCAGTTTTACCTCTCTTCTTTCTAAAATTAACAGGGTTGTTTTCAATCAGAGTCACAGATAGAATCACATTAAATTAACTAGTCCCTGAAATTTTCCCCACTATCCTTAAATACCAATATTTATGTGATTATACACTAACATTAGTGGGATTGTTTCTCAATGTTGGTGCAGTAGATATCTATATCCTAAATCACTGCATACTCCTTTTTGAGGAAACTCAGACCATTTTCTCAAAGTGTGACCACGGGGAGGGTATTACTATCTTCTTATATCTTTAAAACTGTCTGTTCTCTTTGCCCCAGAAAGGTAGATCTTAGCCTAGAAGGACTTTTCTCCATTTACCTTTTTTTTTTTTAACCTAATGCCCAAAATATTTTCTTTCTTCTCTTCTATGTAAGTAGAATCCATCTGCTCTGAAATATCCATGAAAATAATTCCTTTAGGCCTGGGAATAAATCTCAGGGGCAGAGCATTTTCTTAGTATGGGCAATGTCCTAGGTCCTAATCCCAGCACTGCAACAAAAACAAACACAGAACCATATTCATTCTTGGAAGAAAGCACTGAGAGAACACCTCTAGAAGTCTACTGCTAGAGGAACTGGCCACCCTATAGGCTGTGGCCCCTTGGACTTCTCCCTTGTACCCATCTGCAGAGGCCAGCCTCTCTGGTTAGTCAGAGTTACCTTATCAATCTCTGAGGAAAGGGTCAAATAAATTTCAGGAGGAGGAGGAGGTGTAAGGGGAGCAGAAAGGATGAGCCCTAGAAGTACCACAAAGAGGTACTTTAGAGGAATGGAAAGGTCAAGTTCATACTTGGAGGGACCTTAGGCCATCAAGGGAGTTTCATTCATTTCCTGTCCTGAAAATTTGGGTTTGGGGTATTCAGATTAGTAGTTCATGGTAGGGTCGGGGGAAGAGGAGGCAAGTGAAGGAAAAGATTTCATACAGGATAAAGAACTGGCTTCCCAACTGTGCTGAGGGCCTGCTCAGGGTTAAAGAAGCATTGCTGTTCATCTAGGAGACGTTGTCTTTGCCTGGCTCTCACGCTTGCCTGTCAGGCTTCCTTAACTGGTGTCTGTAACTACATTTCATTCACACTCTCACGACCTCTGCAAAAAAGCCTCTGGAGGGTTTTTTAGGTCTTACCCTTCTCAGTAGGGCTTTTTTTCTCCTTCTCTGACTGATACTACTCTTAAAATGACTCAGTTTATAGGCACCAAACAAGGGCAAGATGGCAGCTATAGGGAGTCAGAGGCCCATTCCCATGGCCTGGCCTCCTCCTCTTCCAGAGCTGACCTCTCTGACCCTGCAGGAAAAGTCGTGAATCTCCCTCACATTATATTCTTAATGAGGCTATTTACCCTGCATACTAAATGAGATCATGACTGTGTAATAAATTCTCCACTCTGAGCTAAGCATACAGAGTGAGCCACTTCAGCGGATTACAATTTAACCTTTCAACTGATGAGAACACTTTTGCCGCACACAGAGGCACATTGTAAGGCTGTCATGATTAAAAAAGTTCAGTGACCAAGAGCTTTTTTACATTCACTGTTTTTTATATTGTTTTTTAATTGAAATTTTAAGACAGGATCTTCTTACTGCTTATTTTGTTTTAATTCTGGAAAGTATCTGGGAAAACCATATGAACTGGTGAAGAGTATTTTTTAATGTTATATGTATATTCAAATGGGAATTTTGCATGCACAAAGAAAAAACCCAGTTTTCCCAGTCTTTTCTCACAGCTTGATCTGTTTTATGATTGGCAGTAAAGTCTCATTGCTTTCTGAGTCAGGTGGATCTTGGGTATTTGGAGAGTTTGGTTGTCAGGCCAGAGGGGTGTGGGTGGGCAAGCCTGGAGATTTGGAGATCTGGTGGAGGTGTATTTGTGGAAAATTGAGGATGGAGGTTAGAAAGGAACTTTTGATGTAAAATGTGCACTGGGTGAGGTAAAACCCTTCCTCCGTTTCCAACCCATTGTCTACAAACACCTTGGTGAGTGGATTATTTACTTTGAACTGGAAGAAAGCTAATCCTGGTTGACATTTGAAATGGGTTGACACAGAGGCTGCATGAGGGTACATTTGTCTGGTTTTTCATGTGTTGGGATGCTTTTATTTTTAAACTATCTTCTCTCCTAAAGCCTGAAATCTTATCAACACAGATGCTTCTTTTAAACAATTGTCTTTTTAAATGAAGTACAACCAGAAAGAGTCCTCTGAGCCTTCATGGGAATGAACTTGTGTTTCCCTTGGGAGCTGTTGAACAGACAGGGGAGGAAGGTGAAGCAGTCAGTCAATTTCACCCTGGGTGCTGCCAGCCAGGCCAGCACCGGCCTATGTGCCCAAGGGTTCTGCCAGTCCTGGCCAGGGCAGCCAATGAGAAAAAACCTCTGCTTTTATTTTCCATTATATCCGATCCTCCCCTGCAATTTACCTAAACACTGCAGCTCCTGAATCTTGGTTTTAGGCAAGCTGAAGAGAGAAGCTGGTGGAGACCCAGGAAGGGCTATTTGGATAAGAAAGAAGGAGGAGACTGTGATGGAGGATTTCAACTGCAGTGAGAAACAGATGGTATGAGAGAAAGGTCTGAATTGATCTCTAGTGGGGGAAATAGGTATGATGTGTGTGTGTGTGTGTGGTGTTCACACATGGTCGAGAGGGACCACCACTTTTTGTTCTTTCATTATTGATTTATGTGATAGTGAAGCCAGAATTGAGGACAGGCAGTTAGTGTAGAAATAGGGGATTGGGTCAAATCTAGGAAATGGAGGCCGTGAAAGTCATCTGCTTCTGGAAGTTGGAGACTGCCCCTGGGAGAATGGAAGGTCAAGGATCTCTGGAACCCATTGATTACCAAATTTACCTGCACTTGTCAGGGACTACAGGCAAGGGGCTGCTAATTAATGCCCCCTGGGCCCTTACCTGACTGAATCACTTTGGCCCTCCCCCTGCCCATCCGCTTCTCACTTTTTGCATCTCACCTGCAAAACCAGGCCTAGTCACAGAGACAAGAAGGAGAGATAAGGGGGGAGAGAACTGGAGAAAAAGACCTCAACCTATAAAAGATGTAGGGCGTGCTCACTTCTTGGGACTCTACAACATCACCCATGGCCCCCTTCTCCCTCCTGGGAGAAATCTGTAATAATATCACCTTTAAATAATACCTGCTTAATATGCTTGCCTTGGTGTGCTTCTCTAATGTTATACTTCAACACCTGAGGAAGCAGAACTCGTCATGGATAAATGGCGGTATCAATAGTAAGGAAATTCCTGTGTGTCCAGCACTTTCCTCAAACTCCACAAACCCTCTGTATCTGGAAAGAGCCTTCATATATATTTTTATGGTTTGGACGTGAAGTGTCCCCCAAAGCTCATGTGTGAGGCAATGCAAGAAGGCTCAGAGGTGAAATGATTGGGTTATGAGAGCCTTCACCCAATCAGTGAATTAATCCGGATGGAATTAACTGAGTGGTGACTGAAGGCGGGTAGGGTGTGGCTGGAGGTGGTGGGTCATTAGGGTCATTAGATTTTATATCCGGGAGTGGAGTCTCTCTCTCTGTTTCTGATCTTCATGAGAGCTGCTTCCCTCAGCCACACTCTTCCTTGATGATGCCTTACCTTGAGCCCTGAAGAATAGAGTCATCCATCTACGAACTGAGACCTCTGAAACTATGAGCCCCCAAATAAACATTTCCTCCTCTAAAATTGTTCTTGTCAGGTCTTTTAGTCACAGCAGTGAAAAAAGCTGACTAAAACAAATAAAATTAGAATGGAAGAAGAAATTGGTTCCAACAAAGGGCAGATGAGATTTAAACCTGCCCAGAGGACAAGGCCTGCAGGTGGCGCAGCTCACCTATGCTGCTGTGGCCTGAGAAACTACTTCACCAGTCTCCCCATCACGGAAGGCCCTAGCTTCCCCCTAAGATCTTGACGGGCCCATTCAGCCTTCTCTCTACTGCTCTACTTTGAAAGATGGAAGCAATTTCCATCCTGCAGGGGGAATGTTGCATGATTGAGGGACAACCCAAGGCGACCCAACACATCAGCTGCCTCATTCTGCGATATTTATTCACAAGGAAGATGCATTTTAAAAAGGGAAGCCTTAAAATGTAACTTTAAAATTTAACCCTTGAGGTCAAATGGCTCTTAGAAACCTTACTTACTAAGAATAGTTAAGGAGAGAAATGAAATAGCTATTGCAAAATGTCACTCTCGTTCTCCCTCATTTATATATACATAGAGATTTAGATGTATTTATATAACTATATTCAGATAGATATATAAAATCTGTCTATCTATCTATCTATCTATCTATCTATCTATCTATCTATTCATCTATCATCTATCTATCTTCCTGGCATGCCATTAAGGAAGGCTAGAAGCCTTTCTCTCTCCCAGCAAGTATAAAACTTAATGGAGAGGACTGTGGTATAGAAACCCAGCTGCTTTCTGAAACTTTGACTTGCCTGCCAGGTGCTTTTTCTACCTCTTTCCAGGAGGTTCTTGTCTTCCATTAGGTATTTTCTCTTTCCCTCCCTCCCTTGCTTCCTGAGGATTGGGTGTGTATAATTCACTTACGCCAGCACTTCTTAGTTTTTTAATTACTATTGTCATTATCTGTCAGTCTGGGCATTTTTTTTTTTTTAATAACGGTCTTGTTTTGTTTTTGTAGTGCTAGGGATTGAACTGAGGGTTTTGCTCATGATAGGCAAGTACTCTACCACTAAACTACACTCCCACTCCCAAGTCCTGGGCCTCTCTTTTTAAAAATCTCATAATTTTCTCCTTTGTCTGATTTCCCTAATCCTATTGCTTAACCTTCCTACCCTTTGATACCAATTAGCATATTTGATGCATCTTCTGGCAATTCACCTACTATGTGTTTACTTAGATAATTACAAATACTTGAAAATTACACAGTGCTCTGTGGGTGTTTAATTTTGCATAGATGGTGCTGTGTTTTGGGATCTCCTGTTCTTTTCCTCTTTTTCCTACCCAACATGTTTCTGCAATCTATCCATGTGTCTGTATGCAAACCTAACTCACTGTCTTTGACTTCTCATAGTGTATGATATGGGCTATAATATGCTTGTGTTACATTTTATGGTTTATTCTCCCACCCGTGGGTAGGTACTCTGTAATGTTTAGCTGTGCTGCAGTAAACATCCTCTCACCTGGTTCAGTTTTGCAGTACACCTGTTTTGAGTTTCCCTATGAAATGACAGATAGGTCTTGCTGGGAGGTAGGACATATGCATTCTTAACTTCAGCAAGGTCCACTGGGTTGCTTCGTGGAATGACTCTGCCAGTGTAGATGCACCCAAGCTATTTATTTCCTTGTAGCATGTGAAATTATCCAACGTTTAAAGATTTCCCCATATAATGTATGCAAAATGGAATGACTGAATTCTAATGGAAGATTTGGAACATTGGATTGTCAATTCCTTTCATAAGAATTCTTTTTCAGTTCATGTTTCTGCTTGTTAGATGTCCAGGGCAGTACGTAGCATTACTGGGCTCAGACTACACCACTCCTTGTAATCCACACCTTTAACCACAACATCACTTTAAAATTCCTTCCATGAAAAGTAATGTGTTTTCCTCACTCATTTGATGGGAAGCTGAGCAGAAGTGCCAGTTCTAGGGTGAGGCTTTATGAGAACCTAGAGTTTCTCATGGTACTTCTACCATCAGCAAGAGAACAATGTACCCCGGGTAGATGTTGGGCTTACTATTGCACTGAGTTACCTTAACACACACACCTCAATTTATTCTTTACTGTTCTGCAGTTCCAAAATGGATCATGCTGGGATAAAATCACTTTCTTTGCCCTTTCCTGATTCTACATTTCTTGGCTTGTGGCTCCCTTTTCTATCTTGAAAACCATTCACATCAGGCTGAATTCTCCTTATTCTATTGTTTCTCTTGGTTTTCCTTCTGTTGTCTCTCTATCTTGCCTTCCATCTTCTACTTTTAAGGACCCTGTGATTACAATGGCCTCTGCCAGTTAATTCAGGAGAGTTCAAGATAATATAGTCTCAAAGTTATTTAATTCACCATCATGTTTTAATCTGCAGCCTTAATCCTCCTGTGCTATGTAACCTAATTTTTACTGGTTCCAGGGAGTAGGACATGTACATCTCTGGGGGACAATTAATATCCACCACAGATAGTTCTTAAAAATAAGAGCAGACTCAAATCTAAACCCTGACCTGGAGCCAAGTCCAGCAGAGATCAACAGAGTGGCCCCAAGTGACCTGCAGGCACATTGGCAAAACATAATTTCTGCTATCTTATCACTGAAATGTTGGAATTGTTTGCTATTCCTGTGGCAATAGTTGACTGACTCATCTACAGAAAAACTCAGCTTAGAATTTTAACTTGGGGTGGGGGTGGGAGGGGGGCAAGAATGGAGGAAAGAGGGACTGTATAGAGGGGAAAGAGGGGTGGGAGGGGTGGGGGGAAGGAAAAAATAACAGAATGAATCAAAAACTATTACCCTAGGTAAATGTATGATTACACAAATGGTATGCCTCTACTTCATGTACAAACAAGATGTATCCCATTTGTTTACAATAAAAACAAAAAAATAAAAAGAATTTTAACTTGGTTTCATGAGAAGCCAAGAATTTTCTGACAATTTCTCATTGTCTTTTTGAGCTAAACATGCACATTATTTCATCCTTTTCCATAGGATCTTCATTATGTAATCATGCTGGATTGCTGACAATTCTGATCACTGCCATCTTTTTTCTAGAGCAAGAATTGTCTTCCTCAGTATCCCTGCCCTTACAAGGCTCTGGGTCAGAATTTGACAATGAGTAGGACTGCAACAAAATTTTGAAGGCAAAAGAGAAGGAATAGTCATTAATCTGTGAAGGCAGCTGCAAATAAGGAAGGGGTCCAAGGAGAGATTGTTTGCATCTTCCAACCAGTCATGAGAATTATTCTCTTCAGTATCTCAGACTGAGTTTTCCTGGGTAACTTCCCAACTTTGCCTTCTCTAAACTCTTCCGTTAATTTTAAAGCTACCTTCCTTGTATAAGTGTATGGAATACATGAAATGCATGGAATGACGAGTCTTCCTAATAAACTTGACAGAAACTATGTCCACAGACATGAACTGAGGACACACTATCTGCCAATCAGTATGTATGGTGCTTTCTGCTTGAGTTTAATCTCTACCCATTTGAAGTTGTCATTTCTACACAGACTCATACATTTGACCATATTATCTTCATTCCAAGAGATTATAACATTATTTCCATAAGTTAATCATATTAATACATCTGATATTATGTTGATGTCATTCATCTTTCAGTACATATGATTAGTTACTACTTCCATACCCTATATCTGAAGTGACTTATTAAGAAAGACCTTATGATCAATACCTGCCTAATACTATTCAATATAGTCTCCCAGGCTAATGCAAAGGCATTGCAATAACCCAGGTTTCAAATCCCCTAAAAGATAACCACTTTCTTAGTTTATGTTAAAAGTCATCTGTGTGTTACAATCAAATGATTCTTAAATTTTAAAAAAGGTTTACTACAATAAAAATAAAATTAAAAAGTTGCCATTCAGTTCATTGAAGTCAACTGGGCTACATTTAAAAGTAAAAAAAAAAAAAATCTTAATATTTATATTCAATTCTTATGCTTGATGATGTCAATTCAAGTTTTTGTTTTTTACATGTACTGGCATTTGTTGACATTTGGCATGTGTTAATATGTTAATATCTGATTTATCATCTCTCATAAAGCACATGTGTACGATGGGCATGCTCGGCCAGCTCAATGATATGCCTATTTCTACCATATATTCTATTATATTTTATAAATGAAATGGTAGGATTTGGATTATGATTATAAATGGTGATTCAAGTGATGATTCCACCTTGCAAAGCAATCAACTCCTTCTTTCCCCAAACTCTAGTGAGCATTTGGATGGTTCCTGCCTTTCCAGATGATTACTGCATTTGTCCTTGATCCATCTTTCCTTCCTTACATCCTCTGTAATTTTCCTAATTTCTTAAAATTTGTTTTGGTGCATTACTATTGTTTATTGTAGTTGGATTGATGGTTACATTTTCATTTCTTTTTTTTTTCCCCCTCTCTATTCAAATGAACTATTTACTAGCAATACCCCTTAGACTTTGGAAGAGCCTTGCCTGCCATTATCACCTATTCCACTAAAAAATTTTTTTTATTTTTAAAATTAATTATTACAGCAGACGTGTGTGGCAGGTGCTTTCCTACTAGGGCACACGCTTGTTTTCCAGCTCATGTTCCTGTATTGATGCTTTTGTATGTCTGCCTTTCCCCCCAATTGCTTAATATTCTAGGGTTCATATTTTTCCAGGATTCTGGAGTTTGATCTATTCCATTAACTTGCTTTCTATTGGCTGGGTGCTCTTGCTCCTTGACAACCTGTTTGATTTGCCCCCTGGCTTGCTTTGCCATTGAGCTTCAATCTTCACATTCTTCACTGTCTTGCTTTGAGCACAGAGCACTGTGCAGCCCCATTCTTATGCCCTTGGCTTTCTTGAATCTACTACTTTAATCTTCTTACTTTAAAGAGAGTGGATATAATAAAGTGATGTCCACACAAATAAATTTTAAGAGTGACACAACCTTCAAATTTTAGCCATCCAGGATGTTCAAGGACAACTTGAAGTTTTGAGTTTAATATGTAGAAAAGTTTGCACAATTAAAAAAAAATGTTTCCCTGCTTCTGAATAGTGTATGGTTTGGGTCCTAATTGGAAATGAATTCTATCTTTAATGGAAGAGGTGCATAAAATCAAATATCTGAATAAATTACGCCATGTATATACAGCAGCCTTTTTCAAAATGTGGTTCATGTGATATTCACTGATACTAAATGAATAAAACCAAGATTGTGTTTGCAAAATTTGAGAAATACTGAGGTTTATCAAAGTTAGACAGGTTTCTTTTATGTAGGTTTTCTCTGAACCTTTTATATGTTAATTGAATTCTGAATCTTTATGATAAGAGGTAAAGTTTGCAGAATATCCCTGAGTAGTTTGACTACAGATCCCTTTTATCTATGCAACACTTTTTTTTTTTTATATATCTCACTGTATACTAGGAGTCTATGGAACATGATTTCCATAGAAATGCTGCCAGATAGGCTTTCGGGAAACCTTTTAATGATAAAGGGCACAGATCAAAATAGCTCCTTCTCAATAAGAGAAATCTGCCTCATTGCAGCCTGAGTTAATATTAATCTGTGAACCTGAGACAGGAACTCAGCGGGAGAGTTAGATACAGTCAAGAACTATCAAAGGCCTGAGAACCAAACGGGCATTGTGACTGCTCTCTGGTGCACATACCTATTACAGGCAACCTTCCTTTTTCATTTTAAAAGCACAACGCATCCAGACTCCGGACCTCTCTTCTCTTACTGCTGTATTGTAACAAGAATCATGTGACAGAACTGGTTCCATCCAACTCTCTCTGACAGTTCACACAAGGATGTTGATTGCATGACACTTTTGAACTAGAATCGGTTACTCAAAGCTAAACTCAGGGTGTCTGTATCTCTACTCTACAGTTTTCTCTAAGTTTTAATCCCAAAAAACAGTACCAAATTTTTTAAATGGATATGGAGAAGGATAATATTTTTATACATTAGCCACTATGTTTCCAGTTCTTGTATTTTGTGACTTTCAAGACCTTATTTCATTTTGTAAATTCCATATCCTATAGCTACTGCCTTAGGGAAAAGAACTTGGAAGAGTTAAAAAAAAATCAAAAACTAGAATTTCTGCTTTATAAAACCAGTACCCAGATCAGAACTAAAAAAATAGATCTTGAAGAAGAGCTGAAGATACTGGCTGTCCTGACCATAGTTTCAGTGAAGAGTGTAGCAGAGGAAGGAAGAAGACAGAGAAACAAAGGTCTGTGGGTGCAGAACTGGAGAGCCAGATTGAGTGATCAGCTGATATGAGGGGCATCAGCAACTGGGAAAAATCTAATGCCCACTGAGCAAGCACAGTCTGTCAGCGGTGTCTGAAAACCTCACAGATGCCAAGAAATCACTGCACCCATCACATTTCCATTCAAGGGAGCCTGAAACATTGTACAAGGTGAGCATCCCTAATTCAAAATTCAAAAATCTGAAATGCTCCAAAATCTGAAACTTTTGAGTGTTGACATTATACACATTAAGTGCAAAAATCCACAGCTGACCTCATATGACAAGTCATAGTCAAAATGCAGAAGCACTCAAAATGGTATGCAAAATTACCTTCAGGTCTGTGTAAAAAGGGGCATGTGAAATGCAAATGACTTTCACATTTAGATTTGGTTCTCTCTCTAAGATATCTCATTATGTAATATCAGATATTTCAAAATCTTTTTTTTTTTTTTTTTTTTTTTTTTTTTTGTGGTGCTAGGGATTGAACCCAGGGCCTTGTGCTTACAAGGCAAGCACGCTGCCAACTGAGCTATCTCCCCAGTCTGATATTTCAAAATCTTAATATTTCTGGTCCAAGATTTTAGATAAAAGGTTTTCAAATTATATCAAGATGGCTAGTTTCCACTGGCATCAAAGAATGACCTCCCACTGTTCTTAGTTTGACTTCCAGTAACAGGGATTCTCATCTACAGCTTGGGATTTTCCCCTTGGTCTTATTTTATGTGAATAACCCTCCTTTCAACAGCCCAGTTCTCTAAGGATCCCTTCAAAGACAGAAGGTTTCTGTATACCCAGAGGAATGGTAATGAAGAAGAAGGGAGGCCTTCTGGTATCTGGGGTCCATACTTGCATAGACAGACTAACACCCCCTCAAAATCTCACAATAACATCCATGTCAAAGCCAAAACACATCCCACCCTTCCTTACTGGGATTTCTGCCTCTTGGCAAACAGAGGATGATATTTGCCCAGAGAAGTGTATTTCTAACATACATTAATACATTCCTTGACTGAAGGATTATACCTTTTACTGTTTAAAATTTATTTTCAATCCCATATGAATTAAAAAAAATATATCTCTGACTGTAGTTTAAAAATGTAAAATGCAGGATGGTTTTCCAGGATGGTGCTTTTCTGGAAGAATCAGTGTAATGGACCAGGATGGGAATATGCTGTTATCTCCAAAGACACTCTGAGAGCCATATCATGCCTGCGACAGTGACTCCTCCCTTAATGGCATGTACTATACATCGCCCCACCTTCCAAATACGCAAACAGCTGTATTTCTCTCAGTGAAGAACCACAGGGTCGACCTTCTAATATTATTGTGAAAATTTTTAGTTCAGAAGTGATGAATGTGCTATTAATCTCATCTGATTCAGGCTCCCTTTCTCGCCTCTTACTTTGCATCTGTATAAACCTTGAAATAATCTCTCTAAGCATGTGTGTTTGGAAGCATTTCCATTTTATTAGAGCAACTGGAGTCCCTAGGATATTTGAAATAGCTAGACTTTCATCTGGCTTCCTGATAACAGCCTATGTGCTGGGGCATTTTCATTTTTATTTATACTGTTCTCTTTTTCTACATGATCAACTTTCATTGTTACATTTTCTTTCATGTCACAGGTATCTTTCCCAGAATAGCAGATGAAAAGCTATGAAAATACTATTGAATATTGAACATATTTTTGGAAAGTATCTTTTTCTTTATACTCACGTATCCTGGCTTTTAGTTCTATTTACACATGAAGTTTGGTGGAAAAGATTTATGCACAATAATTATCTTTTTGTATGTATGAAGACCAGGCTGTTATTTGAAGCAGTAGCCAGCACCTGAATGGAGGATAAAGCTATAAAATGCATTTAAAAAGAACTCATAAGCCTCCTTTGTTCCATTTGCCACCTTCACAGCCACAATGATGATATTTCTTTGTTTCTTAGTTAACATGTTGATTGGAAACTAATTTGAAGAGGACTCCTGGAAAGACAGCTTTGTTTCCATCTCAACCACCTTTTATGACAGACCCTGGAAAAACTTCCCTTTTCATAAATGAACAAGGGTCTCCCTTTTTGGCCTCAACATCCAAGTATTAAAGCAGAATGGTAAAGTGGTAACTGCACCTATTTCTTACACAGACCAAGAACTGAATCTCTAAATCCTTATAGTTGTCAGACTATAATAAATTCAGGAACACTTTCAGAGCCTCAGCTTTTTAATCTATAAAATAAACTTAAGCTCTGCCATGTCTATTTCAGAAAGTTGTCACACATTTCAAATGGAGACTGAAGCAGAAAGGAACATTAAACAATGAAAGTGGCTCCTTATGTTCTAGATGAAGAAATCTTAACATGTAATCTCAGAGATCTTCCAAACAAGCATGAGGAACATATTATTATTCTCTATTTTCAAATAAATAAATTAGAGGAAAATTACATTTAACTCACTTGTATAAGACATTATAAGTGGCACATTTCTGCATGGTGGGACATAAAATTCAGAAGCCAAAAGAAAAATAAACAACTGCAATGCCTGTCAATATGGGATAAACTTAATTATATTTACAAGCTAAAAGCAGATTTTAAAAATCACCTAAGAAAAAAGTTAGCATGGGAGAGAAGTTAATTCAGAGAAAAATACAACCAGCTAAAGCACTGTTAAGTGTTAAAATAACCAACAAAAACATGAAAATAATAATGATAAAGTATTTTTTTACGAAAGTGTGTTTCAGATGGTCAGGGGGTTATAAAAAAAAGTTCTACATTCATTTGATGAGAATGTAAATTGAAGCAAATTTTGGAATGCCTTTGGTAATGTATATTAAAATTTATAGCATCTTACCCTCTGACCCAGAAATTCTACTTTTAGAACTTTACCTTAAAGGTATTTATACAAATATATTCTTTCTAAACCTATTTGTAGTAGAAAAATAACTAGAAACACTACAAATGTCTCCCAATTGGAAATTGGTTAAATGAATTATGATCTATGGATCTACATATATAGTATGATACTTTGCAGTTATTAAAAAGAAAGAGAAAAATGTGTATATTATATGGAAAGATGACAAAGATATATGTTGAAATTGAAAAAAGTTTTGAAATAATTTATCTAGCATTTTGGGTATTTTAAAAAATAAGGTATTTATCTATATACAGTTGGTCCTCCACATCTGCATGGTCTGAATCTTCAGATTCCAACAACCAGAAATAAAAAAATATGTATGCACAAATGAAGTGATGGGTAGGCACACCGTGCCTGGGGCTTCCTGTCATTTGGGATCTCCATTCTGTCACCAGCACTCATTTACATGAGCCTTATTCACATTGTGTCTGGTTTGTCTACTGGGTAGTTAGGCCTGTGATGCTTGTGTTGGTACTGAACACACACAGACATTTTCTCTTCTCATTATTCCCTAAAAAAACCAACTATTTACATAGCATTTATATTGTGCTAGGTGTTATAAGTAATCTAGAGATGATTTTAAATACATGGGAGAATTGTGTAGGTCATGTACAAATACTATGCCATTTTATTTGAGGGACTAGTGCAACTATGGATTTTGATGTCTTAGGGATTCTGGAACCATCCTCCATAGACACCCAGGGATACCTATACACATCCACAATTTCTAGAGGACTTTGACCAGTTTGATAAGAGTAATTATTTATTTGGGGGAAGAAGCAAAAAGAAGATTGTAGTGACTCGTTTCCTTTGTCTATATGTATTTAGTGTTTAAACTGTTTGCACTCCAAGATGATTTCCTTCGAAACTTTTTTTTCTTTCCATTACTCCATATTAGTGTTTGAGGATGCTTTGTAAAACACAAAGAGTAAAATTGCTATTATTTGTAATCATCCTTCTGTTAGTCTGATGGAGTTCTGCCCTAACAGAGTTCTCAATCACTTTGATTACCCATTGCTATTAGTGCCAGGTATTTCCCGGGATCTTCAGACCCACTCCCTGCTTTCATTCTCCCAGTCCCATTCTGACTTTCAGAAGGTTGACTTTGTAAACTGCACTTCCCAGGAGCTGCTGCACCCTGCCCTTGGCCTTTGGGTAGGTGTGGCCAATGGGGACTTGCACAGATGGTCTGAAGGAGGGTGGAGGAGAGAAGTCAGGGTAGTTGTCCCCTCTCTCTGCATTAGTGGATCTTCAGTGGACAGTAGCTCTTTCTCTTTAGGGAGTCTCTCCCTCCATGCCCCAGGCCCTACTCTTCTGCCCCAGTAACTGTTCCAGGGCTTATACTTGCTCTCTTAAATTCACCAGCTGAAGTTGGTAGCCGTTTCCAGTCCCTGCTAATGTTTTTGCTGTTTCCTCTTCTCTGTCTGCACAGTTGTCCCTTGGTTCCCAGGGAGGATTGGTTCTAGGACCCTTCACCAGTACCACACTTCTCTGATGATTTAAACTGTTATATAAAGTTGCTTTATATTTGCATATAATCTATGCACATCCTCCGGTAGTTCTTGAACCATCTCTATATTACTTATAATACCTAATACAAAGTAAGTGCTATAAAATAATTATACTCTGAATAACTGTCAGAAAAAAAATATGTACAATACAGAAACAATAATTTTCTTGAATATTTTTGTTAAAGTATTGTTTGATGCCCCAGATACAGAACCCACATATATAGTGTACTTGAAAGTCTCTTAAAACTATTTTGCCAGGTCCTTTGTATTAAAAAATTACACTCTAGGACTACACAGCCTGGGTTGTGCATTCTGATTAGATCTTGACTGATACACAACTTTCATTCGATTTATTTGCCATAAATTTTACTGCTCGATATACTGGAAAATAAATGCTTTTAAGAGGAAAGTGTGCCCTCCTGGCATTATAGAGAAGTAAACAATAATTAATAATTTTTCTGCCATTAAAAATAATTCTGACACTCTTTACATGAAGCATTATTATCCCAAATCACAGTAATGTGATAGAGACTCAGAATAATTACTTGGTCTATAAATGGCAAAGCTGGGATTCAGATTCAGGTCTTACTGACTTCAAAGTCCATTTCCAGGATGAGAGGAAGTTGATTTCTTTGTGACTTCTTTTCTTTTCCGGCTTAGTGTCCCCTTTTACCTCACTGTCTTAGGCACATATAAGGCACTGGTTTCCTCTCAGCATAGTATTTTAGATTTTAATAGTTACTTTCTGCTGTGCTACTCATTCTTCAGACCTTGTTTTCTGCTAATCTGATAAACAAACTTGAGCTGAACTCATATTTGATAATTGCTGCTCTGTCAGAAGAAGAAAAAACAAAAAGGATTTGGAATTTTAACTCAAGCCTGTAGTAGTCTCACTGAAAGAAAGAAAGAAAGAAAGAAAGAAAGAAAGAAAGAAAGAAAGAAAGAAAGAAAGAAAGAAAGAAAGAAAGGAAGAAAGAAAGAAAGAGCGAAAGAAAGAAAGAAAACATTTATTCGTCTATTCAACTGTTCTTTCCCGAAAATGTTGGTTGCTTGATACACAGCACCAAACAAGACAGATTGCAGCTTGGTAGGGAAGAGAGTCATCAAACAATTTTATTGAGTTCTGTGTAGGAGAAATGTTCTGTGGAAGCATGTGAGAGGAAATTGTACTGTGGAGTCCAGACATACTTCCCTAAGGAAATGAAATTTGTGTTGACCATAAAGAAGGCATTAGAAAAGTAAAGGCTGAGTAAGTGGGAGAGAGGAAAAAATTATACGAAGCATTACATAGGTCTTAGTGCAAGAAAGAGAATGGCCCATCAGAGGAACTTTTTTAAGGTCGGTAGTACTGGAGTGTAGAGAGAAGAGCCAGCTAAAGCAGAAGAGGTGGGAGGGTGTCTGATCATACAGACCCTTGAGGGACATATTAAGGATTATGGACTGTGTCTTTTCTATCCCAAGAGGAATGGGAAACTATTGAAAGGTATTTAACAAGGAGGAGATATGACAAGATATTGCTTTCTAAAATGACTTCTCTGTCTACATTAGGGAAAATGAACTGGAAGACAGTAATAATGGATGCAGGTTGAGTATTTAGGAGGCCTTTTGAGAATTCTTAGTGATAGATGATGGTGGCTGGCACTATGGGATGGAAGGAGACAGAGGGAAGAGATGGATTTGAGAGGTGTTTAAGAAGCAGAACTAGGAGGATTGGGCGATTCAAGGATCAGAGGAATAGAGAATAATTCCTAGTCTTGAGTCATGGGATGGAGCCAGGAAAAATGTGTAGAGAAGTTAGCACAGAAGTCATGCATTCAATTGTCTTGGGCATGTTAGGTTTTGGGGTCTTTGAGATGTCAAAGTGAAGATGATGTGTGACATTACTGCATATCCTTTTCAAGCACAGAAAAAAGTCAGGACTGGATTAAATTTAAAAAAAAAAAAAAAAAAAAAAAAAAAAACCTTGGCATTGTTGATCCTTGAAGCCAAGAGAGAGTAGATGAAATTGTTTACAGAGAAAGAACAGAGTAAGAAGAAGATCCAACAGCAAATCCTGAAGAACCAGAAATATTCTGACCTCCAGGAGAGAAACAACTGATAAATTCTTCAAGATATATTATTCTTTTAGTGTCATGGGAACTCAAAGATACTGTCCAATTCTAACTTTGGAAGGGACCAATTCAAGAAGAGGGGTTGTTTTGAATAAGAACAACAACAAAGACCATTTTAAGCACATAGCATGTTCACATCCTGAAACACCAAACTCACATTGCTCTAGTTCTCAGGCTAGAAAGACACTGCAGACCTGTCTCCACAAAAACAAAGGCAGTCTTCATGGTTGCTGGTGGCAGCTTGGAAAGACTCTTGGTCTTTGGCTAGTATCAGTCTTAACTAACTAACTTTCCATTTTGGAATAACCTTCTCCACTCCATCCTGCTTGCTATCACCTGTGGTGTGCGAGTAATTTTTTCCTCCTTTTAGTAATGAGTCTTTTTGAATGCTAACTTTCTCATTCCATAGAAATTAAAAATCTGAATGAAGCAAACAATCTATTGAGGGTCGTTCTTGTTACCAACGTATTGAAGCTAAATTCCCTTTTGCTCTGTGTTTTGTTGTTGGTGTCTTGGTTCTGCTTCAGGGTTGTGTGTATACCACAATGGCTGTGTACCAGTGGTGAGAGAGAACAAAGTCCCCAAGACATAGAGGCCCATCCAAGTCCCCCTCACTGGGATCCATCATCATGGACCAATCTGCTGCAATTTTTGTAACAATTTCATTGGATTAAAATTTTAAATCAAGGTTAAATTACCTATTTTTGAAATTGTTTAATCAACATTCACTAAACCCATAAAAGGCAAAAAAAAAAAAAATGTACAAGGGAGTAGGAGAAGAAAACAATTACTAAAAAGTTCAATCAAGTCTCTGAGAGACCAGGCAGAAGTTAAAAGAGAACTTCATGCTGTTATTTAAAGGTAAATCTCTGGGATGTAAGAATAGTTATGTTGGAAATAAAGCTGTGTATATGTCATGTAATTTAAAGTTATTTTAAGATACCTTTTTTAAAAAATAACTTCTTTAAGGTATAATTCCTTCATGCTAACATCTGCCCTTTTTTTAAAATTCATTTTTATAACAAATGGGATACATCTTGTTTCTCTGTTTGTACAAGTATGCAATTCAGTAGTTCTCAGTATATTTACCAAATTGTATAATCTGCACACTAGTTTTAAAATGCTTTTAATTACTCCAGAAAGAATTTCCCCTACTCATTAGCATTCATCGTCCCTTCTCCATCCCTCAGACCTAGGCAATCACTAAAAAGACACCCTCCTGAGCTCTCCAAGTCACTATGCACAATCCCAGTATGCTCCTCCTAATATGTCTGACTTGACAAGTCAAAAGAGAAGTGAGAGTCTAAGAAACAGCTTCTCCTTATTTCTTATACCTCCCTTACTCGTGGTAAACCTGAATCCATCCACATCTATCTCCTAAGATTTTTTTTTTTTCCTTCTGGTTGCAGCTAAGAGGAAAAGACCTACTACCCATCTACTCCTGTACCACCCCTAAAATATTGCTTTTGTTCTCATAATCATGAAAATCTGCTCTTACCACTTGTGAATCAGCTTCCCCTGACCTAGGTGAGTGGTTTTCCTTAGCATTCCTACCTTTTCACCTATCAAAAGCATTTTGCATAGAACAGTACCACCTTTGATTGGAGACCTGCTTCTCTCTTCACACTTTCTAGAAGTCTCTCCTAGGCCTTAGATGGATCCCTGATCAGTCTTGTGTTCTTTTTCTACCCATGAAGGAGGAGTGCCCAAGCTCCCTCTCTGCATTCCCTCCCCTCTCCCTACTTAATCTCAACCACTTGATGTATTTTAAGGTTTACCTACTCAGGGAGGAGTTCACAATCTGTATTTTTAGGCTGGAACCTTCTCCTTTTCTAGGGTTCATACCTGTAATGGTTTCATGGACACGCCCACCTTCCAGCACCTCAAAACAGACTGTGTCCGACCACACCTACCACATCTGCTTCTTCAAACAGTTTCTGGCTTGCAACTACCCTTCTTCAATTAGCGGACTAAACCTTGATCTGCCATCTAGTTTAAAATCTAGAATTTTTCATTAATCTCTCACTCTTTTGACATTTCATATTCAGTAGCCAATTCCAAAAGGTTGCTCCTTTTTGATATTTTTCTACCTATCACTTCTCTTTCCCCTTTACTCTGTGGAGAGAAACACTTATTTTTTTCCAACTCTCTTCCTGGCCTATACTCCTGACTTTCTCTGATAGTAGAGCCACATTCGTTTTTCTAATATAAGATTTAAATGAATTCTATTTTCTAGAAAGCAAAGGCCACAATTGTTCACCTCATATTATGTCTATAAATAACCTCAGTCTACCTGCTCAGCTTTCATTTGTCTCTTATGTCACTCTAGCCAAACAAGATCACTCTTTTGGTTTTTTCTCTCAAATGTTTTCCTTAGGGTTTCTGTTAGTTTGGACTATTCTCAGAATATTAAACTCTTAACTTTTCATATCACCCATTGACTCGAGCTTTCTATAATCTTGTCCATAAAGTTTTCCATTTTTTTATCCTGAGAATTTTTTTTTAACTCTTCTGAACTCTACAACATTTATAATCCACTCACTCATTTCCTTTTCTTTGTTCCCTTAGTGGATTGGAGGAGTTCTGCAAGCAAAGGTTAGACCATGTACATATATATACAGAGATTTTATCTTATTATGGTTCCTAGTAGTTGCAGCTATGATTATCAAAACACACCAAATAGTGGTAATTTAAGTAATATCAGATTTCCTTTTGTTTAAACAGATTTAGGGCTAGTATTAGATCTGTGCTCTACATCTTCAAAGATCCAAGTTCCTTCTTTACTGTTGCTGTGCCATACATGACCTTGACCTTGGGAACTTTTGCTGTTAACCTAAAACCACTCTAAAAAAGAAAGTCTGTTAAAATAATCAAGGCATCTCTACGAATCTCTACCCCTTTCCTCCAGAACAGATTGAAATAAATATTGTAACGTAAACAAACCAAAGACTGTGGAGGGCGAAAGATGGCTGAGGAAGGTCGAAGTCATTTCCTAAGGGAATTATATTTAGATTTTAGTTTTTTAACCTAGTAAAATTCATGCTTAATAATCCTATTTTCCTTGATATAATATTCTGTGTTCTGAGTTAGTGATTATAGTCTTATTAACTTTAGAAAAAGAAATCTTCCCAAATCAGTTTCTAATCAAGTATAGCTTTACTGGATTCATATCTAAATTATTTCCTTTAAAAAAGAGATTTTTTTCTATATTATATCTCTAAATCTTGACAATTATCATTGCATTTGCATGAACTTGTAAAATAGCTATTTCAGCTACTATCCATATAACTTAAATTCTTCTACAGTAAGCACTTAATAATTCCACTAGAAAAGTTGTATTTTCCAAATATATCCTTAATCGTGTACCTTCCTTTATTTATGTTGCCTGTTTCTGTTTTTAAGTGAGTACGAAGAAGGTAATTTACTGTTTAATATTGGCCAATTTCTTTAGTCTCTATGCAAAAATTGAAAATTTAAGGTATTTTCCTTTCCTTTCATTCCACACCAACTCTTCTGATCTTAAATGGGTGCATGTCTGAGGGGACTAATTTGTTTGTTCACTTATTAGTATTTTTTTAAAAAAGCATTAATTACTTAGTGTCATATTCAGGTCATTACCTTCCTACAAGGTAAGGTTGCACATTTAACTAGGAGAAAGGGGGGCTGGTACCAATTTCTCTATTTACCTTCCTATCAATCAGTCATCTATCTACATGTGTTAAGCTTCTCCAGAGGAACGGAACCAATAAATAATATATACAATTTCATGAGAGGATTTATTAGGTTGGCTTACATGACTAGAGGCTGGATAGTCCTACAAATGTGGTCTGTATGCCAGAGAGCCAGGGATACCAACAGCCTGCTCTGTCCAAAAAGCTGGAAGCCTCAGAAGAAGAAGGATCAGAGATGTAGCCCCTGTCCAAGGCTGAAGGGCTGGAAGATCCCTGGAAAGTCACTGGTGTAAATAAATGTTCATTCGAAGGCTGAAGAATCTGGCAACAGAAAAAAAAGATGCACTTGCTGAAGGAGAGTTGTTGAGCACGTACATGCACTTCCCTCTCTTTCATTTTTTGTTCCTTCTGGGACCCCAGACTGTTTGATGGTGCCATACACAATCAGGGAAGGTCCATCAATTGGTTGACTCATATGCCAATCATCTCTGGAAATAGCCTCACAGATACACCCAGAATGTACCCAGCAACTCACCCCCCCGTTTCTCTGGATATGTGTGTGTGTGTGTGTGTGTGTGTGTGTGTGTGTGTATAAATATAGATATAGATATATAGATAAAGATATATAGATATTTATATGCAACTGAGAACTTAGTAACTACTGGAAACGAATTTACAGAACCTGTGGTGATAAGGCAACACACAAATATGCAACTAGGCATTCTAGTAGGACATAAAGAGCCTTTTTTTCTCTAAACTTATTTAGAAACCAGGCTTTGTGAGACAAGAGGGTGTGTTGTCATAGCTGCATCTTCACAATGATGGGCATAGAGTCGAGGTATGTATAACAGTGTGCTGATTCTCTGGGCTGGCACCTGGAAAGAAGATGTGGCTTTGCAGCAGCAACAGCTACACCATGACCACATCAATCACCATCCTCTATGGTGGTCTTCATATAGGCAAAGTCTGTGTCAATCCCATTACCAGCATGATATTTTTTCCCCATTTAAAAATGGGAAATTTATTGAAGTTTCAGAACCATGGGGCTCAGAAAGAGCCAGTTGAGGGCATCTTTTATGACCATCTTGGGATGCAAGCTATAGGTGACTATACTACTCATGAGAATTGACGGTGTGCGACTCTGGCCAGGTGAGCCACTTGTGTGAATCATCTTCATGTGGTTTGTATTTCTGGGCAGGCTGGCTAAGGAAAAGCTCTAGCCCCACGATGAGGCATCAGGAGCAGGTGAACTCCTTCTGGATGTTGTCTAAGAAAAGTAAGTATTCTCTAACAACCTGTCTGCAAAAATCACACATGGTGATCAGGCAGGAAGCTCTTTGTGGTGTTATTGGGTTTGATGTGGAGGATGATGATCTTATTCACCATGGTCTTCATATATACCTATTGATTGACCACTTATTTAAGAGAAAGAGGGGTATGTAGAGGATGACTTTTTAAATCTTCTAACATCTTTAGAGGATGGTTCTGTTGTTATCTCCACTTATCAGAAAAGGAAATTGAGATTCAGAGAGCCTACGTTTAACCTGTACTGGACATGGGATTAAAATATATTGGGCATGTTTCTGAGCCTGGGTTCTATATATAGTTCATAGTGTCTAGTCTTCCCTGTGAGGGGGAAACATTCCAGAGGTGAGGACTTTTGTTTTTCCAGGTGAGGGTCTGTGTCCTCAGATTGATGCTTCAGGCCATCATTTTCTTAGTAAGGCAAAGGAAAGGATTTGAGGCTGAGCAAGTAGCTGAATAACCCTGGGCCATCAAGGCAAAGGGAGCAATGGTAGCAGTCGTTGCAGACACAGCCACCAGGACCATGATGGGGCAGAGTGTGATGCCTCCTCCAGTCCAGCTCAGGTTTGATGGGCAGCACAAAGCTGATCACATAGGCAGTGGACAGGTCTGCTGATAAGTGCCCAGTGATGTCATGCTGAAAATACTCCCAGGATTTCAGTCATCTTGTTCTATGCACCAAGCAAGTGGCACAGGGAAGGTGTGTGTGGGGTGAGGTGAACAATGACTTTCAGAGAAGTAGGGCTGTCAGGCTTATGGATTCACACATCACAGGGCACAAGGGTGGCTGTGCCCTAGAGGCTAGAGTAATTAAAGAAAGAGAAGGAAGCCAATGGAGCTGGTAACATCATACCAAATTCATTAAACCTGGAATTTTCTTGGAATCTAGCAGAACCAATTCCTGATAACGACCAATGGGATTTCCCCCCCTCTTGCTGGTATTTCTTATAGAAGTAACCAGAAAAGTGGCAAGCTTCTCATTGTTTCTCTAGGTGGTACTTACTGTAAAGCAGCCACTCAGTCTCTTCCTGAACAAGCCTTTTCCATCAGGGGCCCCGGGGGTTCATTTCTCCATCTAAGAATCTGATTGTCCCCAAGAGAAGGCTAAGAGCACACACTTTGTGGGAAGCCAGAATTGCTTCCAATTGACATCAGGGACTGACCACAGGATGAAATTAAATGTTTTCAATGACCCCCAGGTTTTGAGTGGGATGGGGATGTTGATTTTACAGTGACAGGAAAGAGTTTGGAGCCCTTCCACACTTCCCTTTTGGCGTCCTAAAGTTAAAGAAACACTTCCTAACTTATTTGTTTTGTACCCTCTGCAATACTGTATGATTTACTTCTCTGAATAGAAGTGCTCCTCAGCAGTCTTTACATTCCCGATCATGAGTCCTTTTTCTTTCTAAATGTACTATTGATCAATTGATGTACTTGTTCTTTTTGTACTCCTTGAGAACAGTTATGAATCCATTGTTACACGCCTAAATGGGTCAAATCAATTTTCCAATTCCCTGAGAATAAATATCAAATTCCTGTCTTCCAGGAGCCATAAGCAAATAAACCTCTCTCCACTAATGAAATAGAGTCTCTTTTAAGGGGCATTGCTGGTAAGAGGGAAAAGTTCTCAGTTGTTTTTCAAACGAAATAAAATGTTCTGAATATCTCTTTGAACCTACTAAAATACAGCTTTCACGGGTGCCTGTCAAATTTCACTGATATAAAATGTCTTTTCTTGGAAACTGACTAATAATAAGCCATGAACATCTCTATTTTTATGTCATCAATTGAGCGAATAAATATTTTTAGAGCATTTGCAAAACTTACACTTCTCCTTTTTTAATAGTCTTAAAATCTAGTTGAGTAGACTCAAGGAATTTATAGAACAGGATTACTAAAGGTCATGATATTGGAGGCTAATAGAGAGAATAAATCTGTTGAGCCAAAGCTATACTAGGCAGTTTCCCCTCACTGTAGCAAATACCTGAGATAATGAATTTATGAAGAGAAAAGGTTTATGCGGGCTTACAGTTTTGGAGGTTTCAGTCCATCATTGGTTAACCCTGTTGCTTTGGGACTATGGTGATTCACCATGGTAGGAATATGTGGTGGAATAAAACTGCTACCTAATGGCTGGGAAGTAAAAGAGAGAGAGGAAGGAAGGGGTCAAGTTCTCAGAATCTCCTTTAAGGTCATGCTCCCTTTGACCTAAAGAGCTTCTCCTCCTAAAGGCGCCACCACTTCCCAGCAGCATTATGGCCTGGGGCCTAAGCCTCTAACATATGACATTTGGAGACACTTAAGAATCAAACTGTAACAAATGGAAAACATGAAAAACAGGACATAGGACAAGTAACAACCTCAGAAAATCCAGGAGGACAGTTCAATCCATTGAGTTCAATTTCATATTTGGTTTAGATAAAATAAATAAGAGCAAGGTGAGGGCAGACTGTAAGAAATGACTAAGATGGGAAACCCCATGGGAGTTAAATGCCATCACCAGAGATGTTATAAGTTTCTATAATTAACTGGTAATAATAATAATAATAATAATAATAATAATAATAATGTGTGCTAAATTCTATGTGGCAGGCGTTTTTTTGTTTGTTTGTTTTGGTACTAGAGATTGAACCCAGGGACTATTGAAGGCATTTCTAATTTAACTGTGACAATCAATCCAAAAATTCATTAACTCATTCATAGTGGTATCTGTTTCTTGAGTTAGCTATTATTGATGAGATGGAATAAATTGTTGGAGTTTACAGATCAAGTAAGCCTTAGAGCTGGGCTAGTGTTCTTAACCACTGCAAGATACTACCAGGTAACAAGGGGTACAGGGAGCAGGCAATTATAAAAACACAGAAGGGAGAGATGGAGTGGTCACCAAGGGCACAACAAAGACTTCCTGGAGACTGTTTCATCTCCCTAGAGATGCAGTTAACATTTTCATAGGTGGACAGTAGTGGTTAGTGGAGACCAAGCCAAACAGAGACCAGAGCACAGAGTCCAAGGGAGCAAGTACCAAGACTTGTTTGCAAGGCATGTTTGAGGCAGAATATTTGAAAAGTAGAACTGAGATACAGTCTGAGTTTGCAAAAATAATTTGGAGCCAGAAGATGCAGCACATTGAACGGTGCAGACAAAGAGATAATGTAATGAAATCTATATGTGTTAAATAGAGAGGCAGGAAGAGCTCTCCAAGGGAGAGACTGCGAAGAAATGAGAACAGAAGGCCAAGAACACAGCCTAGGGCTCCTGCACCAGTTATATCTTGGGAAGAAGGAGGAGGAGGCTGTTCCCCCAACCTGAGTGAGCAAAAATGAAGTCGTGAGAAGGTTGGTGGCAGTTTTTGGAAAGGAATGTGCTTTCTGAATAGATCAAAAGGTGTGTGGATTCAAAGTCAGTGATATGAGAAAACTCAGCGTGGTAGGGTGTCAGTGTAGCGTAGAAGTCATAAGCAGAGATTTTGGAACCAGACTGCCAAGATGCAAAACTGAGATCTGATAAGTGACATAACATTAGACTAGCTATCTGCCCTCTTCTCACCCAACATCATCATCTGCATGATGGATGCCATGATCTTACTGGCATCTCTGTGCTACTGGAAACCTTAAATGACTTGATACTTTACAGTGTGTGGAACAGTGAACAGCATGCCATGAACTGTTCATACATTATTTGTTAAATAATTCAAAAAAAAAATCAGGTCACCATTAGGGGGTGTAACTTCTATACTCTTCATTAAGAAGTCAGGTCAATGAGAGGTAACCTTCAAATATTAACCTGGATAGGGACTCTGATTGGAAACCTTGAGTTTTACTTAATAAATGCCATTCATAACTGAGCACGGTGGTACACGCCTGTAGTCCCAGCCACTTGGGAGGTTGAAGCAGAAGGATTGCAAGTTCAAAGCCAGCCTTAGCAACTTATCAAGGCTCTAAGCAACTTAGAGAGACACTGTTTCAAAATAAAAATAATAATAATAAAAGTGGCTGGGGATGTGGCTCAGTAATTAAATGCCTCTGAGTTCAATTCCTGGAACCAAAACAAAACAAAACAAAACAAAACAAAAAAACAGTCCACTTCTACTGAGCATATACCATATAAGCTTTTCACTTTTGATGTATTGGTACTTCTCTCTCTTTAATACACACACACACACACACACACACACAGAGTTATCCCTCACTATTCATAATGGATTTGTTCCACTACCTTCTGTAGACAACAAAATTTGCATATACTCAAGTCCCATATAGAAAATGGTCCAGTATTTATAATAATTTACACACATACTCTTGTACACTTTAAAGGAACACTAGATTACTTACATTATCTAAGACAATGTAAATCTTATATAAAGCATTGTATTATTTAGAGACTAAAGAAGAAAATCTGCATATTTTCAGTATAAATGTATCTTTTTAAAAAATATTTTCAATACATGGTTGGTTGAAACTGGGGATGTGGAAGATGCCAATAAAGAGAGCCAAATTTATACATAACGTTTCAATACCCAGCACAGTAACCTGATCATACTTAATGTTTAATAACATCTGCTAATGGTTGTAATTCTAACAGTGAAAGTAACTACCTGCTTTCATGACCTGTCTCTGGCAAAGTCGTGCAATATAGATGTTTTGTTTGTTTTAAGTTTGCATTTCCTCTCCTTGCCTTCAATATTATCCTTCCCTCTCCCGGAATCACTTTTGGTGTACCACCATTAGCCAGTGATTAACAGCCAACTCTTCCCCAATGTGGTAGTTGATACAAATAGACTAAGGTTTGAGTAGACTAAGTGGGTAGAATCTCTTAAGATTAAGTAGTGTAACAGAAATGGTAGGAAGAGGGAAAAACATTGTGATTGGGTATGTAGAGGTGCCAAGAAATCAAGATATTTTATTGACACTATTCCATTATTCTATGAAGGTTATGGTCTACATAGCCTGGGTCTGATAGCTGAGATTTTTTTCTTCCCATACTGGGTAAGGAAAAGGAGCTACAACTTGTATATCTAATTGACGTGGCGAGCCTGGTAGTATATGCCTTATTGTTTGCCTTGTGGGCTCTATTGTATTTCAGGGTGTGACCTAAGACATGGAAAATGTCACAACAAACTCATTAATAAAAATGAAGTTTGTGACTGTTTTCATTAAGGTCAGAGGTACTACCTCTGTCCCCCATGTCACCTAATGACATAGAATACACCAGTCATAGTTCCTAATGACTAGAATACGCCAGGATGCCACAACTTTTTGGCATTCATATCTGCTTATGAATAATAAAAATGCAATTCAAACATATGCCTTCTCATTCTGTGATCCTCTCATTCTCTGCTCTTGCTCTTAATGCACAATGTGAATGTCAAATCTGTTTGCTTTAATTATGTTAAGAGGTTATGTTGGAAGGTTATCCATTTAGTCTTTAACAGCATGAAATAGCACTTATATTATCATTGTCACTTTCTGCACATAAACAAGAACTTGATTAACAGTAGCTAACCACGAGAAAATAAATGTTCTCGGAAATGCAGACATTTTTAGTGTTTAAGCACTAGGTGTCACTAGTATACTCTCAACTACAATTATCTACACCTTCAGGAGAATGCGAAGTGAGGCAAACAGATGAAGAAATGCAGCCATTCTGAGCAAAAATGGACAACTGTTCTTTCAGCAAATAACATTCTTTTGAAACAAAACAGACATCTCTAAGGCAAATTTTAAGGAACAGTAGTGAGTATGGTCGTTAAGTGCCTTTGAGCTGTGTGGGATACCACCATTCTGCAATTAGAAGCATATGAAAATTAAGTGGCAGTCAAATACTTGTAAGCTGAATAATGTTTTCCCATTGGTTTTCTTTCCAGTTTTGGACATGTCCTACTCCTTCATTTAATAGTCACAGTTCTGTGTAAGATAAACGTTATTTCTGAGTGGGTGGAAATGGTCTATATTTTTAAGTAAGAGGTAGTTAGTTCCATGGCAGAATGCAGATGAAAAAAGTCATTGTGGTATTTGGGATTTGACATTTTACTGTATAAAAATTATACCACAATAAAACACTAGTAAAAATCACCATTATTCATCTTAATGTTGTTTCCAATAGCCTTTTGCTTTTGTAAGCAGATATTCTGTGATTAAGTAATTATTCTACAGAGCATTTTCAAGTACATAGACAAATGAATGCGGAATCCTTCCACTCTTTGTATGTTCTAAAATTTGCCACGTGGCTAATTCCCACATCTTGGGACTGCTTACCATTCAATAAAGATTGGATTTTTGATATTTAAGACACCAGAGTGGTGATTTTCACATTGATATGGAACCATTTTGTGAATTGCAATAACTGCCCCTTTGAGTCTGAAAAGATTTCATGAAGGTGATCAGGCATACTATTGACGAAGGAACAGTCATTTTAAATTGTGTCTATTATTTTTTCTTAGAGCGGAAATATCCACACACTTCATAAGCACTGTTTCAATTTGATTACGTATGTGAGTTCTCTTAAAGTCAGGCATAAATGCAATTTACTAAGTGACTTTCACTTTCATGTAGTCTTCCAGCCCAAT
This sequence comes from Sciurus carolinensis, assembly GCF_902686445.1. Lineage (NCBI taxonomy): Eukaryota > Metazoa > Chordata > Mammalia > Rodentia > Sciuridae > Sciurus > Sciurus carolinensis. The sequence goes on from NC_062227.1 coordinate 37,298,448, forward strand.
TATTAAACATAATCCTTAGCTTCTGTTTTTCTATAAACTGGGTGATGACTAGTCATTTCATTAACTATCTAAAACCTGGAAGTGAAAAATTTGTTTAGAACTATTTCTTTCTTTTTTTTTTTTTTTAAAGAATATTCTTTTGAGTTTTTATTCTTTTTTTTTTTATTTTTTTACGTTTACATAGGGTAATGATGTTTCTTTTTTTTTCCCTTCCCCCCCACACCTCCCACCCTTTTCCCTTTATACAGTCCTTCTTTCCTTCATTCTTACCGCTCTCCTTAGCCTAACTCTAAACCTAACCCTAAACCTAATGCTAACCCCTCCCACCCCCATTATATGTCCTCATCCGCTTATCAGCGAGATCATTCGTCCTTTAGTTTTTTGAGATTGGCTTATCTCACTTAGCATGATATTCTCCAATTTCGACCATTTGCCTACAAATGCCATAATTTTATCATTCTTCATTGCGGAGTAATATTCCATTGTATAAATATGCCACAGTTTCTTTATCCATTCATCAACTGAAGGGCATCTAGGTTGGTTCCACAATCTGGCTATGGTGAATTGAGCAGCAATGAACATTGATGTGGCTGTATCTCTGTAGTATGCTGATTTTAAGTCCTTTGGGTATAGGCCAAGGAGTGGGATAGCTGGGTCAAATGGTGTTTCCATTCCAAGCTTTCTGAGGAATCTCCACACTGCTTTCCAGAGTGGTTGCACTAATTTGCAACCCCACCAGCAATGTATGAGTGTTCCTTTTTCACCACATCCTCGCCAACACCTATTGTTGCTTGTATTCTTGATAATCGCCATTCTAATTGGGGTGAGATGAAATCTTAGGGTAGTTTTGATTTGCATTTCTCTTATTACTAGGGATGTTGAACATTTTTTCATATATCTGTTGATTATTTTTGATGTGTGTTTTAAAATCAAAAAAGGAAAAAAAATAGAAAACAAAAAGCCCAACGTATCCAAGCTTTCTGTACTTCATTTTGCTTTTTCTAATGAAGAGTTTGTCTCTTTCTCATCACCCCAAATAATGTAGATGGTTACTGAGTTTTCATTTTTATTACCTGGGAAAAAGAAAATCCTTTGGCTGAACCTACACTGATCTTTGAGATCAACCAGAATATCTCTGGACCTTACCTATTTAACTTTGATACCAGACCACTGATGTTCTCAGGCTTCAGTTTATTTAATAACATGCTTTCTCATTTCCTGTACATTCCCTCTCACTTTAAAATTTCCCAATTAATTCTGTGCTTCCTTGAATCATTTAGAGCCTTTCTACTGTCTTGTCTCAGCTCTCCAGGATGTTCACATGGTTTCTGTAATCCATCTTCTTACAAACCAGCAGTTGTCTCCCATTCAAAACCTTATTCCCAATTATTTTGGGTGGATCATACAGGATTGTGTATTCTTCTCCTCCACCCTATTGTTAGAAGCCAGAAACAATTCAGGTTTAAAAAGTTATTAAGTTCCTACTATGTGCCAGGTACCAAGCTATGGAATTGAGGTACCCATGGAGATTTAGACAGGTCTCTAATCTTAGACACTTTAATATACCACAGGTCATATATTCATAAATCGATAATTTAAATATCATTATGGATACCTCCCATACACTAATCTTGTCAATTCCAATAGGAAAAATAGAAGATAATATATTTGCTGCAGCGATCTAAAAATAAGCCAATATAATCTCACAGGCCAGAATTCCACATCCAAGAATTAGATCAGCGCCAGAGATTAGGCTAGTTTAAGGGAAAAGTCCCAAATGTATTCCAATTTTAAATATGTTCCACCGATTTTCACACTTGTCTCTTCTGCTCTTGTGTACTTCAGCACTCACGTTACTCCCAATCTCTAAATAAAGTTGAAATGGGAAAAAAAAAGAAAAGTAAAACTAAAAATAAGCAAGTTTATTCATTTGTGAGGCCAGGAAATGAGAAAGAATATTATTAAATAAACTGGATGGTGAATTCCCATCTGAGAATCCCTGCTAGGTTAGACAAAGGTATCATGCAAGATTGTTTACAGTAAGCCCAAACACAAGTGTGTGTGTTTGTGTGGTTGAGGTTCACCATGAAGACAAAAGTCAGATAGCTCCCACTGAGAATGTTGCAAGCCACATCTGTAGACAGGGCTGTGACAGACAGCTTCCCCTTCTGTTTCCTAAGTGCCGGATCGCTTTTGACTACTTTTTAACCCTGTTTTGTTCAATAATACACTATAGGGGAGAAAATTGCTAGAGTTTTTCTTTTCTTCCTCTGCCGTTTTTACCCTCATAGAATTGCATTTCCTTCAGGATCCTATTGGTAGTCCATAGAGAAGATCCATAATAAATATTTTAATATAAAAAAAAGAAAAGAAAAGAAAAAAGAAAAAAATAATATTTCATTGAGTACATAAAAAAAAGATAAAAGTGTAGAAGAGCAGCTTACGCGAATGATGATGAACAAGATGGACTGTGGAGTTGGGGCCATTGATGTCTGGTGCTGCTATAGATGGAGGCCCTGCTAGTGTGTTTGGGAAGGCTGCTGCTATCGCTCAGGGCACTCTGTCAGCTCAGGGCACTGTGCGAATCCCCAATGCTGTCCCTGGGCTGCGTGCAGCACATTATTGTGTCTCAAGGGCAGACCCAGGAGGGAGAAAGGCACATCCAGAGTCAGCAATATGAAAGATAAGTTTGCACTTGGTGCCACAGACCAAGAAATGATAGCTTAATATCAATCATCACAGACAATTGCAAAAGAACTAGATGTTTATACGTAGAAGATATATTGCCCATTATGAGGAAAATCTATCACAAACTGCACCCCAAAACTTACCTACAGAAAACTGAATAAGCATCATATCTTCAAGAGCAAATAAGTTCAAGCTGGTATGTTTGTCAAGATGAAATTGAATTGACCTTCAAGTGCCTTGCACTTCTAGGGTAGCAACTACAGAATAGCATCAGTTCGGGCTTCATTATCATAAGTAGGAGAAAACCTTCAGCCTTTGTCTTGAAGAGTTAGTAGTTTCATCACTGACATAGGTATGAACCTCCTGCCTGAAACACATATGTATCCTCTAGTCATAGTACCTGAGATCTTAGACAGAATCTCAGATCATCTATCTCTAGATCCCAAAGCTTGCTCATAGCAGAATCACCAGAGAGCACAGAGCTTTCCAAAGACAAATCCCTTCTTGAGTAAGTAGTTATATTACTTTCCTGGCATTGCCATAGCAAAATTCTACAAATTTTGTGGTTTAAATGACAAACAAAAATATTGTCTCATAGTTTTAGAGGTCGTGAATCAGAAATCAAGGTGTTGGCAGGGCCAAGTATCCTGTGAAACCTACAGGGAACACTTCCTTATCTCCTCCTAGCTTCTGGTACTTTCTGCAATCTGACATTCCTTGGCTTGACACTGCCTTACTCTGGTCTCTGCCTTTGTCTTCACATGGCTTTTCTGTCTGTTCATGTGTCTCTCTGTCCCTTGCCCTCTCCTTGTAAGGACTCCAGGTATCAAGGCCAACTCTGTTCTAGTATGACCTCAGCTTAGATAATTATTATAACTGCAAAGACCCTGTTTCCAAATAAGTTCATATTAGCAGGTACTGGGGATAGAACCTAAACACTCTTTTGAGTGGAGAGTAACAATTCACTTGGTATCATTGATACGGGGGTCAGAATCACTTAGGTGATTTGGAGATAGCCATATTGAGAAACACACATAAATCATTCCAATTTCTCTGAAGGCTGGATATGTCCAGAGAGTTTGGGATGATGGAATCAGAATATGAAAGAGCCATTCACATATCTATGTGATCCTCTAGAGTCCCATTTTAATCATTATGATAACCATGCTGCCTCCTTGATCTTGGATGAGGATCACTTGATATGCTTCAACTTCATCAAAATCTCCATAGAAAGTGTATTCTATTTTGAAACCCATTACATGACATTTAACCTAAGAATTTTACATTTTAAAAATTTTAGCAGCAGTACTATTCAGGTATTCAGGGAAGGCTAAATAGGTCGAATGCATTTGCAATTGCAAAGAAGCACACAAATGCATAGACATACACATTTAATCTAAGAAAGTGAAATACATCACTCAATGTATTCTCTCAGAAGTGTAGATATTATGTGGGGCAACACAAATGTCACTTATTTGAAAAAGAAACAGCTCTTAGAGATGTGTAGTTAGATGTATGCAAAAACCAAATGGTAAAATAAATGTAGAATAGCCCAGTCCACTTCCTGAGACACGTGCCTCTCAAAGTTCTTTTCAGCTACGTTCAGGGAGTCATGAAGGCTTGTCAGATATTAATAAAATGAATTCAGAAACAAGGTTTATAGTTCAGAGGGCAAGAACGTAAAAATGCTGCCTGTGCAAACAGAATTATGTGCAATCACTGTCATGGAAAAGGGCAAAATTTGGGGAAAATTGTCACAAATGGGTCACAAGAATTATTGGAATATGAAATAAATAGGGACATGCTGGCATCAGTCCCACAACATGCAGAGATTCCATTAGCTTCTATAAAAGAAAAAAAAAAAAAAAAAGCAAATTTGAGATCTGTGTGGGATGATCTGATCAGAGATCTTAATTCAGAACACAGTGGTACTTCCTGTCCTACCCCTATTAATTAAGAAGGAGACTTCCGTTTCTTTCCTAAGTATAGGCTGAGTATCCCTAATCTGAAAATCTGAAATGTTTTAAAATCCAGAACTTTCTGAGCACTGACATGAACCAGGAGAGGAAAAGTCCTCATCTGATCTATGCAGTGGGTCATAGTTAAAGCACTGGTGAACTAACAATATGATATACAATCACTTTCATAAGTGCTCTGTGCATAAGGTGTATATAAAATATAAATGGTTTTTGTGTTGAGATTTGCATGCCATTTTCAAGATATAGTCAAGTTTATACAAATGTATCAAAATCCAAAAAAATCCAAAATCTGAAATACAAGATTTTCAATGGAAGGGTCATAAATTGGGACAATGCACTCTATGAGAACACATATTTACAATTAGCCTGTAAAATTATCAGGAACAAAGAGCACTTATTTGTATATACTGATGTATGGTTCCAAATACAATTTAATGAAAAGAAATGACCCAGGAGTAACTAGGGGATTTATATCCAGGAGAATTTGAAATTTGTAACAATTGCATAGAAACGTCCATCTTTTCTGATCCTGACATTATCTCAAACCCTATCTCAAATTCATTCTTAGAAGTTATAAAGGTAAGTCACCATCTGACCAATCTGTTTACAGAATGGGATGACATGGGAAATACACAAAGATGTTAATCCAGTCACTTTATGTATGTCAATGAATGGCCATCCAACAATAAGAGATAATTCTCAAGCAAAGGATAAAATCTAGACATTTGGAGAAAGATACTTCCAGCTTGAGGCATAATTGGGAGTATTATGAAAAAAATCTGCAAGTTAAATAATGAACAAAAAAACCAAATTTTGTGCACAATGTTCCAGAAATAAAGAAGAGCAGAGGTCAAGTCTTCTCAGAAGCCTGGTGAGTTCAACGTGTGAGTGAGGTTTGCAGACCACAGGGACCAACCTCTAAAGCCTCTGTCATGTTTGTAAAGATGAAATTGTCCAAACTGGCTGAGTCAGGATATTGGTTCTCTGTACATATTATTGAATTCTACCCCATGATTCTTATGGACCCTTAAGTTTAAAAGACAGTGCTTGGGTTTTACAAAACATAAAGAGAGGTTCGGAGGTGACATCTATAAAGAATATAAAGAAACTGAATAGGATGGAATGGAATGAGAAATTATAGTATGTAATTGAAAAGGGTTATATGAATTTCTTTAGAGAAATGAAAAAGATAAAGAGCAAAGAGCAAGTTCATGGTCTGACACCTGATTCCAGTAAAGGAAAATGAACTCGGTGATTTAAAGGCCCGTGCTCACAGTTCAAGCAGAAAGGTGACTCGATACAACTTGTAAAGAATGGCAGTTCCTTGGGATGTGTCCTTCTGACAGAATTCCCTGCTCCTGAACATGCTTGAGCAAACTCTAAGAGGCAACTTTGAGTGGCAAACAGGAAAAACATGATGCAATGGTTGTGGGAGAGAGGAAGGAAAAATGGCATTTATAAAAAGGCAGAGAGAAGACATTAGAAATTAGATATCAGTGGTATCTAATGATACTGTATGGTCGAGCCTTGGGAGGCAATTCAGTCAGTGTGTGAACATCACGGAGTATACTTAATACACACCTAAATGATATGGGTCAATTCATGTGGCCTCTTCATGAAATCAAAAGTTGTGGTAAATATGAGATGTTATGAGGCTGTTGCTATTGTAACATGGCATTCTATTGTACAGTAAATATTTTTCTAAATAGAAGGAGTACACTCTAAAATAATACACCAAGTGTAGTATGGTAAATGCATAAATTATGGTCATTTTTAAATTTTCAAGTACTATGTACCATACATAATATATATGTGCTATCATGAGAGTATATAGAGTTGGCATCAGGTGGGTTGTTTATATCAGCAACACCACAAATATGTGGGTAGTACATTGTGCTACAAAGTTACAATAGCTATGACATTACTAAGCAACAGGAATTTTTCAGTATTAATAAACTATAACTTTATGTACAAAATTTGAAACATGAAAAATTTTGTGGAACCACAGTTGTATTATGTGTTGACTGAACTTTGTAATGTGAACCATGACTATATTTACAGATAAATCGTTGCAATGTTTATAAGAGATAGTATTTAACTTAATTTCAGACATGACCATTGAGCTTAGATTATGTACAAAGCTCGGAGTTGCAGACTTCTCCATAAACTCCAACTCTAGAATGAGCAGATATTTAAGCACAAAATACCTGCTGCTATATTTTGGATCTTGAATGCCCACAGGGCTCCAGCCAATGGTGCTATTTGGATATGGCGGAACCTTTAGGAGGTGGGGCCTACTGGAAGAAAGTCAGGTCATTTGGAGCATACCCTTAAAGGAAATATTAGAAACCTAACTCCTCTGACTCCTCCTCTTCCTTTCTCTACTTCCCCATGAGGTGAACGTCTTTGCTCCATCACATGTTCCACACCATGATATTCTTCTCGTCATCATAGATCTGAAAACTTACAGAGTCAACTGACCATGGTTTGACGCCTTTCAAACCATGAGCCATATTGAACCTTTTTTCCTTTAAGTTGATTCATTTCAGGTATTTTGTCACAGTTATGAAAATCTGACTAACACACCTGTATCATAAGACTTCCATTATGGAAAAATGTTATTTGAATACAGGCACTATCCTCACTATGGAGATTGCAAGAATGAATGAATAATCTTCATTGTAGGATGAGTGTGAGGCTAATGGCAAAGTTATTCACAGGGAGACCCAGTACAAGAACAAATTATGAACCAAACATGGAGGAGATAACTTGCTGGGGTGATAGAAGGAATCAAATGAAGAAATGTGGGTGAGATGTGGCATAGAGATGAACTCTAGGCAGTAGGGAAGAGCATCCTGGCAAGACACACTGGGAAAATATAGATTCAATGCAATTTCATTTTATGTAAGTCCAGATATATAAATTTAAAGTAACAAAACTTAAGAAGTATTAATAACTATTACTTTATGTACAAAATTTGAAAAGGGAAAGATTACCTAAATGTAAAGGATTATTAACTTTAACCTTGTTGAGTTTAACAGTTTCTGCAACTGCATGTGACCACTTTAGCTGATTCAGAGAAATTCCTCCCTTCCTGTGTCTGAAAGTTTACCTCAAACTTCTGTGAATGCTTTCCATGACTTTCATTCTGTAATTTAATCTGCATAATTGTCTTAGTCTAATTTTGCTGCTATAATTGAATACCACAGACCAGTTGATTTATAAAGAATAAAGGTTTATTCAGTTCATGTTTCTGGGCATCTAAGGATGAGGAAAGTCCTCAAATGAAAAAGTCCTTCTTTTTGTTGGAATCTCTTTGTAGATTCTCAAGGTGGTGTAGGGCATCACAGGCCAAGACAGAATATACTAGTTAGGTTTCTCCTCTTTATTTTTTTAAAGTCAGAGTCCCATTTGTTAAGGTTCTACTCTTATTACCTCATTTAACCTTAATTACCTCCCCCAATACCATACTAGGATTAAATTTCCATCCTCTTAATAACTCACAATGGGGATTAAATTTCAATATGAATTTTGGTGGGGCATACGAATCATAACCATGACTCTACAAATTATTTCCTTGTACATTATAATGATATAATTGAAATCCTCATTAAATAGTGCTACTGGGACTAAGGCTAATGTCTGAGGTAATGCCCCCACATCTGAAGCTTTGAAACAGGATTTGAATGCAATAAAATGTCAGAAAGAAGTTCACCAATCCACTATCATGTTTTCTTCTGTGGATCTACGAGAATGTAGGATGTGAACTAATAATAGCAGCTGGGCAGAGGCACGTGGAGTGAAATGCGTTCTACCAAGGTGAGTCCCCTGTTCCAGAATGCCTTGACCTCTACACAGAATTTAGATTTATTCACATGGAAGAAATGCTATTAAATAATGCACCTTTTGAATGATGTAGGCCTTTAGGGATCCGTCACTTGTATAAGAGTAACTCCCGGATGTTGATGGGGCAGGAAGCACATAATAGGAAGCTGCAGAAAATTGACTGGAGAAGAAAGAAAAAAAAAATCATAGGCCCTTAGACGTCACATGAAGCCTATGGAATTCAGCCCTTGAGTGAGGGAGGGATGATGGCATTTTTTAAAATAGCATGACATATTCAAATTTCTGCTTTACAGAGATCATTATGGCAACAGTGGAGGGGAGGAAAAACTTAAGGCTGTAAGTCCTGCAGGGGACCTGGTTTGTGCTTAGTCAGAGAAGATGGGGACCAGTCAGCAGGGTCAGTTTGGGGGAAGAGAACATCATTTTGAAAATATTAAACCAGTGAGTCAACAAATAGTATGTGAACATCTACTATGAGCCAACAACCATTCTTGCATGAAGAGGTAAAATCCAAAGCACTTGGAGCTTGACTAGATGTATTTGTAGAACAGAGTTCATAGCAATCTTCTAGGGGAAAGAGGAGAAAAGGTGGAAGCTCCTTTTGCCTCAGTGGTTTTTGGAAGCCAATTTGAGAAGATGGATTTTGAATTTGGTCATGGATGAAGAGTAAATTTTGAGAGGCAGACATAGAAGAACAAGGATGAAGCTGACCCAGCAGACCAAACTAACTAAACCAAGGCCTGGGTGCCCCAGGTCAGAGACCGTGAAGCCAGCTTATCTAATTCAGCACTGGTGTTCATGTGTTGTAATGGAAGATTCAGCTCATGTCAAGGAGTACACTGGGAAGACCTTTGAAAGACAAGATAAGTCCTTTGAGTTTTATCCCAAATGCAATGAATAGTCACTGGAACATTTCACAGGAAAATGTAAAGATGAGGTGAAGACCATATACTCTAGGGGGAGTCCAGTCTTGGTATAGATGGGCACTTGATTTAAAAATAAATTTCATCTTCTATGAGTTATTCAGTGATACCTCTTTTTCATATTTAGGGTATTTCTGATAGAACGGATCAAGATTTTTTACAATTCACACAGGATATTATTATCCAGAATAACAATTTTATACTGTTCTAAATGCCCATTTTTCTCTTACGTTAAAGATTTTGAATGGATTTGTTAGTTTGAATGACAAGACAGTTTGATAGAAATATACTTTTACTTCTTCTGAATTATCATATTATGTTATTTTGTCTCTAGTTGCAAATGTGTATTCCACATCCTATGCTCTGGTTACATCCCAAAGAAATCATTTGCATTAAATCAAACATTTCATTATTCTCCCTCTTTTAAAAACCTAAAGCAGGTATTTAATCAAAAAGAAGACATTGCCAATTTCAGATCTTTCTTGTCTTTTAATTTGCAATTTACACATTTCTACTAATAGCTTATTCATTTCTATGCTAATATAACTAATGATTTAAAAACATTTGAGAATCAATTTTAAGACTAAGATTGAAAAGACTTGTTTATTTCTATTCAATTTCTACCTAGTGCAGTTTGAACGTTCTGAATGCTGTGGTGGGCTGTTCCTTTAAGTAAAAGCATAAATTGTCTTTTACAGAACTACCGCCTCTAGGAAACCTTCAAGGATTGATTTTTGCACTGTTTTTTTTTTTTTCCTTTTTGCCTTATTCAGTGTCACTTCAGAATCTAGTCATTTTGTGTTTTTCTAAGTTGCACCTATTATTTAGACGCAAAAGCAGCAGTAGCACCGGTTCATCGATAGCCTTTAAGACTAACCCTCCCTCTGACACAGAACTGCAAATACTCACAGGATTCGATCACTAATGACTGCAAAAGACAATAGCTTAGATAAACATATGGCAATTTACTAGACTGGATAAAAATATCCTGTCCATTATATTGATTCTGTTATAAAATATAAAGAGAAGACATTCCATATACTTGTCATGCTCTCCACAAAGTTCAAAGTCAAACCAAGCCCAAAGGTCAGAATAGGTTTTAGAAGTAATGTGGAGGAAGGGAAATACCCTGATTACTAGGGGACAAACCTTTGTTACCTGAAAGGAGAGAAAGAGTTCAGGGACTGGTGAGAGGAGCTACCCAACAGTGGGAGGATTCATTGTTCCAGGAGGTGGTAGCAAAACATTTCAGCTGCTTTAAAAATAGGGCAGTTTCACCTGTTGTTCAAAGAAAGACAAAGTCAGAAAAGTGAAGTAAGCAGGAAGACATGGGGGGGGGGGGGGGAGGGCAGGCTGCCAGCTCACTCCTGCCACCTACTCGTTTCTTAGTGTCTCAGACATGTGGATAGGACTCAATGGCCATTTTATCAGACCTCTCATTTGCAGTGTTTGGCTCTTTTTCCAGATTTGTCAGACGAGCGTTTTCTTCAGCCAAGTGTTCACAGGTCAATAACAACATAGCCTTATTGATCATTCTATTTTTCTATACATGTGTGGTGGAAAACTCCCCACCGTACGTGTTTTCTTTGGTATTCTTTGCACGAAATGTCAATCTTTCTGTGATCCACTTATACAGAGTGTTTGTATTTTTTCCATTTATTATTTTCATAAGGCGTCAATCCTTTTGTCATCCACATAGAGAGAGTAATGTTTGATGAGTGTTGGAAAAGAGAGTTCAAGGTAATAGAGTTAGAAATGGATGCATAACGTTGCTCTCCCGGGTCACAGCGTTCACAGAAAAAATCAAAGTTCCTATATGACAATCGGGCACTTGAATGCGTATCCATAGTGATTAGAACCATAGTTGTATCCACTGGTGGCCCTTGTGATATTTTCAGAGAGAGAAAATGCCCTTCATTAAGGTAACACACAAAAGAAGTGCCATCAGTTGGGAAAAGTATTTATTAAAACCATGGCATGATGATCCTCTCTAGCAAGAATCAACCTGCACACAAAGTCAATAGTGTAGGCTTCAGTGTCCTAGTACCACAGGGATGGTGATTAGAGGACCTCCTCGCGGCACTAGACCACCACCAAATATTGGAGACCAGGAATCCATAGAGAGAAGACATAAAGGGAGCAAGAATGAAAGGAAGTGTGAAGAGAGGGACTCTGTCACTTCATGAGCCTATAGTCTCTGCAACCATAGACTTGGAGATCTGACCAAGAGAGGAGACCAGAAAACCAGAGAAAATCAGCCAAGAAAAGCTTCCAGTTAAGCTGGTAGTTCAGAACACAGCAGTAGTCAAAACAGGTTAAGGGTTAACTCTCTGTTTTTTCCTGAAATAAGACCTGGCCAGATACTGAGCTGCTTAAAATAGATGTATTCCTTAGGAATTTCCAAAAGGAGAGCACCGGCGGCAATCTCCATTCTGTCCTCTTCTCCAGCAATCTTGTCTGACTTCCTTTTCAGCACTCAGACTCTTTATTCCCAGACCTACTAAAAACACCAACATCCTCCATGACTGCTTGGGCATCCAAGGCAATGGCTAAAGAAATACCCGTCCACAGCCCATCCACCGAGGATGACCACATGGGAAAGCCTTCCTGGTGGATCTAACCTCAGAGAAGTGGACCAGAAAAGAGAAGGGCCCAGGTGAGGCTTGTCAAATCCTCTAGAACTGCACGGGGTCAGAGAGTGGACCTTCTCAAACCTGAGAACACCCACATGTACTATAAAGCCACTTGTGTTACATACAGGCAGAATCAAGAAATGAAGGGTAGTACTGAGCTTAAAAGACAGGGGAACATCTCCAAGGGTATAACCTAGGCAGGAACCTCCCCACCTGGAAGCCTGAGTGGAGAGAGAGAAAGGTGGAGTTTGCAGCCTTTTGTAACAGCTCACAAACAAAATGCTGATGGGCTCTTCGGTTTCAAACATAAGACTTAAAGAGGAAATAAAAGGCACAGGAGAGGGGAAAGGAGAATGTACTAGAATGCACACGCAGCCTTCTCTCTTACAATCTCCACCAAATGAACCAGGAGAAGAGATAATTTAGTACCTCCATTTAACCATCACCAGCAATGTTAACTTGAGCAGTCAGTGAGTATTGTAAAATATGTTGCCAGTAACTGGAGTTGACACTGACCTTGGCAGAGTTACTTAACAATTCTCTACCCTTCTCCACTGAGTCTCCTCCTGGAAGAAACTTCCCTTCTCCACCCAAGAAACTGCATCCCCTTGATTTCTCAAATCGTTCTCAGAAGCTTTCAGAGATTTTTGAACCTTAAAAAGCTATTTGTAATTAAACATTGCAAACATATCAATGTTCCAATGACTTAGGGTATGGAATAAATTCTGATGAGGAGTTTGTTACCACCTACTATGCTGACCCTTCTTATGAATTAGATAGAGAAATAGACACAGCCATTATAGAAAAATTCATCAAGTATATGGATATATTTTTAAATAGTAATTCTTATAAAAGATAATTTTTATAAAAAATATAAAGCCATAGATCAAAGGGAAGTCATTCATTTAAAACAGACTTTTTGATATGAGGAGAGAATGGAGAACATGAAAGAATTCATTAACATACTTTCTGCCATTATTCATTTCATAGCCTTTTGTAAACTTCAATACTCAAAACAATATTCAGACTAATCTCATTTAGATCTATATCTATGGAAACTACAACCCAAAGCAAAGTATGGAAATTATCAGCTACAGGAGAGAGAAAAATCTTCCCAGAGATTGTTTTTGGCACTTCCTGTTAAATCACCTTTATAAACAACCCCTCAAGAATCTTAAAGTTTGTTGAAACGGCCTCAGATTCAGAATCTGCGAACCTGCAGGTAGTGAGCTTTTGAGGAGGGTGTTGGAGAAGAGTTGGAGGGAGTTGGAACTACTCAGGAAAACACACTCGGTCATGGCAGGCTGGAGGCCAGCGTCCCTGAGAAATTGAACTCGGAACTGAATGCACTGTCTTCAGTTATGTTACTGCCTGCAGGTTTTTGTAGCTTAACCCAAGGACATTTGTGCTACTGCCAGTCCCCCTGCATTGAGTATTGCTGTGTGTGATGTGTTCTTGAAGGGTTTTTGGGAAATGAAGCAATATTTCCAACAGCGGTCAAAAACAGGTCAAGAAGGCCTGGGTAGCAAAAGAGAACTTTAATTTCTTTTTCTTGGGTCTTAGGGAATCTAGGATTGAGTTCCTTAGCTTGTTGCAATGAGGAAAGTTGGCATCTGCATTATGAATGCAAGTTAAGAGAAAAACAGGAGGATTCTCAAAAGATGCTCCCAAGAAAAAAATGAGCAGGTTGTACTGTGTATCTAATTATATATTTACCTCTGGGTCTCCTATTTACCATTTTCTTATCAATAAGACTATCTCTTTAAATATCCAAGGTCCTTTTCATTTTGCCACAAAAAGATATAGTGCAGGGTTAAAGATGAAGTGGCCTCAGAGACCAAGATGCTGCTCACAGAGATAAACAGAGGGACCTCAAGGGAAAAGTAGAGTCAGAGGGTTAGAGTTAGAGCCAAATGATTCTCTTCTTCAAATGGTGGATCTGTATTCATGACCAGGTTTCAAGTTAGGGTTTGATTTTTACTGGGTGTTGCAGTTGGGTTCCAGATAGTTTCGACAGAGTGTCATGTACCAGGTTTGGTCCTTGGAACATAACATAACATAAAGGCATCATCATTGACCACAGGGTCAATGATCTTGACTAATTTCACTCTCCTTCTGTATCAAAGAAATTTTAATTTGAAGGACATTTACCATGTAACTGTGTTAAAAAATAAGATAACTATTTTAAAGGGGCAATAATATTCCCACTAAAACCTTACTTAATCTTTGATCTTTGTATTTCTCACTCCTCCATACTCATCGGTCAGATATAGTGGGGAGTTAAAGGTGGGAGAGCCTTAAAACGTAATGGCTAAATTTAAGACCATATAAAAATCACTCTTTCAATGTGACCGCATCTAAATGGCTGCATGACATTTGTTTTACATGGAACTTCCTAAAACTCATGGGTTTCAATGGAAATAAGCAGCTTCCAGCTGGGTCATCTGACTTATCCAGGAGAAATCACTCAGAGCCCAAGCATATGAATATATGGTACCTTTGTATACATTTGCAAATACTTAAGTGTTGAAGAAGTCAATGGTGGAATCTACTCGAGGTCTAGGGCAACACTGGAAAAGCAAGGTAGCCACAATTTCCCTTGCCTGATTTGATCAGAATCTTATGTGAGACCAGTAATTGATGTGTTGATTTGGTGATAGTCCCTTCAGGATTAGGTTTGATCCAGGTGCTCTACGGACTTCTGATTTTAGAAGCTAAAATGGATTTACCCCTGTTTGGAATCTGTCACACCAAGGCGTGCTCTGTAACTTGGGTATGTGTGCTTGGCCTCCAACTGGATTATAAACAACTTCCCTGGCAGACCCTTTTAATTTAGTGAGAACCGATATCCCTGCCAAATGCTGAATTCTCCGAAGTTTGTCCTACAGAACAACTGCTCTGAGTTTTCAGAAAAAAGTTTCACAGAAAACAAGATTTACAAGTTATATGACTCTGGCAAACTTTAAACAATCTGGACTGGATTTATTTACTGGTGGAGTTCTCAAAACCTCAAATAGAGAATGAGGGAAGTAAATGAGCTCTCTGAGTCCTACTCAGTCTCTTAGTGACTTTGACCTGAAGCAAGTTATTTAATCTTTCCAAGGATTAATTTACTTATCTGTAAAATGAAGATACAAACACTTAAACCACAGAATTGGTCAGTGGATTAAACAAGATAAAACATCTAAAACAGTAAGATATTTTCCATTTGTTTTGAGATGTATTTTGAATTGCTATGCTTCTACATCCTCATGCAATTTAGATTATGTCTTTGGCATACTAAAAATGTAGATTTAATTTTAATGTACAAACAAAGCAGAAGTATTGCTGTTAGTTTTTAATTCTAGCTAATCACTCTTCTATTAGATGCCCCAGTGGAATTACACAGCAAATCTCTGAGAATTATCTGATCACTTCATGTCCTTTTTTTATGTGACCTTAGTATTATCCTCTACTGGTCATTGATTTTTCTATTGGAATTTTATAGAGCTTTAAATGGCCCTGCACTAATGATGCCAATGTGTTTTAAAATATTGAAAGGTAAACCGATGCTTCCTATATACAGTGCATGCTCTTCCTGAGAAGTTAAATCCCATCAGAAACATTGTCCTTTGTTCTCATATTACAGGGAGTTGAGTTGCCCGACTTGTTACTCAAGAGCCATCAGGATATCCAAGCTTTGAGTTCCCAGTCATTTACTTTATATATTGTCACATCATCCATCTTATTCAGAGTGCAATAAATATCTCTGCAGAGGTCACTACCTTGGAGATAGTTCAAGTGTTACTTTCAGCCCATGAAAAACTCAAAGTAAATCATACTATTTTTTGCTTTTCAGAATCTTTCCAGCCTGTTTCATAAGAGATCACATTTCTGGGATAGAGGGGAAATTTTAAATTCTTCATATAGTACATTATAAGCATGCCCTTTGGAAATAAGAGAGAATCGTGACTGTAGATAAGAAATCCAGTGACACACTCTGGTTCAACTCATCTCTTTCTCTCAAAAGTAGGCATGACATTTTCAGAGTTACTCTAGGCAAATTCCAAAAGCTGACGCATGTAAGTCTGATTCTCATTTTGCATGACAGACAGTATTAGGTATGGAACCTAAGAGTTAAATAGTATTTGTTATTTCCTGTTAGGTTCATATGATATCAAAGGTGTGTTGCCCCATCTACCTGTGGGATAAACAAGCTGTTGTCAAAGTTTTCAGGGAAGGAATAGGGATGTAGAAAGTCGATTATCACTTCTAAGTACTCTGCTTCTGTCAGTCACAGTGTACTGAGTGTACACCATGTGCCAAACTCCAAAAAGTAACACAGGGGCCTCCATCCTCAAAAGTATACTAATACCTGCAGATGCAAATGATGAAAGAAATTTACAACAATAGATAAGGCATAGTGCACACTGCAAATGCTCCAGGAACTCAGAGAAAAAGAGATGCTAGTGGGTTTTGGACCGGCAAGATGGCTTTTTTGAAAGAAAGGAACTTGGTCAAGAACTTTTAACAGGGTAGGTTTTGGTCAAGAAGAAGGGAAAGGGATTTATGGAAGTAGAAAAGGAATGGCAAAGAAAAGAGTAAGTGAAGGACTTGTAAAATGATTGTTGTGAATGAAATGATTGAATTAAATAATCATTTTGGACAAGTAGTTTGGAGCAAGTGAAAGACAAAACTCTAAATCTATAATTTGACCTTGATGGATGTAACATAGATTCTTTAACTGGAAAGCGACAGTAGGAAAACATATTCCCCAGGAAAATAAATTTGGTAGTTTTACTCAGGATGGTTTAGAAACGAAGAATATAGGGGTGGTAACTGGGATGATCTAAGGTGGTTACTGAAGACTAAGGGTCACAAAAGGATGGAGAAGAGATGAGCAGAGAAATATTAAAGGAAGAATAGCAATACATGAAAGATATCTTCAAATTCTTAGGGTAATTAGTCAATGAGGGAAATATTTTATTTAAAATTTATGTGGAATGTTGCAATAATCATGGGTTTTAGAATTATACTTGAGTTTGAATCCTCCCTTGCTTCTTGGCAACAGTAATATCAGGAAAATTATTACATTATTTGTACCTAAGTTTTCCCAAATCTAAAATGGAAGTTAAGTTGTTTATGTGAGAACTGAACAAGCAAACACATAAAATTCCCAAACAAATGTCTGGCACTTAATAGGACTCAAAAAATAGTATCTTTTAGCCCACTAAGTTAATCCTAAAACATTCTATAATAGGGAACTTGAAAAAAAAAAAAAGGAAATCAACATCAAACTCAGTGGCTAGAAATGCATTTCGCTACTATCCACAAACGGTGGTAGCTTGAACCCTAGTAAGTGCTTGAGAGATACTCGTTGTTATCACTGTTGTTGTTATTGTTGTTATTATTGTTAGAGATTGGTTAAAAAAAATGGTAAAATGAATTCTGGAGAGAACAAAGTCATGGTCAAGAAATGGACTAGAAAAATTAAAGTACAAGGTCATCCCCAGTGTATTATGTTGCAAAAAAATTAGGATAAGAACTGCAAAACCACTCCAAAAAATATGAGGAGTTAGTAATCAAAGGGCCTGGCATTTTTAATTCTCATTTCTGGTCAGGACTTCCTCTTAATTTAGGAGCAACACTAGGTGATGCTCACTTAACTACCTGAACTGTGAAAGATGTATGACTTGCCCACTCTCTCCAAAAATATCCCTCAGGAGATACTCAACCTGCCACAGAAGGGACAGGAAACCAAGGTCCTTAAAATAAATGCAACTAGCAATCTATTTTAACATAGGGGAAAATAGGAAGCTATGAATGAACAAAACATGCAGTTCCCTGTGATGATTTTTCATAAAAGCAAACACCAAACATTGGCTTTCCCTTGTGTTGGAAAATGAATAGATAAACAGTTTTGCAATGACCTGAAGGCTTGGATAGAGAGAATAAATAAATTATTGACACATGAGGAGTAGACAATTCTCCATCCACTGTTGAGCTTTTCATTCTTTGTGGAGCAGATGGTCTAAATAAAGCAGCCAAAAATAACAGGTGGGTTTTATTGCATTAAGCCACTGAAAACATTAAGCATCTACAGTTTAAATCATGTTCAAGATAACAAGCCTTAAAATAACTTAGAAAAAAAATTTTTTTACATTCATGAAAAAACACCTTTGACCATCTTAAATGCTATCAAAGCACAAAGACTAATGTGTATGTGAACACATTTTTAGGGACAACACGGGAGAGACAGATTGGAAGAAACAGCTGCTCTTTATGGAGATGGTTTAACACAGGATTGTTAAACCATGTTGATAGACTCTAACTGATATGGATAACATCACCTTTTCTGAGGCCAAACAAAGCTTGGGTCTAAGTCATTGTTGCCATAAATCTGATGATCTCACACGTCCTACACATTTCCATTTACCATATGGAAGGCGACTACAAAGAACTCAAATACATTACTCCTTCTATAATTTGTCATATGCATAAGTCCAGTTAGAATTCAAAATGAAGTTCAATAACACCCATCCAATATTTTATGCATTTGTCATATAATAAATATTTACACAGGTCAAGGAAGGAGGAAGACTCTGTGATGTAGGAAGGGTTAAAGTAGAATATATTGTCTGGGTTACCAATGGAGGAGATAATATAACTCTGCACAATGTTGTTTTTAAAAATGTCTGCATTATTGCATTATAGCCATACATAGTAGTGGGGTTCATTTTGAGGTATTCAAAAATACATATAACATAGTTTGCTCCATTTTAATCCCCTCCATCCTCTCCTGATCCTCTTCCTCTGCTCTCTGGATCTTCCTTTTATTTACTTATTTAATTTTAATAGGCATGGTTTTATATATGAGAGGAATGCATTGGATGCCTTGTGGCCTATTCATACATACATACATGTAGCATAATTAATGAACTTCACTCCCTAGTTCTTCCCCCTTTCCTCCTTTCCTCCCTTCTGTTTTTGAGTTTGTATAGTATTATGTTAGAACTAAATGCATTTGATGGCTAAAGTTTTTAAAGTGAAAACCACATCTCCCTCCCTGTCTTCCCCAATTTCCTGCTTCCCTGGAATAACCACTGTTAAGTTTAAGAGAAGCCTTCAGAATCTGTGCATGTACATGGACAGTTGAATAAATGCTCAAACCATTAAGTCTCCAGTGCATTTTAAGAATCCTTTAAATTCATAAAATATCTTCATCCTTCTTGAATAATTGAAAATCATAGCCACTTTCCTGGATATGAAGCATGAATTATATAAAAAATGGGATTATGTCTCCACTCAATGCTTGCAACTTATTTTTAAAAAATTCCTCATTGTCTCATAGCCTTCCTTCATTATCTTACGTGGAGATTTACTTCATACTATTCAATGTCTATGCTTCTCTTTAGATAGACCCTAGTTATTTTCCAAAAGAAGAGTATTTGTTACCTTCAATTATTATTAAAATAAAACTCCAATTAATTCCCTTGCTTATAGACATACTTCATTTTGCAATTGTATCACTATTTCCATAGGGAAAAGGAAGACATGATAGATCAAAGACTTCACAGACTTTTATTTAAATACCTTTTGGAATATCCAATTTTTAAAAATTTCTCAACGCCTTTCACTATCAATAATCCACACTATTTTTAACTTTTGAAATCTAACATGTTTGCTTTTTTAGGGGACTAACATGTCTCTTGTCTTTGCATCTCAGCCTGGTTGCATTTGGGCATCAATGAAGAACTTTGTACTATTGTTAATAGTTTGTGGGGCAGAAAAGAGGATATGGTAAAAAAGAAAAAGAGCTTAAACCTTGGGTCAAGAATACAGAGGACATTGGTACTGCTGCTGAGATGTAATACTACTACTAAGTAGTAATGTATAGTATATCTTTGATACATCACTTGATAAATAAATATGCTTCTTGTTTGTTTATTGTCAAATAAAATCTATCTTATATAAGCTCAGTTCAAATACAAATACTTGCAAAATAAAATGTAGGGTACAGGTATGTGGGGGTGCTGTCATTGGCAAGAGCTAATTTCTACCTAACAGATAAAAGACATGGTGTGGCAATATGATATTATGGTAGTCAGAGCGAGGCTAAATAAATGAGAAGAAACAGAAATGAGAGGGAAATGAAAAAGAGAATTCAATCCTTCAAGACCATGAAAGATTGAAAAGGAAAAGCTGTATATGTACAATACAGAGGTATGATGTCAAGGTGTGACCTCAACCTTGTCTCCCAGGAATCAGACATGCATGGAAACAGACATAGTGAGATTTGGGTAGAAGCAGAGTAGAACTAGGAAGTCACAATAACTAAGGTCCAGGCAGAGCCATGCACAAAACAAAGAGGATGGGGTTACTCCAAAGATTCTTAAATTGATTAGTGCATATTCTGGCTCTACTAAACCATGGTGAACAGCTGCAATTTGATTACTTCTATATAGGTTTTGGACTCAGTGAAGCAAATATTAGTGGAGCAGGCACAACTGTCCCCAAAGAATGAGTTGAGGCCAAGAAAGATCAATCACTCAGCTACACAGAGGGAAAGCCAGACCTAGTGCACACTCCTCTGATTCACTGAGCTGGATTTTCCTTCACTGGGATCGTACTGTCTAGACCCACAGAAAACCTCTGCTTTGTAAGTAATAGTAGCAGCAAGGCTAGATACAGAATAATGAGTATTGTTGGTCTATTTTTTTTTCTACTCTGTCCTGGAGTATTTTATGTTTTTTTTTTTTTCCAAATTCATTTATAGATATACACTTTACATATGTGCATCAATTTAAAATTATAAATAAAATTGAAATAGGGACTAAGAAATCCTCCTTTCTCATCAAACTTGCATTCTAGCAACTTCAGGCCCACCTTACCTAGCTGTTCTTGACCAGTAAAGATAAAGTTATTTTGGTCCATACAAGGTATGGTTGTATTCTCCCCATGTTTACACTTTATTCAGATGTTCAAGAAAATGAGTGGTCCTACTTTGCATATTTCACTTAGAACAACATCTTCCACGTTTACCCACATGTCACATATTGCAGAATTTCATGCTTTATTAAGACTGAATAATGCCCTATTGCAGGAATAAATCACATTTTACATGCAATATTTAAAATATTTCAATTCATACAAGCAATGAGTAGAAGAGGCTGTTGGGAGGGGAAGATGGGGACTTGTTTAAGGACTCTAAACTTTCAGACAGTAAAGATGAGTAAATTATAGAGCTCTTCAATACAACATTATACCTATACTTAACAAATACAGCACTGTAGACTTAAAATTTTTGTTAAGGTGGTAGATCTAATGTTTTAGTTTTGATTACCACAGTGAAAAACAGTTCAAAGCAACAACAGAATAGGGGCATGAGGAAACTTTTGGAGGTGACTGATACATTTGTTACCTTGATAGTGAAATAGAAACAGACATACGTGTATGTTCAAACTCATCAAAATGTATATATATTAATGAATGACAATAGTTAACTATGGAAACAACCTAGGTACCCTTCAACAGATGAATGGATAAAGAAAATGTGGGGTGTGTATATGAATATTACTTAGCTTTAAAGAAGAATGAAATGATGGCATTTGTAGGCAAATGGATGGAGTTGGAGAATATCATGCTAAGTGAACTAAGCCAATCCCAAAAAATGAAAAGGGTAAATGTTTTCTCTGATATACAGATTCTAGTTTACAATAAGGTGTGGGGGGTAGGGAAGACTAGAGTTACTTTGGATTAGGCAGAGAGGAGTGAAGGGAGGGGAGGGATATGGGTGTAAGAAGGATAGTAGACTGAATCAGACATTATTACCCTATGTGCATATGTGACTACATGACCAGTGTGTTTCTACATCATGTTCAACCAGAAGAATGAGGAGTTATACTCCATTTATGTATGATGTGTCAAAGAGCTTTCTACTGTCATGTATAACTTAAATATAAGCATCTTTGTATATCAGTTATAACTCAATAAAGCTATTAATCAATCAACATGTCCTTGTTCATGTATTTTACAAAAGGAAAGGGAAGGTGGTAGGAAGGCAGGAATTAAAAACTAGAGACCCTTACAAAGGCAACTATGGTCTTAACCTCTCAGTTTCTACCATACCTCGGCCACCCATTCTGTGCAGGCTGCCTTTGGTTTCTAATCAATCTTTTTGGGTTAAGGCACATGCCTCTTGCTCCCTATGCCTCCAGTGTCGATCTCCACAGCAAATTCACGCTTCCCACTGGCTGTTCAGGGAAGTTTCTAAGGTGCAGAGATTAGCATGTTTACCCCAAAACTGTCTGAACAAAGATGGTCCTTCTCCTGTTTGTACCACAATGGTGCAGTACCTTAAAATGTTTGCTTGCATCAATCATGGCTTTCACCATAGTCTCTTTTCTTCTTTCTTCTTTCTCTTCCTCTTTCTTTCCAGAGTGCTAAACACAGGTACTTTGTGGTTACGATAGCCTGTGTTCAATCTTGCCTCCATCTATTGAGTAATAGTATAATCTAGGATGCTTAACTTTTAAGTCTCAATCTCCTTAAGAAGAAGAGCAAATGGAGTTTTTTGTGTGAAAATTAAATGTGATCATGAATCTGAGGTGATTGGCATACTATTTGACACAAAGATGCATTCAGATATTAGTCATATCATTTATTGTTGTTAATAACATTATCTTCTTACTATTTTACAGATATTGTACAAAGTACTGAAAATACAGTTAGTTTATTATTCACACATGATATGGTCTTTGAGACATCTGTAATCTAGTCAATGTTTCCAGCTAACCTTCATTCCTATTGCTGGTGCAGCCCCTAGCAAGGCTTCCAGCCTTGCTTTGCTTTTTCTGTTGTTGTTGTTGTTTCTGTTATTTTCTAACAGAAAGAGAATCTCTAAAGTGTATTATTCCACCTCAAGTCTCTGTCCAGTACAAGTTTATTTTACACAAGTTGCAAAGTGGTCAAAACAAACACTTTTGGATGCACAGTCCAGCTGCTGACTCTAGCATGCCATGTTTCTCTTCTGGTTTGAGCAACAGAAAGGCTCTTCCTGTTTCATGTTGCCATTATACTTCCTGAATCAGGGCAAACGATTCTGTCTTCCTAGACAGTTCCTGAGATAAAAAATGGTTGGCAAATTGGGAAGATAATCCTGTGTTTTTAGTTCTTGCAATCAGTGACAGGGAGAAGAGGCCAGTCTTATTGCAATGGCTCTCTGTTCAGTCTTTGTAGCCATGGAACAGTGTCAAACTTTGGACTTAAATTTCTATATAAGGTTTTATGTTAAATGACTGAAAAAAGTATTTTTAAATTCCACTTTCCTTTTTTAAAACTCCTTGTGAACAATGAAAAAGAAAAAAGTAGAGGTAAAAAGCTTTTCATCTCCAGAGAAATAAGGAAGTCTTCACA
Organism: Sciurus carolinensis; assembly: GCF_902686445.1. Lineage (NCBI taxonomy): Eukaryota > Metazoa > Chordata > Mammalia > Rodentia > Sciuridae > Sciurus > Sciurus carolinensis. The sequence goes on from NC_062227.1 coordinate 37,321,911, forward strand.
ATCTCAAACTATAAGCACACCTACCAAATACCATAACAACTGTGCTTATATCACAAAAGCATTCAACCTGCTAGGTCTCAAAGAAATTGCTAACAGCTTGAATACCCCAGAAAAGACATAGGATAGATATAAGAATTCAAAGGTGAATTTATAAGAAAACAGGTGAATTAAAAAACCAGCTGTCCTGAAAATATAAGAGAAAACTAAATCCTAATAAAGATGAAGTTCATATTAGAAATAAGAATAACAATAAATGGACATGAACAATGATTGTTTGGAAGTTGCTAGGTCTGAAAGAGAAGGAGATCCAGTGTACCCATGATTGGTGGTTTTGGAGAAGACTTTGTAACAAATGGAACAATTCAAATTATAATGCAATATCCCAGGTGAACATGACACAGAAATGAGAAAAAAAAAAAAAAAAAAACTCAATTCTGCAAGTGGAAAGTCTCTGAAAAATTCAGACAGACTCATCTGACACCTTTTGGAAAAGTTACTGTATTTCAACAATTCATCAAATTACTGTATTTCTACAATTCATCAAAAATAATATGAGTGCTAGGGATTGAATGTGTCTGTCTACCCCAGGTACATGGGTTGGTTGCCCCAATGTGATGGTATTAGGAGATGGTGCCTTTGAAAAACAACTAGATCATGAGGGTAGAGTACTAATTTATGGGATTAGAACCCCAATAAAAAGTCATGGGCATATTTCCTTTCTGTCTCTTTCTGCTCTCCCTCAAGTGAGGATACAAAGAGAAGAAGGTTGTCTGTAAAGCAGGAAGATTCATTTAGCAGACACCCACTGTCTCTACTGGCATCTTATCTTGGACTTCCCAGCCTTCCAGAACTGTGAGATGCACATTTCAGTTATTTAAACTGTGCAATCTGTGGTATTTTTGTTATAGCAGCTCAAACCAACTAAGAGAATGAGCATGTAACAAGAAAGGCATATAGTGTACACAGGCTAAGACTGTGTCTTCAAGGAACCATTCACTTTCTGAAGATGATGAATAACATCTGTAAAATTCTGAGAAAGACACCCAATGGCTTTTACTATCCAAGGCATCTTCCACTCAGAGACTACAGACATTCCCCTGAAGTAAGAAACTGTTAACAACCACAGAACCAAAGCACTCTCCAATAGAATGAATACCAACCAAATAAGATACAAAGAATAATAAAAACTCAGGTATGAAAAGGTGTTATGGTTTGGATGTGAGGTATTGCCCAAAAATTCATGTATGAGACAATGCAGGAAGGTTTAGAGGTGAAATAATTGGGTTAGGAAAGCCTTAACCCAATCAATGAATTAATCTCCTAATAGGGACTAACTGATCTATAACTGGAGGCAAGTAGGGCATGGCTGGAGGAGGTGCATCCCTGGGGGTGTATCTTTGATAATTAAAATTTCCATGAACTAAGAGAGAATGGACAGGAAGTTAAAGAACATTTCAGTAAAGAGAGATTCTGAAAAAGAACCAAACACCAATTTTCTAAATTCTTTCCCTGGCATTTTCTCCACTGTGTTATCAATGGGGTCAATTGCACTCTGAGTTATTTGGGATGAGCTATTCAGGATTTTTCATATTGTTAGTATTTCTACCCATCCTCTGGGATAATTGTGTCTGGGATAATTATGTCCTTTTATATATAGGACATCTCAGATCACTGCTCTTACTGATTGTTAGTCATACGGGTATCCATTTGGAAAGTTCCGGTTGCAAGGGATGAGTTCTAAACAGAACTTTGGAACATTGTTTGGGGTATGTACCCTGGAACACTTAAATTCTTGCACGTCTAGGGCTGAGTAGATGTCAGTGTCAGCTGGGCAGTTAGGTTTCTAGTGTCTCCCCTACATTCTACTTGTGGGGTGGGTTGACAGACCTCTCTGGGTAGATGGTGTATAGCAGGTTTCCTGCAATCCACTCACCACCCAAATATGAAGTTCCAGGTCTCTATCCCACCTGATCAATTTCCCACAGTCCTTTTCAGCTGTTTGTTCACATGCCATAGAGCTCAAGGGAGAGTAGATTGCACTCTCTTCTGTGTCTCTGCCTTGAATCTCCTGGATCCACTGTTCTCTATAATTCTCTTGGGATTATGATTTGCCAGGTGCTCTTTAGGTTTCTCAGTAGGTGCTGGCTAAGATAGAGTGGAAGCATTTGTTAAGGATTCTAGTTTCCTGTGGGAACAAGATTCAGGATAAACTCCTTAAGCTGAACCTTCACCTTAGCTCTTCATTTAGAAGTTGAAAAACAGCACAATTTGGGTGTCAAATTTACCTATGGTGTTTCCTTTTTTGTTGCCCCAACTGTGGTGACACGGCACTGCTCTCCCTGTCAGGTTCAAGTGTGTTTTCTTTTGTCCCCACTCACTACATCAGGATCTCTGGGTTTCTTTGAATCTCAAATCTCTGAGAGCAAATAATTATTTTATTTTTTCAGATACTCACCTTGTTATGAAGCCTTATTTCTGCCATTCAACTTTCAAACAACAGAGCAAATGGGAAGTGCTTCTGTCCTCTACTCCACCATCTGGCTGTCCTCAGCAATTGGTATAGTTTTAAGACTTTTTAAAAAATATTTTTTCTGAGCTGCTTGACTTTTTCTTAATAAGCATCTATTAATTTTATATAAAAGGCATTTCTTAGCTTCAATTCTAATAAAGTGGAAGAGGAAGTAAGATATAAAGCAATAACTGCCTACTCTTTTTTCTAGAATTCCATAATTCAACCAGTGACTTCAAAATCAGTGTTAAAGTTTGATCATGAAACATTACTCTGTCAACTTTTTTGTACATTTGACATTTTCTTCAATACAAATTTTTGAGAACCCAGCTTGTAAATTAATTTACAAAAGACCAAACTTTTGGCATGAATATAGTCCAAGAACTCATTATTATTGTGCCTAAATTTCACCATGAGAATAAAATGTCCTTTCTTCTTTTCTAGATTGACTATTTTCCAAATTAATGAAAAAAATATTACAATCAATCAAGGATGAAAATTATTTGTTTAGCTTTTCAATTACAGAAGTGAGTATGGTTCGGCCATTCAGCTCTAGGCTTCACTGTCCTGCTTAGGAGCCCCAGGTTGCTCTGCTCTGCAGGGGTTGAAGATCCCTAGGGAGAAGGACCAGCTCCTGAACACCCAGAAATTGTTCAAAAAACTGGAGAGACACTGCCTGAATGAAAGCAGGGAGCTTTAAGCAGAAAGTTTCCAGAGGGTGACAGTGAATTTAAGAATCCCATCCCAGTTATAAGAATTATTGAGGCGGGCCAAGATGGCGGACTAGAGGGCGGCTGCATTTCACGTTGCTCCAGGACGCAAGATTCAAAAGAGGAGATAGTGAGAGACTTGGGACCAACTCAAAGCTGCCGGGTGAGTCTCTCCCGTTGGGGAGGCGTCCCGGATGGGGCCATAGCCCCGGAACGCAGGGAATTTGTGAAGTAGAGTTGCTCGGCAAGACGCCCCTCCCCCCGCTGGAGCGGTAAACACGGACAACTGGGATCATCGTAGAGGAGACGGCTCAGCGCAGCGCTTGGACTTGAGAAACCTCTGGGGCTCCGGGCAGCTGCCTGAGGAGGAGCTGCGTGGTGAGCTGTTTAGACCCAGAACGACAGCTTCTGAACACCGGGGGGTTGCCTGGAGGAAGAGGAGAAGCGAGGCGGGTCGCTTGGTCTAGGAGTGACTGCATCAGAGCCACAGGTGGTTGCCAGAGGAAGAGGGGAGTGGTGAGTTGATTGGACTAAAAGCGACCACTCCTGAACACCGGTGGCCTGCCTGGAGGAGGAGCATGGTGAGTCACTTGGTCTCGGAGCCACCGCTCCTGAACACCCGGGGGGCTACCCCGAGGAGGAGGAGGAGGAACAGGGCGGGTCACTTGGACTAGAAGTGACTGCCTAGGGCTACGGGTGGTTGGCGGGAGAAGGAAACCCGAAGTGAGTTGTTTGGACTCCTAGTGACTGCGTCGGAACACCGGGCAACTGTCCGGAGGAGGAGGTGTGTGGCGGGTCTCTGGGTCTCGGAGCTATTGTACGGGGCTCCAGGTGGTGGCTCAGAGGAAGGGCTGCATAGCCAGGCGATTGGTGCAGAGCAGGGTCCCAGGAGCTAGGTGGCTTCTTGCTGGAAGAGCCGCACAGAGACACGCCTAGGGGCGGAGCGAAGTTTCCAGGGCGGCGGGCAGATTCTCTGGGAGAGGCAGCCTAAGGAGACTCGCCTGCGATGGGTGAGGCTCCCAGGCCCAGGACGTAGGTCCGGGCCCCTGGGATCGTTGCAGAGGAAGACAGCCCAGCCCAGGTGGTAGTTGTAGATTGAGGGGAACCTCTAGGAGGGCAACTGACCAGTGAGACGTCCCCACCGAGTGAGTCTTCCCTGCCGGGGGAGGTTTTCCCACAGGGACGGTAAAACCAGAGACACAGGCACAAACAGGCCTTGCCTCAGCCCGCAGTCTAGTTGAACTCCCCATTGGATGACCATTGGTCAACAAGTGGAGGCACCTCTGCCCACTAGCAGGGAATATACGCCACCTGAGGGTCACCACCCCTAGAGAGGCAGCTTCTTCGTGGAGCTCTGCATTATCAACCTCCTCCAAGACTTCAGGCTACTGAAGGATAAGAGGGGATATACTAGCAATCTTCAGGGACATTATAAGTTGATAGAGGAAATCTGCAATATCTTAATGACCCACTGATTCCTGAACAATATGAGAAAACAAGGGAAGAAAATGCCCCAAACAAATCTAGATGTTACATCAATAAAATCCAACGACAGCATGGCAGAAGAAATGACAGAAAGGGAGTTCAGAATGTACATAATTAAAATGATTAGGGAAGCAAACGATGAGATGAAAGAGCAAATGCAGGCATTGAATGATCGCACCAATCGACAGTTAACAGAGCAAATTCAGGAAGCAAAAGATCATTTCAATAAAGAGTTAGAGATATTGAAAAAAAACCAAACAGAAATCCTTGAAATGAAGGAAACAATAAACCAAATTAAGAACTCCATAGAAAGCATAACCAATAGGATAGAACAGCTGGAAGACAGAACTTCAGATATTGAAGACAAAATATTTAACCACGAAAACAAAGTTGAACAAACAGAGAAGATGGTGAGAAATCATGAACAGAATCTCCAAGAACTATGGGATATCATGAAAAGGCCAAATTTGAGAATTAGTGGGATTGAGGAAGGTTTAGAGAAACAAACCAAAGGAATGAACAATCTATTTGAAGAAATAAAATCAGAAAATTTCCCACATCTGAAGAATGAAATGGAAAATCAAGTCCAAGAGGCTTATAGGACTCCAAATACACAAAATCACAACAGACCCACACCAAGGCACATTATAATGAAAATACCTAACATACAAAATAAAGACAGAATTTTAAAGGCTGTGAGAGAAAAGAACCAAATTACATTCAGGGGGAAGCCAATACAGATATCAGCAGATTTTTCAATCCAGACCCTAAAAGCTAGAAGGACCTGGAACAACATTTTTCAAGCTCTGAAAGAAAATGGATGCCAACCAAGAATCTTATACCCAGCAAAACTTACCTTCAAATTTGACGATGAAATAAAATCATTCCATGATAAACAAAAGCTAAAAGAATTTACAAAAAGAAAGCCAGCATTACAGAACATTCTCAGCAAAATATTTCATGAGGAAGAGATAAAAAACAAAGAAGCAAATCAGCAAAGGGAGGAATTATCCTAAAGGAACTGTCAAATAAAGGAGGAACAAAGATGTGTCAAAAATTTTAAATATGACCAAATGACTGGGAATACAAATCATGAATGTTAATGGCCTGAATTCATCAATCAAAAGACATAGACTGGCAGATTGGATTAAAAAGAAAGATCCAACAATATGTTGCCTGAAAGAGACTCACCTCATAGAAAGAGATACCCATAGACTAAAGGTGAAAGGATGGGGAAAAACATACCATGCACATGGACTCAGCAAAAAAGCTGGAGTATCCATCCTCATTTCAGATAATGTGGACTTCAAGCCAAAGGTAGTCAGAAGGGATAAAGAAGGACATTTCATACTGCTTAAGGGCAGCATAAATCAGCAAGATATAACAATCATAAACATCTATGCCCCAAACAGTGGCTCATCCATGTTTGTTAAACAAATCCTTCTCAATTTTAGAAACCAAATAGACCATAACACAATAATACTAGGTGATTTTAACACGCCTCTTTCACCACTGGACAGATCTTCCAAACAAAAGTTGAACAAAGAAACCATAGATCTCAATAACACAATGAATAATTTAGACTTAACAGACATTTATAGAATATACCATCCAACCAAGAGCGAATACACTTTCTTCTCAGCAGCACATGGATTCTTCTCTAAAATAGACCATATGTTATGCCACAAAGCTAATGTCAGCAAATACAAGAAGATAGAGACACTACCTTGTATTCTATCAGATCATAATGGATTGAAGTTACAAATTAATGAAAGAGTAAAAAACAGAAACTACTCCAACACCTGGAGATTAAACAATATGCTACTATATGATGAATGGATAACAGAAGATATTAGGAAGGAAATTAAAAAATTCTTAGAGGTAAACGAGAACAAAGAAACATCATATCAAAATCTCTGGGACACTATGAAAGCAGTACTTAGAGGAAGATTTATTTCATGGAGCGCATTTAATAAAAGAAGTAAAACTCAAAAAATAAATGACCTAACACTACAGCTCAAAGCCCTAGAAAAAGAAGAACAGACCAACACCAAAAGTAGTAGAAGACAGGAAATAGTTAAACTCAGAGCTGAAATCAACGAAATTGAAACGAAAGAAACAATACAAAAAATTGACAAAATAAATAGTTGGTTCTTCGAAAAAATAAACAAAATTGATATACCTTTAGCCACACTAACAAAGAGAAGACGAGAGAAAACCCAAATCACTAAAATTCGGAATGAACAAGGAAATATCACAACAGACACGACTGAAATACAAAACATAATTAGAAGCTATTTTGAAAATCTATACTCCAACAAAATAGAAAATTTCGAAGACATCAACAGGTTTCTAGAGACATATGAATTGCCTAAACTGAACGAGGAGGACATACACAATTTAAATAGACCAATTTCAAGTAATGAAATAGAAGAAGTCATCAAAAGCCTTCCAACAAAGAAAAGTCCAGGACCAGATGGGTTCTCAGCCGAGTTCTACAAAACTTTTAAAGAAGAGCTCATTCCAATACTTCTCAAAGTATTCCAGAAAATAGAAGAGGAGGGAACTCTCCCAAACTCATTCTATGAAGCCAATATTACCCTGATTCCTAAACCAGACAGAGACACATCAAGGAAAGAAAATTTCAGACCAATATCCTTAATGAACATCGACGCAAAAATTCTCAACAAAATTTTAGCAAATCGCATACAAAAACATATTAAAAAGATAGTGCACCATGATCAAGTGGGTTTCATCCCAGGGATGCAAGGTTGGTTCAACATCAGGAAATCAATAAATGTCATTCACCATATCAATAGACTTAAAGTTAAGAATCACATGATTATTTCGATAGATGCAAAAAAAGCATTTGATAAAATACAGCACCCCTTCATGCTCAAAACACTAGAAAAAATAGGGATAGTGGGAACATTCCTTAACATTGTAAAGGCCATCTACACTAAACCCATGGCTAATATCATTCTAAATGGTGAAAAACTGAAAACATTCCCTCTAAAAACTGGAACAATGCAGGGATGCCCTCTTTCACCACTTCTATTCAATATCATCCTTGAAACTCTAGCCAGAGCAATTAGACAGACCAAAGAAATTAAAGGGATACAAATAGGAAAAGAAGAACTCAAACTATCCCTATTTGCTGATGATATGATGGTATACTTAGAGGAACCAGGAAATTCCACCAGAAAACTTTTAGATCTTATAAGTGAATTCAGTAAAGTAGCGGGATATAAGATCAATGCACATAAATCTAAGGCATTTTTATATATAAGCGATGAATCTTCAGAAAGAGAAATTAGGAAAACTACCCCATTCACAATAGCTTCGAGAAAAATAAAGTATTTGGGAATCAATCTCACAAAAGAGGTGAAAGACCTCTACAATGAGAACTACAGAACACTAAAGAAAGAAATTCAAGAAAACCTTAGAAGATGGAAAGATCTCCCATGTTCTTGGATAGGAAGAATTAATATTGTCAAAATGGCCATACTACCAAAAGTGCTATACAGATTCAATGCAATTCCAATTAAAATCCCAATGATGTGCCTTACAGAAATAGAGCAAGCAATTATGAAATTCATCTGGAAGAATAAGAAACCCAGAATAGCTAAAGCATTCCTTAACAGGAAGAGTGAAGCAGGGGGTATCGCAATACCAGATCTTCAACTCTACTACAAAGCAATAGTAACAAAAACGGCATGGTATTGGTACCAAAATAGAAAGGTGGATCAATGGTACAGAATAGAGGACACAGACACAAACCCAAATAAATACAATTTTCTCATACTAGACAAAGGGGCCAAAAATATGCAATGGAGAAAAGATAGCCTCTTCAACAAATGGTGCTGGGAAAATTGGAAATCCATATGCAACAGAATGAAACTAAACCCATATCTCTCACCATGCACGAAACTAAACTCAAAATGGATTAAGGATCTTGGAATCAGACCAGAGACCTTGCATCTTATAGAAGAAAAAGTAGGTCCAGAGCTTCAACATGTCAGCTTAGGACAAGACTTCCTCAATAGGACTCCCATAGCACAAGAAATAAAAGCAAGAATTAATAACTGGGATAGATTCAAACTAAAAAGCTTTCTCTCAGCAAAGGAAACTATCAGCAATGCGAAGAAAGAGCCTACAGAGTGGGAGAAAATCTTTGCCAATCATACTTCAGATAGAGCGCTAATCTCCAGGATCTATAAAGAACTCAAAAAACTCTACACCAAGAATGTAAATAATCCAATTGACAAATGGGCTAAGGAAATGAATAGACACTTCACAGAAGAAGATATAAAAGCAATCAACAAACATATGGAAAATGTTCAACATCTCTAGTAATAAGAGAAATGCAAATCAAAACCACCCTAAGATTCCATCTCACCCTAATTAGAATGGCGATTATTAAGAATACAAGCAACAACAGGTGTTGGCGAGGATGTGGGGAGAAAGGTACACTCTTACATTGCTGGTGGGGCTGCAAATTAGTGCAGCCACTCTGGAAAGCAGTGTGGAGATTCCTTAGAAAATTTGGAATGGAACCACCATTTGACCCAGCTATCCCACTCCTTGGCCTATACCCAAAGGACTTAAAATCAGCATATTACAGAGATACAACCACATCAATGTTCATAGCTGCTCAGTTCACAATAGCCAGATTGTGGAACCAACCTAGATGTCCTTCAATTGATGAATGGATAAAGAAAATGTGGTATATATATACAATGGAATATTACTCAGCCATAAAGAATGATAAAATTATGGCATTTGCAGGCAAATGGATGAAACTGGAGAATATCATGCTAAGTGAGATAAGCCAATCTCAAAAAACCAAAGGAAGAATGATATCGCTAATAAGTGGATGATGACACATAATGGGGGGTGGGAAGGGTTAGTGTTGGGGTTGGAGTTGGGTTTAGGGAGGGGGGCAGGAATGGAGGAAGGAAGGACTGTATAGATGGAGGGGAGGAGTGGGAGGGGAGGGGAGGAAGGGAAAAAATGGCAGAATGAATCAAACAACATTACCCTATGTAAATTTATGATTACACAAATGGTATGCATTTACGCCATGTACAAACAGAGAAACACCATGTATCCCATTTGTTTACAATAAAAAAAAAAGAAGTGAGTATGTATATAAATGTGTTAATCAGAGAACAACAAATTGCATGAACAATTTATTGTTCTCATTTTCAAGCAATTGTTTTTCTCATTTAAAATCAGTAAAACTCAAAGAATAAGTAAAGAGGGAAGTAAAGTCATGATGACTGAGTTTGGGTAGGCAGGTGGATTTTGATATAGCATCTAAATAATATATCATCTATGACTACATCTATGACTACATTACAGAACTCAGATGATTCCATTTGTTTTGGTTGAATTATTAAGCGTTTATTTGCTGCTCATGTGCAAAATCTCTTGGGCCATGAAGATGTTTCAGAGCGTTCATGAAATGTCTACAGTTCTATGTTCCTATATACATGGCTTATAGAAGAGGATCTAGAAATCAAGAGCAAATACTCTAGAAGTTATTGATTTAAATCCTGCAATTACTAACATTGTAAAATTTTTGTAATTCTCAAAGACTTTTTTTGTGGAGAGACAGAGAAATGATGACAGAAGGATAAAACAAAATTGTCTTTTACAGAATCATTTAGAGCTCATTAAGTTCTCTTTTTCAGCTAATCCAGTATCACAGATAAAAGACAAGGGAGAAGAGCCTAATGCAACTTTCTGAGGCCATATAGTGATCATATTCATGAAGTGCTGAAAAATTGAACTTTACTCTCCTGACTCTCATTCCTTGTAGCTCAGTAATGCAAGGCAGGAATGTCAGAAAGACCACTCATGACCTTATTGGGTCTCCAAGTGATCCACAAAATGTAATCTCAAGTTAGGAAATGAAAAAATATCTTGTCTGCTCTTTCCCTAAAAAGGTTTTAGGAAGTACCTATTGAATCTCTGGCTCTGTCTAGGATATGATGTTAATCTATTTAAGCAGATATAATTCTAATTTCTCTAGGACAGTGGTTTTGAAATTAGGGGCCACAAATACCTTGGACTGTAAGTTTCAGAGGGTTCATGAAATTTCTACATTTCTGTCTTTCTATAGGTATGACTTATAGAAGAGAGGATTCAGAAATTAAAAGCAAATGCTTTAGAAGTCATCCACCTAAATAACATTTCAAGATATAAATGGTAAATATGTGTGTTACACACACACGTACATTGAAAATTATTTTTTTGGAAAATGCTTCCCATGAAATTTCGGGCTTCAACTTCAATTGATTCAACAATAAACTGTTCCGAATTCAAGAGCCTCGCTACTCGTTTATCCCCAGTGCCAAATCAATGCCACTGGACGGCGTCATCCTAATGCACTATACCAGGAAATAAAGACTCGTTTTATAAGTTTCATAAACTTTGCATATTGGAATCCATCAACCAAGAAGACTCAGAAACCTTACCTGATCTGTGGCATAATCTCAAACATCCCAAATGTACAGTCATCTTCTGGACTGGTGGACACATTCTCTGACTCCAAATTTTATACCCAACATTCTGGATTTGAATCCAAGACATAATTTCCAACTTCCTTCTAACAAAATTAATATGTGTGGACCCATATGGCACCATAACATTCTTGGAGTTATAGTAAAGCATTATATGAGCAATGCTACTTTATCCTAACAACAATTATTTCTTAGAAGTCAAGAAAAAGAAAGTCTGCATCATCATTATGAAACTCTATAAATGAACTTTGTGAATGGCAGTTCTAAAAGTCAGGTTGAAAAGCCCACCAGCTGTATCTTTTCAAATTTCTCAGAGATCATCTCTTGAGCTGTATTTAAGAGCAAACTGATATACTTCTTCCTTTCGGAATGGTCTATCACTGTGTAATGGTCTTTTTTTGACCTTTGTACTATCTAAAAATGGCTTCACGATTTGACACAAAGTTTCTCCATCTTTTCTCTTGATGATATGTCAGAATCTCAGGCCTAACGGTAAGACTGTCAAGCTTTAGGAAAAAAATAAACTAGATCACCTTTGGGGATCCTGAAAATCCAAAAATAGAAACAAGAAATTGTAGAGTTCATTTCTAAAAACACTGAACTCTGTACTTTCATTTATGTTCCTCAAATACCAAAAGAATGTATTGCATTCTCTAATTATTTTCTGCTTACATGATAAAACACCAACTGTAAAAAATGGCACATCTCTTTTTCCTGTTTTCAAAATCGCACATGATTTGGTATGGATGGGAGAGAAAAGAAAGGAATAAATCATCCGTTACTCCTCTGTTATACTCCCACTTGTCTCTCTGTTCAAATATAAGAATACTGTTCTTTCCTTCCCCTCCCTCAGGTACTGTACTTTTGGGCTCTATATTAGTTCCATCTTTCTAAAGAGTAGCTGACATTATACTGGGATTTTCATTCACGTTCAGAAACATCGGAGACATTCTCCACTGAGAAAAATTCTCAGGCGAAAAGCTATGAAGTCAGTTAAAATGGCAATTCCTCTAGACAAAGATGTGACTACAACAGCAATTGACCTGCCTGGCATTGTTCTAAACCAAAGACTGTAAGTAATTACCTTTCACTATTGTTCTCTATCTTTCCAAAGACATTACTATAAATTTGGAACCAGTAGGACTCCCATAACTCAGGCATTGTTCAGTGCTAATGCTGTCCATGAAATATTGTTTTCTGCTGTCCATAAGCAGCAAAACTGGTTGCTTTCTTTTAACACCTTTGAATTTATTAGGATGTAGATTACCATAGGAAACACACTCTCCAGACCATAGATTTGCAAATCACCAACCTGCCTACCTGGCTGATACGATTAAGAAACAGAACTCGTCTATCTCTGTGACTGAATTGTTGATCTTTTCCACACCACTGGCTAATGAAGAGATATTTGAAGTGTTCTCTAAAGTTCGTATGCAGCAAATATGGAAATACCGATTCATAGCAGAACATGAAACCTCTTTGAATATGAGTTCTATGCAGCCAAGTTACCTGCTACCTGTAACGCTTCCTGGAAGGAAAGCAACTACAGCACATTCACACATCACGAGAATCTCTTGTCTTCAACTCCTATTTTTTCTCTTCTATCCTTCAACTCCTTAACTATTATTCAAAGTCCTGCAGAACCACCTTTTTCTGCTTTTATATTGAAAGCACTGCAGTATGGAAATTTAAGAAATAACTTCATCACTAATAGATAAAGTCCAGACAAGTCACGTGGGAGTGGCCATGACATTGATAATACCTTAGGTTTGTAAAATACATTACAATTTACAAAGTATTATCACATGCATGATTATCTCAGAATGACCAACAGTCAGACTGGGCCTCTGGAGACTGATTGACAGGCCCAAGGGCGTGCTGAACTGAACGGCAGTTCCATCATGGAGATATCTTTGAGACTTTGTCAGATGCCCTTTTCACCACATCATATTGCAGCTGTGCAGCCATTTTTGTTCCAAAGAACAACTTTTTCAATAAGAAAAGTGGAGCATTTTATGAGAGCCTGCATAAGGAGAAAATGACAGCATGTGATTTGACTACTGCTATGTGACAGTGTGACAGAAAAACTTACTCATCTTTAAATTCCTCTTCAACTAGACTACAGCAAATGCCTAACGCTCTAGCATTAGTAATACATTCCCTTGAGTGGAGGCTTATTTTTCATGCATACCCCTGTTACAACGCAAATGTTCCAAAAAGGCAAAAATTCAAAGTGAAAAGAGTCAATTTGTTAAATTTATTTTTAATGCAATATGAGAAGACATCAAACACATGCAGGTGACTATTGAGTTTAGGAAGATTTGCTGTAGATATGTCCTATTGAAAAGGTTGGCCTGAACATTTTTTCTGAATTAAGTTATTACTGTTTATCCATCTCGACTGGTGTGTATGTGTGTGTGTATGTGCGTGTGTGTACATGTGTGTGTGTGTGTGTGTGTGTGTGTGTGTGCTGAGTATGTGTATGTTTTCTTAGCCAAGGAATTAGAAAAGGAACAAGAAAAATTGAGTAGTTATTCATGTGAGGAGCTTTTTCCCTAGTTGGTATGACCAATCTTACCCACTATCTCTTTCAATTATTCTTTATGTAATTGTCTTGGCAATTCTACTGTTCTGGTAAGAGAAGAAATTAAAGGAAACTAGAGCCATGGTACAATTGTCACAATTCTCTGAAGAAATAGAACAAAAGAAGATATATATTTATGATGGGAACTGGTTCACTAGGAATTTTGGAGGCTGAGATGTCCCACTATCTGCTCTTTGCAAACCACAGAACTGGGAGAACTGGTGATGTAATTCAGTCCAATTTTGATGGCCTGAGAGTTGGGGTGGCGGGGGGGTTGGTAGAGGGGCTGCTGGTATAAGTCAGCCTGAAGACTGAAATCCAGGCTATCTCAGGGAAGGAGAATATGGATGTTCAAGTGCAAGGCGAGAGAGGCAAAGGGAGAATTCACCCTTCCTTCTTCTCTCTTTTGTTTTATTCAGGTCCTCAACATAATGACAGATGCCCATTTACATTGCTTAGGGCGGATTTGTTTGTTTTAGTCTATTGATTTTCATGCTAATCTCTTCTTTATGAACACACCCAGAAATAATGTTTTATCTACTCTGGGCATCCCTTAGCACAGTCATGTTGACACACTCAATTTACTAATCACACTCAGGGGCTGGATTAAGCTGAGAGAAACAAGACCAAAGAAAGTCTTAGAATCTTGCTGAGATGGAATCAACACATCTCAACGTTTTGAGTTCTAGACATATGAAAGCAATGGCTTCTCCATTCAACAAAACACATACAATATAGCACAAAGTTTAAGTAGAATTTTGAAAGGATGGTGAGTTACCTGAATATCAAATATAAACCATTTAAGAGATCTATGGAATTCAAGTTAAAACCTTTTGCACTAGATTCCATGGCTCATTACTGTAGGCACATTGGTCCCTTGATCACGTACCAGATATTATACCTTCGTACATGGAAATTACACAACTAGTTTTCAAATAAATAGACTACAATGAAAGTTTATCTTTCTTTATGGGTATATGTTACTACTAAATAAAAAAGCATGTGTTAACCTCAAAGGAAAAATGATGTTGGGAGGTAGTTTTCCCTGAATTTCTGTGTTTTAGCATAGTCTGGACATTCTGAATAAAGGTGATGTTTTACACACAGGTCTGAGAAGTTGGAGAGTATGTCTTCTAAAGACAGCTTCCCTGAGAGCCATTCAAGCTAATAAAGTCTCCTTCCTCTCTTCCAGAGACATTTTCTCACATTGTAGATAGTTATCATATTCTCCTCTCTCTGTTTACAAGGCAGAGAGGGAGGGAGAGTAAGAGATGTCCTTCCTAAGGACCATGACCATTTTATACCCATTGACCTAATGTCCTTAGAAAGTATGAAATATAAAATAGGTGTAAATTAGTGAGGCATCATATTCAGTAATAGCTATTAAGTTTTTTATTTAATTCTAACTAAATGAGTTCAAAATCCACAAGACTCAATACTTTTTTCTCCTAGTTGATTTTTATATAAGCTTTAGAACAACCACTGTTTACATAAAAGACAACTTTTACCAACTATTGTGTTTCCTGGCTCCTGTGGTGATTGTATTAATTCACATTTTAAAAGAATCTGACAATCAGATAAACGTCTCTTTAGATGAAAGTGTAAGAACAGCAGTGATGGCGACTGACGTGTATTGATATACGCACAAAACATCTTGCCGTTCGCTTGGTAAGTAGCTGTTTTCCTGCTGCAAATGTGTCTAATTTTCAGCAGCTTATCAAATGTGAATCTAAAGGTAATTCTCCAAACAGATCTCTAATTTGGCAAATGGCCAAATCTCTCTGGTCCAAAAAAATAAAATAAAATAAAATAAAATAAGGGTCTTCGTCAATAAAATGATGAGTGTTTTACACACACACACACACACACACACACACACACAGACACGAGCGCTCGTGCACAGGCAATGGCTAGAAGAACCGTGTGGTGACCATGAAAATGTACCACACACATCTCCACATGCAGAGAGCATAATTTACTGATTGTCTCCACTTTTGTACTCTAAATTCCAGCTCCACAATTCTGAATGAGGCCTTGCTTCCATAGGCTGCCACCCACAGGTGACTGAGCAGCAGCAGGTGACAGCACAGCCAGGATATTAAGGAAGTCCTTTTCTGATAGACATAGGTCTCCTCTGAGGAGTGACTGGCTCAAGACTGCCCCCTGCTGGGATTTCCTCAGAAGGCTCCAATGTTTCCAAACTTTTCTTGGCTTTCTCTGCTCTAATAGACCTTCATCGCGGTCCCAATGGCTTCCCCAAACTCTCTGGCTCCCTCTTCATTTTCTCTCACTGGTGTTTCCCCTAATAACTCTTTTTCATATTTCATGTTTAATATCTGATCCTTTATATCTGCTTCCCAAGAACCAGCTGTAATAAATGTTAAGTTGAATATAATTTGCTCTTAAAGTTTCTTGAGGTGCACGCTATTTTTTCAATGATACCTATATAGAGGAAGAATACACTGAGATATAACAAAGAAAGATAAATAGGAAAACAGAGTACAAAAAGGGATGGCAGAGAAACCTTATCAAAGAGAGGAGAAAAATAAGGAGGGTATAAGTCAGATGCCTCCAAAGTGGGAGGTGAAGGCAGACAGTGAAAAAGAGGATCGGATGGTGAATGTGGCAGAAAGAAAATATGACTTCCACGGCGTTATCCAGCTTGATAGTGCCTCAGCTTCCTGCTTGTCCAGCTCCCCAGGATGCTGAGGATCAGGAGGTGGAGCAGAGAGAAAATGTGCTGAAGAGAACAGATAGCTCACCTAACAGCCAGCCTTTCATCTCCAGCCATTCTCCACCGTGCTATCCTTCTCATCCTGAATCAAAACATTTTTCTAGCAGGAACAGTGTAATGTCAGATTTCAACAGTGGTAAGACTTCTAGCTAAAACTTACAGCGTTCTTATAAACATCTAGCAAATTACATGATTTGGCTATTTTTGCCTCTGTGAGGACTGATCCTATTTAAAAGGCAGCATTGATAAATTAATGGACAAGTTTCCTCCTCTTATAATATTAGCATTATTTACATTTAGTCCACATCCTTATCTTTAAATCGTGCTGATTGTGAAAATTTGAAATAAATAGGTGTTTCTCCCATGGGACCCTTCAACTAAAGTCACTACTTCTTTCTGTAAATGCTCTCCTGTTTTAAAGTCATCTCAGCCAGTGTGAGCTGTTGTAATAGAATAGACTGGGGGGATTAAACAACATTTATTTCTCACAATTTTGGGGACTGGGGAGTCTAAGATCAAAGCATCGGTGGATGCAGTACCAGGTGAAGTCACTCTTCTCTGGTTTAAAAATGGTTATCTCCCTGAATCTTGCTTGACCAGGAGAAAGAGATCATTTCTCCCATGCTCCTTCATAGGAAGACACTAATCTCAATTATAAGTGTTCACCCTTCTGATCTGACTACCTCCCAAAGTCCCCACCTCTCAGAGTCATCACATTGGGGTGCTATGGTTGTCATGTGTCCCTCAGAAGTTTACATGTCAGAACCTTAATTCTTTAATGTGGTGGTATTAGGAGGTGTGGCTGAGAGAGTGATGCTTGGGTAATGGGGTTGGAACCCTCTTGAATGATTGATGCCTTTCTCCCTTGAGTGAGTTCTTGCTCTATTGGGACTGGATTCATTGCCAGGAGAGCAGGTCGTTCTAAAGCAAAGTCCACTCTCCTCTCCTTTCTCTTTGCATGTGCCTCTGTCGTTCCATTTAATGCCATAAGTTGAGGCAGCTTATGTTTCAAAGCTGAGCAGATGCTGGCAACATGTGTGGACTTCCCGGCCTTCAGAATCATTAACCAAAATAGACCTCTACATTTTTTTTTTTAATAAGTAAACCAGTGTCAAGCATTCTGCTATAGCAACAGAAAACAAACTAAGGCAGGGGTTAATATTACAGCATGTAAGATCTGGGAAGATACAAATATTCAGTTCATAATAGTAGCCAAGAAGTTCTTTCATTTAATCTCTTTTCCTTTATTCCTTTACCTCCTGTTGCTAAAAAGAAACACCGTTTTTCTTTCATTAATGTCAAATATTTTAACATTGCAAAGGATCATGGAGATGACCTCCCTTATTTTCCATCACAGAAAGAGGTCTAATCAGTGGAGAAACAGTTCTATATAATATTCACTCACCCAAAGGAACTAACTTTAGTGTTCCACAAGAGAAAGATCAAGTATATGGAGTCACTAAAGATACAAAACTAGTGTTTCTTTTTTACAGCCTTGAACTAACTGCCTATTAAAGCAAACTTTGAATTCCAGAAACCCCTCCCTCCACTCTTGAAGGAACCAACATACACTGATATTTTCAAATTCTGAATAAAACTTTGCAAGGTAGTGTCATTATGGTCTTCATTATTTTTTGTTGATTAGATGAGTGAGACTAAAAGAGGTTAATTTTCTTAAGTCCATACCTGGTTAGTGCCAAAATTTATGGTTTTCAAACACGAATCCAGCTGATATCCAGATCCATGCTCTATGACTTGTATCAATACTGTGCCAAGATGGGAAGATTTTATGCTTTCACATAGCTGTGAGTTATACCCCAGGGTATGAGCTGTGTTCATGTGCTGAGTGGGAGATATACCATGAGCAAAAGCCCAATACTCCTTATGGATCTAGAGAGATGTACAGTGGACACACTCACCTACTGTCAAGGAAGAACAGGTAAAGGTTGAACTGAAGTGATACCCTGTTTTCATATTCCAAGGACTTGTTTATGTTGCTTCCTTTATCAATTCTTCCTACCTTTGAAAATAAACTCTAGAAGAAGTTGTTATGGTTTGGATATGAGGTGTTTCCAAAAAATTATATGTGAGAAAATGCAGGAATGTTCAGAGATGAAATAATGAGATTATGAGAACAGTAACTTAATCAATGGATTAATCAGTCATTGGGTTACGTGGTATAGGGTAAGGATGGAGGAAGTAGGTCACTGGGCATGTCCTCAGGAACTATATTATCTCTGGCTCCTTGCACTCGAGCTCTCTGCCCCCTGCATGTTATGAACTGTGCAGCTTTCCTCCACCACATTCTTCTACCACAATGTTCTCCCTCACCTCAGGCCCAGAGCTTTGGAGTTGGCCCACCATTGAATGAACCTCTGAAACTATGAACCAAATAAATTTTTCCTCCTCTAAGTTGCTCTTGTCAGGTATTTTTGTTCACAGTGAACTAGATTGAAAGATGACTTATTTTCAGATATTTGAAGGGAAATATAATTAAGTATTGAAAAAAGTTTTTCTTTTCTAGTCAGAAGTGTCATAAAAACTCCTATGTATATAATACTTCATAATTTCCCAAGTACTTTCATGTATACCACTTGATTTAATCTTCATATTTACTTATCCTTGGATTAAATTAGGTTATAACTGAGGATGTGCTGGGATAGATTCTATTTCATAACATTTCTGTAGATTCTGCTATGTGCTCCTTTCTCGCTGGTTAAATATTAGGTTTATAGGAATCTGCACATATCTCCTAATTTCTAACATGGTCCACAGGTGAACAAACTTAGCTTGCATTCAGTTATGTCTGAAGTTCTGACTTTTACTCTTTCCACCACGCCCAGGAACTTGGTGGGACAGGGATCCATCATCTAATGTGCCATGGAAACAAAGACTTATGCAAGTTGCTTAATATTTAAAGTCTGAAAAAAATAATTACTCCACATTAGCAGGGTTTTTGCTACTATGCCCTATGATCTAGGAGCAAATTACTTTATTAGGAAATCATTAGAGCATAATTTGCTTCTATAGGCTGCTGACATCAATTTTCATTTCTTATAATGAAACTTCAAGTTCTCATGATATATTATTATTGTAAATAGTATGCTGCCAGATATCGATTCAAAATTGTCATTAACCCTAACACCTGTGCCTTTCTTAAAAATGTGTGTTTATCATGGTCGTGCCACATTTGGACCACTTTTACACGACTTATACACCAAATAGTCTCTAAAAATACACTGAGAGGAGTCTCAAAAATAATTTCCATAACCATTTCCCTGTGTGTCATCCTGTTTCTATTCTCAAAAGGTATGAAAACCCAGCTGAATTTGTTTGGACAATTCTTAATGAGTTTCTTACTGATAGAGAAAACACAATGGGAGCAAAGGTAAAGCAGAGAGTCTCCAAAGGTCAGAATAAGCTGGGAAGAACCTGATTATGCTGGAAGGAAGGCTGAGAATCAGAACTTCTTAAGGGACAAGGCTGCACCGAGCTCCAGGCTTATACTTTCTCTTAGAATCTTTGTCTTGTCACCAAAGTCGTTCCTTAAAAGACAAGTGTGTGTTGTTACAACTCAACATATACCAAAATTTTTCCTACCCGGAGTTTCCAGGCTATTCTATCCTTGGAAATGAATATAACTTTCAGATACCCGAACCCAAGAACTAGTTCTGATACTGATGGGAGGGATTCAATTATCCACCCCCAAGTGATTTGAGAAATAGGAATCTGAAGAGCAAAAGGTATGTTTATTATTTCAACCTACAACTTTGTAAGTGTGGGTAAGTGTGTGGGCATGGTAAGTTCAGGTGAAGTGGTAAGTTATCTGTACGATTTCCAAAGGCATTAATTTGTTTAAGGTTTAAACACCTTATATATGCAGCCCTTTTCTTCACTGCTCATGGTTTCATTCCACTATGGTGAAGTTAAAATTGATTCACTTTCCCCCTTAATAATAGAACACATGAGAGAAGAAAACTGGCCCTTTAAAATATCTGATCATCTCCGTTACTTAGGATTCAGCTAGTGTCCTGCTTTGGAAAACCTTGATATTCAGCAGAGAGTTCTGTGACATTATATTAAAACTCCTTTACCTTCACATGGGCCCATTTAATTTATATTTTATCACTTGTTTAGAGGACCATGAGTCCATTCCATGAAGATATTTTTTCCATAAATGAAAGCTTTCATTCCTTATGCCTTTCTGTGCGTAAGAAAACCATGCACAGTATGATTATGAAAGTCATTAAATATGATATTCTGTGAATCTTCAATTCTAGATGATAGAAAAAAAACTTAATTTTTTTTTCATCCAATTATCTCTTTCTGTAGATAAAGAAAAATAAGCTAAAAGATGAGCATACAATAGCTCTTGGCTGAGCCAGAATGTAAATTTAAGTTTCTTTTCTCTGACATAATATCCACTCTTCTATGCTGTCTCAGAACTTTATCTTCTGAAAAGAGACTTCCAAGAAAGGAAAACTGTACTCTTCCCTTGGAAACTCCTCTCCAGCAAACATTTTTCATGCCCTGGTCTCCAGTACCTGACAATTCCCAATTGACTAAGGTATTGCAGCCTCTGCTTAGGAGCTCTCACACAGTGGTTCTCACTAGAAAACTCCCCTCAGGGGCTGGGGAGATAACTCAGTTGGTAGAGTGCTTGCTTCACAAGAACAAGGCACTGGGTTCAATCCCCAGCACTGTAAAACTCACCTGAGGAGTTTTCAAAGAAGCCACAAAGGGACTCCATTTCTATCCATAATAGAGTAGAAGGTATTGAACTTACCCTAAGTAGGCTTAACTAATCATGAAACTGGACAAAAACATGAGGCAATTGTTTTCATGCATTGAAGTCAGAGGATTGGGGACAGCTGTCACAGGGTTGATTGCTGTACAGAAATACCAGAGACCTTGAACTCCTGGGAGGAGTTGTCTGACCCAGCTAGAGAGGTACTGAGTTTTGCTCTGCCAGCCAGTTAAATTGTTTGTATGTTCTGTTGAATCTGTTAGGTTTTGTCTAATCTTTGGTTAGAGTAGATCTATGGTGCTATGTTTTCTTTGTCATAAATTATGGTAAGTGCATGGTCGTTAGTCTCATTACATAGCCTTTCTGTGTCTCCATTGAATGGTTAGGACTGAAAAAAACCACATCTAGTCATAGCTTTACTGACACAAAAATATTAAAAGTAGTCACAGAAAAAACACGTCATATACAAACATTGATATGAATATGAATGATGGCTAATTTCCTTTTGAAATATTAGCAGCCAAGAACCTATAAATTAGCATATTTAATGTGGTTAGAAACAGGAAAGGAGACTGTAAGACTGAATATCTCTCCTTCAGTGATGATAGTTTAATGAAGAAATATTCAGATAAATAACAGGTAGGAAAACTGTTGCCACCCTATATGCACTACAGGAAAGGTGGAAGTAAGATTTTTAGACAGGAGGTAGAAATTTATAATTAACAAACGATTTAGGAGCACTAGAAGTAGTCAATGTGTCAGTAAATAAAAAGAATTATCTTAAAAAAAAAAGAATGATCTTTATTTCTGTAAAAGTTAAAAGAGCATTTCAAGCAAAAATAACACATTTATTTGTGAAACCTATATATAATGTCTATAGAAATAAAATATATGACAACAATAGTAAAAAAGATGGGAAATAGATAGAATTGTCCTGTTAGGAAGTTCCTACATTTTACATAAATTAGCATAATATTATCTTTAAGCAGACCATGAGATGTTAAATTTGTGTATCACCATTCTTAAACTGCACTAAAATTATATAAAGGAATACATCTAAAAACACAATGGAGGTAAACATAAACAGTACAATACTAAGAATTTATATACTAGGAAAAAAAAGACAGACATAGAGGAACAAAGACACCAAAAAGAGACTGAACAAATAGGAAACAAATTAAATTTGGTAAAATTAATCCAACCACTTCAACAATTACCAATTCAACAATTAATGTAGATGGACTAAGTACGTCAATTAAAAATCAATATCTAATCTTATGCTGTCTATAAAGAATGCAATTTACTGACATTGATAGGTTAAACATAAAAGGACAGAAAAGATATAGAATCCAATCATAAAATACAAGGATGTTCTCATGTTTGCTTTAATGTCAGGAAAAGTAGATTTCAAAAAAAGGAATGGAACTAGCAATAAAAAATAATTTCATTTTGGATAAAATGATCAACTCATTAGAAAGACATTGTGAGCTAAATGTTTATGTATTCAATACTGGAGCTATAAAAAACATGAACTAAAAACTGATAGAACTAATGGGAGAAATAGAGATATCCATAATTATGTTTAGAAGATTTATAACTTCTTCTCTAGTAATCAAATATTCCCCCACCACTAAGGAGTAAGCTTATAGAACCCTAGACCAACACAAGACCCGAACCTGACCCAATGGACATTTCTAGTTGTATGCCCAACAACCACAAACTTAACATTCTGTTAAGTTTGCAGGGAACAACCTCTAAGACAGAACATGCATTGCAATTCTCTTATAAAATAAGTATCACTAAGTTCAAATGCTTTACATCCTACAAAATATTTCCCCCAAATAAAAGATAATATTAGAAAATAAAACTTTGGATGGTGTAGAGGAAAATGGGGTGGGAGGGGATAGGGGACAGAAAGATAGTAGAATGAAACAGTATTACCCTATGTGTATGTATGATTATAAGAATGGTGTGAATTTACATTGTGTACAACCATAGAAATGAAAAGTTGTATACCATTTGTGTACAATGAATCAAAATGCAGTCTGTAAAAATAAAAAAAAAATTTAATAAAAAAAAAAGTAATAAATTCTCTAGAAAATACCTACATTTGGAAGCAAAACAGGTAGCTTCAGAATAACTCATGAGCAAAAGAAGATATAGAAGGAGAAATTAGAAAACAGTTTGAACTAAGTGGCAATGAAGATACAACATTACTAAATTTGTGGGATCTAGCTAAACCAATACTTAAAAGGGAATAATTTGCTATAAATGCACATGATGAAAGATTCTTTGAAACCAAAAATCTAAGTTTCTGCATGATGGATCTAGAAAAATAAGAGTAAATGAAACCTAAAGTAAATTAAAGGAAGTTAATAATAAAAGGGAGAGCAAAAATAAACAAAAAGTTTTAAAAAATCACAATGTTACTTGAACAGATTAAATTCTTTGCACTATTCATAGGAAAATTAGAAAATACTTATTAAGAATAATACTAATTAAAAAGTTGAATATTAATACAGATCCTATACACATTAAAATGATAGGAGAATATGATGAAATATTTTACGGCAATATATTCAATAATTTAGATAAATGGAAAAATTCTACTCAAAAACAGAACTAATCAAATTTGGCACTCACAGAAAAGAAAAACTAAGAGGTCTTTATGATTTTTACTTTATAAAAATGAAGAGCAAACCTTCTTAAGAAGAAAATTCCAGGTCTTGGTGGTTTCACTGGAAAATTCTTTCAACTACATAAAGTAGAAATAATATTAATGTTTCAAAGAATCTTGCAGAAATAGATGTGGAGGGAGCACCTTCCAACACATTTTATGAGATCATCACAATTGTAGATGAGTATTATGCAGCACATAGATGCAAAAGTTATTAGCACGATATTCTTAAATTGAAAATTATCTAAAACTTTGTTATTTAATGTTTGAGAATTATCACAGAAATGAAAAACCAGTTTGATATTTAAACATTCACTAATATATTTCATCATGTTAACAGAAAAAGGATAGTATTTTATAATAACTTTAACAGGTATAAGAAAAATACTTGACAAAATTTATCAATTATTCCTGAAAAGACAACAAACATTGGAGACGAATTTACCAATTGTATAGAGATCATCTATGAAACATATACAGTTAGCAACACACTAAATGATGAAATATTTACCACTGTTTTACTAAAATAAAAGACAAGATAAGGAAGATTATTCTCAACACTTTTATTCAACATTGTGCCACATCTTCCAGCCAGTGAAATTAGGAAAGAGACTGAAGGGAAAGGAATAAAGTAAAAGGAATTCTGATTTTTCTTTTTAATCTTATAGATGATAATACTTACATTGGAAAGTCTAAGGAAACAGCAAAAATCAACTAAATCTAACAAGTGATGTGAGTGAAGTTGTATGATACAAGATCTAAGATTAATGTATTTCTTCATTATGGAAGAAAAGTTATTGGAAAATGAAAATTAAAAAGCCATTTATTCCAGTATTTTTTAAAAAATTAAAAAAACTTGGCAAAGGATCTTTAAAATCTCTATACTGAAAACTTTAACTATTACTGAGAAATATGGAGACCTAAATACATTGAGAGCTATGTCAAGGTCATGGATGGATATATGTAATATTGGTAAAGTACAAATTTTCTACAAACTGAACTATAAATTCTGATCAATTAAGGGAATTCAAAATCTGTTTCAAATTTTATGCGGATTAATAAATATTCAAGAGGATCCAAGCTGGTGGACTAGAGGGTGACTGCATCTCCCGTTGCTCCAGAACCCAGGATTCAAGAAGAGGAGGCATTGAGAGACTCAGACTAACATAGAGTTGCGGGGTGAGTCTCTCCCACCGGGTGAAGCTCCCTGGGCAGCAGGCCTGGACAGGGGCAGCTTCTTGGAGCAGGGCAGGGCAGCTAAAGTCTTCCCCAAGCAGCCCTGCTCCCTCCAGCAGCAGGCGTGATATACAGCCAGCTCCTTGGAGCAGACCCGCCCAGTAAGAGCTTTTCCACACAGAGTCAGCCCCCAGCCCTGGAACCAGTAGCAGGCTAGGAGCAGCTTTCTTCAGAAGCACTGCATTATCAAGTTCCTCCAAGACTTCAGGCTACTGAAGGCTGGGAGGTGATATACCGGAAATCTACAGGGACACTATAAGCCAATAAAGGAAATTTGCAATATCTCAGAGTCCCACTGATATCTGGACAATATGAGAAAACAAGGGAAGAAAATGTCCCAAACAAACCTAGATACTATATCAATAAAACCCAATGACAGCACAGCAGAAGAAATGTCAGAAAGGGAGTTCAGAATGTACATAATTAAAACAATCAGGTAAGCAAACGAGGAGATGAAAGAGCAAATGCAGGCATTAAATGATCACACCAATCAACAGTTAAAAGAGCAAATATGGGAAGCAAGAGATCATTTCAATAAAGAGTTAGAGATACTGAAAAAAAAAAAACAGAAATCCTTGAAATGAAGGAAACAATAAACCAAGTTAAAAACTCCATAGAAAGCATACCCAATAGGATAGAACACCTGGAAGACAGAACCTCAGACATTGAAGAAAAAATATTTAGTCTTGAAAACAAAGTTGAGGGCTGGGGAGATAGCTCAGTTGGTAGAGTGCTTGCCTTGTAAGCACAAGGCCCTGAGTTCAATCCCCAGAACCGCCCCCCCCCCAAAAAAAAAAACAAAAAAACAAAGGTGACCAAACAGAGAAGATGGTAAGAAATCATGAACAGAATCTACAAGAATTATGGGATATCATGAAAAGGTCAAATTTAAGATTTATTGGGATTGAGGAAGGCTTAGAGAAACAAACCAAAGGAATGAACAATCTATTCAATGAAATAATATCAGAAAATTTCCCAAATCTGAAGAATGAAATGGAAAACCAGGTACAAGAGGCTTATAGGACTCCAAATATACAAAATTACAACAGACCCACACCAAGGCACATTATAATGAAAATACCTAACATACAAAATAAAGACAGAATTTTAAAGGCTGCGAGAGAAAAGAATCAAATTACATTCAGGGGAAAACCAATAAGGATATCAGGAGATTTTTCAATTCAGACCCTAAAAGCTAGAAGAACCTGGAACAACATTTACCAAGCCCTGAAAGAAAATGGATGCCAACCAAGAATCTTATACCCAGCAAAACATACTTTCAGATTTGATGACAAAATAAAATCCTTCCATGATAAACAAAAGCTAAAAGAATTTACAAAAAGAAAGCCAGCATTACAGAACATTCTCAGCAAAATATTCCATGAGGAAGAGATGAAAAACAACAATGCAAATCAACAACGGGAGGAACTAGCCTAAAGGAATAGCCAAATAAAGGAGAAACCAAATTATGTCAAAAAAAAAAAAAAAAAAAAGAGTCAAATGACTGGGAATACAAATCATATCACAATAATAACCCTGAATGTTAATGTCCTGAACTCATCAATCAAAAGACATAGACTGGCAGACTGGATTAAAAAGAAAGATCCAACAATGTGCTGCCTTCAAGAGACTCATCTCATAGAAAGAGATACCCAGATACTAAAGGTGAAAGGATGGGAATAAACATACCATGCACATGGACACAGCAAAAAAGCTGGAGTATCCATCCTCATTTCAGATAATGTGGACTTCAAGCCAAAGGTAGTCAGAAGTGATAAAGAAGGACATTTCATACTGCTTAAAGGAAGCATAAATCAGCAAGACATAACAATCATAAATATCTATGCCCTGAACAGTGGCTCATCCACGTACATCAAACAAATCCTTCTCAATTCCAGAAATCAAATAGACCACAACACAATAATACTAGGCGATTTTAACACACCTCTCTCACCAATGGATAGATCTTCCAAACAAAAATTGAATAAAGAAACCATAGATCTCAATAACACAATCAACAATTTAGACTTAATGGACGTATATAGAATATACCATCCAACAAAGAACAAATACACTTTCTTCTCAGCAGCACATGGATCCTTCTCTAAAATAGACCATATTTTATGCCACAAAGCTACTGTTAGCAAATACAAGAGGATAGAGATACTACCTTGTATTCTGTGAGATCATAATGGATTGGAATTAGAAATAAATGACAGAATAAAAAACAGAAACTTCTCCAATACCTGGAGATTAAATAATACGCTATTATATGATGAATGGATAAAAGAAGACATCAGGAGGGAAATAAAAAAATTCTTAGAAGTAAATGAGAACAAAGACACATCATATAAAAATCTCTGGTACACTATGAAAGCAGTACTTAGAAGAAGATTTATTTCATGGGGCGCATTCAACAAAAGAAGTAAAAATCAACAAATAAATGACTTAACACTACAGCTCAAAGCCCTAGGAAAAGCAGAGCAGAACAACAACAAAAGTAGTAGAAGACAGGAAATAGTTAAAATCAGAGCCGAAATCAACGAAATTGAAACAAAAGAAACAATACAAAAAATCAACAAAATAAAGAGTTGGTTCTTCGAAAAAATAAACAAAATTGATAAACCCTTAGCCACACTAACAAAGAGAAAGGGAGAAAACTCAAATTACTAAAATTCGGAATGAACAAGGAAATATGACAACAGACATGAGTGAAATACAAAACATAATTAGAAGCTATTTTGAAAATCTATATTCCAACAAAACAGAAATCCTCAAAGACATCAGCAAGTTTCTAGAGACATATGAATTACCAAAACTGAACGAGGAGGACATACACAACTTAAATAAATCAATTTCAAGCAATGAAATAGAAGAAGTCATCAAAAGCCTACCAACAAAGAAAAGTCCAGGACCAGATGGGTTCTCAGCCGAGTTCTACAAAACCTTTCAAGAAGAGCTCATTCCAATATTCCTCAAAGTATTCCATGAAATAGAAGAGGAGGGAACCCTCCCAAACTCATTCTATGAAGCCAATATCACCCTGATACCTAAACCAGACAGAGACACATCGAGGAAAGAAAATTTCAGACCAATATCCTTAATGAACATCGACGCAAAAATTCTCAACAAAATTTTAGCAAATCGCATACAAAAATATATTAAAAAGATAGTGCGCCACGATCAAGTGGGTTTTATCCCAGGGATGCAAGGTTGGTTCAACATCAGGAAATCAATAAATGTCATTCACCATATCAACACACTTAAAGTTAAGAATCACATGATTATTTTGATAGATGCAGAAAAAGCATTTGATAAAATACAGCATCCCTTCATGCTCAAAACACTAGAAAAAATAGGGATAGTGGGAACATTCCTTAACATCGTAAAGGCCATCTACACTAAGCCCATGGCTAATATCATTCTAAATGGTGAAAAACTGAAAGTGTTCCCCCTAAAAACTGGAACAAGGCAGGGATGCCCTCTCTCACCACTTCTATTCAACATCATCTTGAAACTCTAGCCAGAGCAATTAGACAAACCAAAGAAATTAAAGGGATACGAATAGGAAAAGAAGAACTCAAACTATCCCTGTTCGCTGATGACATGATTATATATTTAGAGGAACCTGGAAACTCCACCAGAAAACTTTTAGAACTCATAAGTGAATTCAGTAAAGTAGCAGGTTACAAGATCAATGCTCAGGGGGGTTTTCAAGATGGCGGAGTAGAGGGCGGCTGCATTTCATGTTGCTCCAGGACGCAACAAAAAGAGGAGATAGTGAGAGACTTGGGACCAACTCAAAGCCATAGGGTGAGTCTCTCCCGTTGGGGAGGCATCCCGGATGGGGTGGTAGTCCCGGAACGCAGGGAACTTTGTGAAGTAGAGTTGCCCAGAAGACACCCCTCCCCCTGCTGGAGCGGTAAACATGGACCACTGGGAACTTTGCAGAGGAAGCTGCTCAGCACAGCACTTGGACTCAGAACAACCACTGGGGCTCCGGGCGGCTGCCTGAGGAGGAGCTGCGTGGCGAGCTGTTTGGTCTCAGAGCGACCGCTTCTGAACACCGGGGGCATGCCCGGAGGAAGAGGAGGAACGTGGTGGGTCGCTTGGTCTAGGAGTGACTGCATCAGAGCCACAGGCGGTTGCCAGAGGAGGAGGCGAGTGGTGAGTTGTTTGGATTCAAAGCAACCGCTTCTGAACACTGGTGGCCTGCCTGGAGGAGGAGCGTGGTGAGTCACTTGGTCTCGGAGCCACCGCTCCTGAACACCCGGGGGGCTACCCCGAGGAGGAGGAGGAACAGGGTACATCACTTGGACTTGCAGTGACTGCCTAGGGCTACGGGCGGTTGACAGGAGGAGGAGACGCGAAGTGAGTTGCTTGGACTCATAGTGACTGCGTCCGAACACCGGGCGGCTGTCCGGAGGAGGAGGTGTGTGGCGGGTCTCTGGGACTCGAGCTATTGTAAGAGGCTCCAGGTGGTGGCTCAGAGGAGGGGTTGCATAGCCAGGCGATTAGGTGCAGAGCAGGGTCCCAGGACCGACTTCTTGGTGGAAGAGTCGCACAGAGACACGCCTAGGGGCGGAGCGAAGTTTCCAGGACTGTGGGCAGATTCTCTGGGAGAGGCAGCCTAAGGAGACTCGTCTGCGAAGGGTGAGGCTCCCAGGCCCAGGAGGTAGGTCCGGGCCCCTGGGAACGTTGCAGAGGAAGACAGCCCAGCCCAGGCGGTAGTTGTAGATTGAGGGGAACCTCTAGGAGGGGAACTGACCAGCGAGACCTCCCCACCAGGTGAGTCTTCCCTGCGAAGTGAGGTTTCCCCACAAGGATGGTAAAACCAGAGACACAGGCACAAACAGGCCTTGCCTCAGCCCGCAGCCTAGTTCCCCTTTGGATGACCATTGGTCAACAAGTGGAAGCACCTCTGCCCACTATCAGGGAATATACCCCACCTGAGGGTCACCAACCCTAGAGAGACAGCTTCCTTGTGGAGCACCGCATTATCAACTTCCTCCAAGACTGCAGGCTACTGAAGTATAAGATGGGATATACTAGCAATCGTCAGGGATATTATAAGTCAATAGAGGAAATCTGCAATATCTTAATGACCCACTGATTCCTGAACAATATGAGAAAACAAGGGAAGAAAATGCCCCAAACATATCTAGATGTTACTTCAATAAAATCCAATGACAGCATGGCAGAAGAAATGACAGAAAGGGAGTTCAGAATGTACATAATTAAAATGATCAGGGAAGCAAATGATGAGATGATCTTATTTTATTTTTGGGGGGGGGTGCTGGGGATAGAACTCAGGCCTTGTGCTTACAAGGCAAGCACTCTACCAACTGAGCTATCTCCCCAGCCCTGCAAACGATGAGATGAAAGAGCAAATGCAGGCATTGAATGATGAGATGAAAGAAAAAATGCAGGCATTGAATGATCGCACCAATCGACAGTTAAAAGAGCAAATACAGGAAGCAAAAGATCATTTCAATAAAGAGTTAGAGATATTGAAAAAAAAAACCAAACAGAAATCCTTGAAATGAAGGAAACAATAAACCAAATTAAGAACTCCATAGAAAGCATAACCAATAGGATAGAACACCTGGAAGACAGAACCTCAGATATTGAAGACAAAATATTTAGCCTTGAAAACAAAGTTGAACAAACAGAAAAGATGGTAAGAAATCATGAACAGAATCTCCAAGAACTATGGGATATCATGAAAAGGCCAAATTTGAGAATTATTCGGATTGAGGAAAGCTTAGAGAAACAAACCAAAGGAATGAATAATCTATTCAATTAAATAATATCAGAAAATTTCCCACATCTGAAGAATGAAATGGAAAATCAAGTTCAAGAGGCTTATAAGACTCCAAATACACAAAATCACAACAGACCCACACCAAGGCACATTATAATAAAAATACCTAACATACAAAATAAAGACAGAATTTTAAAGGCTGTGAGAGAAAAGAACCAAATTACATTCAGGGGGAAGCCAATACGGATATCAGCAGATTTTTCAATCCAGACCCTAAAAGCTACAAGGGCCTGGAACAACATTTTTCAAGCTCTGAAAGAAAATGGATGCCAACCAAGAATCTTATACCCAGCAAAACTTACCTTCAAATTTGACGATGAAATAAAATCATTCCATGATAAACAAAAGCTAAAAGAATTACAAAAAGAAAGCCAGCATTACAGAACATTCTCAGCAAAATACTCCATGAGGAAGAGATAAAAAACAAAGAAGCAAATCAGCAAAGGGAGGAATTATCCTAAAGGAACTGTCAAATAAAGGAGGAACCAAGTTGTGTCCAAAAAAATAAATAAATAAATAAAATTTAAAAAAAAACCAAATGACCGGGAATACAGATCATATTTCAATAATAACCCTGAATGTTAATGTCCTGAACTCATCAATCAAAAGACATAGATTGGCAGATTGGATAAAAAAGAAAGATCCAACAATGTGTTGCCTGCAAGAGACTCACCTCATCGAAAGAGATACTCATAGACTAAAGGTGAAAGGATGGGGAAAAACATACCATGCACATGGACTCAGCAAAAAAACTGGAGTATCCATCCTCATTTCAGATAATGTGGACTTCAAGCCAAAATTAGTCAGAAGGGATAAAGAAGGACATTTCATACTGCTTAAAGGAAGCATAAATCAGCAAGATATAACAATCCTAAACATCTATGCCCCAAACGGTGGCTCATCCATGTATGTCAAACAAATTCTTCTCAATTTTAGAAACCAAATAGACCATAACACAATAATTCTAGGTGGTTTTAACATGCCTCTCTCACCACTGGACAGATCTTCCAAAGAAAAATTGAACAAAGAAAATATAGATCTCAATAACACAATCAATAATTTAGACTTAACAGACATTTATAGAATATACCATCCAACCAAGAGCGAATACACTTTCTTCTCAGCAGCACATGGATCCTTCTCTAAAATAGACCATATGTTATGCCACAAAGCTAATGTTAGCAAATACAAGAAGATAGAGACACTACCTTGTATTCTATCAGATCATAATGGATTGAAGTTAGAAATAAATGAAAGAGAAAAAAAACAGAAACTACTCCAACACCTGGAGATTAAACAATATGCTATTATATGATGAATGGATAACGGAAGATATTAGGAAGGAAATTAAAAAATTCTTAGAGGTAAACGAGAACAAAGAAACATCATATCAAAATCTCTGGGACACTATGAAAGCAGTACTTAGAGGAAAATTTATTTCATGGAGCACATTTAATAAAAGAAGTAAAGTTCAACAAATAAACGACCTAACACTACAGCTCAAAGCCCTAGAAAAAGAAGACCAACACCAAAAGTAGTAGAAGACAGGAAATATGTAAACTCGGAGCTGAAATCAATGAAATTGAAACAAAAGAAACAATACAAAAAATCAACAAAATAAAGAGTTGGTTCTTCGAAAAAATAAACAAAATTGATAAACCTTTAGCCACACTAACAAAGAGAAGACGAGAGAAAACCCAAATCACTAAAATTCGGAATGAACAAGGAAATATCACAACAGACACGATTGAAATACAAAACATAATTAGAAGCTATTTTGAAAATCTATACTCCAACAAAATAGAAAATTTCGAAGACATCAACAGGTTTCTAGAGACATATGCATTGCCTAAACTGAACGAGGAGACATCAACAATCTAAATAGACCAATTTCAAGTAATGAAATAGAAGAAGTCTTCAAAAGCCTACCAACAATGAAAAGTCCAGGACCAGATGGGTTCTCAGCCGAGTTCTACAAAACCTTTAAAGAAGAGCTCATTCCAATACTTTTCAAAGTATTCCATGAAATAGAAGATGAGGGAACCCTCCCAAACTCATTCTATGAAGTCAATATTACCCAGAGACACATGGAGGAAAGAAAATTTCAGACCAATATCCTTAATGAACATCGACGCAAAAATTCTCAATAAAATTTTAGCAAATCACATACAAAAACATATTAAAAAGATAGTGCACCATGATCAAGTGGGTTTCATCCCAGGGATGCAAGGTTGGTTCAACATCAGGAAATCAATAAATGTCATTCACCATATCAATAGACTTAAAGTCAAGAATCACATGATTATTTTGATAGATGCAGAAAAAGCGTTTGATAAAATACAGCACCCCTTCATGCTCAAAACACTAGAAAAAATAGGGATAGTGGGAACATTCCTTAACATTGTAAAGGCCATCTATGCTAAGCCCATGGCTAATATCATTCTAAATGGTGAAAAACTGAAAGTGTTCCCCCTAAAAACTGGAACAAGGCAGGGATGCCCTCTTTCACCACTTCTTTTCAATATCGTCCTTGAAACTCTAGCCAGAGCAATTAGACAGACCAAAGAAAGTAAAGGGATATGAATGGGAAAAAAGAACTCAAACTATCCCTATTTGCTGATGACATGATTATATACTTAGAGGAACCAGGAAATTCCACCAGAAAACTTTTAGATCTCATAAGTGAATTCAGTACAGTAGCAGGATATAAGATCAATGCACATAAATCTAATGCACTTTTATACAGAAGTGATGAATCTTCAGAAAGAGAAATTAGGAAAACTACCCCATTCACAATAGCTTTGAAAAAAATAAAATACTCGGGAATCAATCTCGCAAAAGAGGTGAAAGACCTCTACAATGAGAACAAAGAACTCTAAAGAAAGAAATTAAAGAAAACCTTAGAAGATTGAAAGATCTCCCATGTTCCTGGATAGGAAGAATTAATATTGTCAAAATGGCTATACTACCAAAAGTACAATACAGATTCAATGCAATTCCAATTAAAATCCCAATGACGTACCTTACAGAAATAGAGCAAGCAATTATGAAATTCATCTGGAAGAATAAGAAACCCAGAATAGCTAAAGCAATCCTTGGCAGAAAGAGTGAAGCAGGGGGTATCGCAATACCAGATCTTCAACTCTACTACAAAGCAATAGTAACAAAAACGGCATGGTATTGGTACTAAAATAGAAAGGTGGATCAATGGTACAGAATAGAGGACACAGACACAAACCCAAATAAATATAATTTTCTCATACTAGACAAAGGGGCCAAAAATATGCAATGGAGAAAAGATAGCCTCTTCAACAAATGGTGCTGGGAAAATTGGAAATCCATATGCAACAGAATGAAACTAAACCCATATCTCTCACCATGCACGAAACTAAACTCAAAGTGGATTAAGGATCTCGGAATCAGACCAGAGACCTTGCATCTTATAGAAGAAAAAGTAGGTCCAGAGCTTCAACATGTTGGCTTAGGACCAGAGTTCCACAACAGGACTCCCATAGCACAAGAAATAAAAGCAAGAATCCATAACTGGGATAGATTCAAACTAAAAAGCTCTCTCTCAACAAGGAAACTATCAGCAATGCGAAGAAAGAGCCTACAGAGTGGGAGAAAATCTTTGCCAATCATACTTCAGATAGAGCACTAATCTCCAGAATCTATAAAGAACTCAAAAAACTCTACACCAAGAATGCAAATAATCCAATCAACAAATGGGCTAAGGAAATGAATAGACACTTCACAGAAGAAGATCTACAAGCAATCAACAAACATATGGAAAAATGTTCAACATCTCTAGTAATAAGAGAAATGCAAATCAAAACCAACCTAAGATTCCATCTCACCCCAATTAAAATGGCGGTTATCAAGAATACAAGCAACAACAGGTGTTGGTGAGGATGTGGGGAGAAAGGTACACTCATACATTGCTGGTGGGGCTGCAAATTAGTGCAGCCACTCTGGAAAGCAGTGTGGAGACTCCTTAGAAAACTTGGAATGGAACTACCATTTGACCCAGCTATCCCACTCCTTGGCCTATACCCAAAGGACTTACAAGCAGCATATTAAGAGATACAGCCACATCAATGTTCATAGCTGCTCAGTTCAAATAGCCAGATTGTGGAACCAACCTAGATGTCCTTCAATTGATGAATGGATAAAGAAACTGTGGTATATATATATATATATATATATATATATATATATATATATATACAATGGACTATTACTCAGCCATAAAGAATGATAAAATTATGGCCTTTGCAGGCAAATGGATGAAATTGAAGAATATCATGCTAAGTGAGATAAGCCAATCTCAAAAAACCAATGGACGAATGATATTGCTAATAAGTGGATGATGACACATAATGGGGTGTTGGAGGGGTTAGTGTTAGGGTTAGAGTTAGGGTTAGGGAGTGGGGCAAGAATGGAGGAAGGAAGGACTGTATAGAGGGAAAAGAGGGGTGGGAGGGGTGGGGGGAAGGGAAAAAATAACAGAATGAATTAAACAACATTACCCTATGTAAATTTATGATTACACAAATGGTATGCCTTTACGACATGTACAAACAGAGAAACAACATGTATCCCACTTGTTTACAATAAAAAATAAATAAATAAATAAAAAGATCAATGCTCATAAATCCAATGCTTTTTTATACATAAGTGATGAATTTTCAGAAAGAGAAGTTAGGAAAACTACCCCATTCACAATAGCATTGAAAAAAATAAATTGCTTGGGAATCAATCTCACAAAAGAGGTGAAAGACCTCTACAATGAGAACTACAGAACACTAAAGAAAGAAATTCAAGAAAACCTTAGAAGATGGAAAGATCTCCCATGTTCTTGGATAGGAAGAATTAATATTGTCAAAATGGCCATACTACCAAAAGTGCTATACAGATTCAATGCAATTCCAATTAAAATCCCAATGATGTGCCTTACAGAAATAGAGCAAGCAATTATGAAATTCATCTGGAAGAATAAGAAACCCAGAATAGCTAAAGCATTCCTTAACAGGAAGAGTGAAGCAGGGGGTATCGCAATACCAGATCTTCAACTCTACTACAAAGCAATAGTAACAAAAACGGCATGGTATTGGTACCAAAATAGAAAGGTGGATCAATGGTACAGAATAGAGGACACAGACACAAACCCAAATAAATACAATTTTCTCATACTAGACAAAGGTGCCAAAAATATGCAATGGAGAAAAGATAGCCTCTTCAACAAATGG
Organism: Sciurus carolinensis; assembly: GCF_902686445.1. Taxonomy (NCBI): domain Eukaryota; kingdom Metazoa; phylum Chordata; class Mammalia; order Rodentia; family Sciuridae; genus Sciurus; species Sciurus carolinensis. The sequence goes on from NC_062227.1 coordinate 37,358,193, forward strand.
TGCCGGGAAAACTGGAAAACCATATGCAACAGAATGAAATTAAACCCGTATTTCTCACCCTGCACAAAACTCAATTCAAAATGGATCAAGGACCTCGGAATCAGACCAGAGACCCTGCATCTTATAGAAGAAAAAGTAGGTCCAAATCTTCAACATGTCAGCTTAGGATCAGACTTCCTTAACAAGACTCTCATAGCCCAAGAAATAAAAGCAAGAATCAACAACTGGGATAGATTCAAACTAAAAAGCTTTCTCTCAGCCAAAGAAACTATCAGTAATGTGAAGAGAGAGCCTACAGAGTGGGAGAAAATCTTTGCCACTCATACTTCAGATACAGCGCTAATATCCAGAATATATAAAGAACTCAAAAAACTCTACACGAAGAATACAAATAATCCAATCAACAAATGGGCTAAGGAAATGAATAGACACTTCACAGAAGAAGATGTACAAGCAATCAACAGATATATGAAAAAATGTTCAACATCTCTAGTAATAAGAGAAATGCAAATCAAAACTACCTTAAGATTCCATCTCACCCCAATTAGAATGGCGATTATCAAGAAGACAAGCAACAATAGGTGTTGGTGAGGATGTGGGGAAAAGGGTACACTCTTGCATTGCTGGTGGGGTTGCAAATTAGTGCAGCCACTGTGGTAAGCAGTATGGAGATTCCTCAGAGATCTTGGAATGGACCCACCATTTGACCCAGCTATCCCACTCCTTGGCCTATACCCAAAGGACTTAAAATCAGCATACTACAGAGATACAACCACATCAATGTTCATTGCTGCTCAATTCACCATAGTCAGATTGTGGAACCAACCTAGATGTCCTTCAATTGATGAATGGATAAAGAAACTGTGGCCTATATATACAATGGACTATTACTCAGCCATAAAGAATGATAAAATCATGGCATTTGCAGGCAAATGGATGAAATTGAAGAATGTCATGCTAAGTGAGATAAGCCAATCTCAAAAAACCAAAGGACGAATGATCTCACTGATAAGCGGATGATGACATATAATGGGAGGTGGGAGGGATTATCATTAGGGTTAGGGTTAGGTTTAGGGTTAGGGTTAAGGAGGGTGGCAAGAATGGATGAAGGAAGGACTGTATAGAGGGAAAAGAGGGGTGGGTGGGGTTGGGGGAAGGAAAAAATAACAGAATGAATCAAACAACATTACCCTATGTAAATTTATGATTATACAAATGGTATGCCTTTACACCATGCACAAACAGAGAAACAACATGTATCCCATTTGTTTACAATAAAAAATAATAATAAATAAATAAATAAATAAATATTCAATACAATCTTGAAAAAGGGAAATTCAGTTGGACTACTTATACTACCAAATATTAATATTTAGTATAAAATTGAAATCATTAGGATGGTGTGGCAAGGGCAGACAGATTAGCAGACCAAAGTAGAGTTCACAGACCCAGTTTATTTTCAGTAAATGTTTCAATGCTGTTCAATCATGGAAACAGTCATTTCAGTAAATGATGATGAAATACTTACATGGAAAAGTAAAAGTGCAAAAAAGTAAACTTAATCCCTTTCCTATACCATAAGCCAGAGGCTGGGAATTGTTTTCTTTAGAAGGTGTCATGTATTAATGCAAATATTTTGAACATTTTGGATCAGATGGTCTCTGTTGGAACCATTGGATTCTGTCATTGTAATGCAAAAGCAGCTATAGATAATAGATATTTGTATGAGTGAAATGAATGACCAATGCTTGTGATTAAAAAGAAAATTAAGATGGATCTCATCTTCACATTTTAAAACTGGAATGGTGAAGTTTCTAGGACAAAACATAGTGTATTCCTGAAACCTCGAAGTAAGCAAAGATTTTCAGATGGGACATAAAATGCTCCAATTATAAGAGGGAAAAAAAGGTAACATCAATTGGACTTCTTCAAAATTTAAAACCTGCTTATCAAAAAACATTACACATAAAACAGACAGGGCAAGACCTAAACTAGGGGGACAATACTTAGTTGAAATGAAAAACATTCTTTACACAAAATAGAAGCACCATTTGTAAACACTGCTAATACCCAGAGGTACACAGTTGTACCCCTGAGATCTGTGCATTGCACTATATGCACTGTTATAGCACACTGAGTTTCAGTTTCCAAATAAAAATCATCCTTAGTTTCACAGCTTCCTTTGCCTACTCCTTCCTCAGACTCTAATTTGCTGACTAGGAAACACTAGTACCCCAGAGCAAGAGAAGATGGATAAAGAAGAAAGAGAATCCATCCCTCCTCTGACCTTTCTATTCTATTAGGGCCTTCAAAAAACAGTAGGACCAACAACCTTGTCAGTAAGGATGGATTTTCTTTACTCACTCTACTGACTTAAATGCTAATCTCTTCCAGAAACACTCACAGTCACACCCATAAACAAAGTTTGACCAGCTAGCTGGACATCAATTAGCCTAGTCAAGTTGACACATAAAATTAAACATCACATCAACAAAATACAACTTTTTAACATAACTAATTTTATTCATTACCATCCGTATGGATCTTCTCATCAACAGTGTTCTTTTCTGAACTGGAAATCTTAATAGGAATAAAGCTACTTTTCTACCAAATCCACCCCTCACTATATATCTATTAATACAACTCAAAAAGTTAATGACTCATATTCTAATGATTTATTTTCTAATGAAATTCTTCAGCCAAAATGGTATTGCAAAATCTTGAATGCTCTATGTAAGCCAATAGGTGATGACAGGAAGAGGTAGCTCAAGAAAAATAATGATCCAGGATACCATTATTCAAGCAATTTAATGATACACAAAGTATTTTATAAAGAATTTTTTAGAAATTTTAATAAAAACATGACTTCATTAGTTCATATTTATTACATAATTGCAAATTGTTAACAAATAAATCTGAGAGCTTACACTTGTTCTTTTCTATAAACACATTCGTACTTTCATCAAACAGAAAAATTTCTAGCCATCTACGAATCATTCACATGACCGAATCCTAGGTTTCACAGAAAAAAATTTTTAAATTTTTATAACATTGAGAACTTTTTCCGAACTTTTACCTGATAGTTTTGAGGCTTATGTAAACTAATTAAAATATATTGCCTCTAAAAATATTTATGTTAAGAATTCTGTCATATTAAAAGACAGAATTGAGTCATCCCAAAATAAATTGGACAGAATCAATGGAAGATCACAGAAATATTTCCTCTAGGAATGACAGTCAAGAATGAGTAACTGAGTTAAGAAATGGGGGAGACACCATCTAAAGAGCAATGAAAAAGTAACAGGATGGGAATTAATTCAAATAAAAATGCACTGATCTGACAGAGACATGGACAGACGGAGAAAGACCTGCTTGCTTTCTTCTCTAGACAATTAATTTCCTGTAAACAGTAATGTATGGAAAGAAAAGGAGAACCATCTGAAGCATCAAAATCAGCAGACAAAGGCCTAAATAAAGCATGAAAAACTAAAATGTCATATCACCCCTGGCAAGTTTTAGATTTCCTTGAAACATGAGCTTGGACGCCATTGACACTAATGGGAATTTTATGTGCCTCTGGAGAAAAGGAATCACCCAATTATGAGAACTGCATAACTAACCACCATGAATCACTGGAAATGTTCCTGGGAGCCAGGTCCACGGCCAGAAGCCATTCAGAGACCTGAAGAATGAACGCATTCCAACTTTGTGGTAGGGAGACTGTTAGGAAAAGTAGGGAATGGTGGTATTTCAGACTATAAAGTTTTACCTACAAAGAGAGTCCAAGTAGGTTTGTTACTACTCTGAAAACAGTTTCTAACTATATCAAAGAAAGAAGTCATTTTAAACTACGGGAAGAGAGGTAGAAAAATAGCAATATTCTTAGGCCTTTGCAACATAATCGAGCTGTTCTCATGAGCAGCCTTCAAGCATTCAAGCAGTAAGCAAATATTATTTGTTTACATAAATTCTAAGTATGATTTAATCCACATGGTGGATTAAATTCCATGTAGTTTGGTGTTTTGATTTTAGTAAGGTTGATAGCTTCCCAGGATCCTAGGTGCAATAATTAAGAGTTCACTTAAAGTGATAAAGAACCAAAGCCATCCCTCGTGTAGGAGAAATCATTCATAGGATTCAAACCCACCAAAGAAACCCTTACTTAAACAGAGGTTTCCTTCTTTGGGTTTAAATGTCAATCACTTTCCAATTTTTATGACTTAAATCCAACAAACAAACATTTTGCCTCTTCTGAAAATGTAAACATCCTTCACCAAAGTATTTCCTGCTTTATCAATAATTTGCAGCTCACTGAAGCTTGTGTGTCATATCCTTTCATAAAATTCTCTCTTCGGTGATCTGACCCCTTAGGTGCCATAGCAGGAGAAAGAAGCCTGTGTATGGAAGGTGAATAGAAATGATTAAAATATACATGCCACAATCATTGTGTTAATGACCATAGATTTCTTTAAAAATACACAAAAATCAAGACAATCAAAGTGATATTGACAACATAAGTGGTCCTATAATTACTGAAGAAATTAAATTATAAATTAAAAATCTCCTAAAAAGGAATTTCCAGACCCAGATGGCATTAAATACATAAAGGAGACTTAACATCATGTATATGCACCTTTTCCAGAAATAGAACAGATCATTTTATGAGGTTAGTATTAGATTGATACTAAAATCAAAGATAGAAAAAAGAAGAGAAGAAAGAAAGAAACAGAAAGCTACAGATTTATCTCTAGTGCATTTAGATGCAAAAATTCTCAACTAAATATTAGCAAATAAAATCCAGCCACATGTGAAAAGAATTATACACAAAGATCAGGTAGGATTTATTCCAGGTATGCAAGGCTGATCCAACATTCAAAAATCAATTAATGTAATCCACCATATCAATAAGCTAAGGAAAAAAATTCATAGAATCATATTAATTGATGCAGAAAAAGTATTTGACAAAATCCAACACACATTCATATCCTTAAAATTAGCAACAGAGGGGAACTTCCTCAAGTGGAGAAAAAAAAAGCATACACAAAACCCCTGTGATTAATATATTTAATAGTGTATTAATATAATGTTGGTAGGAAGGGGATGATGTCTCTCACCACTCTTATTCAACAAAAATTGGAAGTTCTAGACATTGCAACATGGGAAGGGAATCATTTGGAAAGGAAGAACCAAAACTGTTGCTCTTTGAAGAAGACATGATTGTCTATGCAAGAAATCCCAAGGAACATACAAAATACTGCATAGAACTAAGCAATGAGATTACTATAAGTGATAAATAAATGACATTTCTATAAGCTAACAAAGGACATTCAGAAACTGAAATTAAAAATATAATAATATTATTTGCAATTGCCGAAAAAGCAAAATATTTCAGGGGAAAGTGCTGGGAAGCTAAATTGGCCAAATTGTATTGTTATATTGTGAGCATGTACTAATATGTAACAACAAACCCCACTATTATGTGTCACTATCATACACCAAAAAAATATGAAAAAATAAAATATTTCAGTATGAATGCAACAAAACATACAAAAATGTTAATTCCAAGAAGTACAAAATTCTGATGAAAGAAATAGAAAACCCAAATACAGGAAAACTCATACAATGTTTATTAATTGGAAGAGTTAACATGGCAGTAACACCTATTTTCTCAAAATTGATCTATAGATTGATAGAAATTTCTACCAAATTCAAGTTGCTTTTTGTAGATGTTGGCAAAATCTAAAATTTATATACCATCATACCGGTCTAGAAGAGTTCAATTTTGAAATATAAGAATTGGTAAATATAATACTACCTGATGATAGAGTGTATTATAGAAATTGAGACCTAACAGACACTTTAAGTAATGTATCAGAATAGAGAACTCAGAAGTAGACCCACACAAATATTTTCAAAGGAATTTTGTCAGCAGCCCAAAAGGAACACAGTGTAGAAGGGTAGGCTTGTTAGTAAATGATTCTGGAGCAATCCCATATGCACAGGCAAAAAAAGAAAAAAAGAAAGAAAATGGAAAAAAAAAAAAACTTAAGAGAAACCTCATATCATATAAAATCAACTCAAAATAGATTACATACTAAATATGAAGTATAAACTCTCTGAAATTATTAGAAAAAAATAATATAAGAGAAATGCTTCAGGACCAGTACTAAAGAAAATTATTAATACCCAAAGCATGATCCATAAAAGTAATAATTGATAAAGCAAACTTTATTAAAATTAAAAACTTTGGCTATATAAAGGGCTCTGTTACACAGATGAAAAGACAAGCAAGAACCACATATCTCATAAAGAAACTGTATCTAGAATATAAAGAACTGTCAAAGCTCAACAGTTAAAACAATTCAGTTAGAAACTGAGCAAAAGGTATGCACAGAAATTTCTCAAGAAACTATATAAATGACACTTAAGCATATGGAAAATATGTTCAACATCACTAGCCATTAGAGAAATGCAAGTTAAAAGTACAATGAGATATCACTATACATTCATTAGAATGACCAAAATAAAAGCAGTAGTAATACCAAATGCTGGGAAGGGTATAGAGAAATTGAATCTCCCACATTCTTGTAGGATGATAAAATGGTAAAGACACTCTGGAAGGATATATGACAAGTTTTTAAAAATTTTTTTTATGAAGATAAATATGGGCTTTAAATGTTTACCACAATCCAGCAATTGAATTCATGAGTATTTATCACAGGAATATTAAACTTATTGTCCCATGAAACCAAGTTCATAAATGTTGATAGCAGTTTTATCTGTAACAGCTCTAATCTAGAAACAACTCATATATCCCTATAGTGTGAATGGTTAAGCAAATTGTGTTAGAACCATACCACAGAATACTACTCAGTAGTAAACATAACAACTGAAAACATATATAGTGGCAGGATCTCAAAGAAATTAGAGATGGGGGGGGAAATGTCTCAAAAGTTTCCATACTATGTGCTATAGCATTCTTTTATTTTTTATTTTTTATTTATATGTGGTGCTGAATGTTGAACTCAGAGGCTTCTTTCAATGAGAACATTTTCGAGATGGATAAGAGATTGTAGGCTCCCAGGGACTTGGAAAAGGATTAGGGAGAGGGCGACTGTGCTCTGAAAGGGGAACATGAGGTTCTGTGTGATGGAACTGTCCCATGTCTTGACTGTGGGATTGGTCACACAAATCTAAGAATATCATAAAACTGCATTTAATAAAATACATACGAATTTATTAGTGCATGTAAATCTGCATGTGAAATCTGAATAAGGTCAGTGAATTTTAAAAAGAAGTCAGAAAAGACCATGAATTTCAGGCAAGACCATTCTGGGAGGGCTGGACTTGCAACTCAGGGGCAGAGAGCTTGCCTAGCATGTGTGAGGCACTGGGTTCAATTCTCAGCATCATATATAAATAAATATATAAAATAAAGGTCCATTTACAACTAAAAAAACTATTTAAAGAAAAGAACATTCTGAGACATTATTTTTGTCAGTAACAGCTATTACCACATTTTTGTACAATGGCATCAATTCACAGATATATATTAGCCTAAAAGACCCAGTCAGCTGCTCAAGCATGACAAAACTTGCATTTTCAACTGTAATTGACTCTTCTACCTGAAACACTTTCTCCCAATTGTTTCCAGTTCCAGCAGTTTGAAATCTAGAGGAAACTGGGGGTATAGACAGAATATTGGATTAGTACGAGGAATAGCCTCAAAAGAGGTAATGCAAAACAAAGTAGGTGCTCACAATGATAAATCAGATTTTAATTATTTACTTTTTACATTGCTTCTTCCTTCTGCTTCCTCTCAACTCTTTAGTGCATTGTTTGATTCATTCATTTGCTCATTCAACAAATTCCACTGTCCTGAAGCATATCAGGCATGCTTTAGACACTACAGAACTAGGAGAATAGCCATGAAGCATGAGCTTTCATTGAGCCACCAAGATTCTAGTAGAAAAGGAGATAAGTAAACAAATAATTAGGAAAAGAAACTCTGAAGTTCTTAGTCCTCTTTTACATACTGAACTGCAGAAATATTCCCACTGTCCCAAATTACCAATTCTTTCTTAGAAACTCAGTTATTCAGAAGAATACTATTTCAAAACAAAGACACAGTGCCCTATATATTATCAGATTATATATGGGATCCCCTACATGGAGACAATTCTCCCCAGGACTGTGTTTATGCATGCCTCAGGGAATAAAGTATGACAGTTTCTCTTCCAGGCTATGTCTCAAGGATATCTTTATAGTGAACAGGCTTAGAAGAGAAATTTAGTCTTCTTCTGGAGCAGTGGGTAGGTTTGTTTATTGTCCAGGATAAAAGATATTATCCCCCTTCGGGACAATGGTCAAGTAGATTTCCTTGCTGTTCATTAAAAAATTTTATGTGAGTTTCAAGATGGCGGACTAGAGGGCGGCTGCATTTCATGTTGCTCCAGGACTCAAGATTCAAAAGAGGAGATAGTGACTTGGGACCAACTCAAAGCCGCCGGGTGAGTTTCTCCCATAGGGGAGGCGTCCTGGATGGGGCAGTAGCCCCTGGAACGCAGAGAACTTTGTGAAGTAGAGTGACTCGGCGGGTCGCCCCTCCCCCGCCGGAGCGGTAAAAACCGACAGCGAAGCGGAGGGAAAAAACGGAGCGAAAAAGCGGAGCGAGAAAATGGTGGATTGAAGTTTCCAGGACTGTGGGCAGCTTCTCTAAGCTAAGGAGACTCGTCTGCAAAGGGTGAGGCTCCCAGGTCCAGGAGGGAGGTCCGGGCCCCTGGGAACGTTGCCTGCGAAGGTTGCCCTGCCCAGGCGGCAAGACACACCTCCCCCCGCTGGAGCAGTGAACTCGGAAAGCGGGGAACTTTGCAGAGGAGGTTGCGCAACACACCGCTTGGTTTTTGGAGCGATCTGCTGGGGCTTCGGCGGCTGCCAGAGGAAGAGTTGGGTGGCGAGCTATTTGGACTCAGCAACCGCCTGAGCAACGGGGAGGGGACTGTCCAGAGGAGGTGGAGGTACGCAGTGAGTGGCTTGGTCTCCAAGCGCCCACACAGAGCACCGGGTGGCTGCCTGGAGGAAGAGACGAGCGATGGGTCACTGGGGCTTGGAGCATATGTACGAGGCTCCAAGTGACTGCTCAGAGGGCGGGTCGCATAGCCAGGCCATTAGGTGCATTGCACGGTCCAGTCCAAGGACCTAGGCACCTTTTCTTGAATGAACTACACAGAGACAAGCTGAGGGGCGGAGCGAAGGTTCCAGGACTGCGGGCAGCTTCTCTAAGAAGGGACAAACTAAGGAGACTCGTCTACGAAGGGTGAGGCTCCCAGGCCCAGGAGGTAGGTCCGGGCCCCTGGGAAGGCTGCCCTGCCCAGGCAGCAAGACACACCTCCCCCCGCTGGAACAGTGAACTCGGAAAGTGGGGAACCTTGCAGAGGAGGCCGAGCAGCACACCGCTTGGTTTTTTGGTTTTTTGGAGCAATCTGCCGGGGCTCCGGGGGCTGCCAGAGAAAGAGTTGGGCGGCGAGCTATTTGGACTCAGCAACCGCCTGAACAATGGGGAGGGGGCTGTCCTGAGGAGGTGGAGGTGCGCAGTGAGTGGCTTGGTCTCTAAGCACCCACACAGAACACCGGGTGGATGCCTGGAGGAAGAGACGAGTGACGGATCACTGGGGCTTGGAGCATATGTACGAGGCTCCAAGTGACTGCTCAGAGGAGGGGTTGCATAGCCAGGCGATTAGGTGCAAAGCACGGTCCAATCCGGGGATCTAAGCACCTTTTCTTGAAAGAGCTACACAGAGACAAGCTGAGGGGCGGAGTGAAGGTTCCAGGACTGTGGGCAGCTTCTCTGAGGAGGGGCTACCTAAGGAGACTCGTCTGCGAGGGTCAGGGCTCCCAGGCCCAGGAGGTAGGTCCAGGACCCTGGGAACGTTGCCTGGGAAGGCTGCCCTGCCCAGGCGGTAGTTGTGGACTGAGGGGAACCTCTAGGAGGGAAACTGACTAGCGAGACCTCCCCACCGGGTGAGTCTTCCCCACCGGGTGAGGTTTTCCCACAAGGACGGTAAAACCAGAGACACAGGCCCAAACAGGCATTGTCTCAGCCCGCAGTCTAGATCCCCTTTGGATGACCATTGGTCAACAAGTAGAGGCACCTCTGCCCACTAGCAGGGAATATACCCCACCTGAATACCACCACCCCTAGAGAGGCAGCTACCTAGGGGATCACCGAAGTATCAACTTCCTCTAAGACTTCAGGCTACTGAAGGATAAGAGGGGATACACTAGCAATCTTCAGGGACCTTATAAGTCAATAGAGGAAATCTGCAACATCTCTGCAGTCCACTGACACCTGAACGACATGAGAAAACAAGGGAAGAAAATGCCTCAAACAAATCTGGATGGTACATCAATAAAATCCAATGACAGCATGGCAGAAGAAATGTCAGAAAGGGAGTTCAGAATGTACATAATCAACATGATAAGGGAAGCAAACGATGAAATGAAAGAGCAAATGCAGGCATTGAATGAACACACCAATAGACAGTTAAAAGAGCAAATACAGGAAGCAAAAGACCATTTCAATAAAAAGTTAGAGATATTGAAAAAAAACCAAACAGAAATCCTTGAAATGAAGGAAACAATAAACCAAATTAAGAACTCCATAGAAAGCACAACCGATAGGATAGAACACCTGGAAGACAGAACCTCAGATATTGAAGACAAAATATTTAACCTCGAAAACAAAGTCGAACAAACAGAAAAGATGGTAAGAAATCATGAACAGAAACTCCAAGAAATATGGGATATCATGAAAAGGCTAAATTTGAGAATTATTGGGATTGAGGAAGGCTCAGAGAAACAAACCAAAGGAATGAACAACCTATTCAATGAGATAATTTCAGAAAATTTCCCAAATCTGAAGAATGAAATGGAAAATCAAGTTCAAGAGGCTTATAGGACTCCAAATACACAAAATTACAACAGACCCACACCAAGGCACATTATAATGAAAATACCTAACATACAAAATAAAGACAGAATCTTAAAGGCTGTGACAGAAAAGAACCAAATTACATTCAGGGGGAAACCAATACGGATATCAGCAGATTTTTCAATCCAGACCTTAAAAGCTAGAAGGGCCTGGAATAACATTTTTCAAGCCCTAAAAGAAAATGGATGCCAACCAAGAATCTTATACCCAGCAAAACTTACCTTCAGATTTGACGACGAAATAAAATCCTTCCATGATAAACAAAAGCTAAAAGAATATACAAAAAGAAAGCCAGCATTACAGAACATTCTCAGCAAAATATTCCATGAAGAAGATATGAAAAGCAAAGAAGCAAATCAGCAAGGGGAGGAGATATCCTAAAGGAACTCTCAAATAAAGAAGAACCAAGTTGTGTCAAAAATAAGCAAATAAATGAATAAAATGAGTCAAATGACCGGGAATAAAAATCATATCTCAATAATAACCCTGAATATTAACGGCCTGAATTCATCAATCAAAAGACATAGACTGGCAGATTGGATTAAAAAGAAAGATCCAACAATATGTTGCCTGCAAGAGACTCATCTCATAGAAAGAGATACCCAAAGACTAAAGGTGAAGGGATGGGAAAAAACTTACCATGCACATGGACCCAGCAAAAAAGTTGGGGTATCCATCCTCATTTCAGATAAAGTGGACTTCAAGCCAAAGTTAATCAGAAGGGATAAAGAAGGACATTTCATAATGTTTAAGGGAACCATAAATCAGCAAGACATAAAAATCATAAATATCTATGCCCCAAACAGTGGCTCACCCATGTATGTCAAACAAATCCTTCTCAATCTCAGAAACCAAATAGACCACAATACAATAATACTAGGTGATTTTAACACGCCTCTCTCACCACTGGACAGATCTTACAAAGAAAAATTGAACAAAGAAACCATAGATCTCAATAACACAATCAATAATTTAGACTTAACCGACATCTATAGAATATACCATCCAACAAAGAGTGAATACACTTTCTTCTCACAGCACATGGATCCTTCTCTAAAATAGACCATATATTATGCCACAAAGCTAATGTTAGCAAATACAAGAAGATAGAGACACTTCCTTGTATTTTATCAGATCATAATGGATTGAAACTAGAAATAAATGAAAGAGTAAAAAACAGAAATTACTCCAACACCTGGAGATTAAACAATATGCTATTATATGAGGAATGGATAACAGGAGATATTAGGAAGGAAATTAAAAAATTCTTAGAGGTAAATGAGAACAAAGAAACATCATATCAAAATCTCTGGGACACTATGAAAGCAGTACTTAGAGGAAGATTTATTTCACGGAGCGCATTTAATAAAAGAAGCAAAACTCAACAAATAAACAACCTAACACTACAGCTCAAAGCCCTAGAAAAAGAAGAACAGACCAACACCAAAAGTAGTAGAAGACAGGAAATAGTTAAACTCAGAGCTGAAATCAACGAAATTGAAACAAAAGAAACAATACAAAAAATTGACAAATTAAATAGTTGGTTCTTTGAAAAAATAAACAAAATTGATAAACCTTTAGCCACACTAACAAAGAGAAGATGAGAGAAAACCCAAATCACCAAAATTCGGGTAAACAAGAAAATATCACAACAGACACGATTGAAATACAAAACATAATTAGAAGCTATTTTGAAAATCTATATTTCAACAAAATAGAAAATTTTGAAGATATCAACAAGTTTCTAGAGACATATGAATTGCCTAAACTAAACGAGGAGGACATACACAACTTAAATAGACCAATTTCAAGTAATGAAATAGAAGAAGTCATCAAAAGCCTACCAACAAAGAAAAGTCCAGGACCTGATGGTTTCTCAGCCGAGTTCTACAAAACCTTTAAAGAAGAGCTCATTCCAATACTTTTCAAAGTATTCCATGAAATAGAAGAGGAGGAAACCCTCCCAAACTCATTCTACGAAGCCAATATCACCCTGATACCTAAACCAGACAGAGACACATCGAGGAAAGAAAATTTCAGACCAATATCCTTAATGAACATCGACGCAAAAATTCTCAACAAAATTTTAGCAAATCGCATACAAAAACATATTAAAAAGATAGTGCACCATGATCAAGTGGGTTTCATCCCAGGGATGCAAGGTTGGTTCAACATCAGGAAATCAATAAATGTCATTCACCATATCAACAGACTTAAAGTCAAGAATCACATGATTATTTCAATAGATGCAGAAAAAGCATTTGATAAAATACAGCACCCCTTCATGCTCAAAACACTAGAAAAAATAGGGATAGTGGGAATGTTCCTTAACATTGTAAAGGCCATCTATGCTAAGCCCATGGCTAATATCATTCTTAATGGTGAAAAACTGAAAGCATTCCCCCTAAAATCTGGAACAAGGCAGGGATGCCCTCTCTCACCACTCCTATTCAATATCGTCCTTGAAACTCTAGCCAGAGCAATTAGACAGACCAAAGAAATTAAAGGGATACGAATTGGAAAAGAAGAACTCAAACTATCCCTATTTGCTGATGATATGATTATATACTTAGAGGAACCAGGAAATTCCACCAGAAAACTCTTAGAACTCATAAGTGAATTCAGTAAAGTAGCAGGATACAAGATCAATGCTCATAAATCCAATGCATTTTTATACATAAGTGATGAATCTTCAGAAAGAGAAGTTAGGAAAACTATCCCATTCACAATAGCCTCGAAAAAAATAAAATACTTGGGAATCAATCTCACAAAAGAGGTGAAAGACCTCTACAATAAGAACTACAGAACACTAAAGAAAGAAATTAAAGAACACTTTAGAAGATGGAAAGATCTCCCATGTTCCTGGATAGGCAGAATTAATATTGTCAAAATGGCCATACTACCAAAAGTGCTATACAGATTCAATGCAATTCCAATTAAAATCCCAACGATGTACCTTACAGAAATAGAGCAAGCAATTATGAAATTCATCTGGAAGAATAAGAAACCCAGAATTGCTAAAGCAATCCTTCGCAGGAAAAATGAAGCAGGGGGTATTGCAATACCTGAATCAACTGTACTACAAAGCAATAGTAACAAAAACGGCATGGTATTGGTACCAAAATAGACAGGTAGATCAATGGTACAGAATAGAGGACACGGACACAAACCCAACTAAATATAATTTCCTCATACTAGACAAAGGGGCCAAAAATATGTAATGGAGAAAAGATAGCCTCTTCAATAAATGGTGCTGGGAAAATTGGAAATCCATATGCAACAAAATGAAAATAAATCCATATCTCTCACCGTGCACAAAACTAGACTCAAAATGGATTAAGGACCTCGGAATCAGACCAGAGACCCTGCATCTTATAGAAGAAAAAGTAGGTCCAGATCTTCAACATGTCGGCTTAGGACCAGACTTTCTCAACAGGACTCCCATAGCACAAGAAATAAAAGAAAGAATCAACAACTGGGATAAATTCAAACTAAAAAGCTTTCTCTCAGCAAAGGAAACTATCAGCAATGTGAAGAAAGAGCCTACAGAGTGGGAGAAAATCTTTGCCAATCATACTTCAGATAGAGCACTAATCTCCAGAATCTATAAAGAACTCAAAAAACTCAACACCATGTCTACAAATAACCCAATTGACAAATGGTCTAAGGAAATGAACAGACACTTCACAGAAGAAGACCTACAAACAATCAACAAACATAGGAAAAATGTTCAACATCTCTAGTAATAAGAGAAATGCAAATCAAAACCACCCTAAGATTCCATCTCACCCCAATCAGAATGGCGATTATGAAGAACACAAGCAACAACAGGTGTTGGCGAGGATGTGGGGAAAAAGGTACACTCATACATTGCTGGTGGGGTTGCAAATTAGTGCAGCCACTCTGGAAGGCAGTATGGAGATTCCTTAGAAAACTTGGAATGGAACTACCATTTGACCCAGCTATCCCACTCCTTGGCCTATACCCAAAGGACTTAAAATCAGCATACTACAGAGATACAGCCACATCAATGTTCATAGCTGCTCAGTTCACCATAGCCAGATTGTGGAACCAACCTAGATGCCCTTCAGTTGATGAATGGATAAAGAAACCGTGGCATATATATACAATGGACTATTACTCAGCCATAAAGAATGATAAAATTATGGCCTTTGCAAGCAAATGGACGAAATTGGAGAATATCATGCTAAGTGAGATAAGCCAATCTCAAAAAACCAAAGGAAGAATGATCTCGCTGATAAGTTGATGATGATACATAATGGGGCGTGGGAGGGGTTAGTCTTAGGGTTAGAGTGAGGGTTAGGGAGGGGGGCAAGAATGGGGGAAGGAAGGAGTGTATTGAAGGAAAAGAGGGATGGGAGGGGTGGGGGGAAGGGGAAAAAATAACAGAATGAATCAACCAACATCACCCTATGTAAATTTATGATTACACAAATGGTATGCCTTTACTATATGTACAAACAGAGAAACAACATGTATCCCATTTTTTCACAATAAAAAAAAAATTATGTTCTCTAGGCTGAGAGTTTACCTTCTCTCATGCAACCTACTACCTGTGTAAACTTCATCTGGCTCTCATTTCATCACCCTGGGAGATTTGAAGATCAGGGGATAAGTGATGATACTCTGGCTATTACTTATTGCTGTGAACAATAAGCTGTCCTTTGTCTCTGACCCAGGAGTCACGTCTCCATTAGTATCTTCATTTCTTTAGTATCCATAAGGCTATGAGAGGCTAGCATGCTAACTTGCAACCAAAGTTAAATTGATTACTAGGGTATTGTTTTAGTCAGCTTTTTTGCTGCTGTGACTAAAAGACTCAATGAGAACAACTGTAGAGGAGGAAAAGTTTATTTTGGGGCTCACGGTTTCAGAAGTCTCAATTCATAGACAGCAGGCTCCATTCCTCAGGGCCCAGGTGAGGCAGAACATCATGGTGGAAGAAAGTGGCACAGAGAAGCTGCTCACATGATGATCAGAGGCAGAGAGAGAGATTCTACTCTCAAAATGCAAAATATATCCCTCCTAGCAATGCCCCCAATGAACCACTTCTTCCAGCCATATCCCAACTGCCTCCATTTACTACTTAGTTAATCCTAGCAGGGATTAATTCACTGATCAAGTTAAGGCTATAATCCAATCATTTCTCCTCCAAACCTTCTTGCATTGTCTCACATGTGAACTTTTGGGGGATACCTCTCATCCAAACCATAACATTTTTCCCCTGGTCCCCCAAAGCTCACATTTATCTGACTATGAAAAATACATTTAGTTCATTCCCAAGAGTCCCCATAGTCTCAACAGTTCCAAGATTGCTCAATATTCTAGTCTAAAGTCTTCTCTGAGGCTCGAGGGAATCTCACATTGTGAGCTCCTGTCAAATTAAAAGTAATTTACAAGCAACCAATATATAATGGTACAGAGTAAATATTTCCAAAAATATTTACAAAAATTAGGGGCATAGAAAGAAGGTATAGGACAAAATCAAGACTGAAATCCAGCTGGGCAAACAAATCCTGTAGTTCCATATCCAGCATCTGGGGCACATACCATCATGATGTTCTCTCTAAGGCACTTGTGTTGTTCTACCCTTGTGGCCATTTGGTTGCCATCCAGGTGGCCTTACTGTTGGTTTGTCACTGCTCAATTCCTGCGGCTTTCCTAGGACAATGTCCCACGTTGCTGGCATTTCTTAATCTTGGGGGTCTCCACTGCAGCTTTGACTTTCTTCTTAAATCTCCACACATCACCCTTTTGGGGGCTGCCTGCAGGGACTCTGACTCTGCTGCACTTTTCCTGGCCTTCCAGGCCTTTTTTGAAGTCTTGGTGGGAGCCTCCAAGACCCCCTAATTCCAGCATCCTTCATTTCTGCAGAACCAGCACCAAGTGGTTGACACCAAGGTCTGCTGCCATCTCAAGCAGTAGCTAAGACTCCAGGGACCCTGGCAGCATCAACCTCTGGGTTCCTTGGTAACTGAGCTCATTGAGAAAACTTCCTGGG
This sequence comes from Sciurus carolinensis, assembly GCF_902686445.1. Classification (NCBI taxonomy): domain Eukaryota; kingdom Metazoa; phylum Chordata; class Mammalia; order Rodentia; family Sciuridae; genus Sciurus; species Sciurus carolinensis. The sequence goes on from NC_062227.1 coordinate 37,375,205, forward strand.
ACTCCTTGTGCAAGAAGGGTTCCCCACTGGTTTCTTCTAAGAAAAATTTCACTTTTATCCCCTTGAGCCTGAGATGGGTGTGGTCTTGCCAACCCTGAGATGCCCTCAAGCCATTTTTCTTATTGTCTCTGAGTAAAAGTCTTTAGCATTCCTTTAGCGGCAGTAATGTCTTCAACAATTGCAACATCCTTAGCCCCAGTTTTACTCCTGCCTTTCAAGTCTAAATTTTTAAAATCTTTCTGCCCTCCTTTCTGCACCTGGTTATCACAATAAATTTGGTTAAAAGCTTCCAGCAATCCCCATGCCATCACCTGAATGCTATGCTGCCTAGGCATTTCTTCCACCAGATTTAAGAAGTTCATCACTTTTAAAATAAACTTTGCAGAAAGTTTCAGGACATGGGCAAAATGCAGGCAACTTCTCAGTTAGAACACAATAAAATGGCCTCTACACCAAATCCCAACAATGTCCTCCCTTTCCTCTTAAGCCCTGTCTTTAATATCCAGAGTCTTATTGGCATTCTGGTCTACTGAGCTCCCACCAGAATGGGCCACAACCTAAAGCATTTCCAGCTTGCACAGCTACACACCTCAAAATCCCTCCAACCAATTCCAAAAGTTCCAGTAGCTTCTAAACCACATAGTCAGGTTAGTCATAGCAACAAACCCACGTCTTGGTACCAATTTCTGTTTCAGTTAACATTTTTGCTGCTATGACTAAAAGATCTGACCAGAAAAATTGTAGAGGAGGAAAAGTTTATTTTGGGGCCCATGGTTTTAGAGGTCTCAACCCACAGACAGCAGTCTCCTTTCCTCAGGGTTCAATGTGAGGCAGAACATCATGGTAAAAGAGTGGGTGAAGGGAAGCAGCTCACATAATGATCATAAAGCAGAGTCTCTACTCTCTAGATACAAAATATACACTCCCTAGCCATGCCCACAATGAACCACTTCCCCCAGCCACACCCCACCTGCCTCCAGTTATGACTCAGTCAATCCCATCAGGGATTAATTCCCTGATGGGATTAGGGCTATAACCCAATCATTTCTCCTCCAAACCTTCTTGCACTGTCTCACATGTGAGCTTTTGGGGTACACCTCACATCCAGACCATAACAGGTGTAATTTCAAGCTCTAGAGAGTTCTTCATTCCTCATTAATAGTAATTCCTAAATTTCACCTATATAAGCAAGCCTAGGTTATCAATTCCTCATCCCATCCTTCAGGTGTTTTTGAACTCCATGTAGTGCCCATTAATGCTTCTCTTATCTTCTCCCTTACTCAAGTTCTCCTGATTAAACTCTACTGCTCTTGAAAGACTTGGATGTCTGCCGTTAGAATGTTATCATCGCTGGCAAATATGCTGATTTCAGTGCTACAAAGCTCATAAAATTAAGTGTGAGGGGGTATTTTAATGCTTCACTTCACTGAAATCTTGGCCTTCTTCCTGATTCTGCCATATTCATTACCTTGGCAGTAGAGTAAATCTGCTGTAATAGGGCTTCTAGATTTTTCCTTAAGCTTCTGCCTAGAGTTCTTGTGTGGAATGTAGGTGATCAATACTGAATCTAAGGAAAAACTAATCTAGTTTCTGTCTCAATAGATTTGCCTACTCTGGAGATTTTATATAAATTATATTATATGTTCTTTCATGGCTGACTTCTTTCACTTGGCATATGTTTTCAGGATTTATCTATGTTATAGAGTCTATTGGTACTTCATTCATTTTGATGTTCGAATAATATTACATTTTTAGGGATATTTAACATTTTACTTATCTTCTCATCAGTTTATGGATAATTGGGTTGTTTTCACTTTGGACTATGAAAAATAACACTGCTCTTGATGCACACATCCAAGCATTGATATGGCTATATTTTTCATATGTTTTCAATTTCCTTGAGTGTATACTCATGGGAGTCTAATTGCAGGACTCATGAGATAACTTCAGATTTAACATTTTGAGAAATTGAAAATCTGATTCCAAACTGGCTGCAGCATTTCAAATTCTCAACAGCAACGTACAAGGATTCCAATTTCTCCATCTTTATCAACATGTGTTATTGTCTATTTTTCTGATGATAGTCATCCTACTGGATGGATGTAAAATGATAACTCACTGTGATCTTGATTTTTGTTTCGTTAATGACTAACAGTGTCGAGCTTCATTAGTGAATACATTTGTTTGTACTCTTCTGAGAAATGTCTATTCAGGTACTTTTTGCATTTTTAAAATTGGATTATTTATCATTTGATTTTGAATTGTGAGAGGTCTTGTCTGGATACAGCTCCCTTATCAGATAAATGATTTGCAGTTGGACAGGATTTTAAACGTTAACAAGCACAGTCTCCATCTTTTATAAATGTGGAAACTGAAGACCAAAGTCATTAAAAGCTCTATTCTAGGGTGAACTGTTTGTTTCAGGCAGAAACAGAAGTAGGTCCAGATCTTACTGCCATGGGATAATGTAACAAAAAAACAAAAGAAATGAAAAAGTATGTGTAGACAGCTGGATGAGGACAGTGGTAGAGTGTTTGCCTAGCATGTGGTGGGGCTCTGGGTTTGATCCCTAGCAAAGAAGAAGAAGGGGAGGAAGAAGGAAAAGTTATATCTTCTGACTTGGTTACCCCTTGACTTCAGCTCAGCACTAAACTCTCATTAAGCAACAAAAGTGTCTAACTTTTGTTACTGGGAACCACCTTAGGAATCACAAAAGAACTTTTATTGAAGTTCATTTAAACTTTCTGACTAAGGAAGTCTTTTCTACCTAAGTAATATCTAAAAGCACTTTTCAAGGTGTTGTTTCTTCTTGACTTCTACTCAGCAAGAGAGCCATACTTAGAAGGAAAAAACATGTACAAAACATTCTATTATTAATGAAAATGGTACACAATGTATAGGACCTAATAAGGAGAGTTAAAAAACACAGGAATGGTGTTGGTTTCTTTTCTAGGTATTAAGAAATACTGTGTCATTAAACATTTGTGACAGTTTAGTTTGAAAAATATAAGAAATTAAAGTGAGACTTCTCAAGAGGGATCTCTTTCTGGAAAGGTCAGCTATAAAACAGGGGGTGGGGGGATTTCTTACTCCCAGGATCACAAAAATAACATCATTTACTTGCCTCAATGCCCATGTGTGAAGTTTTATGATGTTCACCGCTAAGAGTAACAAATGTAGTTAGAAAGCAATAAACAGAAACACATCAGACACAATCACATAGGTAATAATAACACAGAAAATTGGTATTTTTTTTTCCCTTTTCCAAATACATATTTTCCTTTGTTTTTAGGTCAGTCACTTAAGGATGGAGGGTAAAATGACTTTTTAAAAGTATGCTTCATTGAATATATATAACATAGGTCTTTAAAATATAATTTTTCCAGAAAATGAATAGTCTGCTATTCCCATAAAATTTGCAATAATGTCTTTGACAAACGTTTCTCATCGTATATACCTAATTGCCCTCCTCATGTATCTACTTTTAAGAATAGAATATAATGGAATCCTTTTTGTTGTTGTTGTTTTCAAAAAATTTAAAAGGTCCTTTATTTCTCTGTACTATTGTTACAAATGACTTGGGTTATCAATTGAAGAGACAGCTAGGAAAACATTCTCATTTTAATATAAAGGGTACATATTACAGATGAAAGAATCTGATAATGGATTTATAGGAAGAGTCTGAGAGCTTCTTCTGGCACATAACAGATCCTGTTCTCACTGGCAGATGTCTTTTATAACACAGGCAAGACCATACAGAATGTGTTTCTATGCCTTCCTGTTATAACATGAGAACTTGAAGGAATTTCTGGGATGACCATAGCAGCCGTGGCCATGCCTGACTCCTAGAATCCCTTTACAAGTCCCTGAGAGTTGAGAGCAGTTTTTAATTCTGTGTCCTGGTCTCTCTCTATTTCCCTCTTACTCATTCCTGAAACTTTTCCAGGTGATGGCTTGTGATTGCTGTTCTAAAAGATGCTGATAACTATTTCTGCATTTTACCTCTTGGGGGCAGCATTTGGGGAGAGCAGACCAGACCGTACTTTTGGGGCCAATTTTGTCCCAGATTTTCTGTGGAGGGAGGGATTAAATATAGAAGTCTTTTCCATGGCAAAAATGTGTGTTGAGTTTCTGCAGAGATTTTTTTTTTAAAGGAGTGGGAGGGAACTGGACTTTTCTCTGGTTAACTCATGGACTAGCAAGAGGAAGGAAAAGAGAAAAAATGCATGAGAGGGGCTCTGAAACGTGCTAGTAGGCTGGGGCTGTGAAGGAGACAGCAGCAAGGCATCCTCCACCTTTAATAGGCTATGGCTGGGAGGACTTCAGGAGCAAAGCTGTGGACTGCTGAGTTGCTCTTTTGTTCATTTCCTTTGGAGAAGCTCAAGTATTTCCTGAAGGTTCAAGAACAAACACTCAGCATGGGTGGGGCAGAAGGGAGTGAAAGGTGGGTCTTTGCAGCTGGGGCAATGGGTACCACAGGAAGTCATGCAAGGCAGGAAGCAGTCAGAAGACCACAGGAAAAAACTAAAGAACATCCTGGGATGATGATCTATAGGGGGCGGTAACAAGAGACCCTCGGTTTGCAGTAAGCACACCTTTAGCATACATAAAAATTCTTATAGGAGGGCATGGAATTTCATCACTGCTAAAAATAGGAACACATTATTAAAATAAATCTCTTTAAAGAAAAGAAAAAAAAAAAGAAGACAGGAAAGTCTAAGGAAAGAGATTGTTTATAAATTCTGGACTTCCAGTGTCATTTGGAAGAAAGCAGGTCTTCTACATACTTTAACAATGGCATGCAACCAACTGTTACCCTCATTTTAAAATGCAGTGGGGAGAAAACTAAGAAAGAAAGAGATGAAATAAATGCTTCAGATCCCTTTGTCTGAATTTTCTGAACTCTATTTTTGTAGAATGATCTTCTTTTTTCTGGGCTCTTCACTTCTCCCAAGGTATTCAGTGGTGCCTCATAGGGAGATCAGCAACTCTCAAGCAGGTGACTGTATGGTACAGAATTTTCTTTGACTGAAGAAGCAGGAGTTTCTTTTAGGTTGAATAGACTTCATAGTCAGCAATCTCAAAATTATATTAGAAGATAATTTCTTGCTGACTAAACAAATCACTGTACAATGTAAGTCAGACACCTTCTCTGGGATTAAAGCAGCTCTGGCTGCTCTAAATATAAAAAGCGAACATGACCTTTCGACACTGACCACAACAATGGATGAACAGCTCTGTGCAGCATCTGCAGCTCACAGCACAAGGAGTTGGCTAGGCTCCACTGAATCATTTGCTGCATGCCATGAATCTCAAAAAATGAAAGGGTCTCCCTTCAGTTGTTTCTGTAGCTATCAAAGTAAACAGGTCAGATGAATTATTGATAGCTTTCGGATCAGCGATGTGCCACTGGAATGACAAATGATAAGCACAGAACAACTGTCATATTCCTCATCCCCCAAATACACTTCAAAATTTTCTCCCACTTGGCTTTGCTTATAGGACTCTCTTTCTCAAAGACTTTTCTTCCCCTCCAATGACCTCATACATTTTTCCAACATCCATTAATTCTACCCTGTCTCATAGACTTATTTGTAGGGTCAGCTAGACCAGGGAGCCTTTTCCAAATAACCAAATGCATGATAAGGCTGTACCTTCTCAGCACCATTTTCTAGAACTTTTATTATTTATAACCATTACAGATTACCTAAAATCTATAAAGTTCCCAGAACAGTTTCTGGAATGTTCTGGTTATCTCCCCTGTTCTGCCTCAAGCATGATTGAAATTAAAGATGGAAGTCTTCATGAAATTGTCAGTTTCCTCCACACCTCCTTCCCTGTTGTCTCTTGGCTTAGGCTCCCATAACCACGATCCACATGATTGTGGCTGTCTAAGAATCATGTCTTGTATCATTTTTTTTTCTTTTCTTGTTGTGAACCATAGGGCCATGTACACAGAGGTAGAGTATTTTAATTACCCATGTACTACAGCCTCCACTACCATTGTACCACTGCCTGCTAGGAAGTGTTGGACTGAACACTGTCATAGGTCATGATCATAGAAAGGTCCTTTTCTTGGAGAGAGATGAGATGAGATGGAACGACTATCGTGCGATGTGAAAATGGGCAATCAGTGGTGAGTCATGTCATGAATAGTGCTCTTTCTCAAACGTAAACTGTGTTTCAACTGCATATTCTAATTTCAGTTACAGGTCATCGACATGTATCTGCAGGTTCTCAAACTTGATCTTTTGGGTCTAATTTCAGAAACCATTATAAGAGACATAGTAAAAGTTCTAGGACAGCATATCAATGGCATAGCAGTGTTACGCTTGCTTGGATTAATGAGAACCTCTTTAAGAAGCTCCTCTTGGAACCAACCTAGATGCTCTTCGACAGATAAATGGATAAAGAAACTGTGGTATATATACACAATGGAATATTATTCAGCCATAAAGAAGAATAATATTATGGCATTAGCAGATAAATGGATGGAATCGGAGACTATCATGCTAAGTGAAATAAGCCAATCCCAAAATACCAAAGGCCGAATGTTTTCCCTGATAAGTGGATGATGATACATAATGGGGTTGGGGGGTGGGAGGTGAAAGAAGAATGGAGAAACTTTAGATTATGTAGAGGGAAATCAGAGGGAAGGGGTTATGAAAATTGGTGGAATGAGACAGACATCATGACCCTATGTACATGTATGATTACATGAATGGTATGAATCTACATTATGCACAACCATAGAAACAAAATGATGTACCCCATTTATGTACAATGAATCAAAATGCAGTCTGTAAAAATAAAAAAAAAAAATTAAAAAGAAGCTCCTCTTAAGGATTCTGGGAACCCCAAGAGTATCTTCATTTATTTTTAGTTAAGTGCTAAGATTCATTAGCCTGAATGGGTGTCTGAAATTCTGCTATGCCACATTTCTACCAGTAAACTATCAGCAAATCCTTTTGAATAGCTGGCTGACAAAAAAAAACATGAGAGGTAGAAATGTCTGTTTAAATAGAGTTGAAACCTCACCCCCATCCCCAATTTGAACTAAATATTTTATAAAATGGTTTAGAGCAGAGAATTGGCACACACCTTAAGATACCACTGTTCTTAAACTTCTTTATGGACTGACCATACTTTTTGCCACCTATTGAGAAACTAATTTTAGTTGTACATACACGTAGGCTTAGTAAATTAGATAAAAAATTATGTTAAGTGCATAATTGGTTTCATGGAGATCTATATCATTTACACCCAAGTGGGGGGGAAATACAAAATACAATACAAAACACATGAACAACAACCAAACAAAACACCCAAATACTACAAAATTTATTGGTCTTATGTCAGAGTTTCTTGAATGATGAAATCTGTGTAGACTGGGGTTTCATAAAAAATAAAACAGTGTATTTATCAGCTGCAGAGCAATTATGAAGTCTGATATTCTGGTATAAATATTCGATTAGGAGGACCCTTGACACTATTGTGCTTGTTCCTGCCTCTGACACCGTGGAGAGAAACATTCCACCCCATGAGTGTTTCTTCAAGTATACATTCCTTTGTCCTCAGATAACATTACTTGACTTTCCTGATTGTGTATCCTTGGCAATACTGTCCCTTCAAGAATGCACTGGTCAATGCCCAGTTAACAGGATTTATGCCTTGGTATTGGGTGTAGCATTTTGAACCTAATCCCTGCTGTATTTTGCAGATTTGGGTCTTTAGAGGCATATGCGTTGATACACAATTGAATAATGGCACTGTGCGACTGCTTTCCTAAAGAGTACGGCACATCACGGAATTTCCTAAATTCATATTTTCAGTTATTTTCTATAAAGACATACAGATTCACTTTATTGCACTCTATTAACTACTGCCTACCATGTCTTTGGCACTTAAAAACCTGCTTAGCAAAAGAAAAATAGCATCTATACATGTAAACTCTTGCATACTGGGGAGTTTGTAAATATAAAATTTAGGTATTTTTTTATGTACACCTTTTAAAACAACCCAGACGTGGGGAAACAGTCTTTGAAATGCAACATGGCAGATGGGTTGAAAACTTTACTAGCATGATGGATGGGTCCTTTATTTATTCCTCTGTGAATGGCTGCTGATCATAATCACTTTTATAGCTCGACTGCAACAAAAAGGATTATTTCTTTTGTCCTGAAATGTCAAGATGAGCATATTTGTTCAGAGGATGAAGGGGACCAAATTAGACCAAGCTACTGGGGTATAATACATTCACAGCAATCACAAGCCAATGTTCCTTAATTCTTAAGACACTATCAACTTTAAATATTCTGATCCTCTCATAGTTAGCTCGCTTTTCCTTTTGTCCTTATTGAATTAACTGCCTTTTCTTTTACATTGTCTCCTGAGGGGACCTCATTTTAAATCTTTTCAGTTTAATTCCATTAATTGGCATATTGTCTGGTCTCATGTTCTCCTCCTGGGTCTTGAACTTCTGTTCCCCTCAGTTCTTAAACTCCTTAGCTGAATTTTGCAGCTTTGAATGACAACTTGTTCCATCTGTAGACAAAGCATGTGCATTCTTATCTTTCACTTCCAGGCTAATGTTTAACAATGAATTCACAATCCTGACAGTTTATCAGCCCATTAAATAAACCCAAGTATAGAGTTCCCTGATTTTAAAGCCATCATACTGAAATCCAGGAAAATTGGCTCACTAATTTGAGCATGATTTAAGAGCTAACAATTCTAAATTATGGTAAGTGGATCAAAAGTAGGTATATTTGTCTTCGTAGGTCCTCCTGCCTAGAAATGAGGCAGAGCTAGGTCACGCTGCCTTTTATCCTCATGAAGTTATTAGCTAGGTAACCTTAGGAGGATTATGTAGGTCTCTAATCCTCAATATTCTCCTCTCTAAAATGGGAGTGAAAGTAAAATTCATTCCAAAGCATAAAGATATAACGAAGAATTAAAGGGATCGTCCTTACTGAATGCTCAATAAAATATCTGGCACATGGCAAATAATCAATGCTCATTCTCATTAACATGGTTATTATTAAAGTTTCAACACCTCTATTGGCAGGGTATTACTATTCTCCCATGAAGCATGGTTTGGATATAAGGTGTTCTCCAAACTTTCTGTTAAAAGTAGGAATATTCAGAGGTGAAATGATTAGATTAAAAGAGCTGTAACCTAGTCAGTCCATCCTAGTTTTAGTGGACTGACTGGGTGGTTGCTGTAGGCACATGAAGCATGTCTGAAGGAGGTGGGTCACTGGAAGTGGGCCCTGGAAAGGTTCATCTCTCCTAAGGCCCCTTCCCTCTCTCTCTGATTCCTGGCTGCTTTGAACAGAGCAGCTGTCCTCGACTGCACCCTTTTACCATGATGTTCTGCCTCCTATTGAGCCCAGAACAATGAAGTCAGCTGACCATGGACTGAGACCTCTGAAACCATGAGCCCCAAATAAACTTCTCCTCCTCTAAGTTATTCTTGTCTGGTATTTTGGTCACAATGATGAAAAGCTAACTATACCAACATATAAGTGTCATCTTCTTCAAACCATCAGACTGTACATGCAGAATGTCATGTCGGGAGGTAGGCTCTGTAAACTTGTCACGTTGAATGTCAGCATTGTAGCCATCCCTCCCCTTAATTAAACTGCAAGACCCCCAAACAAAGAGACCATACCATGACTCTTTGCAAACCCAGAATCAACACAATGCCTCCTTCTCCCAGAAAAGGTGACATAACCATCCATTATCAACAATAAGTGTATAAGAAATCAGATTGTGTTTTCAATTTGTTTGAAATTGTAGGATGAGGTTCAATCTAGAAGTAGATGGCAGTTTATGACCAAGATATTTGAGAAGAACCATGGAAATAATTAACTGGAGAAAGTTTGGGGACAGAAGAAATAAGACGAATTTCTCTTTAGGCCAGTCTTGAGTATCTATAGATGATAAGAGTAATTAAGTGATCAACACAAATCATAATGCCAATTTTCACAAAATTCAATTTAATAATTAGATGACCTCATTGCATTCAATTATCAAATACTTCCAAAAAGAATTTGGAGCATAATTTAATACATAATTTAAATTATAATTAACCCATGAAAGATGGATACCCAGCCCAGAGATAATGACCAAGCACTTCACTAATAACATTATAAAGCTTAAACTGTAAAAATGGTTCTAAAGGACAATATTCTCAAAGAGTTTGGAGTTTAATGTCTGGAGAGATCGAATTCTTAAGGAGGATCTCAAGTTCACTCAACTTCTGAGGGAATCTCTCGTGGTGACATAGAATGAAATGAGAATAAGATGATTGTTAAACTATTCAAGTATTCTCTGAATTTGAAATTTTGGAGATAAGATTAGTTTAGTTGCTCAGGGGCTTTACCTTATTTCACCTCCATTTCTGCTCATTAGCACATTGTATCAGCCTAGAGACAACCACAGTTGAGAATGAACTCTAAGTTTTCATATCATCTACTTAGAAAATAATATTTTTGTTGGTATGAATACAACTTCTTGGGGGTAACTAGAATCTGGCCCTAGAAATTCACTTCTTGCCACTTTGAATGGAAGACAAAACAACTAACATAAACATTCTTATTTCAGGAAATTAGCAATTTCATAGTGTTATTTCACAAAGGGAAGCAGCAGAGCTAATGAAATTAGTGAGTAGGACACAATCCTCAGGTGGGTGAGTAACCTTGACTTTATCCCATGGCCATGCTCAAACCTAGGGGCCATCTTACTGTTACAAACAAGGGTACCCTGTGGGAGTACTAAGGACAGACAAGAAAATTCTCTTCCCATGGTTCAGAAAACAACTTGAAGTACAGACATCAGAAATGCCAGACTAGGATTGTTACCTACAGAAATGCAAGAAAAGAAAATAGCAAGTCAAATTTGAGGATTTAAAAAAAAACAACCACTGAAGCAAAAGTTAGAAGCATTGGGATTCTGTTTAACTTCATGTAACAAAAATACTAATAGCATCTTAACTAAATGGGAAGAAAAGTTAATTTTTCACCTACACTAAGAGGGCTAGAAGTAGGAAGTAGGAAGTCTAGTTATAAGTTTGCAAGGTGGTTCCACAGTGTTATTAGCACCCAGACTCCTGCACTGGAACCTTAATGAGTATCTTTCTCTGCTCTTGGAACCTTAAGGAGCATCTTTCATCTTCATGATTGCAAGATGTCTGCTACATCCATGCTGCCCTCCAACTGTGAAAAGAGTAGAAGAACAAAAACAAAAGACAAAACTATACTTCCACTACTCCTCCTTCACATCCCTCCCCACTTAATTATCTCCCAGACTTCTACAAGATTCCTTGCATATGTCCATGTCCTCCTTGCCTTGGAAAGTAAGTTGTATGAAGGTAGATTTCTTTTTTCTTTTGCTCATTGATATCTAGATATGAATACTGAGTATAGAGTTAGTGCTCTGTATTTTTGAGTGAATAAAGGAATGAAGCAATGACAGTGATTAGGAGTGTAGCAATTAGCTTACACGAAACCAACCCAGAAGTGAGGCACTTTGAAACCTAGAGTACACTTGATTGACAAGCTCTGCCTTCACTGCATCCAAAGGATGTTGCCTTTTTCCAGGAAGCGGGTGTTTTCAGTCACTGGATGCTTGGTGAAATGGAATATTAAACATATGAAAATCTGTGCCTTTAAATACTAGCTCAGAAAATTATTTTAAAACTTGAGAGTTTTTATATGGAGTGGGTGCTTCTAAGGAGGATTTCTGATTACAAAATCTCGAAAAGCAATTGTGCATTTGCTTAAAAAGCTCTTCTGAACTTGACCTTGCAGAAAAGGGCATATTTTAGACCATCTAATAAATAAATGTACCTGCATTTAAATTTTTTCTCTACAAAAATGTTAAAAGGAAAGGTTTCAAAACATAAATCCAGTGCCCGAGTGAATTGGCTGCAGTTTTATGATCAACAGTAAAAACTGTCATCTGGTTTGTCAATTATACACAAACTAAAAGGTCTTCAAGGAGGTCTCCACACAGAGGACTTTAATGACTTACAAAAAGTCTACATCAGAATATGTGTCAAGGAACAGCTAATTAATAAGAGCCTGGTAAGGAAAGACTGACATTAATGTAAATTAATGGCATTATGGAGTATAGCAACAATCTGCAATTGAGGATTTACATAATCAGTCATTATAGTTCCCCTGTTGTCTCTCGGGTCAATAATGTGCAGTTTTAAGACATGCTAATACATATTTACTCATTAATCTACAATGCCTTCTAGGAGAGAGTCTGGGTCTCTGATTGAATTAATTCATATTTAAATTATAATAGCAGATAATTGCTTCACAGATTGGAAGGAAAATACATGAACTCCAAAGATGTATACTAAATATAGGTCATTTATAAAAGTCTTCACTTTTCCAATTTATGTAGTAAGACAGTTTATGATCTAGGAAAACATCACCATAATTAGAGGCTCCATTGAGGCAGGATCTCAGATCTGTACTTGCCTCAGATTGCCTGAAGAGACTGTGAAGGGTATCTTTGCTGAGTGTGGAGGAGGCAAAGAATGGAGATAGGAAGGGAGAGATGGATTTATTATCTTTTATTTGGTCATAAAATTACATCTGATTCTCAAACCAAAATGCCAACAATGATGAGAACAAATTATTCCAGGTCCTAGGTATTCTCTATGACCCTTAATAGTGAAAAATCACTAAGTGATAATTACATTTGACACTCTGAAGTAAGTAGTCTAGTTTTTTTTTGCTTCTACATTATCATAATATATCACAGAAATGAATTTAAAAAGAAGTTTGCTAATATTCCCTGAATAATATACAAGTCAGAGACTTGTCCCTACTTACTCCAAGAGTAAATTTCCCATGTGCCACAATAATAATATATGATTAATAATATATGATTATATATATAATAATATATATTATTATATTATATATATTATATTTATATATATAATATAATAATCACATATTAATAATATATGATTTCCTATATGTCTAGGGGCTATTCTGATGGCCTTTACAGTCCAACCTGGAACATGAACAATACATGGGTAAAGTGACTGCGTCCTGTCTAAAATTACCTATGCCTACATGAGAGCTAAGCACCGCTTCTTAATGCTAGAGATAGGGGTCACATTTTTGTTTTAAGATCCAAGTACAATAATATATGCTTTTCTCTTGGAAGCTAAACAAAATGTTTTCACATTCCCAAATTGCTATATCCTTTTGGATGAATGACCTCTTTTGATTTGCTGAGGTTGCCTGGGCCAATGTGAGGGAATTTATCATCTTGTGATTGAAATGCCTTTTAAACAGGCTGCAAGGCACTGCTGTCACAGCATTTGGCTGCACCAACACTTCATTTAGGGATGAGCATTAATCCCTCATTTGCATGGACACTGACTTCTCTCCTCAAATGACATTAATAGTCATTATAAATCTACTTTTTACTTGCTAGCATTATGCCAAGATAGAATGCTGTGGGAAAGCATTATATGGGAATTGCTTTGGACAGCCAGCCTATGCATGCAGTCATCATCATTCTATGTCCCTGCCAGTCAGAATTTGATACAAAAAAGGTGGGACATAGAACACACGAAAAAAAAAATCATATTTTTTTGCATAAGTTCAGGAAAGCCAGATGCATAAAAATTAGAGAGTCTCAACGGACTGTGATTGGAAAAGATGACTTAATGTTTTCCACTGTCTTAAAAGTTCAAAATCAAGCAAGATATTTTTTTGAGGGAATGAGAAAATGGAGTACAATATGTAATCGTAAATTATTCTTAGAAAAAAAATTGTGTGTGATGAACAGCACTAGGTAATTTTAACCAAGTTCTATAAATTCAAGGACTCTGGATGAAAAGGCTGCATTCTGTACTAATTAACCCTTTTAAGTTGCAATGAAACATATTTGGGGCAAGACTTGAATAAGAGACATGTAGAGAAGGTAGAAAACAAGTTAATATTTGTGTCTATTCCCTGCATAATCTTTTTATACAAGCATTGAGAAAATCATCACTAAAAATGAAATGTTACACAAAAATCACCTGGTTGTAGGTCTAGAATGACTTTCCACAGTGGTCAACCTTCATGATACTTCTCTTTATTCAGACAGGCTGAGGTTATTTCACTTTTGTCACTCTTTCATAGGATGGATCTTTCCTGAAGCACTCCCCACTCCCAAACCACAAATATTTTTTCTTAATAACATAAGGTGGTTATTGTTACATAGATATCTCCTTCTTCCTAGAGAGATTTGGTTTAAAATAATGAACCTTAGGAGTCTCAAAGGAGATTTGAATCTTGATGAAAGAAAATAACCTAGGCTTTCTCAATTCTACCCAGATGGTGGGTTAAAACCACAATAAGTTGTATCTGATTTTATTCCCTTGGCTAGGTCACGTGTACTTTACATTAGTAAATAATTGATCATGCACATATGTGTCTTCTTCTAATCACCTACAACCAGAAATCAGAAGAAGCTTGAATATAGAAATTTTATGATCTACTAATTCACAACTTTTTATTCTTGCTAAACTAAGTTTCCAGATTGGGTTGAGAATGTCCACTGTGAAAAAGTACAACAAATCAGAAGATTCCTAAAATCTAATCACAAAACTGCCATTTTATACACGTAGAAAGTCTTTGTATAGAAATCCTTATGAATCTCTAGTTTCTTCATTCATAACATTAAAATAAAATTTTCTCCTTTTCAGGACTGCATATGAACAATTCCGGGCATGAAATATCTGCTTCCCACCTCCTCTACCACCTCCCACCATTAATTAATGGTTGGGATGAGATTTGAACGAAGGTATTCGTCTCTGACTTCAAAACCCAAGTTCTAGGTTCTTGTCTTTCTGGAAAATCTCTCCTCTATTTTTATAGGATAATAAATAGTGTTCTGATATATTAGAATTTTAAAAAAGACTTAGAGAAATATGAATCTCAATAATTTGAAGCTATTAACTTGATGAATGATGTATAATGATAGAACATGAATTGTACAGCACCTGTTCATAATTTCCTGAATAATTGGACAGCTCATTCATTATCTTGGTCCTTCCAGCATCCTTTGGGTATTCTAAAGGTACAGTGGTTCTGGGACCAGCCATGTTCAAATGAACAGAATCCTAAATCATCTAACATGGCTTCAGAGTGGGAGAAATGTGTTTCACCTTAAAATGGCTACACATTTTACATCTTTAGCTAAATGAATGGAATAAATCTTAGTCAATATTTTCAAGTGCACGTGAAACAATCTTTCCTTTGTCTTATATAAGAGCTTTAATGTTCTTCAGTATTAGGATTAGTCAGTATATTCGTTTCCTATTGCTACTGTAACAAATTGCTATAGTTGCTGAATGTGTCACAAATTTATCTTACAACTCTGAAACCAATATAGGTTTTTCTAGGTTCAACCAGAGATTGCAAGGTTGCACTCCATCAGAAGGTTCTAGGGGCAAAATCTCTGTCTCTGCCTGTTTTAGTTCCTAGAGCTACAATCCTTGGCTCCTGGCTCTTTTCTTCATCCTTAAAGTGGAACATCTTAAAATCTTTCTCCACTGCCATCATTTGTAGCCCTCATTCCAATTCCAGCCTCTGTATTATAAGAAACCCTGGGATTGCCTTAGGCCCACTCAGAAAGCATAGGGTAACTTCTCCATCTTAAGATACTTCACTTAATTATATCTGCAAGTCCCTTTTGCCATTTACAGTAATATTCACAGGTTCTGGGATTAAGACGTGGACATCACGGTGGAGGGGCATGTTATGCAATCTATCACAAAGTTTTCAATTTGACATCGTGATAAAATGGAAGTAGATTTTAGGGTGTGACTTAACCCATTTTGCGATGCTGTAGTATAAGTCTATAGACTGGGTAATTTGTAAGGAACAGAAATTTCATAATGCTGGAGGCTGAGAAGTTCAAGATCAAGATGTGGGTATCTGATGAGGACCTTCTTGCTGTGCCATCTCATGGCAGAAGACAGAAGGGCAAGAGTGATCAGAGAGAGTGGGTCAAATACAAGGAAACCACTCCCATGATAATGAACCTGCAATAAAGAACATTAATGTCTTCTTGAGGGTAGTTTCCTCACTACCTAAATACCTCTCCCTTACGACCGCCTCCCAATTCTGCTACACTGGGGATAATGTCTCAATGCATGAACTTTGGGGGACACATTCAAAGCATAGCACAGCGTATTATTAGTATGGAACTATTTGTGAACATTTAAGGAGTGGTTTATTTTCAACCAAGCTAATTGTAAGTAGTTGTTATTATTCAATAAGTACTTTCTTTGGGAAAGCTAATAATAAACTAAGCAACAGTAATGAATTACGCTCCCCTTCCTTGAGATGTGTACAATAATTGTTCTCCAAAGATGTATTGCTATTCACCTCATTGGTAAAATATATAGGCGTCTTTCCTCAAATGGTAAAGAACAATAAAAATAAAAGCATTTAATATTAGCCACTTGTGAATCAGGGGTTTTGATTTACAATTTTAAAAGCTTTCCAGAAAACCAGGAAGTCTCAATAATATTTAAATCAATGTCATTCAGATGTCTTTGCAAGGCAAACAAAGCTCTATCAATTGAACAACCAAACCACTGTTCAAATTAATCAGTAGGAACTTGATAAATTCCACTGATGTAGAAAATTAGCACTTTGCATGTTTCCCAGATTTTGATTTCATTTGGGTGTCTGGTCATGAATTATAACCACTCTTCTTGGACTCGAGCTATTTCACTTGAAATCCATTATTTCTAGCAGAATTATGAGTCTTGTTAGGGAAATGCCAGCTATTTCCATTTTGAGCATCTGCACTGCAGTTCTATTATTAACACGGAGCTCATTTGAAAAAGGGAGAAGAATTAGATTTGTGTCTTTGGGGCGGTGGGGGGAGGGGTGGGTGGTGGTGAGTGGCGCTTCAGTGAAACAAACAAGCTCACCAGGCTGCTTCCAATTGACACAGCTGTCATGTAAATATCTGTCCCTGCTGTATAGCTAAGGGATCCTGGGCTTAAAGACCTTGTAGCCATATGTAAACAATGCAGTGCTGATGACAGGTTTACAGCGCCACAGAAAACATGCGCAGCTGTTCCATCCTCGTTCCTAGAGTGAGATACAAATGTTCAGGAGGCAGATCGCAGATGCTGAGAACTGAGTTTTCAGGCTTCCAGGGCTAGTTCTGCTTCTGTGATGAGCTCTGCCTCAGTGTCTTCTGGGTCACGCCACTCCAGCCCTGGGTGTGAAGACTGGCGTGCAGGCTCTGGCTGGGTGTCTCCTCCCTCCTTCCCTCCCTCTGCCTCTTCTCCAACTTCAGCTGGACTGTTTCGCCCAATAGGAGAGAGGCAAAGCCTCTCTTTGACCGTGGGTCCTGGAGGCTTGCTTGAGTCACACCTCTGCAGGCTGCATTGATCAGAGGATCCCCAGATCAAAGAATCCAAGGGCTAATGACCTACGTGGATGGGTCGTTTACTCTTCCCTGTTATTACTGTCTTCTGTTCACAGCAATTTTTCCAGTATTTAGCCCAGGCTCATTAGAAAGTAATCAAAACCTTTGCTTGGGCAAAGGTTCACTTAGTATAAATGAAGGTGCCTGTGGATGTGAAGTGGGAAACAATTACCAGAAAGAGTCAAGTTGGAGGAAAAGTTTGGCTTCCTTTCATGGTTTTTGAATCAAACCTAGGTGATGGCTCACCTTTATCAGGTCAAAAAATACCTAGTGGTGACCTTTGGATACTTATCTGGATTCTTCAGGTAAACACAATATTACACAACCTGAATTATTCAGAGTCTGAGATTATTTTATGTGTTCTAGTCACGTTGTGTATTTATGGACACAAGTCCAGTAACAAGGCTGACTTGTAAACAAATACTTTTTTTTTTTTTCTTATTCGAATCCTTTTCTTCAAAAGCAGTGCTTAATATGTGTAGAGTTTTAAACTCTACTATCAAACTAAATCAATTTAAACTCATTCATAGCCATTTAGTGAATATGAGATTATGAGCAAGTCACTGAAGCTATCTAAGATTAAAAGTCCTTAAATGGGGATAATGAGAGTACTTTCATCTAAGGATCATTTTGAGCATCACCAGGACAATCCTTACAAAGTCTTTAGTTTAATTTCTGGCACACAAAATTCACCTATTAAATGTGAGCCATGATGATGATTCTCATATTTTGAAGAATAGTGTTGTAAACTAGAAACTCTTGTAAAAAGCAAAAAACATTCACCAATAGTTCATCCACACATGACTTCCTAACTTCCTGTCCTGAACTTTCAACTGCAGAATCCTCTGAAAATCCCCATCTTTCCTGGATACAAGATACCATATATTACCCAGGGAACCTCATCTCTCTTTTCAAAAATCTAAAATCCTTGTCCTAATTTTTCTCAAAAATGCTGGGGCAGGTATCCAAATAAAAACGACTCAGAACTTAGATGCTGCTTTTATGAGAAAGGAGTAGAAAGCTCTAATTAATGCATCAAACATTTTAGATCATTTAGTAATATGATTCCAAATGCTCAGTTATATTCTGAGTTGAAAAAGCTTGTGTAGATGGTGACAGGAATTTAAACACTCAGAGAATGTTTTTCCTTTGGGACCCTTTGTTCTGACTTCCAACAAGCAATACAAAAGTCAGCCTTGGAACACACCTTCTTAAATTGATCAATTACCGAGGCTCCATAAAATAGGGCTTTTTGTAAAAACCTTCCATGGTTCCACAGAAAGACAAATCCACTTACACTTCAAAATAAATAAACACATTTTCCTACATCTTTCAAAAATGTACTTTATGTTTTAAGTAGAGTGTTAGATTTTTGTCACTGTGATCAAAGTATCAGAAAAGAACAATTTAGATGAAGAAAGATTTATGTTATTTCCAGAAAGGAAATGGCCCCTGGTCAGAGTCCGAGTCTGAGTTTTGCAGGTTCACTGAAACCCGAACCCCAGCAGGGCGCACTGGCTGGGCTGGTGGGGGCAACTCCGTGAGCGCGACTTTGCTTTTCCCAGACTGGAGACTGAACGTGGGGGAAAGGCCAAGGCAAGCGCAGAGCGAGTTCTTTCCAGAATGGTAACTCAGACTTCCCCAAAGACAGGGGGCCCAGAGCTGGTACCCAGAGAGGCGGAGGTCCTGCCCCTTTACACCTCTGGATGTCCTGTGACCTCCTGGGCTCTTCCCCGCCCCCCCCCCCCCATCTCTCCACGTGGTGCACAGTGACCAGTGACAAGAATGGGCCACTGGGTGAGGGCCAAAGGATCCAGGGAGCGAGGTAACCGCTAGGAGGCCTTAAGGAGCTGCTGTCAGCTCCCTGCAGGGAGGAACACTTTCTGGGGCAGGTGACCTTAGCAACAGGTTGAGGCAGAGCAGGGGCAGGGCCTGGGAGGTAAGGGGGAAAGAGCAGCATTTGATTTTCTGTGCCAGCAGCCCCCATGTCCTCCACTGGACCCAGTATTTGCTATCTCTGTTGACGGTCTCTTTGTCCCCCAGCTTCAAAAGCTAAGAACCCAAGAGCCACTGTTGCTGGGAAATGGTGACAGTCCAGAGCCCATTGTTTTCCTCCTTCCCTGGGAACTCTGGTTCTCCCTTTCCCACTGGGGGTTGCTTTTCCACCTCTGTCCATTTGGATCACTGACCTGTGCTGGGGACTGTGAGTGTCCAGTCACCCCGAGGATGCCTGCAGGCCACAGCCCCTCAACCAAGGCACCCTGGGAAGAGGTACCCCTCTAGGCTGGGATCCTCTTCTTCAGGTAAATGATAGTGTTGTGATTTGGTCTATGTCATAGGGAAGTTTGGCCCAAGGAGGATCCCATGCCCCCAGGAATGTCTGCTCCATGTCACAAGGTGGAGACCCCCTGGAGGAATTCAGCACAGGGACACCAGCTCCTCCAGGCTGCCGGTCATTCGAAGGCTCAAGTGACCCGTAGTCCTGGTTACATAAGCTTTCATACCTCCATGAGTCAGCATTGGCGGGGGTCACTGGCAAGGGGGACTCCTCCTCCTTCAGTCGGGTGCTGGAGTTGGAGGGTCCTGGGGAGGGACTTGTCTGCCTTTGTTGCTGCTGCTCCTTCCACCTAACGCGCTGGTTTTTAAACCACGTCTTCACTATGATATCCTCCAGGTTCAGCAGGGAGGCGAGTTCCTGTATGGTCTCCCAATTTGGTGACCTGTTCTTCTGGAATGCGTCTCTCAAGACTCCAAGTTGCTCTGGCTTGAAGTTTGTGCGTTGCCGGCGATTTTGCAGGAACCTCGCTGCCATCCAGCCTTTACAAGCCGATGCTGCCTTGTGTGAACGCTAGGGACTTCCTGAGTTGGTGTATGTGCATGTTTTTGCATGGACATGAGTTTAAAACTCATTTGGATAAAAGCCAAGGAGCATGATTGCTGTGTCATATGGCAAGCAAATGTGTAGTTTTGTAAAAAATTGCCAGATATCCTCCAGAGAGACTATACCATTTTGCCATATAGCACTGAATGAGAATTCTCATTGCTCCACTTTATTGTCAGCATTTGATATTATTAGCGTTTTGGATTTTGGCCATTGTAACAGACATGTAAATGTATTTCATTGTTGTTTTAATTTGCAATTTTCTAATGACATATGATATTAAGCACCTTTTAATTTCACCTTGGCATTTCTATAACATTTTGCTGAGATCTCTCTTCAGGTCTTTTGTTCATTTTTTCATTGTATAGTTTTGCTAATTTTCATATTGTGTAGTTTTATATGTTCTTTGTATATTTTGGATAACATTTCATTATTAGCTGTCTTCTGCAAATACTTTCTCCCAGTCTATAGCATGTCATCTGATTCTCTTGGTAACATCTTATGCAGAGTATAAGTTTACATTTTAATGAAGTGTAGCTTACTGATAAACTTTCTTTTTTGGATCATTCTTTTGGTATTGTACCTAAAAGGTTATCACTAAACTGGAGGTCATCTAGATGTTCTTCTGCATAATTTTCTTGAAGTTTCCTAATTTTTCATTCTATGTTTAGTTCTGTGATCCATTTTAGTTTTTGTAAGCACTGTAATAAATCAGTGATGGTAGCTAAGAGTTAATGGGGAAGAAAGATAAATACATGGAACACAATCTAGTCTCTGGCTAGATTGATTTTTTTTTTTCTTTTTGGATATTGATATCCTGTCATTCAAGTACCATTTGTTGAAAGACTCTCTTTTCTCCACTAAAATGTCTTTTCTCCTTCATCAAAGATCAGTTGAGTCTATTTTTGTGAGTTTATTTCTGGGCTCTATATTCCATCCCATTGTTCTGCCAATTCTTGTGTCAAGAACAGACTGTTTTGATTTCTGTAACTTTATAGTAAGTCTTAAAGTTGGGTGGTGTCACTTCTCTGAATCTGTTCTTCTCTTTCAGTATTGTGTTAGCTAATCTGTGTATTTCGTATTTCCATATAAGTTTTAAATAACTTTTTCAATATCCATAAAATAACTTGTTGGAATATTTGGCTAGGATTATGTTAAAGCTATAAATCAATTTGTGAGAAATGATATTGAGTCTCCCTATCTATGAACATGAGCTATCTCCCTATTTAATTCTTTGCTTTCTTTCATTAGTATTGCAGAGATAATTTGTATTTTGCTATATAGAGCTTGTATGTATTTTGTTTGACTTTTACCTAAATGTTTCTCTTTTTTGGTGGATAATGTAAATGGCATTCCCTTTTTAATTTCAAATTCCACGTGATCATTGCTAGTATATAGGAAAGTCATTAACTTTTGTGTATTTTAACCTTGAATCCTGTAATCTTAGTATAATCACTTATTAGTTCTAAGAAGTGTGTTACTATTCCAAGCTGGAGTTTTATTATTATCAATTCTTTGGGGTTTTCTGCATATGAAAATGCAAATTAACATCAATATTTTCTAGACCCTCAATACATTTCTGCATTTGTTAAACCCAGTGTTCTCCATATTATGCACAATGTTTAATTGAATCAACACTAGTTAATTGATAATGTTTTCTTTGGTTATTTGGGGTTAAGAGTAAAGAAATAATTCATTAAAACATATTTTTAAAAGCTTCTAATGATTGCTAATGCCTTTCTTCACAATATAAGAACATTCCTAGACCATTAATCAGAAAATTACATCTAGGTAGTACTTGGCATTGTTTTTATTGCATTTATTTTTATGGTAACCATACATTTATGAAATATGGTATTGATTTTCCACTTATGGTACTGATTTTAACTTTATTTTTTAAACAAATGTTTATGTGTAAACCATAAGTTGACATAAAGTAAATAATTACATATGGAGATTACATGTGATCTGGCAAATGTTATAAAAGTAGTACACTGAAATTAAACTTTGGAATAAATTAGCCTGGTGCATAAATTAGATCACAGGAAGTAAGGTAGTTTTTAAATGCACTGAAGAGTTAAAATATCATGATCCTAGGTGAAATTGTTAAATGATTAAGGATTATTGGTTAGTAAACTCTAACCACCTTAAGACCGAGGACTGTATTATCATTGCATGTTTAAACTTCATGGTTAACATAATGCCTGGCTGGAAGTAGAACTCAATAAAATCTGTAGAAGAACTGAGTGAATTCTGTGTTCCCATCTCTTTTCTGGCATCAAGCTCCAATTTCTAAAGTTTCATTTCTACTTATCAAATACCTAGAAACCCAACTTGCCCCTTGTATGACCCTAAACCTATGAAAAAAACTAAGAACCAAAAACCAAAAGAAAAAAAAAAAAAAGACCTCAATAGCACCCTGTAGTTCAAAATTGCATCTCCTTTCTCCCATAGCCAAAGTTCCCCTACTGATTTGAGCTTGCTATTAAAATAACAAGGTTGAAAATCATTCATGCAGTCTTAGCCTGTGCTATTTCAAGAAATACCGGAGACTGGGGATTTATAAAGAAATTTATTTCTGATAGTTCTGGAACCTGGAAAGTCCAAGAGGAAAGGGCCAGCAGGTTCCATTGTCTGATGAGGGTGCATTCTCTGGAGGGCAGGTATGCTGTTTCTCACAAGCAGCAAGCAGAAGGGTTAGCCAGCAAAGCACTGCTTGAAGCCTCTTTTATAAGGACTTCATTTCCACTCATGAAGACTATCACATCTTGATTCATGGCCTAAGCACCTTTTGCAGTCCCACCTGTTCATATTTGCACATTGGGAACACTGGAATTTTGAAGAGGACACACTCAAACCATGGCACATACTAAGATGTAAAAAGACTTTTATGTCTGATTGCTACACAATTGATGACATTTTAATAGAGGTCTCCAGGATTCCAAAACAACGTCTAACTGAGAAGATGCATTAGTAAAATTCATCTTAAGATTAGGAACATTCTAGAAGTACCTCTTACTTACCTGTACAGAAAAGAGGAATATCATCCATTTATTCACCAAATTTAGGATTGAATTTAGAATTGCTATTGATCCTCACAGCCCTGGTTGGCTGGGCTTCAGAAGCACTTCGAAACTTTATTAAACTACAAATTCCAGGTCCCCACCTCCCAGATATTTGCCTTTCATTCTGCAGGTAAAGATACTATGATTCAGTAAGCTTAAATGACATACCCAGGATCATGTAGATGCCAGCTGGAACAACCTTCCTAGCTAACAGTTAATGAGGTCTTTCTATTATAGAGACTACAGATAAGGAAAACAGCACCAAAGCTTCCCCCCCGCTTTAGATCACTAAATTCTTAGTTTTTAAGGAAAGGATGCATGTTACTGAAATATTTTGAAAGGGCTTGACATTTTCATCTGTTTTACCATCATGGTTAATGGAAAAGAATCTCACTCAAAATACATTTGTGTTTATATAATTGGTTCCTTCATGAAGTGTGTTTTATGGGTGTGATGGCAAATGTGTTTTTGCATCATTCCCACCTAGAACACATGTCCATAATGGATTCTAATAATTGAAATAGTGGAGTCAATATTCATAATAATAACATGTACTGAGCTCTGATTATGTGCCATTACTGTCCTAAACCTTTCATGTTTTATGTCATAAAAAAAATCGAGAAGTAGATAATACTATTATGATAAATGAATTAGTGAATGAAGAAATGAATGAATGAGGGAGTAATAAACAGATAAATATAATAAATTTGTGTATTTGGGAATCATTAATTATAGATTATTGGAAACCACACCAAACACTATGAACACAGGAGAATTTTCCTGAAATTGCTAGCAAGACTTTCCAAATAGTTATCTGTTCAATTGTAATGAAAACATAACCGAATCTGACAGCTAGAAAAATGAAATGTAGTTTGCAAAATAATAACTAACACGAGCTTGTTCAAGAAAGGGAAAATAATTAATAATCAGTTATATGATTATGAATTTCCAAAAGCATCTGGATTTAGCAGTTCTGTGTATTTAAGGGACCTAATGAAACTAAACAGAATAAAGATCCTTTATATAAAGTATAAAGATCCTTCTGTGAAAGGATTTACCTTTTGCTGAATAAATCTACTAATAATGTCAAAATCAATTCACAATATGAGAGATATCCTATTTCAAGGGCTGGGGTTTTCAGATATTTCTAGTTATAAGTAGGTTCATAAGCAATGTCTGAACCTGAGAGGAAATTCTCAAGATTCTCAACTTCCTAGTGTGTGTCATTCATCTACTTTCACATTTGATAGATTCGGTGCCTCACATTCATTGTGAAAAGAGTGGTTATTTACTCTGCTTTACTCTGCTTTATCTTGTGACTTTAATTTGAAGGTTTCCATATCCTTGTTGATACTGGTAATTTTCTGTATGTGCTAGAAGTAATGACTGTGTTTATGACACATTGAATATTTTTGTACTGTGCTCTCTCTCTAATGGGGTCACAAAGTATTTAAGCATAAGGAATTTGTAATCATGCTGCTATCTACAAACAAAACAGAATACGTAGAATTTTAGTGTGAAATCTTTATGAATAAGAATTTCTTGTTCCTCATGTCAGATACAGGTAATAGAGCAATTGGATGAAATAAATTGAGTCTTCCTTAATAGGACTTCTTCTAGAATAAGGTTTCATATAATATGGGTATGTATAAAACCAAGAAAGAAATGTTTAAAATTGCTAATCTATTATGCATGCATTATTTTATATTCTGTAGCTCAATGGCAGCCAACTGAAGACCTGCCAACCTCTGTGGAATGCCATTGTACTGCTCCCTTATGGAATGAAGTATAGTACAAATCAACCCATCCCAGTGTGTCTCTCCTAATGAGTTCTACTTGGTGGAATGCTTGTTCATTAAAAATCTAAGAACAGAAATAACAGGATACATGGGAATTGAAGTTCCAGACCATCTCAACACTAATACAGTATAAATCATAGTCAAGTCATATTTAATAGAGAGCCACGTGTACTCAGACCTTTTAACCACTGTGTAGCCAGTGCAATATGTAATCAATTGCAGTGACTATATCCTGTCCACATTAATTTCTAGGACATGAAATCTAGGCAATGCCTTAATTAGGTTGCAACTAAGGAGCAGGAAGTGACAGCCAGTTATGGATGCACAACAGAGACAAGCATTTTGCTATCTTTTCAATACTGCTACTATATACAAATGAATACCAAATTCAAATAAAAATACTCTTCTCATGTGGCTTATTTTCACATATGTAGCCATTTGTTTTTAAGAAGCAACAAGGTTTTTATTAATATAAAAAAAATGCCAAGGAAAATTTCCATATTCTTCCAGAGAAATTTGCAACTCTCCACCATTCTATAAATGTATTTTAATAGAAATTAGACATTAATGGATTTTTTCAAAGTGTAACTCAGTTATGTCAAAAATATAAAATAATACTTGTTTTGATTGTCATTTGGTAAAATTAGGGAAAAGAAAAAAGAAGGAAGGAAAAATAAATTAGTTGAATGTCTTCTAGGTACTAGATATTTTCATATTAACTTTTGTATCAAATGGGTATATTGGACATTATTTTTATGATCACCCCATTTTAAAATGAAGGTGAAAAAATTGAGAGTCAAAGAAGGTAATAAATTCACTTACAGTCATGGGCCAAGATTCTTTTGTTGAAATAAATATCTAATAAGTAGTCTTGGTGTGCCAAGCTGCATTCATAGTGCTAAAGATACAGTGGTGACTCACAAAATTCTGTCCACATAAATATAAATTCTAAGAAAAGTACAGATAATTATACATCATGATGAATGCCAAAAGACAAATAAAGAGGGTATTGTTGCAATAGAGTTCATAAGTGGGAAAGTCCACGTAGTTTGATGGACAGGCGAGGCTGCTTCAAGGAAGTAATATTTGAGCAAAGATAAGGATGTGCAGGAGTCAATGATGTGGAAAGTGCTCACATTAGTGTTCCAAAGTAAGAAATAAATTCATAGTTTGAAGTAGGAAGATGATATGTTTGAGGAACAGAATCTTAAGGAAGTAAATGAGTTAAGAAGAGATTAGTAAATTTGAATAAATGGATTTTACCCAGGTTTTATAGGACCCTTTAAAGCATGATAGGGTATTTGGTTTATTATAAATATTTTGAGAAACCATTTTTGTTTATTTTTGGAATTTTTAAAATATTGCTTAAGTAGATTTTGGAAAACTGATTGCAGAACCTTTTTGGTAATAACTAACAAATCTTGCAGAAAAACTTTTTGCTGAGTACAGCAAGAAAAGATGGACAAGACACAAAAATTATCTGTTTGAATACATTCAAGAGCTAAAAAAGCATGAAAAAATTATGGGTATTGAAACCTTTGAAAGAAAGAAACCTGGTGAGTGAATCAGATACCTGAGACAGCTTTTCTGCAAGAAGCATCTGCAAACCAGAAGATGCATTTTGGAGAGAGAGAAGTTGAGCAGAATTTTTAAAGACTTCTGTTGCTAGAAAAACAAGATTGTATTTCATTGTTTTCCAAAAATGGGATGATCTAGTAGAAATACAGGATCTTGTATTGAGATTCTGAAGGACTATATTTTATTTCCAAATATGAACCAGAAACAGATCATCCACCAAATAGACTAAATCCCAACTTCAAATAATCTTGATTCCAATAATTTGACTAAAATGATCTGGGATAGTAGTTCAGACTGACTATCAGATGAAAAGGTATATCTTCTCTGAAGGTATATCTCTAGACTTCAGATTACATTATAATTTTTTATATGCAATATCCATACCAGAAAACAGAGACAAGACAAAGCAATACAAACTATAAGAAATAACACACAATACAAATAAAGGGGACCCAGATTATCCACTTACTAAGTTCATCCTATAAATGATGTAAGGGACTATTTGGAAAATTGAGAGAGAACTGAAAATCATAAAAAGAAACTAACAGAAAGTCTAGAATTAAAAACAATAATATCTTAATAAGTTAAGATGAGAGTGGGCTTAACAACAAGTTAGACACAAAGAAAGAGAGAATAGGTAAAGAAAAAAGACAGTTAAAATATTGAGAATGAAACAGAGACAAAAGATACAAAATATACAAAAGAAAAGGATTATTGGTGATATAGTTAGAGATAAAATATAAGAATACACATTCCAGAAGAGAAAGTGGGTGAAGAAGAAATATTTGAAGAAATAATTTTTTAAAAATGATGGACATCCATTTGAAGATTCACACAACCTTATAAACCCCAAGTGGAATCACAGCAAAGAAAACAACACTGATGTGAATATTCAAAAGCATAAATACAAAACAAACAAACAAAATCACCTAAAGGAAACTAAAGAGAAAAATGAATTATTTTCAAAGCTGTAATGATTAAACCAACAGCTAGGGTCTCAACACAAGACAGTGAAATCCATAACAAAATTGAAAATACCATCAAAGTACTGGAAAAATAATGACACTAGTACTTTGCTATCTAGTTTTTAATTATCTTTCAAGAAGCAATATAATTAAAAATCTTATGACTAACAAAAACAGAGTACTCATTACTGGCAGACTTGCACCAGAGTAAATATGAAAAAGTACTTGTTAGGCAGAAATAAATGGATCCTAGAGGGAAGTCAGGAGAAAATGGATAAATCAAAATGAATATTGATAACCTAAAACAATAATAAAAATGACATTGGATATCAATACATCGTGAGAGATTCATTCCTAGAGTTGTGGCATGAGGAAACTACCCAGACCAAAAATAAGACAAGAATATCTGCTTGAAAGACTTCTATTCTACAGTGTACTAAGGGTTCTAATTAGAGCAACAGTCAAGAGAAGAAATAAAAAGGCATCCACGTTAGAAAAAATGCAACTATCTCTATTTATAGATAACATGATCTTGTATGTAGAAAATCATAAGAAACCTGCTTAAAAAGATTATAACTAATAAGTAAATCCATCAGAATAGCAAGGTACAAAATGACATTAAAAAATCAATTTAAGTAGCCTATACTATCAATGAAAAAAAACTGAAAATGAAATAAAGTACAAGATTTCATTTATAATAGCATCAGAAAGAATAAAATATTCAGGATTGAAATTAAAGAAAATAATAAGTATAAAACTTATATCCTGAAAATTACAAAACATTTTTTGAGACAAAGTAGATCTAAATAAATGAAAGACTTCTCATGAATCAGAAGACTTAATACTGTTCTGGTATTGCTATAATATTGTTTGAAGATGGCAATAATCTCCAAATTAATCTTTAGATTCAGTGCTATCCTTAAAATTTGCTCTGTCTTCTTTACAGAATTTGGTAAATAATCTTAAAATTCATAGAGAAGTATAAAGGACACAGGATAGCTAAAACAATCTTGAAAATGATGAAGTTGAAGAACACATATTCCATTTTCAAAATACAATGGACCTATAGTAATCAAGATGGTATAGTACTAGTATAAGGATAGATATTTAGGTGAAGGTTATAGAACCAAGAGTCCAGAAATAATTTCTCACTTCTATACTCAATTAAATATTTTACAAACTTACCCCAAGTTTCAGTGGGAAAAGAATAGGCTTTGCAAGTATTGGTGCTGGGAGTTATATAAAAATAAACTCTAATTGAATCATATGCCTAAAGAGAAAAGTTGAAACTATGAAACTTTTAGAAAAAAAACATAGTAATAAATTTACTGACCTTGTGAATGACAACGTATTCTTAGATATGACATTAAAATCATAAGTGACAAAAGAAAACAGGTAAATTGGTTTGACTCAAAATTAGAAACTTTTAACTTCAAAGTGTATCATCAAGAAAGTAAAAAGAACACCCACAAAGTAAGAGAAATATTTGCAAACCATATATCTGAAAATGTCTAGCATTAAATAAATGAAGAACTCTTATGACTCAATGACAGAAAGATAAGTAACCCAACTGAAAAAGGAGAAACAAACTTTCATTTCTCTAATGAATACATGGAAATAGCCAGAAAGCACATGAAAGAAGATTCAGCAATAGTAATCATTAGAACAACAAATCAAAACCAAATTAAATACTCTTTCACATTGACTAGAATGACTAGGATAAGAAAAAAACTGGACAATAACAAAGGTTGACAAGGGCACTCAGTAATTGAAGCAGTGGGGATATAAAATGTCCAATTCCTGTGGAAATCAGTTTGACTGGTCTCAGAAAGTTAAACATAGATAATACATGCTCCAACAATTCCACTCTTAGGCAAGCACTCAAGAGAGTAGAATGTATATGCCGATGCAAAAGCTTGTACACAAATTTTTATAATAGTATCATTAATAATAGCTAAAAATGTAGAAAGAATCTCAATGTCCCATTAATTGATAAGCAAGTAAATAATTATATTTATATGGATATTATTCAGTCACGACAAGGAATAAAACACCCATTCATGAAACAGCATGGGTCCATCTCATCTTGAACACATTATGCGAAGTGGAAGAAACTTGTCACAAAAGAATACATATTCTGAATCCATTTATGTGAAGTATTCAGAAGAGTTAAATTTGTACACAGTGAAAGTAGATTAATGTTTGCCTGAGGTGAAAGGTTTGGGGAAAATGAGGAATGACTGCTAATGACTGTAGGGTCTTTTTTGTAGTGATGAATATGTTCTAAAATTGGTTTCTGTGATAGTTGCCTAATATTAACATACCAAAAACAATTAAATTAT
This sequence comes from Sciurus carolinensis, assembly GCF_902686445.1. NCBI lineage: Eukaryota > Metazoa > Chordata > Mammalia > Rodentia > Sciuridae > Sciurus > Sciurus carolinensis. The sequence continues at coordinate 37,405,310 of NC_062227.1, forward strand.
ATACTTTAGATGAGTGATCTATATGACATGTGAATTTTATTTCAATAAAGCTTCATTACATTAAATTTATTTTCAATATAAATATGACATACAAATATAAACACAAATATATATGTACATACATGAATCTGGAGAAAGAGACAGAAAATTAAATTACACCACAAATATTCTAAATAGGTCAGAAAGTGTATATATTTAGATTAAATGATCAAAAGAAGAAAAAATATCAACTAATTAGATGTCAATAATTTTATTGTTCATGTTACCACAGACTAGTCTGGGGACTAATGGAGAGAATTAAAGGACTTTTAAAAAGAACTACTTCTCAGAAACTCAAATAAGAGTTCATTGTATCTGTGGGTCTGCTAATACTGACTTAAAAACTATAATGTTCCTCTTTCTCTTGGTTTCAAGTTGATCTCTTTTGAAAATAAAACCTTTCCCCCCTCCAAACAAAATAATTCAAGAATGGATGTTTTAATCTCAAATGTAAGCATTAAAAGGAAAAAAGAGTATATAACTTCTAGGCTAATGTAGAGAGAAAATTAAATAATTAGAATAATCAATTGATAATAAGACAACAGAATAATTTTTAAAAACTTAAGACTAATGAAAAGTAAAGAGTACATTACTGTAATTGGACTAAATTCTCTAATTAAATAAAGAATGTGCAACTAAAAGATCCAAGTACATGTTGATTACGGAAAGCACATCTAAAATATAAAGATATGGAAAGGAAGAAAGAAAAAATGACTATGCATTTGTTCACCAAAAAGAAATATGATACATCCATATTGGTATGGGACAGACTTAAGCAAAACTACTGATACAAAGTATTAAACTTTACAGTGAATTCTACTCATCTATCATACACAGAAATTAAAATATATAAAACAAATATAACAACACTCAAAGAGAAATAGGCAAATATTCACTCTTGGTGATAGAGTTTTACACACTATTCTCAGTAAGTCATAAGAATAAGCAGGGATAGCCTAATATTTCATAAAAATTTGAAACACATAACTAATTTTGACTTACACATGCAGATTACTCCAACAAAATGCTTTAGTGTGTACTTTATTCAAATACTCATGAGAATTGGTCATAGGCAGACTAAGACAATAAGTCTCCATTTTAAAAGATTTAAGTGATACTATTTGATTCAACATAGTGAAATTATACTAACATCAATATCAAAATGGTAAGTATAAAATATACATTCTCAGAAATAATTGATAGACTATTATGAACCCCAAGGAGCAGAAAAGAAATTGCAACAGAATTTAGAAATATTTAATTAAATTATAAGATAGATATGACATAGCAAACTGTGGGTAAAGCTAAAGTTTGCTACAAGTATAATGTATAGCACTTGTATTCATTTTCTGTTCCTATACGACAATCCCTGTGACTAAGTTATGTATTTAAAAATGAGGCATATTTTGGCTCACAGCTCTAGAAGCTAAATTCAAGTCTCTGTGGCCACATCTAATGACACCCTCAGGCTGCCTCAACTCACGGCAGAAAGAGAAAAGGCAAGCACATGTGTGGGAAAGAAAGCGCAAGGGCAGACTTGCTTCATCACAAACTATTCTCACAGTTGCTAATCCAGTCCCACAAGAATAAGAACTCACCAAAAGGACCATGATCCTTTGATGAGGGCAATGTTCCCTTAATCCAAATTCCACCCGCTAGACCTCACTTCCCAAATGGCTGAATGGAGGAGTTATGCTTCTAACACGTGAATTTAGGAGACGCTTGAGGCCTAGCAGTCCTAAATATTTAAATTAGATCCCCCCCAAAAAAAATAGTTCAATAATAAAGACACATTTCAGGCAGGAATTTAGAAAAAAAACAACAGTTAAAACCAATGAAGAGATGAAAATATAATAATTTTTGGAGTAGAGTTTTTGAAAAATCTGATGTGATCCATAAAGCCATCAGGGGGTATTTTGAATAACAAAACTGGTAAATTTATTGTGAGAAAAATTCAAGAAATTAAAAGATCTCCCTCTTCACACATCCACACACAAGAGCGCGTGTATACACACACACATACATACTTCAGGAAAATAAGAGAAATTTGCATGTTTTCCAGAAAATAAAAAGGCAATAAATTTTATAACAATTCATTTGAGAATTTAGTAAAATAGAAATCTTAGAAAACAAAAGTGACATAAGAAGGCAGAAAATATGAGAAATCCCATATATGATAGTTATAGATATGTGCTATCCAGGTCCTGCTTCAAGGAAGGACTTGCCCCAACTGCCAAGTCTACAATGAATGGCACCCATCAGCTCTTAGTCACTTCAGAGAAGCCTCAGTTTCAGAGATCACCTTGCAATTCTGTAGAACCATTTTCTATGACTGATTAAAAAATTACATTAGCTCCTATTTTTAAATTTCACTTAAATAAACTATTAAGACAAAATTCATATAACATACTTATTTTAAAATTAACAATTTAGTGCCAGTTAGTATATTCGAAATGTTTTGCAATCAACGCCTTTAATCCATTCCCAAACATTCCCATCATTTCAAAGTAAAATCCCATACTCAATAGCTGTTTTCCCTCCTGCCAGTCTTTGGCAATCACCAATATGTATTCTGTTTCTATAGATTTAGCTATAAATAGTTACAAATAGAATTATACAATATGTGATTTATTGTGTTTGTCTTCTTTTAATTATCATCATGTTTTCAAGATTCATCTTAATTTGCAGCATGGATCAATAGTTCATTACTTTTTATGACTGAAAAATATCCCACTGTATACCACAGTTTTAAAAATCATCCATCTTTTGATGGGCATTTGGGCTCTTTCACCTTTTGGCTGCTGAAAATAGTGCTTCTATAACACGTTTGTAAACATATTATTTATTTATAATTTTTATTTTTACAGACTGCATCTTGATTCATTCTACACAAATGGGGTACAACTTTTCATTTCTATGATTTTACACGATGTATATTCACACCATTTGTGTAATCACACATGTATAGGGTAATGATGTCTGTCTCATTCCACTATCTTTCCTACCCCTGCTCCCTCCCCACCATCTCCCTCTACACAATCCAAAGTTCTCTCCATTATTCTCTTATTCCCCCTACCCCCACCCCCATTATGTATCATCATACACTTATCAGAGAAAACATTTGGCCTTTTGTTTTTTGGGATTGGTTTATTTCACTTAGCACGATATTCTACAATTCCATCCATTTATCTGCAAATACCATAATTTTATTCTTCTTTATGGATGAATAATATTCTATTGTGTATATATACCACAGTTTCTTTGTCCATTCATCTTCTGAAGGGCATCTATTTTGGTTCCACAATCTAGCTATTGTGAATTGAGCTACTATAACCATTGATGTGGCTATGTTACTGTAGTATGCTAATTTTAAGTCCTTTAGGTATAAACTGAGGAGTGGGATAACTGAGTCAAAAAGTGGGTCCATTCCAAATTTTCTGAGGAATCTCCATACTGTTTTCCAGAGTGGCTGCACCACATTCCACCGGCAATGCACAAGTGTGCCTTTTTCCCCACATCCACGCCAACACCTATCATTGCTTGTGTTCTTGGTAATAATCATTCTAATTGGAGTGATATGAAATCTTAAGGTGGTTTTAATTTGCATTTCTCTAATTACTAGAAATGTTGAACACTTTTTCATATATTTGTTAATCACCTGAATATCTTCTTTGAAGTGTCTGCCCATTTATTGATCGGGTTCTTTTCAAAACCTATATACCTATGGGTGCAACTGCTGGGTCATAGGGTAGTTCTATGTTTAACTTTTGAATAATGGTCCAGAATGTATAGAAATAGGTTTCAATAATTAGTAAAATTGTGTTATTATTCAGCAATTTGGCAATGTTTAGTGAGGACACAACTGAACTGTCACCTGCAATCCAGGAAGAGAGCCCTCCTACGAGACCAACCTTGATAGCACCTTGATCAGGGACTTCCAGTCTCCAGAACTGTGAGAAAATAAGTATCTGTTGTTTAAGCCACTCAGTCTGTGGTGTTTGGTTATGGCAACCCAAGAAAACTAATATGCTAACTTCTTTGTATGCAACCCTTGGAGTCCCAGGTTAGCCAGTAAATCACATGTGTATGTATGGTTCAAAGCACTTCGTACTTAAAGAATAAAATATAAGAACTGAGATTGGAATTGTCACCCACCAAAGAAGAGTTTCCTGCACCATAACTGATTCCTTACTCCCAGGGCCCTGCTCCAAGATTCTGCAGGGTATTTGGTACAGAATGTAAGGAGGCATGCAGCATGGCACCCACAAAGCCTTCAGCTTGCTGAGGCAGAGCAGACCTCAGGGACCTCCTGGGAGCTTGAGAGGGTCTTTTGCCACTCTTCTGCTCTGCCCTCTGCTGCCTGGCACTCAGGAAAGGTTTTGCACACTTCAGATAACTCACTGCAATTCCATGAGGAAGAGTAGCAATGTGGGTGAGAAAATCTCTGTGGTGGGATGCTGTGGTTTGAATGTGTCCCCCAAATTTCATGTGTTGGAAATTAAATCCTTGAGTTCATATGCTGATTGGAGGTGGGGTCTTTGGGAGGTAATCAAATTAGATAATGTTATCAGACTGGAGCCCCCATGACGGGACTGGTGGCTTTATAAGGAGACCTGAACTAGCTCTTTATCATCATGGATGGCCTCTGACATGCTGTAATGCAGCAAAAAGTCCCTGAACAGATGCTGAGCGCTGAGCAGTTGCCAGGACCATGGTCTTTGGCCTCTCAGCTTCCAGAACCATGGACCAATTAAACTTCCATTCTTCATAAGTTTCATGACTCAGGTATTTTGTTATATGAACAGAAAATGAATGAAGGCATCAAGGATCTTCAGTAGTCTACTCCCTCATGTCAAGCCGGCACACTGTTAGCCCACCTTGTAAATCTGGAATCATTTCTACTTTCTCCTCTCTTCCATTCCCTGGGATGGAGTCAGAGGACTCCTCTCTTCAAAATTGCTCATCTCACTACTTAAATTTCTCACTTTTTAGCTTTCTAATGGGTTAAAAAAATTTTAGCACATTGAATTATTCTCTATGTTAGTTTGCAAGTGATTAGTTTAATAATTTAGCATTTCATTTTATAAAATAATAATTTGGGAGTTTTTTACTATTTTCCTTACAGGGCAAATCTTTTATGCCTCTCTCCTCCATCTGTAATCAAAATGAAAGAGTAAAAAAAACCTGTGTCTTGAAAACTTAGATGATTTTCATACATATTATAAACAATAATGTAACAGGCATCATTTTGAGGACAAAGAAACAAATATTGCAGTTGCAAAATTACTTTCCTTCAAAATGCTTAAATATTTTTGGTAGAAATAAACTTATTATGTGACATTTTCAGGCTTTAATATTCTTTAATCATTTGTATAGGGAATGTGTAATTATAAGCTGCCTACAGATAGCAATTGTATAAAGTAGAGATAAAGAGTCAGCGAAGAGGAAAATTATTCCCTGTTAAATAAGAAAATTATGTTGATATGACTTTCAGAAGGACATGCCCTAAACAAGATCCCAGTGCCACAGAGTTGGTTTTACTTGCTGTTTTTTTGAGGATATGGTCAGAAACCCAATGCTGAAACTTGGAGAAAATCCTAATGACATAATGTGGAAAGGTGGGTACAGCCAAAGATTAGGTTATTGCTCAGAATGAAAGGTATGGGGCCCATGATTATCTTGTCATTTTAAGACAGAGTCAGAGGTAAATGTACCTGTGCAACATCAGACCTGTTTTGCTTGCCATGGTATAGAGGAAGCTTATCACGACACCTGGGACATAGCAGGTTCGAGTGATTGACAATATAATGACAACATAACTGTACCACTTCCTCACTCTGAGGCAAGCATCAGCTTTTCTTTCAGTACACCCGTGCTATGGCACCGTCCTGAAGTTCTGCTCCAGCTCTAGACTCAGCTGAAGAATATGTCGATATGATAAAAGTTTGAAAATGCTTGGCACTGTAAAGGACCTCAGCTCACACTCAAGTGAGGAGTGTGAGTACGTACACAATAGGATCTGTTGAGTTTATGCTCAACAACACAGCTCCAGGATGACTGAGCTGAAATGAGAGACTACCTAGACATGCAATTCCATGTCCTTAAAAATCACAGTAGGTAAGAATGTAGGTTTTGGAAGCAGGTAGATAAAAATTCAAATCTTGGCTCTGGCACTTAGAAGCTGTTTGACTTTCAGCAAGTCCATGAGCCTCAGGGATTTGTTGAACCTGATCTCTGAACCTCAGTTTCCTTGTTATCATGTAGGAATGAAAACAGTGTCTATTTCTTTGGACTATTGTGAAGATTAAATACAAAACTATGTAAAGCTCCCAGTGTGGCACTTTCCTGTTGCACTTCATTAATCACATAGTAGTACTGATGTCATTGTTGTGTACTCTCTTCACCCAGATAGAAGCAAGGAGCTTGCTTCCTTGCATAAAAGATAACATATAACTGATTAATTTCTCAGAAAACAATCAGTAATCTCAATGAAGATCATCGTAGTGAAATTTGCTGTCCATGTAGAGATTAAGGAAAGCTTTGTGATAACTAGCTTAAGAATGCTTTTCTTCCTTAAGAGATAAGAAGTTCTGTTCTTTTTAGTCCTAAATAATGAAGAAAATGGTGCAAGATAGTCAACATTTATGGGATCTTGGATTTAAAAAGACATAAGCTCATACTTAGCTCACACACTTCAAATAGATCTCTAATATGTGTGAGGGATTCCTGAATAAGAAAAAAAAAAAAAAAAAAAAAACAGGGATCCACACAATTTTTGGGGAGTGCCTGGATGCAAACTCAATCATTCTTGAATAAAAGTCAGAACCAGATTAAATTCATGCACAGCATTGCTACATAAAAATGTTGTTTGCTTTTGTCAATAAGTCATAGATACATAAATCATCTTAAAATAATTTAAAGAATTTTGGAGCTTTTTTAAAAAAAAAAGTGAGATAAACTTTGAAGATGGCAACATAGGACTGACTAAGAGAAAAGTCAGAGGAAATGAGTCAAAAGAAATGAGTGAAATTACAACCGGCTAGTTTCTTAGAGGCATACCAAATATGATTGTCAACAAAAAGAACTGTAGAAGGAGAGAGGACATGAGCAATCTTAAAAGCAAGAGGAGAAGAAGCAGGGAACCAGCATTGTTGAGTATTGCAGCACTAAAACCTGTGGGATTTTCATGTACCAACTGCTTAGGGATAAGAAGGAATGCTAGCAGTCAAATTAGTTTGGAAACTATATTTGCAGAGAAAGAATGCTGTTTTTATTTTCCTGGCATTGTATTGGGTACGTGATGAGCAGGGTGGAGGGTTATAGCAGAAATCCTGCAGAGGACAAGCTTAAGAACTTCAAGACACATTTTGTGCCAAAGCTTTCCAGTGGAAGGTTGAGATTTTTGAAAATAAGACCATTGTTAACTTGAATAAAATGGCCCTTGGTGACCTTCTGAATGAGAAAAAATTCAGGGAATTGTAGATGTTAATGAAACTTTTTGGAAAAGTTTCTAGTAAAGAGGAATGATGGCATGGTAGCTTTATAGGTGAAGAAAGAGAAGAAGGGAGATAAAAGAGAGGGTGAGTGGGAATGATGATGTGTCAATTTAGAGATTTACCAATGGCAGACAGGGATAGTAGTTTCTATTGATTGTATCACCGAGGTAGGAGGCAAAGTCAGCTAAGCATTAGTGCTCTGAACTACAGTTATGAATTCTAAATGAGTGGAAGATGTTTGGATTATCCATTGTACAGAATATGCTGGGGAGTTAAGTAGGGGTGAATGAGAGGAATGATGAGCACGTGGAAGGCCTGCCTGAGACTGAGTGATAACTACAAATGGTATGACCCCACATTAAGTGGTATAATTTTAACAAATGACCCAATAAGGCAGAGTCTGTTACTATGCTGAGCAATAAGACCTCACAATGGATCATTGAGTTGAAAGTTAATCTTTGAAAGCATAGCTGAAGTTCCTTTCCTAACTTTAAATGCTGCCTCCAGACAGCATTTAAACAAGGATAGTTTAGAGATAGATGAACATAATTTTAACATTCAGTCAAAATCTATACTTTGTTTTTACAGAAAAAAAATATTACTTTGATTTCGATGAACTCATAATGTCTGTGGAGGTGTGCATATATAATGTAGATATAGACAATTTAGTATCTTTATCGATTTACTATTGCTGGGTACCGACAAACCAGAACAGACTTTAATTTCTCTTAACTAGAAGGCTGATAATATTTATTATGAAAACATTTGAATTTGCATTTACTAAGTGCCCACTGGATGCCTCATCTTATATAAGGTTCTGATGGTATCAGGATCAGTAACTTGGAATGGTTGCTTTCAAAGAGATCTCACAGGGCAGACAAGATGGAATGAGAAGACAAGAAATGTGTGGGCCACTGTAGGCCCCAGAAACCACAGAACACAACCTTTGCATTCATCTAGGGAGATTTAGGAGCCCTGACAGGGATAGGATGGTTGCTAACGACCATACAGTGCCATCTTGGCATCGGTCACTGAGCTAAACAAAGAGGAGAAAAGCGATGAATAGGCTCAGGTGGTCTCAGGCTGTTGAGCGACATGGTGATGCTACAGGTGTGGCCGTACGGAAAGGTCACTCCCAACACGCAGGGCTAAGCAGAAGGAGAAGAGGGTCACCAGCATGGGGCAAAGTTGGCTTGCAGAAAGAAACACCTGAACCCTAAAAGATTTAGAACTGAGCTAGGTAGCAAAGTGATGGAAGAGAGGAGAAGGGCAGCCAAGGCCCCGACATAAACAAGAACATGATGTGTGTAGCGAAGTGTAAGTAACTAAATGTTTCTGGCACATAGATTTTCAGACAGGCTGGGGCTGTTGTATCAAGCATGACTTGTGCCCATTTTACAGATAAGAAAGGTGAGGCTCATACAAGTAAGGAAAAATTTGCACTGTAACATGGATCAAAACAGTGGGACCAAAATTCCAACCAGGTGTGTCAGATTCTCAGCAAATGCTTTTTACATTTCTTCAGAAACAAGTTTTCACAGAAGTGTATACATAATAATTTCATCATGAATTAGGAAAAATATCTACTAACAGTGATTTGCTTGCTTTTATTTAGAAGAACAAATACATCTCGGTATCAAGAATATATAATGAAACAAAAACCAAATGACAGAATAGAGGAAAAAAACAACTAACAAAATATTTATGCATGTAGTAAGGAAAATGGCCCAAATGTGTTGTATTAAAATAGCTCAACTTACATGTGTTCTGGTCCAGTTATTGAAAATAGTATATCAAAGTTAAAAATATTAGGTAAGAGATTAAGGTAGTGAGAAGGTTTATGACAATATCAACTAAAAACATAGAAATAACCTCTTTGAAATTGTTCTGTTTGTTTTATGTCTCTGACTACATAGATAACTAACTCAATTTAGGATTACATCATGCCAACTCTTTAAAATATCAAACTTACAGATTTTTTTTTTTTTTTGCCTCATTTCAGCAGGTTCCCAAACTCATGATCAAGTACCCTGCCACCAGCATCTTCATTAGCAAATTTGCCATGACCCATCTGGTTCTGATGCTTAGAAACAGTACTGAAAGACCAGGTCATGTTTATTATTCCCATTAAAGTAGCTAACAAATTAGGCATGAAGAGAAATTACGGCTATGTGATGAGCATGGGAACAAGGTAATTAAAATGAAATCATTTAATAGTGTTTACCTTAGGTGAGAGGAGAATAAACTTCTAAAACATAACCCATTAAGCCACAGCAGAAGCAAAGAATGCAACCAAATTCTGCAAATGCGATATAACCCTGGGGCTGTCCCAGGGCAGCCAGGCAAGACACCCATTGGTGAAAAGCGATTTTTTGATTATTTTTTTATTCATTGTACACAAATGGGGTAAAACTTTTCATTTCTATGGTTTTACATGACGTAGAGTCACACTCTTTATGTAATCATACATGCACATAGGGTAATGGTGTTTGTCTTATTCCATTATCTTTCCTTCCCCCATGCCTCATTTCTCTCTACACAATTCATCCTTCCTCCATTCTTCCCTTACTCCCTTCCCACTGCCATTATGCATCAACATCCATTGATCACAGAAAACATTCAACCTTTGGTTTTTTGGGATTGGCTTATTTCACTTAGCATGATATTCTCTAACTCCATCCATTTACCTGCAAATGCCATAATTTTATTCTTCTTTATGGCTGAATAATATTCCATTGTGTATATATACCACAGTTTCTTTATCCATTCATCTGTTGAAGGGTATCTAGGTTGGTTCCACAATCTAGCTATTGTGAACTGAGCTGCTATAAACATTGATGTGACTGTGCTACTGTAGTATGCTGATTTTAAGTCCTTTGGGTATAGGTCAAGGAGTGGGATAGCTGGGTTAAATAGTGATTCCATTCCAAGTTTTCTAAGAAATCTCCATACTGCTTTCCAGAGTGGCTGCACCAATTTGCAACCCCACCAGCAATGTATGAGTGAACCTTTTCCCCACATCCTCGACAACACCTATCGTTTCTTGTATTCTTGATAATAACCATTCTAATTGGGGTGAGATGAAGTCTTAGGGTAGTTTTGATTTGCATTTATCTTATTACTAGAGATGTTGAACATTTTTCCATATATCTTTTGATTGCTTGTAAATATTCTGTGAAGTTTCTGCTCAATTCCTTAGCCCATTTATTGATTGGGTTATTTGTATTCTTGATGTAAAGTTTTTTGAGTTCTTTATAAATTCTGGAGTTTAGTGCTGTATCTGAATGTGTGTGGTAAAGATTTTCTCCCATTCTGTAGGCTCTCTCTTCACATCGTTGATTGTTTCCTTTACTGAGAAAAAGCTTTTTAGTTTGAATCTATCCCAATTATTGATTCCTGCTTTCATTTCTTGTGCTTTGGGATTCTTGTTAAGGAAATCTGGACCTAAACTGACATGATGAAGATTTGGGCCTAATTTTTCTTCTATTTGGTGCAGGGTCTCTGGTCTAACTCCTAGGTCCTTGATCTATTTTGAGTTGAGTTTTTGTACAGGGTGAGAGATAGGGGTTTAATTTCATTTTATTGCATATGGATTTCCAGTTTTCCCAGCACAATTTGTTGAAGAGTCTATCATTTCTCCATTGTATGCTATTGGCACCTTTGTCTAATATGAGATAACGGTATTTATGTGGGTTTGTCTCTGTGGCTTCTCTTCTGTACTATTGGACTACCTGTCTCTTTTGGTGCCAATATCATGCTGTTTTTGTTACTATTGCTCTGTAGTATAGTCTAAGGTCTGGTATTGTGATACCTACTGCCTTCCTCTTCCTGCTAAGGATTGCTTTGGCTATTCTGGATCTCTTATTCTCCAAATGAATTTCATGATTGCTTTCTCTATTTCTATGAGGTACATCATTGGGTTTTAATTGGAATTGCATTGAATCTGTATAGTGCTTTTGGTAGTATGCGGCCATTTTGACAATATTAATTCTGCCTATTCATGAACATGGGAGATCTTTCCATCTTCTAAGGTTTTCTTTAATTTCTTTCTTTAGCATTCTGTAGTTTTCATTGTAGAGTTCTTTCACCTCTTTGCAGATTGATTCCCAAGTTATAAACCTCATGAACTAAACACATAAACAGAAGAGGCGTGTGATACTGATATGTCTCATGGGTTGAAGCATTAATTGTCAAGTGTGGATGGCTTGAGTACAGGAACTTGTTACATGTCTACCCAGGTATTTTTCATCAAGCAAAAGAAATTGGGAGAGATATTTTATGAACAAAACCAGGAAGTGGGTAAGCCAATTGTTGACTAGAGTCTCCCTGAAAGATCTAGTCTTTAAGAAATTGTCTATACATCAGGGACAGGATTTTGGTTGTACACAAACACTACAACTCTGAATGTACCATTTACTGAGTTTCTTGTTTTGTGGTAACTCGTTTTCCAAGGAACATTCCAGCTGAAAGAAAAAAAAGAAAAAAGGCAAGAAACTTCAGGAAAAGACACAACACCCTCAACTCCAGCTTACAGTGCAGGTTTCAAGAGTCAACTTGTCACACATTTTAGAAAACTTTTGGGGAAATGATTTCTAACCCATGCTACAAGGACCAAAAAATAAGAAGAGATTAGCCTTCTCTAATAACATAACAGTAAAGGAGACCAGCCTAAATGAATAGAATATCAATTTTATAGAAGGTCTTAAATTGAATTTCATTTTCTGACCCAGAGTTATATATGCATGCAATTAATGGCTAATGAAGGCTCAGAAACAGAGGTCCTTCCAGACTGAGTTTAATGTAGGGATGAAGATTATTTATGAAGGAACATACTTTATGAAATCTGGTAAGACCAAAATGCTTAAATAGATTAAACTTGTTTGATTAAACCTGTAGATTAAATTTGTGTGCACCCAATACATACTGTAAGAGTAAGTGGCAGTTCAGCCTAAGTCTGAATTCATGCACATTCTGAATTTGTGGGGTTGGAATTGATGAGACTTTACTGAATTGAACACAAGTATTTGATCCTTCCCCCTGCTGCAAGCAGAGACCTAAGTATAACATGAAATTATGTACCTTAAATATTCCTGGAGGTAAAATTAAGGGGGAGTTAACAGAATAAGATCTTTGAATGATACATGACCTCAAAGGTTTGGGGAAGAAATTCTCAAAGTGGTAGAGACTAACCTATTTACCCTTTATATATAGCATCCAACCTACACTAAAAGAATAAGAATAAACAAATAAATGATTGAATGAATGACTGAATGAACAGAAAACAGAAAGGCAACTCTAATATTGTTATCTATTTTCCCCTCAAAGACTAAATAAACTTTTATCTACAATAAAAACCTTACTAGGACTATACTAAAACAGTGACTTTCAATTCTGGAGATCCATCTCAGGACAATTAGAGTGAACCATTATTGCATTCTGTAATCTGGTTGGGTAGGAGGGTAACTAGACTCTCTGTGGGCATGTCTGTCATTTGACAAAGTGCTTCCTGATAGTTCTTAGATGCTAGTCACTGTCCACTCTGGATGTAGATGCACTGCTTCAAATTTGAACATGATAAGTTAAATAACATGATACGCTAATTTAATTCTAAGTGATGTTGTGTAGAGATCCAGTATGCCTTTTTCCTTTTCACCACTCTGGCAAACATCTGTAGGCCTTTCCAACCCAGTCCATTGCCCACAGATTCCTACCATGGAATCTCAAATCATTTTACTTAGTCCCAAAATGGTCTATTTTATGTCATTTCTTCTTTCACTTTCCTGTTATTCCCTGACAAAATATCTGTTCTGGTCCTTCTTTTTGCTTTTCAAGATTCAGTAATCTGAAATTTTAATTTCCCTATTATGGTATGTAAAAGAGTACTAATGATTTAATTACACTCATCTCCCACACCCATTAAATAATTTTCATGGTTAAATTTGAATATTTAGTTACAAGTAAAATTTAGTGAGCCAAACGCATGCTGTGGTAGTTCACAGAACTCACAAGATAGATAACTACGGACTCACCAATAAATAAGTTTATTCCTGCCCCTGGGGTTCAAAGTAAGAATTGTTCTATAGATGTGTACTACCAATAAAATAGCCACCAGGTACCTACAGGTGGCTATTAAGCACTTCAAATGTGGCTAGTTCTATAATACACACACCAGGTTTTGAATCACAGTATAAAAGAGCAAAATATCTCATTAATATATTGTATATATTATACATATACATAAATATTGTATATTGTATATAGGCCAGTTGTCCTGTGGGTGCAGAGTATAAGAAGGTGGTTGTTAAACAGCACAGGCAGACTGGCTGTTGTTGCCTTTGTCTGCTTTGCAATTGGGGAATGAAGGAAACCCAACTGATATTCCTTTCAGTTTCCTTTTTTGTTGTTGTTACTTCTGTCGATAGTTTACATATGGAAGTAATATTTGATAGGTGATGTTAAATAAAGTATATTATTAAACTTAATCTGTGGCTCACATTATATTTCCACTGACCAGTGCATCCCTAGACCTTTGCTATTCAAGGTGAGGTCCGCTGACTGGAAACATTGCATTAATAGAAACTTCTGAGAAATGCAGACTCTTGGACTTCTTTCAAGAGCTTCTGAATGAGAATCTGCATTCTAACAAGATGTTCAAGCTGCCTTCATATGATAGCTTCTGAAGAACTTTCTTGATTTTAGTAGAATTTCAATGCCAACACTGGTCTGTTATTTCTCCATAACTTTGTAATCATAGTTCTTTAGCATCAATGTAATAGGCCTTCATGTGGGAGCATATTTAACACTTAATAAATATTGATTCCAGTAAATAAGCAGATATTCCTTTTCTTATTTCTGTAACTGCTTTTTTCATATTGAAATGACAGCAGACACAAATACTATCCTGTGACAGTTCGATTAAGAGCTAAGAAATATATATGCTTTGCACACTACAAACAACAGGAGACAGTGGCCAGGTGAGTGATAACACCTATGAATTTCATGAACATGCTATTTCCCTTTTTGAAATAAAAGGGAAAAATTGAGATGAAAGCAATTGGAGGAGAAAGTCCAACAGTGCTGTGAAGGTCTAATCGCCGGCCAGCTCTCCTCTGGGTGCAGAGTATAAGAAGGTGGTTGTTAAACAGCACAGGCAGACTGGCTGTTGTTGCCTTTGTCTGCTTTGCAATTGGGGAATGAAGGAAAACCAACTGATATTCCTTTCAGTTTCCTTTTTTGTTGTTGTTACTTCTGTCGATAGTTTTCATTTGGTTCAGAACCCTGACACTACTTATGGAGGAATTTAGACTGAGTTTGTTGGTTCTGAAAGCAAAATATCATGCTAATGAATCACTAAAAGGAAAGCTGGTCTAATTATAGCCAAATGCTGCAAAATAATCTTTCTTATGATTGCCCCTGATTAGGTGTAGGCTGCTGTGCTCACTGCAGGGGGCTGCAGATTATCCCTGAAATGCAAGGTGCCCACTGACTGTGGAAGAGCTTGTAGAAAATAAAGTATTACAGCTGTACTTTATTATCGTTGTAAGGTTATGTCTTAAATTTTCCTATATGCAACAACTTGAACTTAGTATCATTCAACTGATGCTTACTGATGAACTGATCTCATGTTCATTCAAAACGTAAATAATCAAATGTTAAATATTCACTGAAAAGCCACTATAGCCATTAGATAATTTACTCTAACAAAGTATGAGTTATTTGAAATTCAAGTGGAATCCCATGGAATTCCAATGGCAGGAGCCACAATGTGGGGCTCAGGGAGGTAGGTACTAACTCTAGACCTGAAATGACTCTAGAGAACCTACTAGAACTAAAAAAATGAAAATTTCAACAAATGGGATTTAGGTGTCTAATTGTCTTTTATTGTTGGTTCATGAATGGACAGCATCCAATCTACAGATTTAGATATTCACTTCAATGAACACGGAAGAACAGTTGGTTTTCATAAGGTAGTTTGAGCATGAACAAAGAAACATCAAAACCAAAAAAATAGATTGATTATCATCACGTTGCTTTACTTATAAGGGTTAATGCTGAGGGAACTTCCTTACCATGTCATCTAAAATTGAACTATTTCAGGATTTGGTAATCATTTCTTGAATTCTTAAAATGTCAAGTAAACATCTTAGTCTCAGAGTGATGACATCCTGGAATTTTAGCATGATTGACTTCATTTTGGATGTGTCTGATCTTTTGGGCTCAGTTCAAAACAGTGGTCTCCCATAAATTTCATTTAACATGAGACTTTCAGGACCTTCACCCCAGCATCCTGCTATTGCTTCCCACATACCCCAAATAAAAGTTTTTTTTCTTTCTCACTTTCAGTTGCCTCCTACTGCTGACTTCTTTCTTTCCTTAATCTTAATCTTCCTTGGCATAGCCTTATTTCAAGATCTTTCAGATGTTGCTTTGTTACTTTCTAGCAATGCTTTCTTTCTTTTGTGGCTGGGATTTCCAGAGGAAATTTGCTTAGCTAAGTCATTTTTCAAGTCAGTCCACCTTTGTAATGGGTCACACCCAGGTCAGGTGGCTATGCCCTGGGACGTTGGTTAGAGAACTTTTCCTAATAATGATGGGGGAGGACCAGGTAACATAACTGACATATGTATTATACATGTTCTCTTATCAACAAACATTCATTTAGAACATTTATTGAGGTACTATTCTAGGGGTTGCAACTTTAAAGGAGAGTAAGACAGACATGGTTCCTAAATTTTTCAGTAGTGATCAGTGCTGTGCAGAGAATTATGGTAGAGTAACAGGAGAGCGACTTTTCATTTTAAGGCAAATGGGAGCCACTAGAATGACATAATTAAATAATCTTAGCCTACAAAGTTTAAAATCATGTTTAATTATCATGTTTTTATTTACTTTAATTCAATCTGCATATTTTTATGACAGAAAAAACTATGCGAAGATGTTGAACTTCATTAATAGCGAAGATGCACATTAAACCACAATGAGACCCCAGTGCACACTGAGAAGTTCCATTCCTATATTTATAATAAAAAGGTGTATATATGTGCATCAAAATGAGGAGAATAGGAAAGACCTGATCCCCCCCCACTACCCTCCAATAATGATCAGGTTCAGAAACTATACATTTTCCACAAATTGTGAGAGAATTTTCTGCAACCCACACAAGCACAGAATGCCTGACCCTGACTGATAAAAAACCTTCCTGGGGTGGCCATCGTGAGCACTTCTGCCATCTTTCCTGAGTAGAGTGGAGAGAAGCCCGATCTGCATGGGTCAAGTCAAACCCACTTTGCGCTTGAATCTCCACGTCAAGTACAAACGTTGGTGCTGGGAGAAGACAGATGGACGTGTGCAAGGATCCTGAGTCACGTGCAACAACCCGCAAGTGCACCTCCACAAGGCAGCTGCAGGGCTTTAATGCTTTGTCTACAACCTCCCTGGGGAGCCAGTTGGGAAACCCTTAGCCCTGGCATGGTGGTCCTCTACTCAGGCATGTTCCTCTTGTTCAACTGGTATTACTCGACTGTTTATAACTTCTATCTTGAATTGAGCAAAAGAACCCTCGGCCAATTAGTAACAAAAAGATGTTCTAGAACATCCCCAAGCTCCAAACTGGAAATTATGAAATATTCCTTTTAGCAGAAGAATGGATAAATACACAGTAGAATACTCACATCCTAATAACGGTGAAGCAAGGGGTAGCAAACCTTGGGCCGCTGGCCACATCCACTTCCAGCCTATTTCATTACTGGCATGTGAACTAAGAAGGGATTTTATATTTTTAAAGGGGTTTATAAACAGTATGACCTCAACTAATCCCAATTACTTCCGAAGGTCCTACCTCCCAACACTATTAATATATGTGTTTGGAGACTTAAACACAAGAATTTTTAGAGGATACTTTCAAACAATAGCACATATCCAAACATTAGGCAATCCTCTGGGCTCTACCTTCAATACAGATCTACAATCCAATGATTTTTCCTCATCTTCACTGCTACTAATATGGTTCAAGCTGCAATCTGGTATTTCCTGATTGAGTTTCTTAACTCTTCCCTGGCTTTTAATTTGTCCATCCCCAACCTCTCTTCTGGGTATATTTCTCAGTACAGAAGACAGCTTGATCCTTTGCAAAGTGAGTTAGATAATGTCACCACCACTCAAGTCAAAACCCTTCAACAACTCACGATAAAAGACCACGTCCTGCAAGGCGAACAGGATCTTATCACCCTGTCTTTCGAATACCCTCATTCCTCTCAACTACACTGACCTCTGTTTCATCCTTAAAAATATCAGATGCATTCCTTTCTTGAAGTCTTTCCTTAGCTATTCTCTCTGTCTGGATCATATTTTCTCCAAAAAGCCAAGCCCTTGGCCTCCTTCAAGTCCTAACAAAAATCTCCACCTTTACACACAGATGAGAGCTCAGTGCAGCCTACTGTGATGATGCTATTTGAAATTGTCAGCTGCTCCCATCAGTCTCTATGATCCTACTCTTTTTTGTTTTTTTGGCAATTATGGAATTTGAACACACTGTATAAAATATTTGTTTATGACTGTTATATTTTATTAACCATCATTTCCAGATGCCATATAAATTTCTAAAAGTTAGTGATTTATGCAGCAATATACTCCAAGTGTTTGTATCAGTGCTTGGCACATAGAGAGTTTCAACATATATTGTTGGATGAATGAATGAATGGGGTCCTACCTCATAGACACATCATCCTTCTGCCATCTCTGAGACTTACCAGATTCCATAGATGTGTCTAGAGTGAGATGGGTCATCAAGACTCAAGGGCCCTGTGGTCTCTATACTCCACCAGGAAAAGGAAACATATTTTCTTTCTCTCAGGGCTTCTGGGCTACTTTTGATACATCCATTTTAGAGAACCAAAGCCCAGGAAATTCTTTTTAAAGAGCTTAATCTTTAAGCATGTCCAAACTGTCTCTACTTGGAATGAGAAAGGAAAAATGAAGACCAAACAGCAATTTATCCTATTATCATACACATCTCTTTCTTTCCTAAAAGTTCCATGGTTGTAAGTATTGAAATCAAATTTAGAGGCCTCAGTTTTGGTCCTATTGATACCAACTTAGATTTTTGTGGTTTTATAACTAGGATGCATGGTGTCAATTTTATTTATAAGAGCCACTCTTTATAGTTTATTTCAATTGGGCATTTAAGTTAGAATATTGTGTTTCATGATATTAAATAATTTTTAAGTTTATGTCATGCTGTCACATAAAACAACCAATTTTTCTGAACTTGTCTCCCAAGGTCATGTTTAAACTATTATTTGCTTTTATACCAATGAAGCATAAATGTGCTCAGCAGTAGGAAAGCAATGAAAGATTTACTATGGATAGACAGATATCTATATGAAACTCACTTGCACATTTTAAATGCTTGGTCCTTACTAAGATGAATAGTGATGCTATTGTTAAACAAGGTGATGATTTTAAATTTCACTTTATATCTAGTTCTACAATTTCAAAGCCAAACATGGATCCTAATTGTTAGTGGGATTTATAAAAACATATTTTGATGTTAGTCAACTTCAATAAAATAGTTTGTCCTCCCAGGGAGAGAAGAACAAATGAATGGTAGTCCCTAGAAATGCAAATCTAACTATTTAAAATGTGTAGGTCACTTAGAAAAAATATTAATAGCGGTTACTTTAAAATTATGACATACATTATCAAGTGTTGTCTTCATTAAAAATGTTAATGACATGAAAATTTTGTCCACCTAATATGTCTTAAAAACATAACTCATGAAATATACTAAATTAATGACTTTTTATAAAATGTTTACCTTTTTCATTTAAAAAAGCATCCAAATAAATGTATGCTTGTGTAAGTGATTAATTAACATCTTAGGAGCTCGAAACCTACTTTTAATTTTTGCTTGTGTTGTAATTGTGATTAAGTGCTCATCAAGCACTCCTATATACCTGAGAGTTTTCTTGAGAAAATTAAATGCTCACATATAGACCCATGACCACATTGATCTTGGGCAAATAACTTATCCAAAGCTTAGGATAATAATAGTGTCCAGTGCACAAGATTATTGTAAGGATTAAGTGAAATAATATATAAAGCCTATGTAGACCAGCACAAAGTACATATTCAATAGGGATACTATTTTGTTTTTTTCCAAATTAACTTAGTGAATATGGCTTTGCAAACTTGCAGTGTTGTTTTTAACTCAGATATAGAGTTTTAAATTTCCTTCCATAACTTGTCCATTTATTAAATTGCAGTCTACCTTCCATGCTATTGATATTGCTTTAGATTCCAGATTTATCACCCAACTTCTTTTCTATCCCTCCCAGCTTTGAACTGTTTACAATTCTGACTGCCATGCCATCTAAATCTTTACCCAATTCATTTGTAAAAACTGCAAGAAAAACAGAGGAATGTTCAGATAACTAAAGTTCAACCGTATGGATTTAATTGAGGCTAAGCCAAAAATGAGCACTCTTTAGGTAAAATTGTTCACCCACTGTAGATCTTTCAATTAGTCTTTCATAGGGTCAATATAACATTTACCATGTTATGCTTTGAATAACAGTAATTTTTACACACTTCTTGATTCTTCTACTAGGTTTCTTGAAACTTTACACTTCTTATCATTAGGGACTATGGCTCATTCATCTTTATTATTAATCCAAAGTATGTACCACAGTGCCTTAGACATGCACTCGCTGTGTGTTTTCTGAATTAATAAAATGACCATATTATTTACAGTGAAGATGGACGTATCTTTGACATAAAAATATGTCCCCAACTGGGGAAAAAGTCATCATTTTTGGAGCAATGCACAGCTTCTGGAAGGGGACCACCCGACCTTTGAGATCAAGCACTGACAGTGACATCCAGGTCATGCTCATACCTATTTAATTTAATTTCACAAGCATCACATGCTTCTTTATTTTTTTTTTTTAACAATCCTTCTTGCCTTCTTCCACCTTAGATTCCCCTGCTGTGAAGCTTAATTAAACCATGTTTACAAAGTATATTGAATTCTTCAGGATAAAGATGCTGTGGAATTGTGTTAAGTGTGTGGTGATATGACATCTCTGCTCTCTCCTGGTCATGACTGTAAATCCCAGGCTACACTGAACAGGAAGCAACAAAGCAATATGTAATCTGAGGTGATATAGAAATATAGCACATTTCCACTGGGTGATCCTAGAAGACTTTAGGAATGTGTTTTCTTTTGAAACACAGATCTCTTACAGTTTTTCTTGCTAAAGGGTAATAAAGGGAAGTTGGAAACCAATTCCAGCACTGACAATAACTAACATTGTTTCATTGAACTGTGATGAACAAATTGAAGGACCTTGCACAACCATTTTAACTTTTAAGCCTTAGTTTCTTCATCTGTGAAAAGCAGAGTCAAAATAAGTGACTTCTCACTTACCTTCAAGATCTCCAAAATGTCAAGCAAATAGGGGAGTGTAATTTCTTATGGACAGATTTATATACACCCATGTATATGACATTACAATTCTAATTGGAGACATCTTAAAAGATTAGGATGACAGATGAGTTCATGATTTAAATATAAGTGACTGAGATCAGGATTGCAAAATTTAACTGACTGTCTTAAATATTAACTGTCTGGAATGTCCTCCCACTTAACTCTTCACAGAGAGACATCTTGGCCACCACTCAAGTCCAGCAAAGCAAAGATTCCTTCCTCCAGGCTGTCCTGTGTTGGTTCACTCTTATACACTGCATGTTTTCTTTCTCCATCTAAACTGCAAGCTCATTGCGGATAGGCAGCACATTTTATAATTATATTTGTCCTTTGAAGGCTTAGCATATCTAGGCATTAGAGACCACAAGCACACAATATTTCAGTGGCTTCTGTATACACAGTCTGACTCTATATCTGCAGATCACAACCAGTTACTCAACAAACTGTGGATCACAGATATTTGAAAAAATTGTCTTTTGACTCAACACCTAGAGTCTTTTTTCTTTTTATTATTATTCCTTAAATAATAAGTATAAAATGACTTACATAGTTTTATATCGTGCTCCATAGTTAAGTCATCTAGAGATGATTTCAAGAATACTAGAGGACTGTATAGGTTACAATCAAATACTACACCATTTTATAGAAAGTACATGAACACTCACAGGTTTTGGTACCACGTTTCCAGACCCAATTCCCAGTGGAAACTGAGGGACAACAGTACCCAATCACTATACCATCTGCATTACCATAAAAATTAAACATGAGTGACTTCAGATGCCAATGTGACCTATGATAACAAGGATCAACATGGATCCCAAACACAACTGCCATTTATTCCTGATCCTTACTTCTCAGTTTTCATATTTGGAAAGCAGTGAATTGCCACCTGCCTTTTAGAGATGTTATAAGGATTAAATAAAATAATGTGAGCAAAGCAGGTGTATAAAAGATATGATAGTGACATTATCAAAGTGAATGTGTACTTGCTTTTGTACATTTACACAACTAATCAGTAGTCTGATGTGTGTGCTACAGGATGTCCTGAGGAGCACATTAATTTTTTTTGTACTGATGTTTTATTACCTTCTTTTTAACTCTGTCTGTATCATGACACTTTGTCTAGACTATTGACAGTATTCAAAAACGTTAGTAGTTCATTGAATGAAGAGTTGATAGTAGACTTTCTTTTCTTTTTCATATTAATATTAGTGTACTACAGTTGTACATACTAGTGGGGTTTTTTGACATAATCATAGATGCATGTAATATAATTTTCTCTGAGGAGTACTTTGAATGCTTAGCTTCTTGGGACCCAGCACCAAAGAGGCTGACTCTGATGATGCTTGAAACATGCTTTTAGAAATGCTGCCTCACAGATGAATTGTGCATAACTCAACCCTATTTTGGCAATATTTCAGATAGACATTCTTCAGAGTTCCTGAGTTTCAACATTTGACTCCTTACTAAATATTAAAATATGAAAATATTTTGAGATTGGCTATCTTAAAAGTGATGTAGCTTGTTGAAAAAACCTGGAAGCTATTCTCTTGAAAAACAGGAATGAAAAACTATCTAGTGTAATTTTTCTGACCAAAGAAAATAATTGCCTTCCCACAGTCAGAAAATTACAAACATTTTTACCCCTCATAGTTCAGCTGCCATTTTAAATTTCAAAGCATGGCTAAGGCCTCAGGTTATCCACATAATCTTTGAACTTCAACATTTGAGACAATTATTTTTAAGGCAAAAATAATTTTTTCTCTTCCTCTGATTGTTAGTATTGCTATACAATTGATATTAAAACTATTGTCAATAAATTTCTTTAACCAATATTTTTCTTATATATTGTTCTTTAGCTCAGCTTTTAAGTACTGGAGAATTTTAAGAGTAACTCACAGATGGTTAGGAACAGCCAAGTAATACAACATAGAATTATAAGTAGTATTTATTAGTGTAGTTATTCAAACTATAAAATTATTTTTAACCTGAATCTTTAAGCTGATTTTAGTGTTTAAATTTTGCTATTTTCTTTGAAAAGTCTAAAGCTTATATGAGGAGTGCTAGTTGTGAAAAAATAAGCAGACTTTATTCTTGCCAGAATGTCAGCTATTGCCTGATATATTAGTGTACTGGTATGTGTGCTATAAGAGAAAAAAATCACGATAATAGTGGTTAAAGAAGATAGTTGCTTTCTCTTCTGTGAAAGTCTGGGTCTATTAGGGAGGACCACAATCCACAGAGGTAAACACTCCTCCTGACCTGTTGCTCTGTTATCCTCAATGTAGAATTTGCATTTTGCTCCTGCCTTACATACCCACATTCTTGACCATGGTAGTCCTATGATACAGATATCATTGGCCTTACTTAATGGATAGGAAACACAAATTCTATAAAGGGAAGGAAAGATGACCAGGTTCATGCAATAAGTAGTGATATAAGAGAACAAGGTTACAGGTTGGTTCCCTGGTGCTTTAGCTGTAATTACTAAAAGAGAAAACTAGATGGACTCAAAGGATTAATATTTCTGAGGAATCAATCTCCAGGGTACTTCCCCTGTACTCCTGTTTCACTAGAGAAAGCCAATTCCCATGTTGAGGAATCCCATCAAGGCAGAAACAAGTAGACAGGCCATCTTTGAAGAACAAGAATAAGAATGTCGGGACCAACATATTTGCTTCAGAATGTAAAATCTTCTAGTTTCTTTGAAACAATCAAGAGTTCCAAGAGAGTCACAGACGGCCTGTTTGTGACCAATAGTGTATTTTTTTTAAAAATAATGTGCATAAAAGGGGATACACTGTGCTTTCTTTTCCTGTTGACTTTATGTTTTGTATTACTGAACATAATTTCCTCAATTATAACAGAAATGAACTCTCTCTCTTTTTAAATCAGTGTGCTCCCCTTGTAGGATTCAAAATTACAGTGCTATTTTGGAAGCATCATTTTGCTTCCATGGTGGTAATTTGTCTAAATCTTTGCCTTGTGGCCTCAATGAATACATTTGGCAGGAAGGGTAGGATGATAGGAACAGGGAGAACTTCTGTGAACACAGTACCTTGGGAAATCAGCAATGATGTGAAAAGAAATACATAAAAGCTTTCCAGCGCAGTATATATGTTTTTAATGGGACTTCATTAAAAGTATATACTTCTTAAAGCTTGCCTCAGCATGGCAGTGGGTTTCTACAGAGGAAGTTCGAGAGCACTTAGAAGTTTTCTTTCACTTCTCTTCTTTTTAACTCACTCACTACAAGCACCAGTAGAAGAAAGGAGAATAGCTGCTGGTTCATATGAACTTTGTAGCAGGATTTATACCATTTTCCATTGATTTCCTGGAGACTTTAGAATCAAGGCCAAAGGGGAGCCCTGATTTATGAAGTCAGAAGTTGAGCCATTGGAAGAGTGGAGGTTCAGCGGGGGTTGCCTTCAAGGGTCCTCTAACCAAAAGAGCTGTACCTCCTGGAATGTCCTAGAAGATGGAACTAATGCCTTGGCTTAGGGGGAGGGTCTTGAATCCAGGCAATGCCTGGCAGAGAGTTGGTCCTCAATGAATGTTTATTTAAAGAATGAGAATCCTACCAGTGGCACAAAATCCCAGAATTTGGAAAGTAGAACCAGAATTCTGAATATGGGAATTTAAAGTAAAAAATAATAATAACAACAGAATTAAACATAGCAACAGGAGGGCAGACTGTGACCACAATGAAATATGTGCTTTTATAGAAATGAAAAGAAAATTTCACAGATGAGATGAAATATTCAATATGAGGGAAGCTTCAGTGCTAGAAAGAGGAACTTTCACTTTAAGTTATAGGTGAAAGAGAACTACCAAAGCTTTTCAATGTGGTAATATCAAAAAAAAAAAAAACTGTTTTCTAAGCTTGTATAGCAGAATGGTTTTGAGGGAGGGAAATGTAGGCATAATAAGAAGTCAGGAATGTAGTCCAAGCAGGAGATGTGAAGCACGTGCCTGAGAATCCATGATCTCAGGATCCACGAGCTTCAGGACGCTGAATGATCTCATCTACCTAGATAGAATTCATTAATTCACCTTTGGAGTCCACCTTTCCATCAGTGTTTGTTCTAGAAGCCATGTGAACAGTTGTACAATAGCAAGCATTTCACAAAGTACTTTGACATAGTGATATTCAAGTAAGAACTAAAAAGGGGAGGGTACAAACCGTAAGAAGATAAACATCTCATGAGGAGGAAATAATCAGTATAAATACCTTGAGGGAAGAACAAATTGCACATACTCAGGAAACTAAAAGAAGGTCAATATGCACTTGTGGATAGGCGAAGAGTGAGGAGAGGAGATAACAGGCAAGGGTAAGTTCATGGGGAGGCACACATACCAGGCAAAGAAGACAAGATGGGATCTATTTTAAATGTGAGGAGAGGTGTATGGAGGGTATTTCTGAATTCACCACTGCTAAATAGGAAACAGGAAATGGAATGGAGCTAAGAGGCTAATTAAAAAGCTATTGCACATATCTGGAAAAGAGATAATGGTGACTTGAAATAGGGTCGATAAAGAAGTGAGAAGCACAGATTTGGGATGTGTTGAGAGGTAGAATTAACAGGACTTGCTGATAAATTGAATTTGCATAGTATTGGAAAGCAAGGAATCAAAAATAGTCCCTACATTTTTGGCTGAAGCAACTAGCTTTTTGTAAGGTGGGCATTGTAGTCTGCTTTTTTATCAAAAAAAAAAAAAAAAAATCTGACAAGAACAACTAGAAGAGGAAACATTCATTTTGGTTCATGGTTTCAGAAGTCTGAGTCCATAGAAGGTCAACTCCACAGTTCTGGACCTGAGATGAGGCAGAACATCATGGCAGATGGGCATGGTGGAAGAAAGTAGCTCAGGTCATGGCACCAAGAAGCAGAGAGAAAGCTCAACTTACCAGGGACAGAATACAAACCCCAAAGGCACACCCCACAATGACCTATCTCCTTCAGCCAACCCTACCTACCTAGAGTTATAACCCAGTTAATTCATATCAGTGGATTAATACATAGCTTAGGCTATACCTCATAATATAATCATTTTTACCTTTGAAAATTTTTACGTTGTCTCACACATGAGTTTTGAGGGACACCTCAAACGTAAACCATAACAGTAGGTAAGACCAGGAGATGTGGATTGCAAAATCAAGAGTGTCTTTGTGATTTTAGTTTAAAATACAGTATTTGATATCCAAGTGGAGATGCTCAAAGACATGTGTTCGAAGCTCACTGAGGGAGAAGTTAAGGCTAGAAGTAAGTATTTTTCAATCATCAGAACATAGATAATACTAAATCCATGGGATCAGGTGAAGTCACTAAGGGAGGATAGAGAAGTTAATGAAGTTAAGCAAATACATTGGATTAGTTCAGTCTCTATTCTGGTCCTTCAGTGTGTCTTCCTGTATTGCAGGGCCTGGAAAATCAGTAACCATGTTTTCCAGTTCCTTTCATCTGGGTTCTGGGAAGGATTTAGGTTACTCTCATCAGACACACTTGTGCATCTTTAGAAGTCAGAACTGGGATATGTGAGGAGAGTAAGGCTGGGCATGTCTCATCATAGATTCAGTCACTGTAGTGGCAACTTCTTAACTCTGAAAGTAGCTCCTACTACTAGAGCTTTCTAATCAGGGTAGGGACAGCAGTTTTTTTGGTTCTTCAGTGAAACTGGTTTCTGGAAGCTCAGACAAAAAAGCTGATTTATTCATTTAAAACAAATTATAAGTATTTAATTCCCCACCTAAAAGAAGACATCCATTTTTGCTTAAATTGACCAAGGTGTCTTCTCTTTTGGCCAGCACAGTACCTTGATTCAATATTGCTCACTCCAGCACTAAAAGTTTCTTCAGAGGGGGAGAAACCAGCAAACGAGGATCCAGGAAAGACCGAGAAGGAATAACCAGTGGGATGAAAAGAAAACCAAAGAGAAAGATGTCATGGCAACTAGGATGACTGTGTTTCTTCTAGAGTATCATTTAGTACAGAGTTGTCACTTGAGAATTAAGTGATCCAGTAAGAAAGATGCCAGGAAGATCATGTGTGAGCTTGCAAAGAGCAGTCTGTCCAAGTGATGAAAGCAAATACTACTGTGAGTGATTTGAAGTGGGAACGTGAGCTAAGGAAATGGATTCAGTAAACATGGCAACTTTTAAGACATTTTAATGTAAAGAATGTTTGCAAAATGGGGAGGAGTAAAGAGCAAAGTAGGTGTGGAGGAAGAGGTGTTTGTATCTGTTCACTTTGAAAATAGGAGCTGCTACTACACACGTGTAGGGAAAAGAGGAAGAATTAGGTGGAACAGAGAAGATAGTCAGAGGACCCAAGTATTCAAGATTACCAATATGCTGGTTACTCTGGTTGTTTCCTTTTCCTCTTTGAACTATGAGAGAAAGTCTTCAGCTGAGAATGAGTTAGAGTTGTCAGATGGTCTCAATGAATGATTTGAGAAAGTTTTGAAAGACAGAAGGTATGCAGTGGTAATTTTACTGAGTGCGGACAGCAATAAGTTGAAGAAGAAATATGTATCATGAATTTAAACCCTAAGTTATAAAGGTTATAAATTTGCCTTAACGTTGGTCTGACTGTTATGTGGATTTTCCCCCTCAGAAAAGTATATTTAGCTTCTTGTCTGCAGACACAAGTTAGGTTAATAGTTATGTTTTAGAAATGCCCAGCCTTAAACAGATAGTAGAGTGGAAGGAGAAGTGTTGTAAGTATTTACAAGAAAGAGATTATAATTATAAAACATAGGATCCAGTGCACTGAAGGAGCTGAAGGCTGATCAGAATGGAAATATAGAATAGAGGAACAGGTTAGAGGAGGTGGTAGTTGAAGTGAAAGTTTCCAATCTGGGGAGTTACTGAGATGACAAGGTCAAGGGTTTGATCATGGAAAGGAATGATCAGAACAGGCAGAGAAAATATTTTCTGAGCCAAACAGTTGAAGAACTGAGAGATTATCTGTTTGGATGTAGAAGTTGCCAGGTATGGCGACAGAAGTAGTAGTGGGAAGAATACAGTGAACCCAGTGTGGAAATCATCACTGCGTGGTCAGGAATAATCAGGGTCTATAAGTGATTGGAAACAGACAGGGTGTTGGGTGGATTTCCTCCTCCTCACCAAACTATCTCAGAAAGAAGTGTATCAGCAGCTACTTGGTTGAACTGCTATTAGGATTGCATGAAATAACAGAGGTAAAGTGCCTACAAAGTGACTGACTGGCACATCTGATGCTGTTGTTACCGTCACCACTAACAAATCAACCTACATGAACAAAAAGTCTAATGTTAGTTGGTCATGGGACTAGACACTGTTCATTCTAATTTTTCCTCGTTTATTTCTTTGACCTAGAATCACACACAATTAAATCTGTATAGGGCCATGAAACTCATCTTACCCAAAGTTCTCCAACAGTTTCTTAGATGCATAAAGTGTACCTGAAGAGTTTATGAGACATATAGTTTCAGGACTTCACACCTGATAATTCTGATACTTTATACCTGCAGTGGGACTGGGAACTTGGGTTTTTAATTGACTCCTTAACAGATTCTGATACACAGCCAAATTTGGAAATCACTGCTCAGCACTTTATTTTATAGATGTGAAAACTGAAGACCATGGTCATAGTGACAGAAGTAAGACTTTTAACCATATTTCTTGATTTTTGCCCAGCACCTAGATCCTGACTGATACTAGTACACAGAAGCACTTTGAGAAGTAAAATGAGTGTTTATACCCTTTTCTCTTTTTCTTGTTTTCTCCCTGGGTGGATACAGTGACTATGGCAGTAAAGTAGTCAGCATAATTCTATGCCATCAATCAAGCTTTACAATAACTGTGTCAGAAAGATGGTATGCAAAATAGAGGATTTTGAATGATAATGAAGTAAGTTGGTAGCTGTTTCTATGATCCAGACCTATGGCTATAATGGCAAAAGTAAAATGAAGTGGTGGACACATAAAATCAAAAGAGAAAATATTGTAGGAAAAATGATAAGGCTTTCTAGCTCAGTATAGTGTGAGTATCAGATTGATAAGGTCAATACGTGAAAAGTAGGTACTAGTAATAGGCAGTCATGCTAACTTTTCCTATCCTTAGGAGGCAATTCCAAAACCTGTCTACATACCAGAATCATTCCTTAGACATTCTAACTTGATAAAACTCTTTATGTAATCTTGAATCTATGGAATAACTATCTAAATATGGATTTGATACTGATAATTTATTGACTAGGAATCTTAGGAATACTCTATAAAAGATCTTGAAAAAACCTACTTTTAGCATACTGGGGCATGCTCAAGTTTCTGCAACCCTGCCACACATAGACTACCTCTGGGCATATAACTGACTTTGGAAGGTAAAGGTGAACTCCAGTGGGTTACCATTAAGGATGATAGTAGCTGCTTCAATAACAGAAGTCAGTGAGGCCTGTGGTTTCAAATAAAATGGTGTGAAAGCAGTCACTGTGCATTGAACTTTAAGTCAGGAAGTGGACACTACCTAGAATATGTTGCAAATCCCCATGGAAGAGTGTGATTTTCTGTGATGCAGTTATAGCAGGGTGGGCAGTGGTATCACACATAAAGACATTTACTCTTCCACTCTTACTGAATACATAATGGCAGCAAGGTACCACTGTCTAGCAAACATGCCTCATGCTGACAGCTCAGTATGTTATTTGAGCTCTCTGTATATATTATTTTCCTGCTCTGCCAGACAAAAACAAATTATTGTAACTGGGAGAAACAGGTACAGGGAAGAATTATGACCCTCTACACACTCTTATTTTTTAATTTACAAGTAGAGAAACTTTAGGCAGAGATGATGCTGTCCAGGGTACCTCTAGGACATGATACAATTGAGACAGAACACTTTGGCCTTCTCCTGAGACAAATGATGTGCTCTTCCAAATGTTGTTCGCGGCCCCAGAGGCTTTATTTCAGTATAAATAAGGAAGATGCCTCTAGAAATAATGTGTGAGGTAAATCTTCCCTAAGAACAAAGGATGCTAAGGCTAGAAAATGGGAAGCTTTAAAAGCCTGTAACTTTTACATGCTCTCAATTATCTCTAATAATTACACTGTCCAAAGTCTGAGAAACTGAGATGCCATTGTCCGTAGCAGTTCCAGAGTTCTCATCCACAGGAGGCTTTGATTTGCCATTCCAGGTCTGTGAATTACTCCCATGGGACTACAGTTGGGTGGGCCTTCACAGGCTATGTAAGACAGGCAGTTTTTGAAAGTTGAGTTCAATACTACCCTGTGTTCAGTTTCATTCTCGTTCAGCCCCATTCTTGGTGTTCTTGTTTTGTTTGGATCAAAATTTCCAGTGCATTCACAATGGGAATGGGGGCTAGGGAAGAATAGAATTACTTTAGATCAGGTAGAAGTGAGTGAAGGGAGGGGAAAAGGTATGGGGATAGGAAGGATAGTAGAATGAATCAGACATTATTACCCTATGCACATACATAACTATAAGACTTGGGGTATTCTACATCATGTATAACCAGATGAATGAAAAAGTATACTCCATTATATTTGATGTATCAAAGTACATGCTACTGTCATGAGTAACTAATTAAAACAAATAAAAACATTAAATTAAAATTTTTTTTCAGTGTAATGATGAACCCACAAACTGTTATGGAATCAGAATAGGAAGGTCTCTGGCATTTCTAGAATATTGAATAGACACGTAGAATCAGACAAAAGATCAAAATGAGGAAGCTTTTTGCTACACTAGCTACCATAAACATGATGAAAGGATATACTATATTAAGACAGGATCAATGTTCTACATTGCACTTCAATATGTACAACTACTACTACCTGCATGAAAATTTAGAATTCCAGAAAGCAAATTTAGAGAACCATTCATGAACTAATGCCCCACCTAATTTCTACTTATAATTTAAAATATTAACAAAATTATTTTCAAAATTAAGGTCATTTTTCATATCATTAAAAATAGTGTTCTTGGTTTTCACATATTGATAAAGAATTATTGGGACTATGTATTTAACTTAGTCTTGCATTTACTAAAGGATATATTTAAACTAAAATGACAAAAAGAATAAAATGAATAATTGGCACTGAAGAAATACCAGTATCTGAAAAATGGACTTTCCTTCATCTTTTATCTTCCTGAGGCAAACTTAATGCAATTACTTTGCCTTGAGAATGTTAAAATGGCCTATTTTCCATCTCTTTCATGATCTTTACTAAAAGCTCCAAGTCATAGTCTCTCAAAGTATGGTCTAGGAAAACCTACATCATATTTAACTGAGAAGATAATGATTTGTGCAAATTTCCAGACTAGTTTTATAAATTAGAAAACCAGGGAATGGAGCCCAATCTATATGTTAGAGTTACTTCAGGTGATTAATGTTTACTCTCAAAGCTAAGAACCATTAGGCTTCATTTTTTTAAATGACTTTTATTATGTGTTTTTAAGGTTTACAGCATGATGTATTGGGACACATGAATATAGTAAAATTGACTTTCTGAAAGTAAACCATTACCTCTTTAAATTGCAGAATTCCAAACAAGACTCAAATCCAGATAGTCAGATAAGCAAAGATAAACATTTATGAAAAATTTACCACTCCACCAGACTTTTCTCAAACTTTTTCAAATTAAGCAATATTTCCCAAGTATCGTGTTCATCACTAAATAAAAAAAATAAACTATACACACTGTCCTTGACCTTATGGTGGAGGAGATAGATCTATTTTATTTGCTCGGAATCCAAAGCTAAATAAACTTTTCTCTACTTAGTAGTTCACTATCTCAAATCCTCTTAGCTGTAGGAGGTAGGAGGTGTTGAAAGAGTATGGAAATAATTGCCAGAAGAAATTCCAGTGCTATTGAGGTCCTAGAAGACTGTGGAATCTGAATTATTTTAAAGACACCAATTCTAATGAAATCTTTAAATCAGTTTTATTGAGATAATGGGAATACAATAAAACTAGATTCTTTCACATGCACAGATCTTGATTTTGAATAATATATGTAGATAAGTTGCCATCCCCACAATCAAGATATAAAATATTTTCGTCGTCTCATGGAGTTTGCTCATGAAGTTTCATAGCTGATTATCTTCCTCTGTTTTCACCTCCTGGCATTTTTAGTCTGTGTTTGGTACTGTTATGGTTTGGATATGAATTATCTTCCCAGAGCTCCTGTGTGAAAGTACTAGATCAAGAGAGCTGAAACCTAATCAGTGGATTAATCCACTTGATAGAAGAATACATTTGATGGATTAATAACTTGAATGGACTCACTGGGTGATAACTCTAGGCAAGTGAGGTATGAATGGAGGAAGTGGGTCACTGGGGACATGCCTAGGGGTTCATATATTTTGTGTCTGGCAGCTAACTCTTTTCTGCATCCTGGCCACCATGAGTTCTGTAGTTTTCTTCCACCTTGCCCTTTAGCCATGATGCTTTACCTTACCTTGGGACCCAGGGCAATGAAGTTAGCCTACCATGGAACTGGACCTCTTAAATTGTGAACCAAAATAAACTTTCCTCTTCTAAGTTGTCAGGTATTTTGGTCACAGACTAAAAAGAAAAGCTGACTATCAAGGTACCTATAGTTTTGCCTTTTCTAGAAAGTCATAAAATTGAATTACATGACATTTTGTCATTTTAATCTGGTTTCTTTCACTTGTTGTAGTGTTTGAATCATTTGTGGTATTTGATATATTGACAGGGCATTTTTTTTTAATGGGTTTTTATACTCTATAAGTATACTCAAAGTGATTACTCACCAATTGATGGTATTTGAGTTGTTTCCAATTTGAGGGTATTTTGATTTTATCTTTTGTAAAGGTTTACATAAAAGTTTTCATGTAACAGGTCCTAGCCATGAATTACTCAGCCCGAGAAGACCTTCAAAACCTTCCCCTGTCTAATCCTGACCTCACCATGTTCACTGATGGAAGTTCCTTTGTGGAACAAGGAGAACGCAAAGCTGGATATGCTGTGGTGACTTTACATGACACTTTAGAAGCGCAATCTTTGCCCCCAGGCACAAGCGCACAACTTGCAGAATTAATAGCCCTAACAAGAGCCCTGGAACTAGGGAAACAACAGAGAATTAATATTTATACTGACTCTAAATATGCCTACCTAATCCTGCATGCACATGCAGCAATTTGGAAAGAAAGAGGATTTCAAACAACTGAAGGAACAGCTATAAAAAACTATAAACAGATCTTAAAACTTTTAGAAGCTGTCCATTTACCCAAAGAGGTAGCAGTAATCCACTGCCCTGGACATCAAAAAGGAATAGATGAAATAGCAGAAGGCAATAGACGAGCAGATCAGCAAGCCAAAGAGGCTGCTAAGGGAACTTTGCAACAAATAGCGACTTTAGCCCCTTTGATATGGACAGGCCCTCCCCCAGAGATAAGGCCCCAATACACCCAGGAGGAAACACAGCAGGCTTTATCTAGAGGAGGTAACCTCTTGCCCTCTGGGTGGATTCAAATGGAAGATAACAAACTCTACTTACCTGCTAACTCCCAGTGGAAGATTTTACACACCCTACATCAATCCTTCCATCTGGGAGAAGAAAACACTCTCAAATTAACTCAAGAGATATTTGAAGGGAAGCATATTTCAAAAACAATCCAACAAATAGTCAAAGCCTGTGAAACGTGCCAAAGGAATAACCCCCTTAACTCTACCAAAAAGCCCCCAAGGCTACAAAGAACAGGACAATTCCCTGGAGAAGACTGGCAACTTGATTTTACTCACATGCCAAAAAGTAATGGATTTCAATATTTATTGGTTATGGTAGATACATTTACAGGGTGGACTGAGGCCTATCCCTCCAGAACTGAACAGGCAGGAGAAGTAGTCAAAGCCTTATTACAGGAAATAATTCCTCGATTTGGTCTGCCCCGCAGCCTCCAAAGTGACAATGGAGCTGCTTTCAAGGCTGCTGTCACTCAGGGAATATCCAAAGCCTTAGGCATAAAGTACCATCTCCACTGTGCATGGAGGCCCCAGTCCTCAGGAAAGGTAGAAAAAACTAATGACATCCTAAAAAGGCACCTAAGAAAACTCACTCAAGAAACTCACTACCCATGGCCTAAAATGCTTCCTCTAGCCCTACTCAGAATCAGGAATACCCCCAAAACATTAGGGCTCAGCCCATTTGAGCTCCTATATGGAAGACCATTCCTAAGAAATGATATCCTTAAAGATTTACATTCTCAGATAGAGGCCATGTCCTCTCCAGACTCATC
Organism: Sciurus carolinensis; assembly: GCF_902686445.1. Lineage (NCBI taxonomy): Eukaryota > Metazoa > Chordata > Mammalia > Rodentia > Sciuridae > Sciurus > Sciurus carolinensis. Next base: position 37,439,592 of record NC_062227.1, read on the forward strand.
ATGGGAACAAATTCTTAGTTCCTGGTTCTCTGGTACCTCCTGGTGGAAAACATTATTAGTCTCTATAATCATCATCATACTCATTGGTGTGTTCCTATGTTGTGGCATTTACTGTTGCATTAATCTTATCCCGGTATTCATAACTTCTTGTTTCTCTTATAGACCGCCCATCTCTCAAATGACCCTCCAACCTATCACTCTTCAACCAGACTTTTACCATGGACCCCTCGATCGACCCGATTTAAAAAAAGGAACTCCAAGCTGCTTGCCCCTCGCCGTCCACTTTCAGCTCGAAGAAGTCAGAGCGGTCATCGACCCCCTTCCCCAGCAGCATGGAGTTCCTAAGATTAGAGGGGGGAATGAAGCCAGAATTGGGGACAGGCAGTTAGTGTAGAAATAGGAAATCGGGTCAGATCAAGAAAATAGAGGCCATCAAGTCATCTGCCTCTGGAAGTTGGAGACTGCAATGGGAGAATGGAATGTCAAGGACATGCAGAACCCATTGATAACCAGATTTACCTGCCCTTGCCAGAGACTGCAGGCAAGAAGGTGCTAATCAATGCCCCCTGGGCCCTTGCCTGTCTGAGACACCTTGACCCTCCCTCTGCCCCATCTGCTTTTCGCTTTTTACATTTCAAAACCAGGCCTAATCCCGCAGGCAGGAAGGGAAGAGATAAGGGGAAAGAATGGGAGAATGAAACCCATAAAAAGAACGAGATTTGCTCATCCCACGGATTCCGCCTTTGGGTCCCCTTCTTCCACCCGGGAGAAGTCTGCTTTTCCTTTTCTTTAATAAAGCTGCATTTTCCACTCTGAAAAAAAAAAAAAAAAAAAAGTTTTCATGTAGACATGTGCTCTTATTTCTTTTGGATAAATACCTAAGCAGAGCATTGCTAAGTCATAATCTGAGTGTGTGATTAATTTCTGAAGACAGTTCCAGTTTTCCAAAGTGGATGTACAGTTTTGTGTTCCAGCCAGCAATGTACAAGAATTTTTATTGCTTTACATCCTTGCCAACACTTTGTATTGTCATTTTGTTCTAAAATAACCATTCTAATGTGTATCTTTAGTTTCCATTTGGATTTCCTTAATGCTAACTGATGCTTAATACCATTTTTGTTCTTATTTTAACCTCTTTTGTCATGAAGCCTCTGTTCAAATCATCTCTCTATATGTTTTTAAGTTTTTCTTCTAATATTTGAAATATGAGAGCTGATTTTACAATCCAAATAGTGTTCCTTTATCAGGTATGTGTTTTGCATCGTTTTATCCAACCATCTAATTTGTTTTTATTTTAAAAATGACTTTCATATAATAGAACATTTATATAATAGAACAAGGTCGAATTTATCAATTTTTTTTCTTACGGTACGTATTTTTTGTGTCCATAAACCCTTTACCTAACCTAAAACCCAAATCACTCTTCTATGATTTCTGATTGAAGTTTTATTTTTTTACATTTTGACCTGTCAGTTGTCAGAGGTGGTATGAAGCGAGGATCAAGAATAAAATTTTTTAATATGAATGTACAATTTTTCCAGTGACATTTGAGAAAACACTACATTTGTTCATTGAATGGTCTTGGCACATTTCTCAAAAAATAGTTGGTTCCATGCACATTGATCTATTTCTAAACTATTCTTTTCTATTGATCTATATGTCTATCCTTTGCCAATACCTTGCTGTCCTGATTAATCACTGTAGCTTTTTAGAACATATTGAAATCACATAATATGAGTCCTCCATCTTGGTTGTCCTTTTGTTTTAGCTCTTCTATGTTGTTTGATTTCCACATAAATTTTAGAATCAGGCTTGTTGATTTCTAAAAAAAAAAAAAAAAAAAAAAAAAAAAAAAAAAAAAAAAACCTTTCTCTTATTTTAATTGGAATTGTGCAGACTCCATTGATCAATTTGGGATTGAGTTGACATTGACATGTCTAACAATAATTAGTTTTCCTGTTAATAAGTTCAGTGTATCTCGCTATTTAAGTTTATTTGATTTTTCTCAATCAATTTTGTACTCATGTCCATACAAAATACCTCTAAACTTTATTAGATTTATCCTTAAGTAATTCTTTTTGGAGGTGCTACTTTAAAAAAAATATATTTTGCAGGGGCTGGGAGATAGCTCAGTCAGTAGAGTACTTGCCTTGCAAAATATATATATATATTGCATTTATATATAGGTAGCTCACCAAAATAAAGTAGACTTTTCTTGTTTTCTGTCTGCTGACTTTGTATGCTGCAACTCAGCTAAAATCAATAGATCTAGTCATATTTTTAATATAGACTTTTGTAATTTTCTACACAGACAAAATATCTGCAAATCAAGGACATTTCACTTCTTCATCTCCAATCCATTTTTCTTTTACAAATTTTCCTTACGTTATTGTACTGACTAGTACTTCCAGTATAATGTTGAATAGGAGTGGTGAGATGAGATATCCCTACCTTATTTTAGGGAGAAATTTCAGTTTTTTAACTCTTAAAGAATTATGTTTGTTGTAGGGTGTTTGAAACATCCTCAGCAATGCATTGTGGATGTTCATTTCTTTATTAAACCCTATTGCCATGATATAATGAAGTTTTTCTTTTTTACACTTTAAAGGTCTTTTATGCTTTAGAAAAATCATCTTCCCTTTTAATTTTCTTGTGTATTTTTTCTTAAAGATGTTTGTATGATTGATTCAATCCTCCTAGGCAGATCATTGAGGGTTAAATACATCAAATAAATTATATTATACTCTAAGTAGGTTTTGATCACTTTATCTGCCTCCTTTTCATAGTCTTATTAAGGTACAAGGGGAAAATAAAATTAAATATATTTACAGTGTAAATTGTGATGTTTTGATATATGTATTCATTATGAAATGATTAAATCAAGCAAATAATGTATGTAACATCTCACACAGTTATTAGTCTGTGTGTGTTTGTGTTGGGAACATTTAAGGTCCATCGTGAGCAGTTTAAAGTATACATTGCATTATTATTAACTATAGTCACATGTTGCAGAGATCTCCAGATTTATTCTTCCTGTGAATCTGCCTTTTGATGAACCTCTCCCCAGTTCCCTCCATCAAACTCCCAGACCCACGTAACCACCATTCTCCTGTCTGCTTCTCTGAGTTTCACTTTTTAAATTTCTACATGTAAGGGAGATCATGTGGCATTTGTCTTTCTGCTCCTGGATTACTTAACTTATAACATCCTCCAGGTTCATCCATGTTGTTGCCATGACAGTGTTCCCTACTTTTGAAAGGTTGAGTAATAGCAGTGCGCAGTGGCACACACCTGTATTCCCAGGGCATCAGGAGGCTGAGGCAGGAGGACAAGATTGAAGCCAGTCTCAGCAACTTAGCAAGGCCCTAAGCAGCTTAATGAGACCCTGTCTATGAATAAAAAATTTTAAAAAGGCTGGGGATGTGGCTCAGTGATTAAGTGCCTCTGTATTTAATTCCTGGTACAAAAAGAAATGTTGACTAGTATTCCATTATGATGTATTTTTTTTTTTTTGTCTATCTATATATCTACTCATGTATCCATCCATCCTTCCCACCTTTTCTATATCCATTCATCCATTAATGGATGGGTATATGTGAACAATGCCACAATGAATAGTATCTCTTCGACATTCTGATTTCATTTTGTCTGGTCATATACACAAAATTGGGACTGTTAGATCAGATGGAAGTTCTATTTTTAATTTTTTGAGGAATCATCACACTACTTTCCTTAATGGCTGCATTACAATCTTAACTTGTATAAAATGGTCACACATGTTCGGACCCATTCACAGAAAATCTCTGCTCTGCAGATCTATTATGACTTTAGTCAAGAACTACTATGTGGAAAATAATCTAGGTTCAGACCTGGTTTTGGGAATATAACCGTGAACACATTCCTTAACCGCTCCAAGTTTCATTTTCCTCATTCGATTTTGATTATTTTAAACATTAAATGAAAAGTAATTCTAGATAGCACTTAACCTGGCACATATTAAACTCTTAAAATACATGTAGTTTTAATTATTTTCTTTATTGTGCCAGGTCCACAATTTTAATTACAATAGCTATGATAAAAACTTCTAATTCCATTTTCCTACTTTACTTTTTGCAATATTCCTAGCTAAACACCATATGGGCCTTGTGACTAAGTTCTGGTAAATGGTATAAAAGCACACTTCAAATGTTTCTCACTGGAAAAGAAGATTGCAATGTTTTCCCCTTTCACCCACCCTTCTTATTTTAGAATAAAACATAAAAATGTGACTTGATATTCCACAACCATCTTGGACCATGAGATGAGACTGAATGTCAATAGTTAGGATAATAAAGAGAAAAGAGAACAAACTTGACATTGGTTAGTACTGTTTGTCTCTAGATTGGCACATGAGTGAATACTAGAGTTTCTGTTAATATTTTATTTTCAGTGATGTGTTTGAATCTCAGACTCAATAGAAAATGCTTATTTTAATGTTGTTTTGAACTTGAAGTTTTTTTTACATCAAGAGTAGATTGTAATCTTCCTTACTTCCTACTAATTCTAATCTTGAAAATCAATATTTGATCTTTTCAATTGTTTCATCAATTAGTACATAGTATTTTAATTGGTATCAACTTTGAAAGGAAAGATAAACAGAATCTTCATCATCACAGAGAAAAATAGCAACTATTCCTTGGAAACTCCTCTTATATGTACTTCATATGAAAAAAAGTGTTAAAAATATTTTTGGGTTGATTTTGCTTCCTGCAACTTTACATAATTTATTCGTTAGTTCCAATCTTTTTTTTTTTTTTTTTTTGATGGAGTCTTTAGGATTTTCTATAAAGCAAGATCATGTCGTCTGCAAACAAGGACAGTTAATTTCCTCTTTTCCAATTTGGATGCCCTTTATTTCTTTCTCTTTCCTAATTCTCTGGCTAGAACTATCAGTAATATTCTGATAGTTAATATCATACCAAATTTTTCCACATTTGGTATGATATTAGATATGGGTTGGTCAAGCATATCCTTTATTGTTGAGATATTCTTCTACACTTAATTTCTTGAGAGTTTTCTTATATCATGAAGTCTTGAACTCTATCAAATGTTTTTTATGCATCTATCAGAAATGATCATATGGCTTTTGGGGCTGGGTTCTGTTAATGTGGTGTATCACAATTATTCATTTGTGTACATTGAGAAGTTGCACTGCATCCCAGGGATGAATTCCACCTGATTGTAGTGAATAAGCTCTTCAATGTGCTGTTGGATTCGCCTTGGTTTTATTTTGTTGAGAATGTTTGCCTTTATATTCATCAGAGATATAGGCTTACAGCTTTCTTTTGTTGTTGTTGTTGTTATTGTTGCTGTGTTCTTATTTGGTTTTGACATCAAGATAATGCTTGTCTCACAGGATGAGTTTGGAAGGATTCCCTTTTTGAATAGTTTGAGAAGAACGGGTGTTAATTTTCCTTTACGTGTTTGATAGAATTTAGCAGGGAAACCTTCAGGTCCTGGATCTTTCTTTGATAGAAAACTTTTGACAACTGATTTAATCACATAAAATCATTAGTATTTCTATATGCTAGTCGCAAGCTATCTGAAAAAGCATTCAAGAGAATAATTTCATTTACAATAGCTAAAACAAATAAGTAAAATACCTCCTACAAATAAATTTAATCAGTGAGGTAAAAGATCTTTACAATGAAAACTGCTAAACATAAAGAAACTTAAAGGATACAAATAAATAGAAAAGATTCTATGTTCATGGACTAGACAAATTGATTTTGTCAAAAAGTTAATACTACACAAAGTAATCAACAGATTCAAAGCAATCTGTATAAATTGCCAATGTCATTCATCACAGAATTAGATAAAACAATCTTATACATACACACACACAATCTTAAGCAAAAAGAACAAATCTGGAAGTATCAGACTCCTAGCCCTCAAAATATACCACAAAGCTATAGTAATCAATACAGCATAGTGCTGCCATTAAAACAGACACACAGACCAATTGAAGAAAATAGAAAGCTCAGAAATAACCCCACACAATTACAACCAGACGATTTTTATTGAAGCAGTCAAGAACAACTAGTGGGGAAAGGATAGTCTTTTCAAAATATGGTGCTGGGAAAATTGGGTGTCCACCTATATAAGAAGGAAACGAGACTTTAGACTTGTGTATCTCCCAGTTATAAGTATCCACTCAAAACAGATTAAAGACATAAATGTAAGAATTGAATTTATAAAACTACTAGAAGAAAATATAGGGGAAATGCTTCAGTAAATTGACTTGGGCAATAATTTTTAAAAAATATTTATTGATGTAACCTCTAGATTTGTTTGGGGCATTTTCTTCCCTTGTTTTCTCATATTGTTCAGGAGTCAGTGGGTCATTAAGATATTGCAGATTTCCTCTATCAACTTATAATGTCCCTGAAGATTGCTAGTATATCCCCTCTTATCCTTCAGTAGCCTGAAGTCTTGGAGGAGGTGGATAATGCAGAGCTCCACGAAGAAGCTGCCTCTCTAGGGGTGGTGACCCTCAGGTGGCGTATATTCCCCGCTAGTGGGCAGAGGTGCCTCCACTTGTTGACCAATGGTCATCCAATGGGGAACTAGACTGCAGGCTGAGGCAAGGCCTGTTTGTGCCTGTGTCTCTGGTTTTACCGTCCCTGTGGGAAAACTTTCCCCGGCCAGGAAGACTCACTCGGTGGGGACGTCTCACTGGTCAGTTGCCCTCCTAGAGGTTCCCCTCAATCTACAACTACTGCCTGGGCTGGGCTGTCTTCCTCTGCAACGATCCCAGGGGCCCGGACCTACGTCCTGGGCCTGGGAGCCTCACCCATCGCAGGCGAGTCTCCTTAGGCTGCCTCTCCCAGAGAATCTGCCCGCCGCCCTGGAAACTTCGCTCCGCCCCTAGGCGTGTCTCTGTGCAGCTCTTCCAGCAAGAAGCCACCTAGCTCCTGGGACCCTGCTCCGCACCAATCGCCTGGCTATGCAGCCCCTCCCCTGAGCCACCACCTGGAGCCCCGCACAATAGCTCCGAGACCCAGAGACCCGCCACACACCTCCTCCTCCGGACAGCCGCCCGGCCTCCGACACAGTCACTAGGAGTCCAAACAACTCACTTCGGGTCTCCTCCTCCCGCCAACCACCCGTAGCCGTAGGCAGTCACTCCAAGTCCAAGTGACCCGCCCTGTTCCTCCTCCTCCTCCTTGGGGTAGCCCCCCGGGTGTTCAGGAGCGGTGGCTCCGAGCATGCTCCTCCTCCAGGCAGGCCACCGGTGTTCAGGAGCGGTCGCTTTCAGTCCAATCAACTCACCACTCGCCTCCTCCTCTGGCAACCACCTGTGGCTCTGATGCAGTCACTCCTAGATCAAGCATCCTACCGCTCTCCTCCTCCAGGCAGGCCACCAGTGTTCTGGAGCAGTAGTTCTGAGATCAAACAGCTCGCCACGCAGCTCCTCCTCTGGCAACTGCCTGTGGCTCTGATGCAGTCACTTAGAGGAACCAGGAAATTCCACCAGAAAACTTTTAGATCTCATAAGTGAATTCAGTAAAGTAGCGGGCTATAAGATCAATGCACATAAATCTAAGGCATTTTTATACATAAGCGATGAATCTTCAGAAAGAGAAATTAGGAAAACTACACCATTCACAATAGCTTCGAAAAAAATTAAGTATTCGGGAATCAATCTCACAAAAGAGGTGAAAGACCTCTACAATGAGAACTACAGAACACTAAAGAAAGAAATTCAAGAAAACCTTAGAAGATGGAAAGATCTCCCATGTTCTTGGATAGGAAGAATTAATATTGTCAAAATGGCCATACTACCAAAAGTGCTATACAGATTCAATGCAATTCCAATGGAAATCCCAATGATGTACCTTACAGAAATAGAGCAAGCAATTATGAAATTCATCTGGAAGAATAAAAAACCCAGAATAGCTAAAGCAATCCTTGGCAGAAAGAGTGAAGCAGGGGGTATTGCAATACCAGATCTTCAACTCTACTACAAAGCAATAGTAACAAAAACGGCATGGTATTGGTACCAAAATAGAAAGGTGGATCAATGGTACAGAATAGAGGACACGGATACAAACCCAAATAAATACAATTTTCTCATACTAGACAAAGGTTCCAAAAATATGCAATGGAGAAAAGATAGCCTCTTCAACAAATGGTGCTGGGAGAATTGGAAATCCATATGCAACAGAATGAAACTAAACCCATATCTCTCACCATGCACGAAACTAAACTCAAAATGGATTAAGGATCTTGGAATCAGACCAGAGACCTTGCATCTTATAGAAGAAAAAGTAGGTCCAGAGCTTCAACATGTCGGCTTAGGACAAGACTTCCTCAACAGGACTCCTATAGCACAAGAAATAAAAGCAAGAATCAACAACTGGGATAGATTCAAACTAAAAAGCTTTCTCTCAGCAAAGGAAACTATCAGCAATGCGAAGAAAGAGCCTACAGAGTGGGAGAAAATCTTTGCCAATCATACTTCAGATAGAGCACTAATCTCCAGAATCTATAAAGAACTCAAAAAACTCTACACCAAGAATGTAAATAATCCAATTGACAAATGGGCTAAAGAAATGAATAGACACTTCACAGAAGAAGATATACAAGCAATCAACAAACATATGGAAAAATGTTCAACATCTCTAGGAATAAGAGAAATGCAAATCAAAACCACCCTAAGATTCCATCTCACCCCAATTAGAATGGCGATTATCAAGAATACCAGCAACAACAGGTGTTGGCGAGGATGTGGGGAGAAAGGTACACTCTTACATTGCTGGTGGGGCTGCAAATTAGTGCAGCCACTCTGGAAAGCAGTGTGGAGATTCCTTAGAAAGCTTGGAATGGAACCACCATTTGACCCAGCTATCCCACTCCTTGGCCTATACCCAAAGGACTTAAAATCAGCATATTACAGAATTACAGCCACATCAATGTTCATAGCTGCTCAGTTCACAATAGCCAGATTGTGGAACCAACCTAGATGTCCTTCAATTGATGAATGGATAAAGAAAATGTGGTATATATATATACAATGGAATATTACTCAGCCATAAAGAATGATAAAATTATGGCATTTGCAGGCAAATGGATGAAACTGGAGAATATCATGCTAAGTGAGATAAGCCAATCTCAAAAAACCAAAGGAAGAATGATCTCGCTAATAAGTGGATGATGACACATAATGGGGGGTGGGAAGGGTTAGTGTTGGGGTTGGAGTTGGGTTTAGGGAGGGGGGCAGGAATGGAGGAAGGAAGGACTGTATAGATAGAGGGGAGAGGTGGGAGGGGTGGGGGGAAGGGAAAAAATGGCAGAATGAATCAAACAACATTACCCTATGTAAATTTATGATTACACAAATGGTATGCCTTTACGCCATGTACAGACAGAGAAACAACATGTATCCCATTTGTTTACAATAAAAAAAAAATATTTATTACCCCAAATGCACAGGAAACAAAACAAAAAATGACAAGTGGGACCACATAAAACTACAAAATTTCTGTACAGCAAAGGAAACAACAGAGCAAAGAACAACTTATGAAATGGCAGAAAATACTTGCAAACTACACATCTGACAAAAGGTTAATGTACAGAACATATAAGGAACTCAAACAACTCAGTACAACAAAAAGCAATCCAACTAAAAATGGGCTAAAGATCTGAATACACTTTTAATCAAAAGAAGACATACAAGTGGTGTATGAATTTGTGAAAAAATGCTCCATATCACTAATTATTAGGGAAGTACAAATCAATGCCACAATGAGTCACTACCTCACCCTGGTTAGAATGGCTATTATCCAAAGACAAAAAATAATAAATGTTGGCAAGGATGTGAAGTAAGAGGAAATATTGGTAGAAATGTAAATTAATATAGCTATTATGAAGAAAAGTATGGAGCTTCCTCAAAAAACTAAAACTAGAGTCACCATATAATCCAGCAATCTCAATACTGGGCATATATTCAAAGAAAATGAAATCAACATTTAATAAAGATGCTTGCACTCCATGTTGATTACAGCACTATTTACAGTAACCAGGATATGAAATTAGCCTGAATGTTCATCAACAGATGAATGGATAAAGGAAATGTGGTATGTATATACATTGGGATACCATGCAGTCATGAAGACCACCAGATCTTTTCATTTGTAACAACATGGATGGGCCTGATGGACATTTTATAAGTGAAATGTCCAGTACTGAAAGACATGCACCACATGATCTCTCTTATGAAATCTAAAACAAAAAAAAAATTGATTTCATAGCAGTTGAAAGTAGAATGGTTGTTATCAGAAATTGGGGGAGTAGAAGGGAAGGGAGGGGCTGTTCAACCGGTACGATATTGTTCCCTGAGAGGAACAAGTTCTACTGTTCCACAACACAGTAGGGTGAATATAATTAATACTAATGCATTATATGTCTCAAAATAGTTAGAAGAAAGGCAATAGGATGGACTCAAGACAAAGAAATGATAAACATTAACTGATAATTACTGAGTCAATCACTACCTAACGTGTACATGAATCAAAACATCATGTTGTACCTCATGAATATGTATGAATATTATGTGTTGATCAAACAACTTTTTAAATTAAATATTTTCAGAGAAGAAAAATTTTAAAAGTGCACTGCAGGGGGAATCTACCTACTCAGCCTCTAATTTATAAGTCAATTAAAGAATATGTCAAGTCATCCAACTTGTTTAACTTTCAATGTTCTCAGTGACCTCAAAGACATCATCTGGCACTAAAACCCTGTTCAGGTTGGATAATTCACATAGTCGTGCCACCTGAGAGAAGCTGTAGATATTCAGACTATACAGCTAGTGTTATGTCCTGATTGAGCTATTTAACTAATGAAGCTACCGTTTTTCATCTTTGATCATTAGCTCAGTTTTTCCCACTAACCATGGATAAATGTATTAGTATTTCACTTTCATTGAAAGACTAGTGTTCTACTCATAAAAATTTATCAAACTTCCTCCATAAAGAAAATGAAAAAAATAATATTTTCAGCCTTGCTTCAAGGCTAAACCATATAAAATAGATGAACTTTCAATGAAGAGAGCAAAAACAGGTAATGCAGTTTTCCAAAAGAGTTTTAGCAATTGAATTTTCTATTTGGCATTTCACACTGATCACTTAGCCAATGATAATTTAAAGTCCTTTTTTATATTGGAAATTAAACCTCATCTCATGCTAGCATTCATGTCTTAGTATTAATATTAACCATCAGTTATAATAAGATGCCTTCATTTTTTTTCTAATAATCAGGTCCAATTTCACCAAATTAATTATTTTACCTTTAAGACATGACATTTTTTTAAAGGATCAAAGTATTCATGTGCTGCCTTGTAGATACAAAATCCAAATAAAGGAAGGCACTGGTCACATCATCCCTCTGCCCCAAGACTGAAGGCACACGTTGGCCCTGCTGTGGCCATTTCACTTGAGCTCTCTCTTAAGATGGCACCCAGAAGGGACATAGTCAGAGATAAAACACCTGCTGCAGTGGCCCTCCAAAGAAAGCATTTCGGGGTCCCTACATCGTGATGCTTCTGATATCCTGTGTCAACGAGAATTTCCATCATGCCTATCTTATCGTATTGACCCTGGGAACATGCTAATAGATAAGAGTGGAGGTGAAGCAAAGACATTTAATTTCAGATGGTATCCCATTTTACTTTAAGGGATCCTATAGGAAATTCTTTTTCTTAATCAATTATAAGAAGTTAATTTGGTGGCAAACACCTTTTGCAGGTTGTTTCCAATTAGAAGTATGTGGATCTTTTGTCAGAGATTTAGATGGCGATACCTTTTTATATCTCATAAAATTTAATGATATTAAATTGAGATTTTAACATTTTATTGTTCAGTGAGGAGTTGTCAGAACTATTGTGAATAACTTTAAAGTAAACACTGTTGCTTTAGGGATTTATTCCTCACATATCCAGTAATATCTAGCACATCGTATGTACAAGCTAGAGAAAATAAAACACAGTCTGTATCTCATCCTCAGTCAATTTAATCCAGTGGCTGGGGCGACACCCATGAGAATAATCGTTACAATCCCTAGAACACAGAGAAACCCAAGAATTACTTTGCTTCAAGCAGAGAAAAGGTCATAAGAAAGTAATATTTGATTTTTAATAATGAGAAAGATTTCATTACTTTGAGACCTCTTGGTCCTTCAAGTGATTCCTGAATTTATAAGACTCCAATATAACCCGAAGACTGTCCAGTTGGCTCTGAGTCATCTCAAAAGGGGAGGGAAGAAATGAATACTTATGGATCAGATATGATGACAAGATATGAGTTATTTGCTAGTAACTTTATATGCATGAACATATGTAATCTTGGTAATAAACATAAAAGATGCATTGTTCTCTTTTAACAAATAAAGAAACTAAAACTCAGAGAAGTCCTGTAGAACATATATAGCAATTGGCAGAGCCAGCATTTTGCATAACTCTCTGCAGTCCAAGGTCTTTTCAAAAGACCTAAGTACCACTTGTAATCTTAAAGCTAATTTCAGGTTTCTGATCATCTGTCCCAGGAGAACAAAGGTAGAGAGGACCTGAAATTCCAAAGTGAGCAGTATAGCTTAGGGTTTATTTCAGAGCTTTAAATTCAGTGCTTTCTGGGTTTAAATTATTGTCTCTGCTACTTGCAAGCTTGGACAAGTTACTTAACAACTCTAAAACTCAGTTTCTCTGCAAAATGTGAGTACTAAAAGCATTCACTTCCTCCAAGGCAGTTGTGTGAGAATTACATTTTAAAAAAATGCATACAGAAACACTTAACTCTGCACTTGACACACATATCTACTTAATAAATATCAGCCAAAATTCATCTTTAGCAACTGAATATGCCCAGAACCGTGGAAATGTGTCTGGCATCCTGACAAAATTCAGATACCCAGGAGTTATTCCAAATCCTTTGCAAGAACCCACATTTTTCCAAGGACTTGTTAGAATTCTGGGCTTAGATCAAATCTAGTATTTTAGCTGTAGGAGAGAGTAGACATGCTGTGGACTTCCTGGATTATCCAAGCCTTCCTAAAGATCAAGAGTGGCAAATAGTAACCTGGGAGAAGTCTTTGATGTCCATCCAAATCACAGCTCCTTGGTACCCTGTGGTAAAGAAAATCCCCCTGATTTCAATCATCCCGGGTACCCAACTCCCCAAAAAAGGAAAATCCATTTGAATAGATACCACAAAATATAAGAGTCACTGCACTACATGACTACTTGTTGTACCTGGTAATATAATTCTGACCAAGTGGATTCACTAGAAAGTAAAGTAAAACACTGTCTCGAATCCTTAACTGATACTCTGCTCCATCCAAAAAATCAGGGAACAGAGCCAGGGATTCAGATTGAATGGCATCTGCTGTGTGATTGATAGAAATGTTCAAACATCTAACAGATGCACGTAATACATCCTGGGGCTTCGCAATGTGTGCAAGTGACCATATACAAATTAAAGAGTTTAAACAAATTAGTTTTCTGAGAAAGTTGTGACCTGACATCCTTAGAGCAAAACAAATTTATTTTTACTTATAACAGGAGCTCTCAGAACTCTCTGTTAATAACGAAGTGTAAGGTCATGAAAAAGTACTCATTTTGTGTGTAGAAGGGTATGTATGTATGTGCCAGTATGAAATAATGCCATTACACTTTTATATGCCAATATTATCTTCTCTTCTATTGCTTCTTTGGGCATTTTTCTCAAAATAAACCTTACATCTAAATATCTGTATAATTAAGTGGATGGTTTTTCCTTATATAGATGCCTAATTGCTATAATGCTATCAGATGAATGATAGTGAACATAAAAACAGGAAAAAAACATTAAATGGCACAGGTGCCTGGTTTGCTTAAGGATGGAGTCTTACAGGTATGTGTTTGTTGTGCTACATAATGCCTTTCAATCTGCTGCAGTCACTTGAATCATTTGGCAGGCATAGCTAGGAGGAAACTCAGATCATCCAATTCAATCTTTCATTTCAAAGTTGAGAAAATTGACACTTAGAGAGGTTGTTATTTGCTTAAGGTAAGCAAGCTAATTAACAACTCCCCTAGAAACAGAAATGTCTCCTACAATATCCAGCTCACCAGGAAACATTTCCAATTCTATAAACCTTTGAGTAATTTGAATAAAAGGCCTTGGGACAAAGCAAACTCAGAAAAATCTCCAAATTTGTAACTCACATCTTAGACATCAGAAAGACTTATTTTCCTACTTTAAATGTATTAAGATTGGCATTTGCTTTGGATACTGAGTACCTACCTACTTACCTTTTGGTTAATATGCCCTTAGGAAATGCCAGTTTTATGATATATCTGTTCTTTAAAAATTAACAATTGTCTCCAAATTTTGTGTATCATAGGTTACTCCTAGCAAACTTTTCATCTCTTTGACCTTTGACTGTAAGCTTCTGGTTTTTGGCCACCACAATCAATTTGTATACCATAAATTTCCCTCATGTGTACTCAAATGGTGGTCTGGGTATGTTTTTAAAAGTACCCATCATAATTGTAGATATTATTTGTAAAATCATTTGTTTAATATTTATCTTTTATCTTTCTAGACAGTAAGTTTGTCTTACTGGATGGTAGGTTCATTGAGGAATACCAAAGATCTCTTTATACCTTGCATAGAGTGTTGACACATAATTGTGTATCAATAAACACTGTTGCATGAATAGAAAGGACATATCCTAATTTTGTTATTAGTAGCAAGGAGACATACAGAAATAGGGAAGTTATACTATGCCACCAATAAAATTCCTTTAACATTTTCCATGAGCAGATGCAACATGTTTTGAAATATCTCAATTTTTTTCATGATGTATTATCAAAACTATTTTGAAGTCATAAGAAAAATTAGGACTTGACTAAACTTAATTCTTTAATAGTATTTGAGTTTAAGTAAGTCTGCCTTGCTTGTTTGGGTGATAGTTTTTAAAATCAGTTTTCCTAGAACAAACTTAAGAATAAAATTGGAAAATAACCTAAAGTGTATTTGCAACTAAAAATGCCCAGTTCTGTGAGCCTATAACGTTATTGCTCTAACCTTTGAATTCCTAAGGACTGCCATGTGTCAAGGAATACAGAGTCAAGAGATTTCCAAGTCTGGCCAAGGCTGGAAAGTGTGCTGTTAATAATGGATGACCCTCTATACCCAGGTTGAAATCTCAAGTGAAGTAAATCAGCTTAGAAATGCAATGACACGGTTTGGCTGGAACCTGGTCACAAAAAAATATCTCTCTTATCCAGGACATTATTAAAGAAGAGTACTCGCTAATCTATCAGGCCCAGAGTTATTGCTAGGGAGCATCCCATGACAAAATAGGCAGTGGCAATAAAACAAGAGTTCTAGAGCATAGTAGTAGTAGATTAGACTTGGATTTTTGTCCACCTACATCAGATGTCCATCATCCCCCTCCTGTGAAGCCCTTCTGGCTGAAGGCTTAAACGACTCCTCATTGATGTCAGTATCTTCAACAAAACCCACTTAAGCCACTGAAATGTGAGCAAAAGTTGTCTGTGTCTTTTGGAGAAGAAAAATGACTCACCATGCCTTTTTTTTTCTCTTTTCTATAAGGTCATGAGTATTTCAGGAAGAGGTTGTTCCATCACTCAGGATTCCAGAGCAAGAGGATAGGGAGAAAAGCCCAGTCACTCACTGCAAACATAGAACCCGAGTGAGAAATACATTTTGTTGATTTAACGAACCAAGATTTTAGATAAGATTCTAATCACGGCATATTTAACACAAACTGATAGATACAGGCAGAAAAGCCAGTCTCTTTGATCGCCTTCTAGTATTTGGTAAAGGATCTCTCTGAAAAGAAATGAAAGTGATGAGAGGGAAAACCCAAGGATCTTTGAAGACAAAAGATGGAGGTAAATCTGAACTTATAAAACTCCAACAGAGGTTAAAGAGTAGAGCAAATCAAAAATAAATAGAAAGAAATTTAGAACAGGACTTGAAATTTATCTAGTGAATTGTAAGGGTGAGAGACACAGCCACAAAATCTTGATTTCTCCCTTTTTTGTTTTTTAATGAGAAAATCTATATATGGTCCTGAATGACACTCATGGTGACGGTGATCCACTGTCAAGCTCCCCATGAAACCTTCCCTATAGAATTTGGCAACTCCATCTTTCCAGTGGTTTACAGTTAAAGATTTGGTATCATCCTTGATTCTTTTTGTCTTTTCTTCTGCCACATGTATCATCTCTTAGGAAACCTAATGGTCTCTATTTAAAAACAAATCCAGAGTTCTTCCAGGTGGCTAAAAAATGACCACCATGATTTAATCAACTTGCCCAAATTTCCTCCCAAACAATTCAAAGTAACTTCATGAGTACAAAATTCCTCCCCAAAGCAGACCCTCCAGATGACCCGAAAACAGAGAATACTGAAACGCCAAAAGAGCTATGAATAGAAACAGAAAAATTAACAAAATCAAGAATGTTTCTCTTTTAAAATCTTCCTCCAAAGCCCACTGCGAAGCTTTGCAGTGATCAGAAATAGGCAGTAAAAATTGCCAAAAAGCTAGAGGATCACTGGCAAAGTGTAAGAGTATGGGTTACAACAGGAAAGATCAAATGCACATAAAATCTGAAATTATGAAGACAAGTAGCAAGGTAGGTCAGAGAAAGCATTACCAAAATAAGATTTCGAAGTACAAAGTGTGTGAAATCTAAAGGACCATAGGGTGCATAAAGGTCCGGGTGTCCAATTTAAAGAGATTTAAGAGTTGTGTATTCTTCAAAACCACAGACCTTATTTTCAAAACACAGTCTTTGGAAAACAGAAAAGCAAATGTATTCTGGTAATTCGTTGGTGAATGGGATCATTTTAGAGACCTAAAAGACAAAGAAGAACGACAAATTATTCATAAACTTTTCCCCCACTAACAAAATAAAAACAAACAGAAGCCCACTCAAGGGATTTTACGAGACTGACTGAAAAATCATTAAACTAGAAAACATGTGTAATACCCCAACATTTTGACAATGAACAAAAAGAAAGATTCACAAAGAACTACCGCCAAAACCAACCAACCAACCAGCCTAGGAAATAAATTGTTTTACAAATACAAAGAGGAAAATTTCCTGTAAAGTCATTAGAAATCAAAAGAAAAAAATTAAGTTTATACCCCAAATGGAATTAAGCACAAAGAAAATTTGAAGATATGAGTATTCAACTTGAATCAGAAATCCAAAAATAAAAGAACAAATGGACCAAAAATAGGGAGAAAAGAAAAAGAGAGTTGAGTGAGTCAAAATTACCACATCAAGGAAGAATAAGTTAAGAGTACTCAAGGAAGAAGAGTGTCAAATTAAAAAATATAGATCCTGAAAGGATTTGAAGTCAAAAGAATTAGAATATCTTTATAATTTTCAAAACTAACTTACAAATCCAGACCACTGGAAACAGATCTTTTAAATACCTGAATAAAAATGTAAACCAAGGATTGTATCTTCAAACTGTCTTTCAAATATAAAGGCTATAAGAATACCTGGTTCAACAGGCAAGAACTTAGGGAACTGCATCCATCATTCCTTCTTGAAGACTCTTTTGGAGCAAAAGCTTTATCCAAGAAATGATGACTGGAAAAACTGACAAAAATACCAATGGTAGCATTTTCTAATCTACAGATCTTGGTATAAGATTAAAATAATGGTACATATGTATCACATATAAGTGTATAAATAATGTCTAACATATGCCATGGCAAATTAGAAGCAATGCTACTAAACATGGAAGGACACAGGAAAATCCCAAATACTCATTGCCATTAAGCAAACAGGGGGCAAAGGTATTAAAGAATGTATATTTACAGCTGGGCACAGTGGTGGTTGCTCCTATAATCCCAGCAACTCGGAAGGCTGAGGATTGCAAGTTCAAAGCCATCTTCAGCATCTTATTGAGGCCCTAAGCAACTTAGTGAGACCCTGTCTCAAAACAAAAAGTAAAATGGGCTGGGGATGTGGTTCAGTGGTTAAGCAGGCCTGGGTTCAATCCCCACTACCAAAAAAAGAAAAAGAATGTATATATGCAAAAGTAACAAGAGCAAAATATAAAACTTTAAAAATACCCATTTTAAAAAAAGGAAGTAAGAATGCAATTCTTATAGAAAAGAAAACATCACATACACACACACACACACACATACACACACACACACCTTAAACATAAAGTCATTGTTTTATTTAATGGGAAAACAACAAAAAGGTCATTTTTAGTAAAATCAGAAAAAGAGGTAAAGATGTTTCTGTCTTCTATTCAACCTTGTAATAGAGGTGTTTGCCAAAGACGTTTAACAAGAGAAATCGATTAGAAACATAAGAATGGGAAGACAAGAAATAAAACCATCTGTGTTTTTACTTAATATGATGGCAAACTGAGAAATTCCTGAGAATCAATGATAAAACTAAGTTGAATAATAAAATAATTCAGTAAAGCAGCAGTATATAAAAAACAAACAAAATCAATACCCTTCATGTATACAAAAATAAACAGTGAGGGAACACAACGCCAGGAACAACCCCATTCGTAAGCGCAACAAAAAAAGATACTATTTAAAAATAAATTTCACAAGACGTGTGAAATTTATATGAGGAAAGTTTAAAATATGCCCTAAAGACATAAAAGCAAAATTGAACAAACAGAAAGATAACCCTCTGTTCTTGGATCAGACAACACAACTTTATAAAAATGTCAGTTTCTCTAAGTTAATTTGTGGATTTAGTTTAATCCCAAGAAAAATACCAAAAAGCTATTTTATGGAGTTATAAAAAATGAAAATAAAGTTCAAATGAGAAAACAAATATGAGATCTTCACAAAACAAAGAAAACAAACTAGAACAGGTTCTAACTGTGTGACATGCTAAATTTACTTTTAACAAAGCCTCTAATTAAACAGTGGTACTATCACATAAATAGAATAGACCAATGAAACAGAAAAGAAAGTTCAGACTTAAATGAAATCAGATCTAAATGAAATGAAATTTAGCACACAATAAAGGTGGTATCTCAGATCCCTGAGGTAAAAATCAGCTTCTTAATAACCTTTGCTGGCTGAATTGTGTAGAGATGAATTAGATAAATTGTACATACCATATGTAAGAATAGACTCAAAATAGATTAAGAATACAATTTAAAGAAATGAAATCAAGTAAGTATAAGGAGAAAATATGGGCAAATTCCTATTTACACTTGTTTTAAGGAAATGCTAACTATAATTAAAAATTCAGAGGGAATAAAAGATTAATGAATATGATTACATAAAAATTAAAATTTCACATAAAAAATAGACAAAGTCAAAAGACAACTGAACAAAGACAAGGTCAAAAGAGAATTGAACACCTGGGAGAAAATATTTTCAACTTTTAACATAAAGAGTGAATGTCCAAATATATCAATAACTCTTAGGAACTGAGGGGCTAGCCCAGCACAGTGGCACAGGCCTATATTCCCAGTAGTTTAGGAGGCTGAAACAGGATGATCACAAGTTCAAAGTCTGCTTCAGCAACTTAGGGAGGCCCTAGGCCACTTAGTGAGATCTTGCCCCTAAACAAAAAAAATTTTTAAAGTGCTAGGGATGTGGCTCAGTGGTTATTCACCCTCAAGTTCAATCCCTGGAACCAAAAAGGAAAAAAAAAAAAAAAAAAATTGAAGAGCAGGCAATTGAAAACCTGATTAAAAAATAGAGAAATGATCAAAACGGGCATGCATTTTCAAATAAAATACAGAAAATCTCTCAAACCTATGAAAAAATAACTAGTTTGATAATTAAAAAGTGGCAAATTAAAATAAGATTGAAATAACATTTTTCCATTGTCACAATTGCACATTTTTTAAAAAATTAGTAAAACATTTAGGCTGTTGGGAAACATACTTCCATACATTTTAGACAGGGATATAAATTTGACCTATTTTGTAGTAAACTTTGACATTGTATAATGAAAATGAAAATGCACTTTCCTTTCAATGTAGTAATCTTTTAGGAGCTCACATTGAAAATGCCTTTCAGCAGCACAAAATACACACACACAGGCATATGTATGGAAGATGTTTAGAAACTGATATGATTTGCAAACAGAGTACATTGTTGAGTCTGTAAAGGAGACTGCAGAAGAATATCTATAGTGTTCTACCCTTCATGAAGAAAGAAGAGGCTTTAAGTAATCAAGCATGTGTTTATTTGTGAATATAAAATACAAAGAAAAACCAAAATATGAAGAGATTGATTTGAAAGGGCGTGATAGAACAAGGTAACAGGTGAGAAAGTGACATGTCTCTGAAATTATCTTTTGCCATTGTTCTGGTTCTTAAATACTAAGTAAAATTTCACTTATGCTTTATATAAAACAACCAAAACCAATCAAAATGTTGGAAGCTCTCAAAATGGAATAAAGACAAATAAGCCAACTCTACTATGAAGAAATAGCACAACTCCAATCTTCTGAAGTTTTTTTAAAAAATTTTATTTATTTTTATTTTTCCAGAGTACATTTTGATTCATTGTACACAAATGGGGTACAACTTTTCATTTTTATGGTTGTATATGATGTAGATTCACACCACTAGTGTAATCATACATGTATATAAAGTAATAATGTCTGTCTTAATCCACTATTTTTCCTTCCCCTGTTCCCTCCCCACCATTTCCCTCTACACAATCCAAAATTCCTCCATTCTTCTCTTATCCCCCCTGCCCATGCCCTCCCAGTTATATATCATCATCCACTTATCAGTGACAACATTCAGCCTTTGGTTTTTTGGGATTGGCTTATTTCACTTAGCATGATATTCTCCAACTCCATCCATTTACCTGCAAATGCCATAATAGTAATCTTCTTTATGGCTGAATAATATTCCATTGTATATATATATGCCACAGTGTCTTCATTCATTCATTTATTGAAGGGCACTAGGTTGGTTCCACAATCTAGCTATTGTGAACTGAGCTGCTACAAACATTGATGTGACTGCATTACTGTAGTATGCTGATTTTAGGTCTCTTGGGTATTTCCCCCTCCAAAAAAAAAAAAAGAAAGAAAGAAAGAAAGAAAGAAAGAAAGAAATAGCACAACCACTGAAGGGGTTAGAACAAAAAGAATCCAACCTAAGCAACTTTGGGAAAATACGATTTTTGTCAGCATCCCAAAAATCTAAAGACTAACAGAAATAAACATAAGTGTTGTAATCTAGTTAAGGTTATGTGTTAGCAATTCCAAAACTGTTTTGTATATATACTAGACTTGAACCAAAAAATCCAAATATTTTATAGATATTGAGAGCCAGATTTCTCAGTACTGTAGAAAGAAAATTTCCAAGTAAGGATACAAGATAGATTGGAGTGAATCCTAAGATAAATGCTGGTTTTGGATTAAAGTTGGAGATACCAGTATGGAATTTTGTTATTTAATATAAATAACACATGTGTTAAGGTATGGTTTGCAATATCGTTCTTCCTCCGGCTCACTTGTACTTCTCATGTATAACTGTGGAACAAACTTGAAATGTAACCCCCTGAGTTCAGAGGGGCTGACCTGAATAGCCCAGGCTGTGTTACAGTCACCCAGTGAATCACATGATATAGGGAATGTAAAACCCAGGATGAGCTGCTTTCTGAGTTCCCTCAGGTATAACACGAGGGAGCATGTGCAGAAAAGACCACAAACTAAGGGTCTTGTGTGACAAATTTGCAATGAATTCTAGGTTTCTTCTGTCCCTTGCAGCCTATCTGCAAGTAATAGGCCCACTTCATGTTCTTTGCTGTAGGTGGGTGCTTGGTCTCACCAGGCTCAGGCATGTTGGTAACAAGAGCACAGTGAACCCACTTTACACACTTGAGTACATCTTGGTATTTCCTAGCTCTTTTATCTGAGAGGACCTAGCAGATGAAACCCAGCAGCAGTGAGCACACCAGCTGACCTAGTGTTCTGATCATGCTTTTGAAACACCATTTTCTAACAAAAGCAGCCAAGGGTCACTGGAGAAGTAGTTGATCCCAGGACTGAAGGAGAGGAAACATCTTGTGGTGCTAGAAATAAGATAGTGACCAAAATAAGGAGAGGAACTTGTCAAAACAGCAGAGTTGCCAAAATGAAAAAAATCCCAATCGTCAAAATTGAACACTTTGAGCACAAAATAAATAATTATTGCATTGTATTTAACCCATAAAATAAGATAAATTTCCATGAATCCATAAATAAATAATAAATATATAGAGGAAAAGAGATCTCTTTCTTGTAATAAAATTATGATTAATCAATGTGGAAAAGAAATAGAAAAATCACTATTAGACAAACACCACTGTAATAATTGTTGTAGATGAGATCTATTGACAGATACTCAGATTAGTGGGCAGAAATTTGATGAGAAAAAGATTTACCTGCCATAAAAGTATTAGTTACTCATGGAAAAAAATTGGAAAATACCACATTAGTGATTAAAATTGACATTGCCAATAATTAGACATCAATTGACATCATGAAACCTGTTTTGGGTGGGACCTGGAATGTCCTTCAAAAGCTCATGTGTTGAAGCCTTGGTCCCTGGTGCAGCAATGTTCAGAGGTGGAACTTTGGGGAAGTGACTGAGTCACAGGAGCTCCAACCCCATCTGTGGCTTATTCCTTTTGATGGATTAATAATTTGAATGGATTACTGGAAGGAGATGGAAAATCTAGGCAGGTTAGGTATAGGTGGAGGAGGTAGGTCACTGGGGATGTGACCTTGGAGGCTGCATCTTATCCCTGGCCCCTTTTAGCTCTCTCTTTGCTTCCTGGCTTCCCTGAGATGAGTAGCCTTCTTCTGCCATCCGCTTCCACTATGCAAATGGTGCCTCAGGCCCAGATCAATGGCCCACAATGGACTGAAACCTCTGAAATTATGCACCAAAAAACTTCCTTCTCTAAATTGTTCTTTTCATGTATTTGGGTCACAGTGAGGAAAAGCTGACTACCATAAAGCCCTTTAAATGAGACATTGAGAAGTACATGTCTGTAGAATTCTTGACAAAAATGTAAAAGCTCATTACAACAATGAGAAAACATCATACTCAAATTGAAGGACATTCAACAAAATAAGCGATGGGTACTCTTCAAAAAGAGACAAGCCAAGAGATAAGGAAAATATCTGACATCTTGGAGAAGACTAAGGAGACAAAAAATTTAAGGTGTTTACCCAGAAAAGAAAAAAAATATTATAAAACTGGTGACATTTGAATAAGATCTGGATTTTAATTAGTAGTGTCGCAGTATTAATGTATTGGTTTTAATAATTCAACTATGGTTATTGTTATGTTTTAGATATGAGATATCCCCCAAAAGCTCATATGTGAGACTCTGCTAAAAAGTTGACAGATGAAATGATTGGATTATGAGAGTTTAAACCTAATCAGGGCTTTAATCCCCTGATATGGACTAACTGGGTGGTAACTGTAGGAAGGTAGGGTGTGGCTGCAGGGAGTGGGTCATTGGGTCTGTGACCTTCAGGGTTTATATTTTGTCTCTGACAAGTGGAACTCTCTCTGTACCCTGATGACTTGTCCTGAGCTGCTCTCCTCTGCCACACCTTCTTGCCATGATGTTCTGCCTCACCTTGGGCACAGACCAAAGGTGAGACTGTCTGTGGATTGAGACCTCTGAAACCTTGAACACCAAATAAACTTTTCCTCCTCCAGAATTGTTCTTGTCAGGTCTTTTGGTCATATCAGTGAAAAAGCTGGTTTAAACAGTTGAATAAAGATGTCAACATTAAGAGAAGGTGGGTGAACAGTACACAGGACTTACCAGCCCACCTTTGCAAATTTATGTAAATCTAGATAATTAGCTCAAAAGAAAAAGTTAAACAAAACAGATCCAGAATCTGAATACTTCTCATCACCTTCATTTATACCACCGCAGCCTGAGCCATCTCTCTTGGAATTCATCAAGAGCCTCCTAAATGACTTTCCTGCTTCTATGTTCCACCAGTCATCTTTCAAAGACACCAGTTATCTCATGTCATTTCTCTGCTCTGTGTCCTCCGACGACTCCTTATTTCCATCAAAGGATATCAAAGTCCTTTCAAAGGCCCCTGCTTCACAAAATCTGACTCCCTAGTCCCTCTCTGACCTCACTTTCTGCTTTCTTTCATTTTTGTGACTCCTCTCCTGGCCCCATTTTCTTTAGAATTATTTTATTTTCCAAACAAAATACAAACTTTATTATTATTCCCAAAAGATTCAAAAAGGCCATTCCATGATCTGATATGAAATTTTAATTGACCCCTTTACACTTTTCAAAGGAAATAGAAACAATAGATATCATGTGCCATTCATGGACAGTAACTGGACTTTTTCAGATATATCAGCCAGAGTAACTAATGAATATCTATTACAGTGAACTTTTTAAAAATTTATCGCTTCTTTTTTAGTTACACGTGACAGCAGAATCCATTTTGATATAATATACAAGCATGGAATATATCTTATTCTAGTTAGAGTCCCACTCTTATGAATATATATTTACATGGTGATGAGATTCACTGTGATGTTTTCAGGTATGTACATGGGAGATTGCTCACTGACTGCCGCCTGTCATCCGCCATTTGCCTCTTTGCTTGCCTCTTGCCTGTTCATGGCCTACCTTTCACCTACCCATCACCTACCACCTGAGGTCCATCTGCCAATCATCTGCTTGTAGCCTGCAGACTGCCCTCAGACCGCCAGCAGATCACCAACTGCCTGCTGTTGCCTGGAAGTCCACTGTCACAGTACCTGCAAGTTGGGTTACAGGTGGCTGCTGCCATTTTGGGATAATAGCCAAGACCTGCAGGACCCTTGGCCTGAATGACTGCACCCTGCCTCCAGGCCCCCTGGCCCAACTGACCACACCCATGGCCCCACATCCCGAGCTGCAGCTCCCCATTTTCCAACATGTTTGGGAGCCAGTGCAGCCATCTTAGATTATCCTAGAAGCAGAAGCTGCCATCTTTAGGTGGGGTCAATCCCATCCTGAGACACCTGCTGGAGACTGGAAGCTCATTGTCAGGTACCTCTCATGCATCAGACTACTAAAGACTGGAAGGTTTGAATAGTATATGACTGTTATAATGTAAATTTTTTTTCTCCTTCTTGAAAATTTTTAAGTTTTTATTTCTTTATTTTTCTTGATCTATTTTCCTTTTGTTTACCCATTTCCTCAGAGTATTTTTCTCCGTTTTCTCATGCTAACAACCAACTTCTTTTGATTACACTTTCACTCTTCCTACCATCTAAAACTTCTATATACTCTTCTCTTTTCCCATTAACAGTTACATCCTACACCCCTCCCCATCCTCTTTGTCCTGCATTAGAAACTGCAGACCTCATTGCAAATGTATTTGTCATACTGTAGATAATAATTAAACTCATTCCCTCTGTTTATTATGACAATATTGCTAACATCTTCATAGGGGCTATTTGGTTTAGGGCTGTGTATTGTCTGTACTGGGTGCTGCTAGTATTGATATCCCCCTTAAAGAAGAGGTTTTGGAAACCTGCAGGGTCAATATAAGCCTGTAGTGGAGAAACTGCAATACCCCAAATCTGCACTGCTAGAGGGGAAGACATGTGAACAACATGAAAAAACAAGGGAAGAAAGTGTTCCAAACCAACCAAGATTCTATATATATATATATGGGAAAGTTATGTTAGGTTCATTCCACTGTCTTTCCTTTGCTTATTCTCCCTCCATTCCTTCCATTTCCCATTGTCTAATTCACTTCTATTCTTCCCCTCCCCACCCCCTTGTTGTGGGTTAGCTTTCCCTTATTAGAGAAAACATTCAGTGAACTAGGTTTCATGAGAGCCTTTGCTTTTTTTTCTTTTCCTTGCCTTCAATTTTTTCTTTTTTCTTTCCTTTTTTTTTTTTTTTTTAATGAAAACGAAGCAACATTTGTTGTTAATGTTGCCAGTTGACACCTCATTTCTAGCATGCATTCCCACTTCTAAGCAGCCTGGTGTTTTGTTTTCAATTCTTGGTTGGTTGCCCCCTTTAACCTTATCAAAGTAGTTAAATTTCTTCAAACTGTCACCCAGAGCCATGTCAGCATCTTAAAGACAGCCACTGCTGACATAGCTCAGCAAAGCTGAATTGATCCTTCACCCCGGAGGGCATACTGCACAGCGAGCCTGTGCCCCACTACCCGGAGCTTGACTTCAAGTTCAGCCCATTCTGCCTACTGTGGGGAAGGCAGACTGCACTGCTTCACAGCAATATTTAAAAATACTTCTACTTCCCTGTATGAACACCACAGCTCCTCTGTGGGCTTTGTGGCTGCCTAGGGAAGTGAAGTTTGGATTGAGAAAAAAAAAAAAAAAAGAGGTAAATTCAATATACTGTGTGTCTTGTAGCTTAAATGATAACCAGACAAAGTATGCTATTGCCAATTCAGATGACATGAAGGGGTGCTATATGAGCTCCAAGGAGTGTTTATCAAACTCCCTCCTTCTTTCTGTCTTTCTTCATATCCCAGCTCCTCTGGCTCGTCAGTGCTTGAAGGCCTATAGGATAATTTTCTAGGAAGAACTCTTCAGATCAATATACTGTCATTCTTTCAAATCTGTGGCTTCTGCATCCAAAGATTCAACCAACCTTGGATTGAAAAGACTCTAAAAAAGAATGACATTTTTACTAAAGGTGTACAAGCTTTTTTCCTGTCATTATTCCCTAAGCAATGCAGCATGATATCTATTTACATTGTATTAGGTATTACAAGTCATCTAGAGATGATTTAAAGTATATGGGTGTATGTGTGTAGTAGGTTATATGCAAAAATGATGCCATTTTATATAAGGGACTTAATGTTCATGGATTTTGGTATCCTCAGGATGTCCTGGAACCGGTCTCCCATGGGTACTGATGGACAACTGTATGTGCCTCCAACAGTTTCTTTACTGTCATGATTAAATGTTTCCCCCTCCAAAAAGACCTATTGAACATAATTAAATACTATATAAAGTGACCTTAACCTGTGGTTCAAAAAATGATTTTTTTCTTACTAATATCTTGATACATTGGTCCTAGAGTGTTAAAAAGCAACTTACTCTAAAATAAAAATTATCCAAATGTACATGAAATAAATGACTTGACTCCTGGAACTTTAATAGCTTGACAAGATAATCGACATAGGTAGGATGGGGTCCCTAGGATAGGCCATTGGAGAGCTGGTATGAGATGTCAAGAGGCCATTTTGTGCCTGACACTGGGATGCATCCTCCTGGATAGTAATTTTACCATCATGTGATTCTAGGAACACCACAGGAACAGCAGAGGGGTCAGAGTTTAGCTTCACTGCTGGGCGAGAACAGATGTCTCCTGAGCATGATTGACAGGGGCCCACAACAGCCCACATCAAGTCCCTGTGAGTATCCAAACAGGATCCCAACAATGGACGGATTCTCCCTGTATCCTCCATGTGCATCTTAAGGTCCTCTCCATTCTTCTTGCCTTCTACCTACTTTCTTATTTTCTTTTATTTTTTAGTTGCTAGAAGTTCTGAATCTGAAGAAAGTGGTTTTCAATTTCAATGAACAATCACACTTAAAAGTAACAGTCATTCCAAGAGTTTTGCACATTGCAGTATAAACCTAGGATACTTTTGTGCCCTACTGCCATGGAGCTCTTTATAGAAGAAATCTTGTACTGTTAATCCTAACTTAAAATTATTTGTTATTAGTTTACTAATAGTTCTGCATAAAAGTTTCCTTTTCAATGTACTATAGGAAAGCATTTGTATATTATTAATAAATGTTCATGTTATTATAAGCCCCTTTGATATAATTGAAACTTGCTTGAATTCTATACTCATTGATGAGTCAGTCTCTGGTATTGGTATTAAAAGATAATAAGGTAGTTCTTGCTCTCAAATAGCCCGCAATGTGGTCAGAGGACACAGAAAATATACAACTGATAAAAAAAAAAATGCCTTGTGCTAATAGCTCTGTGTATGCAAATGGCTTGATGCTTTTTTCCAAGGATAGGGTACCACAAATCCCCACTCTACCCAAATCATGATGCTCAACCATTGGTTTAATGTTCAAAGGTCAGGAGCACCCAAGCATATCCTGCAAGACAGTAATTGAGATGACCTTGAATGGTCTTATTTGTTCATAATTTCACCACTGAAAACTGCTGAATTTCATAAGTCACAGGAAGAAATAAAGACAACTTATTTCATAAAAGGCCCATGCATTTAAAATAAATCAATTACATTAAGATCAACTATCATAAAGCACCTTCTCTAGCAGTCTATGAAACTGCCAAGTGATCAAATTTTCACTACAATTATTCCTGTCAGTGATACATCCCTTCAGGAATCTTCATCTGATTTCATTATCAAATCCCAATTATGATTCTGTCTGCAAATTTTCATGGAATGTATAAAAATATCATGGGAATATTATTCCTTTTTACTTATTCTAGAATTTTCAAGAATGTTCCACATGCATTTTTTTGTCTCTCAGAGTATTTTAAAACTAACTAAATGCAATCTTTGTTACGTGAGGCCTCCGTGAACTTTTCTTGAATACGTGGCCAAGTGTAAAGCATGCACTCCTCCCTCCAAATATCTTCTTTAAACATGGCACAGTATTTAAGCATCACTTCCTTGAAGACTTTGCAACAAGCTTAGAATAACCATTTACTTTCTTGATGTGTACTCTCACGGGACTCACAAGGAATCCCAGAGATTTTGTTTGTTTGTGTGTGATATTGAGACCAGAGTTGATACTGGTGTTTCAGTTCATTCCCCAGTCCCATTCCCCAGTGTTGAAGGTCAAGTACCAAGAAATGCTGAGGCAAGAGCAGAAAGATTTATTTTTAAAGGATCAGAGACAAAGAGAGAGAAAGAGAGATGCCTTTGCAGAGAATGGGCTCCATGTTGGTGCCCAAGGGAAGGGATGTCTTGCCATTTTATACTTCTTCTCATGCCCCCTCCTCCTCTTATCTTGCCTACTTGACCAGTGACCAAAAGTCCAGAGAGGAGCTGCCCAGAAAGGTCAAAAGGGAGCCATGGGGGTGGGGTACTCATTACCAACCCCTTGTTGGGAGGAACAATTCCCTGGAGGCAGGCCACCTTGGCCACAGGTGAGGAGGAGAGAGAAGTGTGCAGGAGGCATTAGCACTTTATTTCCTTTTGAATCAGCCCCCATCTTCCTGATCCAATCTTTCCTTATCTACATGTTTATCTGTCCTTTTGCCCTGGTCTCAGTATTGCAGGGATTGAACCCTGGAGTGCTCTATCACCAAATGGCATCTCCTATCCTTTTTATATTTTATTTTGAGACACGGTCTTAAGGTAAAAATAAATGAGACAGAGATCTGCTGCTGTACAATTTTTCACTTACAAGCAACAACGATGTATTATACACTTAAAAATTTGTTAAAAAATGTTCTCACGTTATGTGTTCTTACCACTATAAAACAAAACCAAAAGAATGCAAAAAGAAAGGAAGCCTGCCTTACTGTTCCAAATGCTATATTTTTAATCAATATCACAGTATCAACAGCAGACCCTTTAGATACAGATTATAATAGTGAAAAAAATCATATGAAGTGAATTTATAAGTTTTAGGCATTTGTCATAAGTTCTACGTATTTGGATGAGGTTGTGATTTATCAGAGGGAGCTATCTGGAAAGCTGGGTCAATTTTATGGCTTTTTATACTTATTCTGGATTAAATAGACATAAGCAGAATGGAAGGAAAGAAGGAAGGAGGGGGAGGGAAGATGGGGAGGGAACAAAGAGGGGAGAGAGAAGGAAATGTAAGATAACTGCAAAAAGAGAAGAAGAAAAAGAGACATTTTAATAGAAGAGTGGAAGTGGATAAACCTATAACCATGGGAGAGTTTATACTTACCCTTAGAAGTTGTTAAATTATGGTGATCTCATCACTCTGTGACCTTTAACACACTAGAGTCAGATGTATAGGAAGACACACATTGACAATCATAGTACCCCATGATCATGCTGAGTAAATCCACTCTCCTTTGAGAAAGTCCATGAGCCTTCACATTTTTATCAGATTTCTCTGTCCATCACACAAGCAGAAACCACTCCTCTACCTTTCCCAAGGCAGAGACAGGCCCATCCCACCACCCTTGTTGACAAGTTTGGTCATGTCTGGCCCTGCAGTATATGTACACTAGGACCTTCTTTTATATTCCCATTTCCAAGAGCTTATATTTGTGCTAGTGTTTACATGTATGAAACAGAACACGTAAATTTACTGGGCATATTGCTAAACAAATATAACCAGAACTGTACTGACTCATTTGCAAAAAATAAATACAAAATAAATGTCCCATGCCAATTGATAAGTTGATTATAATTCCATGGAAGAAATAGAAACCGTATTGTTGTAGTTCTATGCTAAAAATCATATACAAGGTTTTTTGGCAACTTTTGATAGCTAGTATTCTTTTGTAATACCCAAAGGTAAGTGTTGGGGTTTATATAATTTATCATCCAAATCGATCTTTTAGAGTTAAAGGTAAAGTTATTAAATAACTATAATATGACCAGCATAAACCAGGTGTGTCATGGGAAAATAGGATACTATCTCTCATCACACAAGCTAGAGATCATTGTGTAAGAAAACTCATGTGCAAATCTGAACTTTCATATTAGGTCAGGAAGAAATGAGGGGAGATGCACAAGCAGTGGAATTAATGGCAATACTTGATTTTTTTATTTCTTACCTATTTCTGACTTTTTGAATTTGTATGGAATAATCCTTATTCCTATTCCAGTTTTAGAAATGAATACCAACATCTCTCACCACCAATTCCTCTGGCTTTTCCCTCTGCACGTGCTCATGCTTCCCATGACATATGGAATAAATTGCATGAATCTGATACTGTGTTCGTAACTGCCTTTCTAACCCCTGGAGAAAATGTGCAGTACTGACCAGCAGTTATTGAGTTGGTCAAGGGAGAAAATTGCTAAAATAGATCTATTCAAGACTTCAGAGCACAATCTATTAAAGACTCCTTGTAAAAGCTTCAATACCCAGTAACCAATAACTATTCCATGCTTAATTTAAGTTATAATTGTTTTAACTTCATTGTATATAATCCAGAATATGGAATATTGGGCAGACACATAAAGTTGTGACACATAAGGCTATGAAAACATCTAATTACTCTTTATAAATATTTAATAGAGAGAAGCCAGGCTTTGGCTGAGAATTACAGGCTTTACAAATTACCATGGTAACAATTAGTGTGTTACTCCAGGTACAGGTATTAATGAGGAACTGGGGACTTCTGTATTCATGCAGTATACAATTTTAATCAGTGAAATGGATATAAAAGTTACCCTTGAAAATAAGGATGCATTTAGTTTTTATATGTAAGTATTGGCTCGATTTGCTTTCACTAGACTTATTTTGTTCTCATAAAATGCAATTTGTCATGTACCTACATTTACATGGTACAATAAGCAAATATAGTTTCTGCCTTCACAGGCAATCATGAGATTATAATATTTTCTCTCTAAATTATATCAATAGTGTTGACTTTGCTTGAGAATTCAGTTGGATAACAGACAAAATGATACAGATTGTCCATGGGTGAATACTCAGTTTTACACACTGCCTTTAGTCTGTGTTAATGTTTGTTGAATATGGTGAGAATTACCATACATCCTCCATTTCTACAAGTACATTATGTATCAATATTACTTAATTATCCATTCATTCAACAAATATTAATGAGCATCTACCTTGTTCTAGGTACTGAAAATTCCACAGTTAACTGGAAGATAGGGTGTTTATTTTAGTGCATCTTACATCTTTTTGAAGGAGATAGATGATACAAATGCACATATTTTATTTTAATATAATTTCAGAGAATAATTAATTTTTAAGGTCTATTAAGAAAATTAACAAGAGCTGATTCAATAGTGTTTCATCTGGTTAGGGAAAGTTGCTTTTACTGTGTTTGATGTTGTGCTCTGCTCAGGACAGTTACAGAACATGTCTTTAGTAAAGTGCCTGGTCCGTAGACCCTGGAAAGGTTCAGGGGAATGTTGGAAAGGAGGGATTTAGCTAGGGGAAAGTCTTGAGGTATGAAATGTTGAATATTGTGAGCAGGTAAGAGTAGAGTAAGAGTTAGAAAAAGAGTTCAAAGAAGTGGAGAAGAACCAGATCATGGAAGGTGGTCATGGAAGTGATCAGAGGTCTCTGGTAATTAGAATAATGACCCCAAGAGATGTTCATGTTCTAACTGCAGAACCTATGAATATGGTGCATTAAATGTGAAAAAGTAGAGAGTTTGTAACTATGATTAATATAAGGACATTGAGGAAAGGAGATTGTCCTGGTTTATCTGGGTGGGCCCAAGCTAATCACACAAGACTTTAAAATCAAAGGACTTTTCTTGACTGTGATCAGTGAGAAAAATTTGCTGACAGAAACTGGGTTGGAATGATGTTACATTGACTGACTTTTAAGATGCAAGAAGGAACCAAAGCCAGGAAGGCAGGTGGCCTCTAGAGGCTGGAAAAGACCAATGACAACAACAACAACAAAAAAGGTTCTCTCTTGCAAGCTCCAGAGAGCGATGTAACCCTGTGGATACCTTGATTGTAGCCCAGTAGCCCAGTGAGACTTTATTAGATTTCATACCTACAGAAATATAAGAAAATAAATTTGTAGTATTTTAAGCCATCAAGTTTATCGTGATTTTATAGCATCAATAGAAACTAATACAGGGTTTTGATCAGGGGAGTGATAGAATATACGTGACTCAATTTTTAAGCATGATCTCTCTGGAGTTAGGTGGAGAATACACTGTGAGTGGCAAGATGGGGACAGGAAGACCAGTCAAGATCCTATTACCTATTATTCAAAGAAACTATAGTTGTTTAGACTAAGGTAACCTCAGCAATGGAAATAAGTAGAAACATTTGGAATAAAATTTAGATAAAAAGTCAGCAAAGTTTAGATAAAAAGTCAGCAGAAAACCATGAGACCATCTTACTGAACTGTCCAATATGATAGCTGCTACCTATATGTAACTATGAATTTAAATTAATTAAAATCAGGTAAAATTAAATATTCAATTTTTATGGCACAATAGTCACATATAAAATGTTCAAGAGTCACATATAGCTAATGACTACCATATTGGACAGTAAAAATAGGGAAAATTTTCACCATCCTGGAAAATTGTATTGGACAAAGCTAATAGTCTAATAGTGGAAAGACAAGATAGAAAAACAAAACAAAACAAAAGGTTGTGGACAAATCCCTGGATTATTCCAACGCTCAGAATGAGGGACAGAAAAGGGAGCCAGCAGAGTAAACTGAGAAGTAGTTAGTACTTACCTCTTCTAAGACTTAAAAAATATCAAAACATTGGGGCTGGAGAGATAGCTCAGTTGGTAAAGTGCTTGCCTTGCAAGCACAAGGCCATTGGTTCAATTCCCAGCACCAAAAAAAAAAAAGTCAAAACACAAGTTGAGATTCTATGCTTATAAAAACATGATTCTATATGTGATTAACAAGAAAATTATTTCTACAGAGATGTAAATGTTGGATCAGTTAACAATATTAACTCTCCGAGACTCTAGTTATTGTCAAGTCTCTTCTACCATGGACCATTGGCTCTGAGGAAGAGTCAGGAAAGAAGACATGTCTTAAAAGAAGAGGTGCCATGGCACTGGGGTGGAGCATTGCATCCTTCATAATTTTATGTTCTGCCATCTTTGAAGAAAAGGCTGAGAGGAGATGAGAAGATGGGCTGATGAAAAAGGAAAACAAAGTTAACTTGAGAAATGGCATCAATGTATTAGTTTCTCTGACCATCCCTGGATTCATACAAAGAAACTCAAATTAAAGTTCTCTCTTTTTACTCTCTATACTTGTTTGAGAGCACCTCTTTTATGTTGCTAATAAATGATCACTGGCTGGGGATTTGTCAAATGTCTACTATTCCTCAGCTGCAAGAAAGCACTCAATATCTTAGAAGCAGTTGACCTCTGCTACCACAATATTTGATGCTTTTGATGTGTTCATGTAAGGGCTAGAATAGGGCAAGAATCTTACAAAGAGTCAGACCTGAGGTGAGAGACTAATGGGACTCTGAAAAACTGGAAGAGAACTTTAAGAAGAACTTGGATATTCCAAGGGTAGAAAGCAGCACAGGAAGAGGAGGGGACCACCATCTTGATTCTGACAGTGTGGTGTGTAGCAATCTAACCAGCATCTCCCAGATTCACTTCATTCTTGAGAATACTTTTTATCTTATGGAATAATGTACAAAAAATAGACTCAAGTTCTCTTCCTGTAATTACTGCCTGACTGACACCAAATAAAATACATTTTTTTAGTATTTACTGAACACTTACTCTTCATTACACTCTGTCCTTGGTGGGAGGAATATAATAATTGTAACACAGAATTTTTCCCCAATAAGTTTACATTCCTGACTCCACAGAAGATTTAATGGTGTAAATACTGTGCTCTTTTTTAGCCAGAAGATTTCTTTCCATTGCATTCTTAAAAAGACCAAAATTTAATAGTGTCTCATTTTTCCTAGACTCTAAATGAGTACATGATAATTTTTTCATGATTTTATGAACATATTCTTGGATTAAATTGCAGGGATAGGGATAACTCCCTGTATTTTTTAAAAAATGTTTAGTTGTTGATGGACTTTATTTATTTATTTATTTATTTTGCTAAGAATCAAACCCAGTGACTCACACATGCTAGGCAAGCGCTTTACCACTGAACTACAAACCCAGCCCCAACTCCCAGTATTTTTAACTAGATTTGATCACCACTTTTATGGAAGCATAATGGGAAGTTCTCTGATTCTGACCAAAGCCTAGAGGATATAGCCCTGTTGCTTAATTCATTAGTAAATTCTCAGCAATGTTATTCCCACCTCAGAATATAGGAAACTATATGATCCATGGATAAGAATTTAAAGGTGCAAATTTTATATCACAGTAAATCAAGAAACAACATAAGTGTACAGCCTATCTTTGTCCTGATTATGAACAAATAATTTTCTTTGTTTCTCTCCATTTATAGCCCAAGTCAACCAAGAGAGGAGAATCTTCTTTTATTATCTACATAGAGTAACCATAGAAGTTTCCTCTGCAGTTCTTTTCCTAAAATCCTGCAACTGTTTGCTGTTGATATGAGTTTTCATAGTGACAGAATTTGAAGAAGATGGGGAGATTTTTGTATTTGAAAAAGGACGGGTAATATCAGTTAGATATTATGAGATAAACAGAATTTTATGGTGCACACTGACATCTGGTTACCCTAGAGCCATGGGAAAGAAGGGAGAGTTCTAATATCAAAGACCACCCAGCTTCTCAAATACTTCTGTTGAAGGATATTGTAGAGATAAGACCTTTGGCCTACCACCAGGAGAGTTATGTTCTAGTCCACATTAATAAAACAAGCTGTGTAACATTTAGAATAACTCTCTACCCTCAAATTTTATCATCTTTTTCTCTATTTTTTCCCTCTCTAAACTGGAAGAAATAGTAATGGAAAGGCTGTACAAAATATTTCCTGATCCAACACTTAGTTACTTAGACCTTGTAAATGTTCCAGATATGTTTCAGTTATTTTGAATTTGAATTCACACTGCTTGCTGGGTCTGTGTGGATTTATTCTGTAGGGAACCAAGGATTGCAGAAAAATGGAAGATAGCATCTGTGGCTCAGGAATACTCCAGGGAAGTCCTGACTTCTGTCTTCTTAAAGAGACTTTCCAAATCATCCCACTGGCTTCTGCTCTATCACAACAAGATTCTTTCTCTCTCTCATACACCCTTTCTCATCTCCTTTCTGTCAGTGATTTTCACAGTGACATAAGAAGTCGACTTACCAACAAGGATTTTAGAGTCCTAAAAATCTAAGTCCAAATTCTAATTGTATATTTGCTGATGCCTTGGTGAATTGTTCACTTTCCTAATTATGAGTCCCTGAATACAAATGAAATAATACCATCTACTTCATGGAGTTGTTCTAAGCACTAAAATTAACATTTCAATACTCACTGAGGTGACCAATACACAGTGCTCGTTATTATTTTTATATGTGAATTGTCTTCTTGGTTTGTTGTGGAAGGAATGCTTCTGGACAGCTACTCTTCCACACTCTGCCTGAAAGATAACACACTATCAATATTTTGACCAATTTAACATGATTTTGTTTATCCATGCCATTAATTTATAAGTCAAAGATAAATGTGGGAGTTACAAAGTTCTAACTAGTGTAAATTTTAAGGAGTCTCAAACTTTATGTTAAGATACATTCATATTCTTTGTTGGCAGGCAAGGAACAGACCAAGAAGGACTTGGTCCTTCACTCACCCTAACCCTAACTTCTCCCTTGGGTATACAGAAATTGGTATATACTGCCTCTTACTTTTAGTCTTCTCTCCTTCATGCTTGCCTCCCCAACTTATGGACACACAAAGGACACACATAGAATTAAGAAGAGAAAAAAGATTGCCAACAATAGGATGAAAGTAAGAACCCCCCAAAAACCTGTGTTCTGGGTAAGCTTGTTGATTGTCAGCAACTCAAACCTGTTCAAATTAACTCCAATAAAATGCATTAGGGGGAGCATCTTCCAGTGACAGAGAGGAAAGAAGTGCTATAAATAAATAAACAAACAAACCCTATGAATGCCAATGAGACACAGAGCCAACTGAAGAGCTCCCAAAGGACAGAGATAGAAAAATGTGAGCAATGAAATCAACAACATAGAGTGGATAATATCCCCAAATATAAACTAAATGTGTAAATACATGTGTGTGTACATATGTATACATATATTCATTTTATGTATATAAACAATTAGATAAATAAACACAAAGGACATAATAGATACATGTTCCCTGTAGAAGAATTCCAAACGTAGATATTACGACCTAAGAGAGGGGGATCATAGGTCCTCACTCCTTGGGTGTGGATGATACATAGTCACCTGCTTCTGAGTACATTATGAAAAAAGGGGGAAGAAAAAATAACTTTGCAATGGAGAGGCCTGACAAACACTAAGTCACTTAGGTGGCCGAGGTGTCACTATCAACAGTAGGACATGTTGACAGCATATATTCTTCATACAATGGGATGAGATGGCAATTTACCTCTGTGACCTTCCTCCCCAAAGCACGTTTCCCCAGTTCAATCATGAAAACATCAGATAAAATCTAACTAGAGACCCTCTATGAAACACCTGACTTTCATTCCTCAAAACTGTCTAGGTCATCCAAAATAAAAGGAGCCTGAGAAAATGTCACAGCCAAGGGGAGCCCAATAAGAGGTGAAATGAAACGTAATACCATGACCTACATAATTCTGAAGTAGAAAAACGGCATTATGTAAAAAGTAGGCGTGGGTTCATGGGAAACTTCTATTTTATCCTCACAGTTTTTCAAAGATATGAAACTATTCTAAAAATAAAATATTTCTTTTAAAAATCTGGCCGATTACTGGAAATGAAAGAGAATGTCTTAGAATCAAATGTGGAATTATAGCCATGTCCATGGAAACCAGAGGTGGAGAAGACAGAGCATTAAGACACAAGCCCACCCTAGGCAATGTTTCTCAGCAGTGCTTTGGCAGTCATATTGGCTTCCCTTTCACAGTCTGCTTCATCTA
The DNA here is from genome assembly GCF_902686445.1 of Sciurus carolinensis. Taxonomy (NCBI): domain Eukaryota; kingdom Metazoa; phylum Chordata; class Mammalia; order Rodentia; family Sciuridae; genus Sciurus; species Sciurus carolinensis. Next base: position 37,477,308 of record NC_062227.1, read on the forward strand.
CTAACACTGCACATGGTCTCTATGGAGAATTTTTCTTCCTTTCAGTCGCTGTGTGAGCTTCACCAAGTGTCTTAGCTGCACCAAGCATCTTAGCTGCTTAGTTCAAATTTCTGTCTTCAGTTTAGATATAGATTCTGATTAGCAGATGTCAGCTGGCCAATGACTGGTCATCTTTAAAACAGGCAAGTAACTTTGGGTCCAAATGTCGCTTTGGTAAAAGGGGATGAAAGACCATGTGAGAGCTTATTGTGGGATCTCCAGGAGAGGAAGATAACGGAAGTACATATAACAAAAGAATGATATAAATATATATCTATACAATAAATTATAAAGCATAATATAAATATGGTATTGTGCAGGTCATGGTGGTATGCCTGTAATCCCAGCAGCATGGAAGGCTGAGGTAGGAGGATCACAAATTCAAAGCCAGCCTCAGCAACGTAGCAAGATCTTGTCTCAAAATAAAAAATAAAAAAGGGCTGGGATGTGGCTTAATTGTTAAATGTCCCTGCATTCAATCCTCAGTACCAAATAAATAGATAAAGAAACAAATTATCAAATCTATATCAAAGGGTTCTGCATCTGTGGAATCAAAAATAGTTTTAAATTGCACCTGTGCTGAACATGTACAGGCATTTGTCCTTGTCATTATTCCCTAACAATACAGTTTTACAACTAATCACATAGCATTTACATTGTATTAGATATCATAAGTTACAAAGATCATTTAAAGCATAGGAAAGGAATACATATATGAAATGACTATGACATTTTACAGAAGGTACCTGAGAATCTGCTCATTTGGTATACGTGGGGAGCCCTGGAGGCAATCCTCCTGGATCCTGAGGTATGATTTTATAAAGAAATACAACAGAAATTGTTATCAGCTATATAGTGCCACAGTACACTGTGTAACAAACACATAATAGCAACATTGCCATATAATAAGTAGCTGGAATGTGTTTGTCTGCAGGATTTCCAACAGGGGGGGTCAACATCTGTCATCATTTGCAGTCATCACCACAGAAATGATGTCTGGGAGTTGACTGCTGGGGCAAGAGGAACACTTAGGTCACATGTCTCTCCTCTAGCAGACTAACCTGGGCATGATCTCATGGCAAAATCACAGGAGCAAAAGAGGAGATGGAAATGACTGGAACTTTTACAAGCCTCTACCAAATCATCGCATGGTCCATTTCTGAATCAAGGATCATGAAAACACTTTCCCTGACTGCTAACAACTGCTGTGTCACCTAGCAGAGGGTGTGAATATGGTTGGGGTGGTTAATATAATCAATGCATCGCATAAATGAAATATTTAAGTAATCAGATGGTGAGATTAATTTAAGGAGCCCACTCAGAGAAAATGATTTCGAACATGTGTTTAAGCCAAATTATAGGAGAGCACATATGGATGTATTCATCATTTGGTCTGATTTAAAAGTATTTCTACTTTTGCTATTATGGATAAAGGGATCAAAAGAGAACAGGATGTAGCAGCTTCTATATCCTGGAGTGAAATTATGATTCAGTTATTAACTCTGCTGCTCAGTAGCCCACAAGAAGTAATGCCATATCCTTCCATGTGGCCTTATCTATTGTGACAAGGCTCCAGGGAACTCATGCGCATGAAATTCATTTCATGTCTCATTCACAGAATGCCTGAGTTTTGAAAATACCTTTATGATGTTTCAGGTTTCAGTTACCTAGTGTGTGATCTCACAAACTCACAGTCTTCAAAAGAAAGAACATTAACTTCTCTTCAGAAACTGGAGGTTCTTTGTTACGGGAAACCCAGGAGGCTTCATTGCAGGAGAAACATACAGGAGCATACAGGTCACTTTTGATAAAATGTCATGTACTCTAAGGGCAATAGAAATATGTATTTTATGCAAACTTGCAGTTGAATAGATGGCACGAGTTTAGATAAAATAGATTCAAACCATCCTTATGTATAATACATTAACAGATAGATCATAGTCTTCTCATATCACAGGCTTCTCAAAATACTTCTTATACATAAGAAATAAGGTATGGTGACCATGGCAGCAAATAGATATATAAGGGTGCAACTAAGAATAATAACATTTTTAGAATCTCACAGAAAAATGACACCTCTCTTCCATTAAATAGAAAGGGGTAAAAACACACTAAAGTCCCAAACGAATGTATAACTTCCTCCCATTCACGCTCATTGCTTCTACTGTGTATTTCCAATCTGTTATCCAGTTTACTTCTTTCCATGTTTCCAAGTTATACTAATTAAATCTGATATTGTTTGTGTCACTTCCAACTATCACTTGAAAATAGGGTTGATGAAGCAAATGACTTTGTCCTTTCAGATGTCATGGTTAGATTTGAGAGCTCTTCCCAAAGAGGCTGGAACATGTCTCTAAATCCATCTCATCATGTTTATTTGGTTAATTCCATGTGGAATTCAATCTAACAATGGGACAAGACTTGTATGCCCACCCTTGCCTGTCTCTCTTCCCTCTCTGCTTGCCTCATTAGATCTAGCCAACTCTTAGTCTTCCCTTAGATTGAACCTCTTGCAAAATTCTTCCTCAACCAATCGCCGTCGTTTCTTCTCAGTGTTCTCATCAATCCCTGGGCATATCCCAATGAGAGTGTTGTTCATACTACACTATTATCTATATTTAGCTGTTTGTCTATCCCACACACTGATCTATGAGTACAATAAACCAACCACAAAGAAAGCACAACTAAATTATGATTTGCCTGCAGTTGGAATAGAAATCTCCCAGCACAGTGTTTATACCTGTTGCCTATTATTTTGGTGAACATGTCGTGTGCACACCTCTGAAAGTAAGTGGGTAGGTTAGAGAGGGGCTCAGAAAGTAAATGCACTTGGAAAGAAAAAGTCCATAAATGTATATCTCCTTTTATTCATGCTCTTCATCCAGAACATTGTCCAATAATGATGGGTGTTCATCAGAGCTTATTTGTAGCAACAGCAACAGAAAAATATGGGTCTTATATAACATGTCTCTGAAATTCTTGGGCTGGGGTGAAGGGTGAGAGCAGCAGTGAGCTGCTGACAGAAGAGGTTTTTATTTTTGGCTCTGCTGAGAGCACCAAAGAACGAAGTTTATTTTTGCAGGCATCTGGGTGCCATGAGGAGAACAGGGGGCCTGGGATCTGGAAACTACAGCTTACCTCTATTAAATTACTTTAAATTTCTGAGCCCCAGTCCCCATTCTTGTAACAAGGACTACCTCCTTCACATACTCCTCAGGGTTTTTGTGACATGTTGCTCCATCACGAGCCTGGGAGCCTGGTATCCACCTGGTGATGTGGCAGAGTCCATTTAGCTATAGGAGGCCACAGAATACACTTGGTTTCTCTTCCAGCATACTTTTTCCCAGGAAAGAGGGAACATGTTAATTTCGTATTGAAATAAACATGTATATTACATGTATAGAATGCAAAGAGCTCATGAATATTTATGGGACTTCAACGAATTTCATACTTGGATCAAGGAGCAATAGAGTATATCTTGAATTACCCAAGGGTTTATATTTACTTTCTCTGTTGCTAAGTTAGAAAAGTTGGGAAAGTCTTATGGTAAGTGATTTCAAACACTTTCAAACATCATATAACCATAGGAAATGGTCAGAGCTTTTACATTATTTATTTTATATTTTTTTTTCTTTGAACAGGGTACTATGACTAAGTACTAATGATAGATACAAACCCAGTAGTGACTAGTTTGTCTTATTTTATTGATCATTTTTGGAATTCCCAAAGTATATTTACATAATTATTTCCCCAAGCATCTAATTAAATTTTTTTTTTGGCCAGTCACAAATGTAAAGTGCATCTCTGTTTGTCAGATCTCTGCAAGTAAACAAATAGGAATGGGAAAAAAATGTCAGACTTTCTCAGGCAGACTCTCTCACACAGACAATAGTACTGACAACTATGCTTGCAGAAAAAAGTCATTGCAACTCAGTGGGTGTGGAAGAATTTTCCAAAACAGCATGCACGAGATGTTATTCTGTGTTTGCTTTTAGAATTTAAGAAGCAGTTCCACGTGGGTGTTCCATGAGAACAAGAAATTGCCTGTTTAATTTCATATAACCAGAAAACTCCTGTAGTACGCGGTCATGTTATTGGTGCTGTTTAAAAAACATCAATGTTTTCACTCAATCACACATACCTACACCCACACCAACCTCCACACAATGCTATTCAATTAGCTGTCAAAGTAAGAAAAGATGACATTAAAAGTCATTAAGCCCAAAACTGAAGTACAGAAGTACTACAAATATAGAAGAGGAGTCAAATCTAGAAGAGAAATCATAAAACCATAAAGCAAGAATCTTTCAAGGTAGAGCTAACATTTGACTCTGAAAATACCTGGCAAGAGATATTATTATAAGCAGATGAAAAGAATACTCGCATTTCCACATATTCTATCAGCAACAGGCTTCTAATTGTACTAGTAATTATTTCTGTTTCATATTCCTTGTGGGAAAAGTTTTTGGTTGTTAGAAGATTAATGGTGCTTTGCTTTGTATGTGTGTGTTTTGTCTTAGAGCTGTTTACCATAAAATGAAAAATGTGGATGGAATAGGAAAACCATATAGTACCAAAATTTGGAAAAGTTTTAAATATAAATAGTTTGCTCCAAGTTTTGAAACTAGAAAATAAATCTAATACATATATATATATATACACATATATATATACACATACACATGTATATGTGTGTGACTATATGTGCATACATACATAAACATATATATGTATTTACACATGACAGGACTTTTATAGATGACAAGGGCTAGTCAAATCTTTGATATAAATTTCTTTTTAAATCATAAAATAATATATTAAATAATAATATGTAAAATAATAACATAATTATATTATCTACAAATTTTTATATATAAAATAATTATATGTATAATGTCTTTCACAAATTTATTTCAAAGATCTGACTAACATGTGACATCTACAAAAGTCCAATCTTCTGATTTACCAAAAGGCACTGAATCAGATTATTACATGAAAACCCTTCCATTTTGTTCAAAATTCAAAGACAAAAGATACTTTTCCCCCCTAACATTATTATTTTACAGGCTCGTCTTGATTCAGTGATAAAGGAATACTCATATTTGTTAGTTACTCTGTGCTTGATGATAAATGCCGCGGTTGGGTATTATTTCCATTCAATCATACAAAACCCTAGACAATTGATTGGCAACTGTGGAATTTCAGTATGTGAATTAAGTTCTTCATACAACCTCAGTAGTTTGCCTGATGAAATGGCTTGATCAAACTGTCCAATTCTAATACCAAAGATCATTTGGTTACTGAGAGATTTTCAACCACTCTTATGACTTCAGGATGGATAATCTAATGCCACAGACTAAAGAAGCCCATGTTATCTCCTGTGCTCTGGTCCTCTTCATCTCTCAGGACAGATTGCCACCAACGTTCTGGAGGAAGAGAAAGAATATTGCAGAACTAGGGGCAACTTCACCTGAGCCACATGTTTCTAAAGAAGTTTCTTTTGGAATGATAGGAGTATGAGAAACACAATTATGGTACAATTACTTAAAATTAATATGAGCAGGTCTACTCAAAAATATAGGGGCAAGTAATGCTAAAATAATCTTTATGAATTTTGAGTTTTCAACGAATAAACCATTTCAAAGAGATGTGTGCTCTAAAATGAGCCAAATATGTGTTCAGGTTAAGATTTGAATCTTTAAGGATCAAATGCAGAATGAAAAATATCATAATCAATCAAGGCCACAAGTAGTCTGGATTTATATTACAAATGTCCCTCCATAGATATGAGTGTTTTTTTTTTTTCAAAGTTTCAGATTGATCTACTCAACATGACACTGAAAAGATACATTCAAAATAATCAAGAGCTTTAAGTGCAATTCAAACATAAGTGTCATTGGAATGACAATAATAATGAACTCAGCATGATATCTCTGCGGGATATCTTATATTCATTTCCTCCCACGCTTACACATGTTCAACACAGGGTCTTGTAAGAATTCGGGTGCTTTCTCAGGTAAACCAATGTTACCGTAGTGTTTCCATTTCCACAGAATGATGGACATGGTGCGGATTTGTGGGATTTAAAAGTAAGATTTTATATTAACAGGAAAACAACTTGATGGCTAGAAAGGAAAGGAAAGAAAGGCCTCAGAGCAAAGATTTTTCATTTTCTTCTGAGAACAAGAAGATGAGGGGGTATGCACGTGGGAGGAAATGCCCAGACCCCTCCCTGGTACACTAAGTCACCCAGTGCTTGTACTAAGTCAAGGTACTTGATCATCACTTCTTTCCGATACTTCAAGTCTCCTTCCATCATATAAACATGCATTTCTATTTTGCCAAGCTATTAATTCTTGCTTCCATTTCTCATTTTTCCCAGGCTGCTTTCCATCCATCTTCCTTCCTTTTTTCTTTTCCTTCTTTCTTTTTTCTCTTTTCTTTTTTCTTTTTTTTTTTCTTTCTGTTAAAGTAAAAAAAAAAAAAAAATGTGATAATCACTAAAGATGGGTCAAGCAGACTTCACAAGAGTGGGGACTACTGCTATGGGGATTTACAGTAAGGGAGAAAGATCAGGCTCAACTCTGAATGCAGCAAAAACAAATGAAGATTCATAGCCAACGTGGGAAGGTGGTTAGTAGATGGAAAATCACTAGGAGGAAGCAACAAGGCTAGGGGATTCTTGCTTGAGCAACTGTTCTACTGTATTCTTGCTGAAGACAAACCAGGGGATATGATTTATAATAGGTGAAGAATTTCATCAGACATTGAGGGTGGGAGATTTTTGCTAAATTGATTTAATAGGATTCTTGGTTTTCAAAAAACGAATCAAGTCAAGGACAGGGTGCAAAATCAGCACCTCCAGGAGCCTGACTAGAGTTAGGTCAAGGAGAGTCTTTGTCTTCACTGAAAATAAAACAAATGTCTCCTAAATCTTTGCTCTCTGATCCTCGCAGGAAGGTTTCTCTCCATTGGATCCGGATGCCTGCAAAGACTCAACTGTTGGCTGCAAAGTCTACAAATTAAATATGAATGATTGCAGTCTAAGAACTGGTTCTGAGTAAAATTACCATTACCAAAATAAGGTTCAGGTTTCTTGTTTTGTTTCTATTTCCTCCACAATATTTCAGTAAAAAGCTGAACCATTTCTCAACATTGGATATCCACAATATATCCCAGGAATTTTGCTCCTTTTGTTCCCTTAGTCAGTATCTTGTCATCTCACCATATTCTCTTCCCAGGATGCCTGCAACTGTCTTTGATGGGTTTCTCCACTTCTTTTCTTGTTCCGTCTATCCCCTCCAAACTCTTCTATGCACAAGTGGTATTTTGAAGACAAAACAATATACATATCTTTGCACATAAAAACTCTCTATGGGGCATTCCATGATTCAAACAGTTTAACTCATTTTTTGTCGATTTTTTGTTCTTGCTTTGCTTTGTTTTGATTTTACTTTACCAGGGTGTGAAGGCAAAAGTCAATCAACAGAAACCATGTGTCAAATTTTGAAATTGGATTTTTCCCCCAGACTGTCTGTATGTGGTGAGATCCTCTTTCTCTCAGTGTCAGGCAGCAGCAGTGAGCTGCAGCTCCCAGGCTCATGAGGGATCCCAAGAAGAAACAGCTGGCCCTCTGCAGCGTACCATGTTGCAGCGATTTCTGGATTTTGTGCTTTGTGTATTCTCTTCCCATCACATTTACCAAACACCCATCTGTGTGTACCTGAGACAGTCAACACTTTATTATAAAATAGACTTTGTGTTAGATGATTTTATCTAAGTGTTGGTTAATGTAGGTGTTCTGAGCATGTTTAAGAAAGACTAGGCTAAACAATGATGTTTGGTATGTTAGATATATTAAAGGCATTTGCTACTTGGGATGTTTACAACACACACTGGGTTTATTTGGATGTAACCCCATTCTAAGTCAAGGAACACCCATACTTAGAATACAATCAAAACTCCTGGCTTTGGTCTAAACCCATGCATGCCTGGGTCCTTCTCTTCAACCATTATTCCAGACTCCCTCTAGTTCATGTCGGTTCATCTGACCGCAAGACTTCTGCTGATGCTTTATCTGTGCATAGATTGCTTTTGTGTTCCGTCTTCTGTTTCCTTTGACTCTGAGGGTAAACATCCCTTCTTTAGAAACCTCTTTGGTTAGGCTCCTCAGCCCCTTGTTCTTTTTGATCATAGCACTTATTAGATGGGAACACTTTTTGTTTTCAATTTGCTTTTTGCCTATCTCTCCCAGAAACATTTAGCCTCATAAGGCTAACTCCTAGTACCTAAAAATTTGTGTGCTCTGCAGTGGACACTCAATGTGTATTTTTTGAATGGATGAATGTCCCCCAAAGTATCTTATAGAGGAATTTCTAATAAGGGTCCAATCAGTCTTCTTTTTAAGCCCCCATTATCTTGATTTTAGAGAGATTTAAGTTATTTTTAACAAATCAGTTTCTCTCCTCAACTTCCCCAATGATGTTCAAATTAGGTTCACTAATGTGTATCCATCCTTAATGAAGTATGATGGCATGAGTACATGGAGGTCAATTTCAATTTTTTGATGAAATTACCTAAATTTGTTTCCTATGTGGTGGCACAATCTTCTCAACAATAAAAAGATGTTAATGTGGGAAAATAAAATGGAAACCCCTTGTTCGCTGTTTACAACCAGAGTGATTCCAGAGTTATGCAAGATCTAATAGTGACCCAAGAGCAAAGCTGACATGCACGTCCACAGCCTCCAATGTCATTAGGAGTGCCTGCCCTGAGGTCATGTGCATCCCTGCAGTGTCTGCCAGAGGTAATGATCAGTAGAGAAGTGCGGCCAACATGGGGCTCTGGATGCTTGGGAAGGCAGGACAGCTGGCCGAAGCAATTTGGCCTCTGACAGAAAGATTGGCAAGAGACCGAGACACACACTGGATTACCTTCCCTTTCCCAAAATAAATTAAATGCTGATCAGCATTTCTCTTGGGATAATCATGAAATTGGACCCATGATCATGTCATTAAGTATCCATCCCCGAGAGAATCCAAATTACATAACAGGCATTACCTGGGAATCTCAGTCACGTAGTCTTGGTGGCTGGTTTGTGGCTGCATCTCCTCAGCTGCTGTCCTGACAAGCTGAAGGTAGAATTCACAGGCAGCATTTTTGTGTCCACTCTTTTCAAGTTCACATGAGAGTGTACATATGGACGAAGAGTTTCCTATAACTTTGGAGGTTGGGGTAGGAAGAGATGTGGTGAAGTATTCTGTCACTATAAGATTTTATTTCCATTTGCAGTCTCCTTTATACAATGAAAATCTTATTTGATTTATTACAACAGAAGCATCACCAAACAGCATATATGAATATAAGGTTAATGAATGGGGTTCATATTACCAAGTACTTTTAAAAGAGGTAGCATATTAAGTATGTTCTATTGTATATTTCTAATAAGGGATAGATATACTCGTTTGTTCCATTTTTTCTTTTTTTAAAATATTTTAATTTTATTTTTTCTAATTAGTTGTACATGACAGTAGAATTCATTTATACATTTTGATAGCTCATACATAAATAGAGTATAATCTCTCATTTTTCTAATTACACACATTGTAGGACCACATCAGTCATGCAGTCATACATGTACATGAGGTAATAATGTCTGTTTCACTCTACTATCATTCCTTCCACCATACTCCTTCCTCTCCTTTCACTCCCCTCTACCTAATAATTCTCTTCTTCCCTACCCCCATTCTTTTTAGTTTCTGCATATTAGAGAAAATATTCAGCCTTTGGTTTTTTGCGTTTGGCTTATTTCACTTGTTTGTGTGTTTTTTTCCCTCAGAGTAATATATCGGAATTAAACAAACATTTATAATTATGTACATATATGATTACACGAATGGTGTGACTCTACATCATATATAACCAGAGAAATGAAAAGTTGTACTCCATTTGTGTACAATGAATCAAAATGCATTCTGCTGCTATATATAACTAAATAGAACAAACGATAAAAAAATTATATATATATCCAAATTATTATAGTAGTTTCCTATGTTTGATTTTTAAGAACTTCTTCTATCTCTACCTTAGTCAAGTTCTCGTAAAAATAAAATGCTACAATTTTAATACAACAATGCAGATTTGTTTAGACCAATGGAATTTATAATGAGACTAAGCACAGCATAATGAAGGGAAAAGTAGATGTCAAACCACAGCTGAATTCCTGATAAGAGAAATCTCAGTTCTTTTCCAGTCCTCTGTGTTCCTATTAATGCAATAGATCATTGATAGGATGTTTGGTCCCCTAACAGTAGTAGGTTGGGGGAGCTTGAGAGAGAGCTTGAGTAGAAACAGAGGGACAAACAGATTGTTCTGTCAAATAGACTGAGAAAAATTTAGAGGGAAGGAGTCTAGGAAAATTGAGAAAAAGAGGTGAGAAGGAAGAGGGTAAGAGAAAAAAAGAAAATAAATCATGAAAGATTAGGGGGAAATCTCCAAGTAGTAGAGCAATTAAAAGACACTTACAGAATTATATCTAACATAGGATTTCAAGTCTTTAAAACTGTGCAACGTAAAATTCCTCTAGTTTTTGAGTCTTTAGTAAAGAATGCTTGTGTGTGTGTGTGGGTGTGGGTGTGGGTGTGTGTGGGTGTGTGTGTGTCAGGGAAAGGTCCAGCTCCATCCACACTCCATACATCATAACAAAGAACAGGAAATCAGCCTAAGACAGTAAAATGATCCATTATCTGGGCTAATTAAGCCCAGAGTCAGAGGTGACCATAGGAACGTAATCCCACTCTGATTTTACAGTCATTTCTGAATCATGCCCAACTTGGAGAATATTTAAAAATAAGGAAATCCATCCTGCAAATGCAGTTAGGTGGGAAAGGGGACTAAAAGTGCAGAGAGAGTCTTCCCCAGAGCTTCCCGGGGGGTGAAGTGCAGCAACATTTGGAAGGAGTACAGCACAAGGTTAAAATTCCTCAGACACACAGGTAAAAAAGAAATTGGCGCAGAAAATGGAACCAATGAATTCCTGTGAAGAGCAGTAAAGTCCTGATAGGAGCCAGAAGCTGTTTTAAGAGGAGCTGGTAGGCGATGCAGTGATGGAGCCATGAGAGCAGAGAGCCAGAGTTGGAACACGCGGTGGCAAGTGTCTTAGAAACACCCGCTTTCCGGCTTCTGGGTCTCCATGAGTTTCTTTGTGTGGAGTAATTGGAACCTATAGTGGCAAGTATTATTTGAGTCCATTGTATTTGATAAGGTTAAATACACAGTAAACCCATACTGAGAGCTCATTCATGTTCAATTAATTCTATGACTCTTTTTTTTTAAATCCCGATGGCACCCGTACTGGAAGATGATCTCCCAATTTCTGGCACAATTCTGGAACTCAGAGGAAGCAAACCAGGTTAATTACGTCCCTCACCAATTATTGCATCAATAATAATAATGAATATGTTCATTATTGCATAGACTTAAAATGTGAAACCAAGTAGATACAAAAAGTAGAGGAAAAGAAGACCAAGGAAGCATATCAATGTAGTACTGATGAACAATTGCTTAACTTAAACACAATTAAAAAGATGGTAAAGTGGCATTTAGCAATGCAAAGGAACTCTGTGGAATTGACTCTTTATTTATAACCCTTTCCATCCAGAAAGAGTTCCATTATTAAAATCTTCACAAAAGCTAAATCAGGCTTCTTTTGAAGCATTATCTCAAAAAAATTGGTTGTCCAGCAAGATATAAAAAAAAAATGTAATTCAATAATTGCCCTGCATTTTTTTAAAAGCATTTTTTCTTCTCAGGTAATGAAACAATAATAACAACAAAACCCAGAGAACTCTTGACACAAAGGGACTGATTCAGTGTTTTACAATAACTCAGAAATATATGTACTTGTTGTGGTTCTGAGTGATGTTCTTCTCTTCTATCACCATGGAAATTGATATCAAATTATATTCAATACATTTTTGAAAGGAGATAGAGCACTTCTAGCACATAATAGAGGTATTCATGCCATTTAATGAAACTGATCACTGTGCTAATGGAAATCTACTTGATGATGAATGGTTTTTTAAGAAATCTTTTTTTTTTTTCTTTTTTTATTCTCTAACAGCAGAGTGCATTGCCTTGCTTTGTAAGAAAACCTACTCGACAACTCCACTAGAAGTTACGAGTGGCAGGAAAGCTAGTTCAAACTCAGCTCTCACATTCGAGAGAAAGGTAGTGAGATGAAAGATTTCTTTTCAATTTTAGTTTTTCTTTACATTTAAAAGGAAAGGGGAAGAGATATACTGGCTTCAAAATGCATCTGAACAGAGTAGATGAATTAATAAAAGTTGTGCATACTTGCCACCAAAAGGGAGCTTATAAAAAGGAAAAGCAAGATGCCAGTGGTTGGTAAACACAGAAGAGTTTTTATAATAAAGAAAACATTAACATTCAAGTGCAGCCTGACCAAGCAGGCACTGGAATGGGACAATTAGCTAGTGCTCTCTCAAAGAAGGCCTGCGGAGGGACAGAATTGTAGACCCTGTATCTACCAGATTACCTTCTCCCCTTCTTCCAATCAGTGTGCATGTGCTCTGAAACTGTATGCTTTCATCTACCGAATATTTATTTCCATCCTTTCCTAAAGACTGAAGAGAGGGACTTTCCCACTGGTCCTTCCATCACATGTAACAGATTTTGGATTAATATCCCAGGGACCTACCCCCCTTTGTGTGTCTACATCACTCATTATCCACAGGAAAGTCTATTTCCCTGGGCTCTGGCTGTGGCTAGGCCTGTCACACTGCAACGGCAGCAAGGACTGATGATACAGAAACCAATCCATTGCAGAAGTTCATGTTGACAGCAAGGCTGGGAGTATAAACCCAGAGCCCCAGTATTCAGTTCCAGTGAGGTGGCATCATGCAGATCCAGGTAACTACCTCCTTCTTCACCTTAATCTGTCTTTAAATGGATCAGAGCTCTTGTAAACAGGCGAACTCTTCCCTGTAAGTAAATACCTGAACCCATGGAAGTCCCATCATCCCTCCCTGGGAGACAAGGGAGCCCTGATAAAAGGTCCCCTCTCTCTGCAATGGTGTATCTACTGTGTATTTGCTCAATCAGCAGCAGAACAAACTGTAGAAGGAATCCCCATGTGGTCATATTTAAGCAGAGAAGAGCCTGGAAGGCACAGGCTGGCTTACCCACTTCCTGCCCCCTTTCTCCCCGTTGGGGCCTCCAGGGAAACTGGCCAAAAATCACTCCCTGGCATTCATCTCTGGGAAAGGAAATGGTAGCCAGGACACCAGAACAGCCTCAGCAGAACCATCTGTTCTGATGGCAGAAATTTAGGGATGTCCAAGTGCTCCTTGAGAACCATTTGTTCTAATTTTGAGGATGAGGGGAGGCTGGTGATATGGGGGTGGAAGGAGAGGTTTGTAATACTTTTTTTTAGAAAAAGAATACACTTGAATAAAAAGAAAAATCAATCTAGGAACGAGGAGTGATGGCACAAGTCTATAATTGCAGCTGCATAGAAGCCAAAGGTAGGAACATCTAAAGTTTAAGGCCAGCCTCAGTAGATTAATGAGATCCCATCTCGAAATAAAAAGACTGAGGTTGTAGCTCAGTGGTAGACCACTTGCCTAGCATGCACAAGGCGCTGGCTTTGATCCCCAGTATAGAAAAGAAAGAAAAGAAAAACAATCAATCCAGATTAATCTAGTATATCTCAATGTATTTCAGAGTACAATTGACCTTCCTTCGATGTCTGTAGGGGAATTGGGCTCAAGTCCTCAGGTGCTCAAGTACACTGTATATAATGGCAAATGGTGCATAGTATTTCATATAACCTACACACATCCTCCCATATACTGTAAGTCAACCCTAGAGTATTTATAAAATCAGACACAATATAGATATTACATACATTATACTGTATCATTTAGAGAAAATGATAAATAAAGACATGTGCGTGTTCAGCACAGATGAATTTTTTCAAATACTGATTGGTTATATCTACATGTGCAGAATTTGTGAATATGAAGGGTAGATTATATCAATGACTGACTATTCTTGAGATTATTTTGGTAAGGGTCATTTTAAAGACTGATATTAATTTTCTAGAAGATTCTGGGTCACATTCCCCTTTGGAAATCTGATATGACCTCTACCAGTCACCTTGAGGTTAATAATTTTTCTTTTATTCACAAGAAACACACAGAAGGAGCAGGTGTTGTAGTTAGACATGTCACACTGAGATCGGCGTGTGCTCTTTTTTCCAAAGATAAATTCACAAATTGCCACTAATAGAACCACAATATTTACAAAGTTCCCATGAGGAGATTCTCTCTAAGGAGACCTATTGTCTGATGTTGCTATTAAAAAAGATTAATCCCACCAATTAAACCCACTTCAAATGTGATAGTGGATTTATGATAGACTCTCAACACTGCCACTCATTTCAGCTCCAAAATAGATTTTTTAAAGCACCAAAACAACTTCCTCCTTCTAAACAGACATGAGTTGTGAGAAAATAAACAAACAAACAAAAACAGGGTGGTGGAGAGGTAATTCATTTTTCCTGAGACATTTAGCTATTTAGCTACAAAAGAGAACAATCATATAGGCAGAGGACTGAGGCCAATGTAGGTAATGTATTTTATTGTTGTTTAAGGCAGAAAATAAAGAGACGATAGAGAAATCATTGAACTTGTTTCTACATCTCATATGTTTTAAATTTTCTTCCTTTTTTTAACATTTACAATAGTACAGTTTCAGCCTGGCTAAAGATAGTGGTGATCTCTGATTTTTGCAATCACATGCAACAATGTTAAAGTGTGAAGAGGAAGGAAACTTTTGCTGCTGTTTAGCTCATGCTAAACCTCCACCATGGAGTAGCTCTTGATCTCCTTTCTGTAGATGAGGCACAAAAAGCTCAGTGTGAAGCCTGGAGTCCTGAGTTACTGAGCAGCAGAGCGCATGGTGTTTCCACTACTTCACCCTGAAATGCCTAGACGGCTATAAACTTTTGCATTGCAGAGTGTTCCTAACATACTTAAAATCCACCCAGTTCCTTCAAGCTAAGAAGTTATAGTGTGATATCATCAATACTATGAAATTGCTAAGAACAATAGCACCTTTCTTTTGCAGGTCATTCTAAAGTTTACTTATAGTTTAACCATGTATTACTCCTTTACCATTCAAGAACATCTTGTGATATGTCATCTTTAATTGGGGAAAAATAAGATTCTGAGAATTAAAATAAATGTCTAGGATACAATAGAGGAGGAACTCAAACACCTTTTCTCTAAGTTCAGTGTGCTTTAGATTTAGCATGACTGTCTCAGTTTTCCTAGGGATTTGTTGATTCATTCATTCTACAGATATCTCAGAGTGCTTACCATGTGTTAGACACTACATCAAGTGTTGAAGTTATAAGAAATAACTAAATTTGCCTCTTGTCATGGAACATAGCTAACAGTGAACAAATAAATTATTACTACCAAATGTGCTGTGAAGAAAATCACTTGGTTCTGGTAGAGCATGTAATGACTGAGTAAGAGGGAGGAGGTATCTGATCTAGCCATGTGAGTCAGGGAAGGAATTCCTGGGACAGTGATATTGGAGTTACAATCTGAAGAATGTACACAAGTTAATAAAAGGAATAGAGAAAATAACATTCCAAGAAAAGATAATAGCAAAGTCCTTGAGAATATGGTGAACTTAAGAAACTAAAAAAAGCATATCCATTGTGACTAGCATTCGGAACATGAGGTAGGAAGTGATGAGAGAGAGAGGAGAGGTAGCAAATAACAAATTACTGATGGACATACAGGCTGTGCAGCTTAGCTCAGGGTGCTATATAACAAATTGCCATAAATGGAGTGACTTAAATAACAAACATTTATTTCTTACAGTTCTGGAGGCTCAGAAGTTCTAGGTCAAGGTGCCCACCTTGACCAGAATTGGTTCTGGAGAGGGTCATTTTCAAACTTTCCAGGTGATTGTCTTCCCCTGGGAATCTCACATGATTGAAAGCAGAGTGAAGAAGCAAGTTCTCTCATGTTTCTACTGAAAAATGCACTAATTATACTCATGAGGACTGCACTCTTATGACATAATTATCCCCCGCAAAGACTCTGTCTAATAATAGCATCATATTTAGGGTTAGAATTTCAATATACAAATTTCTGGGGGACAAAATAAAACCATGTTAATGATATTGGTTTTCATTTTGAAAACAAAGAAGTGTCAGCAGAGTAGATGTGATTTATGAAGATGTCATACATGGATACACATAATTTTAAGGAAATATCTACTAATTTCTATTTTAAGTATTGTTGTTAAAAAAAAAATTCATGAATGGGAGTTGGGTTTTTGTGTTAATTGGCTTTTCATCACCATAATGAACTACCATAGACAATTAACTCATAAAGAGGAAAAGTTTATTTTGACTCACAGGTTTGGAAGTTCTAGGCCAGGACCCACTGGCCCATGGCTTTGGGCATGTGGAGAGGTAACATGATGGAGCAAATGTGTGGAAGCACAGTACTGCTCATCTCCTGCCTAGGAAGCAAAAGAAAGGAGGAAAAAGCCAAGGTCCTACATTTTCCTTCAAGGGTACCCCCAATGGCCTAGGGACCTCCCACTAAACCCCACCTCCAAAAGGTTCCACCATCTTTCAACACTGCCACCCTGAGGACCAAGACATTTTTTCACAGATGGACCTTTGGAGGACACTTATCCAAACCGTAGCCAGTGTTGACAGATGAATTTTTTATCTATGGAGATAAACAGATACTTTTCCTCTAAGAGTTATTATAATTAACTCCATTGGTCATCATATGGTATGTTATTTTTATGAAGATGTTAGATTTTCTTGTTAATTAATTTAAGTTTTTGCATTGCTATTTATAGTTGATTAAACTACAGTATGTTTTTTTATATTCTTTTTTCAATTGTGATATTAAGGTAAAGTTGTCTCATATAAAAAAACTTGGAGATTTTCTCACTTTTGTAATGCTCTGGGATGATAAAATAGGGTTGGAAATATCCAACTTTATAGAGGTTTGGGAGCATTATGCCATGAAGCCATCTGGTCTTTAGGTGCATTTTGTGTGGAGTAATTCTTTTACAACTTTCTTTAAATCATGTTGAAATTTGTCAGGAGAGAATTTCTGTCTCTATTCGAATCAATTTTGGTAAATGGTATTTTTCCAGGAAGTTAAACATTTCAAATAGATTTCCAAATGTACTTCATAGATTGGTGCAAAGAAGTCTATTTGTTAAATAATGTCCTCTTTTGATATCTATTTAAAGTTTCTCATTTTATGAACTTTTGCTTTCTTCTTTGGTAAAATGTTGCATCTATAAATTTTGTAACTTTTCTCCCAACAGCCAAGTCTTTAGATACATTAATTTACTGTTTTTTTTTTTTTTCTTTTTCTTATTTTTCAGATTTTCTAACTAGTAAATCTGTGTTATGATCTTCCTCCTGGTCATTGTCATCATCTTCCTTCATTCCTTCTCTTGAGTTCGAGATGTCTATGAACTTCCAGGTGCAATTAGATTTCCATGTCTAGACCTCAAATAAATGTTGTAAATGGAGACATAAAACTGAACATTGATTTGTGTTTTTATTACCACCATCTATAACAAAGCACCTCTAGTCTTGTGGAGAGGGAAGAATCACTTAATTATGCTCATGGGGTATTTGCATCAAGAATGGGAAAAGCAGAAAGGCTTATCTCTTCCATTATGTTTAGGACACAACTGAAAGAAAGGAGGGTAATTCAACAATTAGGGCTGGGAAAACTCATGCTTGCACCCACATATCTGCTGCATGACCAGAAAGGACTGGGACTGCCGACTAGAGCGAAGAGCCCTCTCCTTAGTTCTCTGTGTGGT
Organism: Sciurus carolinensis; assembly: GCF_902686445.1. Lineage (NCBI taxonomy): Eukaryota > Metazoa > Chordata > Mammalia > Rodentia > Sciuridae > Sciurus > Sciurus carolinensis. The sequence continues at coordinate 37,495,254 of NC_062227.1, forward strand.
TGGCTTCCTTGCAGCATGATGAGCTCAGGAACATTGTGGGCCCTGTCCCCTGGAAGGAGACCTATATGGCCCTCTGTCATAAGACGGAGGCGCCAACCAGGATCCTCAGGGACTAGGACCCCATCTTCTCTTCTGTGTTCTGTGAACGGGATGTTCTTCTGTGGTCTATAAGACAGTTCTGTGGTCTGTGAAGCAGCCCTTCTTTGTGTTAAATGAACAGATGTTCCTCTATGGTTAGTAGAACAAGGGCAATGGAAATTTACTGTACCCCGTCTATAGTCTGCCGAATAGGTTGGTAACTACTTACACAAGGCTCCACCTTTGAGGTGTATGGCTAGCTTAACTGCAAGCACATAAAAGACAGTGTTACATGCAGTAAAGACAGAAGCAGCTTCCTCTGTGACAAATACTCCAACTCTCTCTCGAATAAAGTTCTTCTCCTCGGACCTCGGTGCACAGAGTCTGAGTTTTCCTTTTCCCATCCTAGCCGGGTGTTGCAGACTCAGATAGTGCAACACATTAGGCCCTACCTCCTGCATTGCAGACTCAGTGCAATGCTCACCTCTCCATTGTTGCACTTAGTGCAACAGAACATCCTATTTTTTCCTTGGTGGCTCAAGTGCAGATACTTCATCAAATAAGACAAAACCACCTTTTCTGACTTACCCTGGTGAGTCACTCAGATTCCAATCCACTGCATACTCTGGTCACTGCACTTAAAGCCTATAAGGGAGAATGAGAAAGTCTTAGAAGAGAGTAGAGGCTCTCATACTTGAATCTGAATTCAGAATCATCTGGAAGCTTTTCTGAAACACATGGTATTTCTGGGTCTTGCCTCCAGAGTTTGTGATTTAATAAATAGAGCCTGAGACTCTGGGTGTACCCAAGATTTGCATTTCTAACAGCATCCTGTTTGGTTGATGGTGCTGATTCCCAGGACATCAGGAGGTGAGCCATTGGGATGCAGAAAGAGGAGCTGAGGGCAGGGTAGAGTCTTGAGGAGATCCAAGTAAAAGAATGAGTCAATCAAGGGGAGTATGTAAGGGGGATGGAGTCACAGAAGCCAAAAGGAGAAAGTGTTTCAAAAGAGGTCAAAAAAGGAGAGTTAATTCCATTACCAAAACTTCATTATCTTTCTTTCATCTTATTGCTCTGAGAGTTTCTAATTTAATCCACATCAGAAGATAGAATTTGCTTTTATTTTATTTTGACCTGAATTCTATATGTAGACCCTTCTTGTGGCAGACAGATTTCAAAGTCAAATTTATTAGACTCAAATATATAAATTAAATAATATGTCCTAGGTACACTATTTGAAAGCTTCTATTTTTCTACTCTAACACAGGACAGTAATAACATTAGTGCATGGGCTCAAAGATCATCTATATTTTACATGAAATGATATTGCACTTGCATTTGAATTTGAGTACAACCAATTCTGGGTAAATCTACAAGTAAAATAATGTAGTCAAACTAATGTTCTGACTGAAAATTAACCAAGAAATGTTTGGTTCTTACCCTGTATCCACCCACCTTCTCACCATGTCACTTCATGTTGGAGCAAAAGCAGCATCTATAACGAAGCATGGTGTAAGCAAAGCTAACCTTTCCCTCCTCGTCAGAACTGAAAGAATCTTAAAATGTTGTGGGAAGTGTTTCATTTGTCATTTAAAGAGTTTCTATTGGCTAAAAAATATAGACAAGAAAACTAAAGAAATAATGTTGATATCAATAAAAGACTCGGAGCCTCAAAAACTTCACTTGTAAAATGTATCTACCCCAAAGTTATTAATTCATGTTTTCTATATGGAATAGAAAAGGAAACCTTCTAATGTGTCAAGACAGAGCAGCCTCAAGCTTTGCACCATGACAATGTCCCAATGTTCTTCTGATGTTATCTATTCTTTCATTTAGTATTAAGTTGTTTAATTTTCTATGATATAAACACATGAGGAAGTCATTACAAGTATCCTACCTCATCTTCTTCTGACTCCTACCTACATCTGTAGGTATATTAAGACAGAATTATAAACAAATTATTCTACATATACACAGTACTTAAAAATAAGGTTTCATTCCCCACATTAATTCTATATTTTTATTAGTAATACACCTACTTAGATCTCCTTATAAGTTAGTTAATACTTTATTTTAGTAAGAAAACCCATCCCCATTCCTCCCAATGAAGAAGGAGTTTCTCATGGGCAAGAATTACATGCTAACCAAAGGCTGAGGATTACTGGAAGATCTACTGATCTACTGATCTACTCATCATCCTAACTAAACCACTGGCAGAAACAGATAAGAATTGGGATCTCTAGTACTCATCCTGGCCTCCCCAGCATGTCACAGGAGCACCCGTAGGACAGAACATGTCTGTGGCAGGTGATGATCATTGCCCACCTTGGGTAGGGAGTGAGAAGAGAGGAGAGGTGGAGGTGGGGCAGGCGGTGAGAGAAGCAGTTCGGACAAACACTTCCAACTTAGTAAGGGCAGTGAGTTGGACATAAGGTAATTCTAATACAAGGTCAAACATGAGAGTTCTGTATGTTAATAAATACCAAGGAGATTCAAAGGGGCATTAGCTAGCAATGCGAGTGATCAAAAGAAAAATAAAGGCACAAGGTTTTAAGAAATCCTTAGCAAAAATCTTTTGAAGAATGTTGATACTAATATTCCCCAGTTAAACCAGCCAATACTATTTCCTTCTAGCTGTTAATTTTTTCTTTATCTCTCTTTAAAAATAATACATTATGATTGTCATTCATTCTTGTATGTGTTGCATTCAAGGTTGGAAAATTTGAATTTGCCCATGTCCCTCAGTGGCAGGGCAAGCACTTTTGAACAGGCAAAGGTGCATGCTGTGCAGTTTTCTATCCTCAGCATATATTTGTGCAATTACTCAATTTTTACATGAAGGCAGGAAGCAGATAAACAACTAGCTATAGAAATCTCAAGAGGAAGAGAGAGATCAGCATCGTCTTAATGTTCCCAAGTACAATATAAAAAGAGTTTTCAGACTCCCAGACCATTTTATCCACTTTATAAAAGCAATAAGGTAGACAAAGATATGCTTGTTTCTATTTCAATAATAATATGTGTCAGGTTCACTTTGCATGAAGGTTAGCAGAATCATCCATCATTGCAGCTGAACTGCATATTTTCTTGTTCAGCATTGATAGATTTTTATTTTAACCTTAGAAATTCCTCGAGGGACCCTATTAGGGACAGTGTCATTTTTTATTCTGCTCTGGTATTCTCTTCTGTAAACTTCGATGTATGCAGACAACATATTCTGGCTAGGGAAATTTAATTAGGTAAGTCTACAAATTAATTGTTGCAATTAGACTGCTTCCAACTGCCTTGTGTTATGAATTTATTTATGCAGTAATTATTATCAGATGTCTAGGATAAAAGCCTACAGAGTTAAAGTGCTACCTTTCAGATGTATGCACAGTACTCCACACTAATTAGCCACAAAAGAATAAAAGTATGCACTTAAAAAAGAAGAGGAGAAAGAAAGAAAGAGAAGGAAAGGCAGGAATTATTCCTTAAAACAAAAACAAAAACAAAATTTGTTTATTCCTTCCTTGGTCATATTCACATACAGATTTTGATGTACTACTTTCAAAGGACTATTTTTATATATATTTTCAAAATTAAAAATGTTAAACATTATAAAAATTTCTATAAAATAATTTGTCCACATATCAACTAGAGGCAAATACTAACTACAAGTCCATCCTATAAAAGGCATCTAGTTTTGCTTGTTCAAAGTAATGATTACAAGAACTTATTGAAGAAATTGAGGATTTTTCAGTAAATTTTGTTTTTAATCATGGCAAATTTTATGAATAATTCCTAAGGAAATAACAATGATGATTTAAGTTGTTTTCTGAAATCTTTTTTTCTTTAACAAGGGTCATAGTAACTTGGAGTAGAGAAAGACAGATCTGATACTGCACCAGCATTTGACAGGAAGAAAGCCAGGAGAGGCCCACACTGCTGGAGACAGAAGCCTGTAACAGAAGTTTGAAAGTCAAACAGCAAAGTGAGAATGACTCATTGGTAAAAATGTAACTTGGTATAATCTTCCTGAAGAGCAGTTTTGAAATGGATTTCTAGTCATATTAGAATATTCATTATCTTTGACCAGTCAGTCGGTGTGTTTGTTTGTTTGTTGTTTACTTATTGGTACCAGGGATTGAACCCAGGGGTGCTTAACACTGAATCATATTCCCAGCCCTTTTTATTTTTTATTTTGAGACAGTTGCTCAGTAAGTTGCTGAGGCTGACTTTGAACTTGGGATCCTCCTGCCTCAGCCTCTGGAGCTGCCAGGATTAGAGGTGTGTGTCACTACACCCAGCTGACCCAGTAATTTTAAAAAAGGGGCTTCAATCTTAAATAAATAATAACAAATTTTAAAATAGCTTTATGTACAAGGATACTCAACTTTCATGGACACTAGTAACTCCAAATTCTAGCATTTGCATAATAATTACTATTATTACATATTCAAAAGGGTAAATAGTTCTTCAATTCAGTTATTCCCACATTCATGTAATAAAAATTTAGTAAGCACCTACCACATGAAAGACATTTTTCTATGTACTAGGAACACAAGCAGAAAAAGTCTTACCCTAAGGGAGATTATATTCCTTTGTAGTAAAATGAATAATAAACATGTTAAAAATAAATTTTGCAGGTTCAGTTTCATTTTAAGTGGTTGAAAAAGAAGAATGTGGGATGCTGAAAGGGACAGATATTGGAGTCTGGAGTGTCTTGTTTTGGACATAGTAGTCTGGAAAGGACTTTCTGAGATGGTGACATTTGTCAAGAGACCAAGTTAGTTATTAAGGAATGCAAAGTTTAAAGAAAAGGACAGATTTTTTTTTAGTTCTTTCATATAATATTAACTTACTGCTATCTATTCAAAACAGGGCTCATATTTCACAAAATAAAAATTCATAAAGTTAAATATTCAATATATGTCAAATGTATAAATATATAAAAACATTAATAAACATAAATTCTAAATTCTAAAGCCAAACAAGCATCATTATTCCAATAAGTTATTAGTCGATAAAATGTTCAAAGGAAATTATTTAATAACAAGCCACATAATGAAGACATTTTAATTAATCATGAAAATTTCAAAAGTAATATTACTGAAAAAAAGAACTGCAATAATGCTGTCATCATTCAATTGCAAAGGTCACTGTATATCAATTTTTTGTATGAAGTTTATTCTGACTATTCAGTAATGAAAAAGACTAAGAAAAGGGGTTTTATGTTTAAATTGTCTCTTCTGATCTTTTCTAATAATGTCATCTCATAAGAGAAATTATTGAAGAGATTTTTTAGAAAACCTTTTTTATATGTTTATGTTGGCATTTTTAAAAGAACTGCAGAGCTTTTATTGATAGGAAGCTGTTGTTTTGTTTGGGAAAAAGACTTGTAATGTGTCATTTCTTGAGTTTATCGCATATAGATAAAACTGCTGGAATCAATAGCAGTACTCTCATATCTATATTCCTCTCGTTCAAAATATCTTTGCTCTAAAGTGAGAAATGTAATTGCAAGGAAAGTCTTTCAATACCTCAGTACATTGTCAGCTCTGGAAGTATAAACCTCTCCTGAGTAAAACATCTGACTTCATGTTGTCTTTTCATTATTTGTTGAATAATTACATTTTTCATTTTGATTAAAAAAAACTCAATGATTCAAATTTCAGACTAATTTTCATTGATGCAATGGCAGTATAATACTAATAAAATGTCAGAAATTTACTTCTTAGCAACAGCAGATAAGCCATAATCCTAGGATTCAGAAAATCAGAAACTGAATAATAATGAATAACATAAGAGGGTGGTCATAAGAAAATGGAGCTGGAAAACTCCTGTTAGTAGTGACACCACAGCCGTCATAACATCACAGTGCCACACACCACACACCTTTGTGGTGGATATTGGTGTGGACAAAATTACTGTGCTACCAGCTACACTGAAGCACATACAGCAGTGTGCAGTATGTCATACTTGTTACTGATCTATGTATATACCATACTATCCTATTCCTTTTATCATTATTTTGGAGTGTATGATGACTTATTTTTTAAAAAAGAAAGAAAGAAAAGGCTTACTGTCAAACTGTATGCAAATTGTATGCCATATGACCCTGGCAGCAGCCTAATACATCCTGAGTTGACCTCAACTGTTTTTTTTTTGTTGTTGTTGTTATTATTTTTTTGTTATTTTTTATTTTTATTTTTTTCTTTCTGGTATCAGGGATTAAACCCAGGGCACTTAACCACTGAATAACATCCTCAGCCCTTTTTATATTTTATTTTGAGACAGGATCTCTCAAAATTGTTGAGGTTGGTCTGGAACATTTGATCCTCCTGCCTCAGCCTCTGGAACCAATGGGATTAAGGCAAGAGCCATGGTACCCAGCTGACTTCCACCTTTTGACGGCATTATTTTCTCTTGTGCTTGGTTTAATTTCATATTGTTTTGACCAGCATGACCTTTAAACTTACAGAGTCAACTACTCAAGTGCTAAAGTTGCCTTTAGAGGCCACATGGAATGATGGCAAACATGCCCAAAGGGTTGTTAAAAAGGATAGGACCCAGTGCATGCCTGTAATCCCAGCAATTTGGGAAACTGAGGCAGGAGGACCCCAAGTTCAAGACCAACCACAGCAATTTAGTAAGGCCCTAAGGACTTAGGGAAACCCTGTCTCAAAATAAAACATAAAAGAAGAGCTGGGGATGTGGCTCAGTGGCTAAGCGACCCTAAATTTAATCCCCAGTACAAAAAAAAAAAAAGAGGACAGGAGGTGGCAAGTGGGAGGCAGGAAGCAAAATAGGTATGACCTGAGAGGCTGACTATTTGGGTTTTGGTTTTGCACAGAGTTTGTGATACCACTAAAACCTGTTAATAAAATGATGTAAAATGAAATAAGGACCAAAATGATTCTGACTTTAAAAAAAAAAGTATATGTATATTAATACAGGAATTTTTAAAATTGAAAGAAAGTGAACTAAACTACAAACAAGTTTCTGTAGGTAGAGGAGTGTGCATGTCTGTAATTGTCTGCACTTTTTTTGAATCGAAATCTTATTCCAATCAGGAGGTGTCATTTTACAATGGAAAGGCAAACTTCTGGAAAATATCCGAGCCACTTTTACTGAATTTACGTGGGGAACTTTTAAACAGCTGTATTACCACCTGTTGGAATTCTTCTACTACTACTTCTCCATGAGAGAGCTAAGTAGCAACTGCCAAAAAGGAAGGTTAGGCTCCAGAAGAGTCCAAATAAGAAGTTCATTGGACTGGGCCCTCTCACTGGGTTCCCAAGCGAAACATATTCACATATATGTAAGTGGTGAATACCAGTAAAAAAAAAAAAAAACACTAAGTGAAAGAGCATTTTTTTTTTTTTCTGAACTTTTTGTAAGCAGAGGAAACTTTGCTGACATGCTTTGAGAACCTTTTGGGATTGATTCCAAGGAACACAAATTGAGAAAAATCTGCCCTGAAAAAGGCCACATAAAGTCAACTTCTTTATTCAGCCTGAGAGGTGTTACTAAATGGAGGAAAATAGTTGCTTTTATACACTGATTTGATAAATAATGGAGGTAAGTCTGTACTAAAATCAGATCTGTATCTTCAGTTTCTTAAAATGACTAAGATACATCTAATTTCAAATTAATGATTCTTTTTTTTTTTTTTTTTTTTTTACTGTGGTGCTGGGGATGGAAGGCAGGGCTTTGGGCATGCTAGGCAAGCTCCCGATGACTGAGCCACACCCCCAGCCCCTAAATTAATTAAAATATTTGCATTGCTTTCCCCTGTCTCTGTACCAAAAATTCAATGCAATATTGTCAGTAAGAGAGAAGAATAGAATCAATCAAGGAAAATGGAAATTGGGGATGAGAGAGTAATGGAACCGGTGTGTACTTCAGTCATCAGACCTAAACAAGTGCTTTTCCTTTCCTTTCAATTTCCCTGAAGTCATAACAACCCCCTCACCATCCATCCAATTTTGGTTAAGCGTCACAGGTTGCAAGGGATGTTTATGCTGCCCTTCATAATGTCAACGAATTACCATCAATCCCTCATTGTCCCCTGGTCTTTGCCATCTGTTTTCTCTTCCTCCAGCTGTGCTCCACCCCAACCCCAGCAAGTATACATATCCTTGCATTTTAATATACTGAGAGATACTCATCTTTCTTTGGGGCAGGGCTGGCACTATCATTTGCTCATCCTTTGCCAGCTTTAGCGTGTCAGAACTCTGGGTCAAAGATAAAGTGCACAGCAAAAATTGAGGTCAGAACAAAATAAATAATACACATTACAGAGCAGTCATTTCTGAATAGCATGTTAGAATAGTTATGGCTGAAAGAATTTACACTAAAACTCATTGGCCAAGAATGTACAAAACAATCTGCTGCTGCTCCAATTCTTTGGCTCACAGCACAAAATAGCACTCAAAGCATGGGGGATGGGATACATATGTAAATATGTATGCTGTAAGTGTACTGAAATGCACTGCTGTATGTATAGACAGCAGATCATCCACAGAAGAAGAGATTTATCTTAGATGACCCCTGGACAAGGTGATGTGGGACAGGGTCTGCACATCCTCCAAAATGGCTCTTATGGTGGAATATGTCCAAGGCTGATTTCTCTTCCCTTCACACTCACAGAAATTCAGCTCTTGAGCTGGAGAGCACAATTTGGAAGAAATGTAGTTTATTGCATCATCTGCTGTTGGCCTAACTTGGACACTAGAATGCCAAGAATTAAAACATCCTAGCAATGCCAAAATATTAATAGAAGGTGATCAGTTCAGAGAATATTGCATAGTCCTGTGAATGAGTTCCACTGTGCATTGTAGTTATGACCTTGAACACGTCAGTTACTGCTCTGGGCCTCAGTTTTCTCATCTGTAAAATAAGAATACTTAAAGTAACTCTCTCACCTCACAAGCCTCTCAGCTTCTTTGATTCAAAATTTTCAGAATTATTAAAGTGCTCTTTGTTATCCTTCAATATTGGTATTTATATATGAATGCTTCCTTAGGACAAGTTCATGGACATGGAAGGGCTAGATCATGGGGCATGCCCACAAAGTGTTTCGGAGTATGTCTCTGAGTTGCCCAGTAGCGCATGAAAATACACATTTTTCACATCAAAAGCTTTTTAATCTTTTCTTTTTTGGCAGCTTTTTGTCAGTTTTATGTAGTATCTGAAGTTTTCTTGCTTTTAATTGAATTATTAGCAATACTTTGATGTTTTCCTCTCTGTTGGTCATTGTATTTCTTTTTTTTAACACACTGCTTATTTTTGGAGGGAGATGTTCTTCTTATTTCCATTATTCCGCAAAAGCTATTTATAGTTGAAAACATAAACATACTTTCTGTTTCTCATTTTACATTTCTCCCAGTTCTCTTTTGCCTTTTTAAGAACGTCTTTTTAATATAAAGAAGCGGTTATGTGTGTGCATACATGTCTATGTAAATGTACACACATGTGTGCCTAAGACCTGTCAGTCTTTCTTATGATTTTTCTCTCTGTGTGCTTATGATTTTCCACCCAGAATCTTGTATGAAAGCACCCAGATCTTCTTTTAGAAAATGGTTGGGCAATTTCCCTTTCTATATTCAAATGTCAAATCCAAGTGGAATTTATGTTGGTTATGATGTGAGACCGGCATCTAGCTTTACTTCCGAATAGTCTTGGCTCCCATTTAAGTCTCATGTCTTTACCGAAGCCACCGCAGAGCATGCATCCCGCCATTATTTAATTTCTCATATGATTCATGGTGAAACTGGGGGTGTTGATAGAAGTGCAGCCATGCGGACAGCAGGCAGCCTTCCCCAGGTGTTCCACACATTTCTTAGAGCCAGTAGACTCGTATGCACAGAAGCTAGAATATAATCCCTCAAAGCACAGCTGGTTTGGTTTTTATTCTAAGAGGGAATTTTATTTTTTCAGATGTAGCTTATGACTAGGAAGAATAAAAACCAACATCACTTTCAAATCCAAATAGAGAATAATTAGTTGCTTTTCTATGATATATTTACATAATAAATAATTGGGGGTGGGTAACCTGGAATTAATCAGGAGCCACATCTCCAGCTCTATTTTATATTTTATTCAGAGACAGGGTCTCACCGAGTTGCTAAGCACCTCCCCTTTTGCTGAGGCTGGCTTTGAATTTGAGATCCACCTGCCTCAGCCTCCTGAACTGTTGGGATTACAGGCTTGTGCCTCCATGCCTGGTTAAAAAATAAAATAATTTTAAAAAGCCTGGAAGTAGGTTCTAGTCTGCCAGGCTGTAGCTGTGAACTACCATGTTCCTTTTATACAACCCTAGTTTGAACCTGTACTCATTGTGTCTATGGTTACCTGGTTCCTAAATATCCAGGCAGTTGTTTTTTGTTGTTGTTGTTGTTTTTAAGTTCAGTTAAAGATCCTGATGACTTAGTGTAATTCTAGATGTCTGGATAGAATTTTAAAAATCTTAGATTTCAGAATAGGTTCTCATTTGTATTTGTCTGACACAGAATGATTGGGAAGATATCAGTAAGTTTAAGTTGATGGAAAAGAAGCCAACTAGTTGTATAATGATTCATAAAGTTGTCTCCCCAGGTATGCTTAAGGTCAAGATAAAGAATGCATCTTATAGAAAATTAGGTATCTGAAGTTATGCTCAAGTATGTGACTAAAAAAAAAATTCTCATCAAAGTTGACAGAATTTCAATTTTATTTTCTAGATTCATTTCTTAAGGAAGATAAGCAAAATAATCTTTTTGAGTCCATGGGCTTCTTCTACTTTAAAATAACTGGAAATCTACCAGGTGACCTTTTGGGAAACCTATATTAAATTCATAACAGTGTTACATTCAGTATAAATTATTTCACTTTTTGCTCATCATTATTTCAGTTGTAGATGATCTAAGGATTTTATAGTTCAAATGGAATGGTCATTTACATATATATTTCTCAAGCTGAGTTTTAAGATCACATAGACAAAATAGCTTGAAAGATACCATGAAGTATAATCCCCAGATTCTTCGCTACTGGAACTACCACAGGCATCAGAATTTCTTCATTTGTGGAATTGGCTCCAGAAAATGTTCCTACTCAATAAAATTTAAACCTATCATTTGATGGAAATTGTGTTTTGACACATAGCCTCATCCCATTGAGCTAGTCTCATTGATGGGCCAATTCTTAGAAAGCAAGACCCATTGGAATCCAAGAGCATATTGGTTCTGATGGGAAGGAATATCTGAAAAAGTCAAGAACATTAGAAGGCAATTCTCTTAACAAACTTCAGCGAGGAGCTCTGGGCAAGCAGAAGGTTGGAGGAAAGAATGAAGGCTAAGGATATTTCCTAACTTGGTCAGGACCAGCATGTTCTTGTTCCATGCTTAGTAGAAACACATCTACAGCTCCCAGACTTGCTTTCCTATGTTTTGGGGCAGTGACTTTTAAATATTTTGACTTATATAATTCCTCACAATTTTTTAAATATGATGTATCTGACATTTTTTGTTGTCTTTGAAATTTTTCAACAAGATTTTAAATAAGTTTACTTTTAAATCATTAGAGTAACAAAAACAAATTTAATGAAATAAACGATAATCAGAATTTTTCCAGTGGAATAAAAGCTTCATGTTTTGGCAAAATTAGGGCTTTGACTACCATATTAAATTGTAAACTTTAATTTAATTTAAAATAAGTTTTAACTACTTTAATACATAATTTGAGAAAAAAATGTAAATATTATATTGGTGGGTTTTTATTTAATGTGTTCTTGAAAAATGTTTTAGTCCCAGAAAACATTACTGTTATATTTTTAAAAACCAACATCATGACCTGTATGGCTTAGGTTTTTCTGGATTCAGAGCTCTCTAAGGCAGGACAAACCTCATTCTTAACAGACATGAGCGATCAAGTAAGAGAGCATGCAAGTCAGATAACTTAATTAATCAATAATGGAGTATAGTTGAAACAAGCATTTCAAATTGTGACTGTTTCTATACTCAGGACGTTTTAAGAGCCTAGCATTAACCACCTTGGTGCAATCTAGGAAAGCCATGACACTTGGCTTTCTTTAGTAAATTAAGACAAGGCTACTGTGAACGCAAGTCTCTTCTCAAGTTTACCTACTTTGGGGAAAAGTACTTATGGAATCTGAAAATCTATAAAGGCATGCCCATGAAACTCTCTATAGAGAAGTGTTTAGTGAAATGTCTTCTCCATTCTTCCAGTGTTTAGATGCTTTAGTGTCCAGACTTCAGTTTGAGAAGGGGCCTTGAAAAATCCATAAACAAACAATTTAACTCAAAAGAGTGGGGTAGACCACAGAGCTGGACTTGGGAGTGTAGCCAAAGTCAGTGCCAAGGACTGAAAGTGAATGAGTTCCTCAAACGAGATGGAAGAGCCCAGAACTGTGACTTGAGGACTGATCTTCAGAAAAACACATTTTCATGAAGACAAAATTTCAAGAACAGTGTATCATTTATTTTTTCCCCTTACTCCACCATGCATTCACCCCTCTATTGTTTTTCCTCTCGAGGGTCTCGCCCCCTACCAATCTGGTGTGCCTTCAGTGGCGTTGATACTACCCTCCTTCAGTAATAAAGGGAGGGACACAAGTCTTGTCAATCAAACTTTTACGTGATTGGATATGTGGCCAATCAGAGCCACCAAGTCACAATGACATTTTTATTGGGTCTTCTGGAAAAAAAAAAACAAAAAAAACTCCTGTTTTTTTCTCTGTGTCTAAATCTTTAAGCATGTAGATTTAGAATCATTGGCAGACCACTTGAAATCATGAGCCAACGGGAAAGTATCACCTACAAACGGGAAGAAGAAACTTGTGCTGATTACATCCTGTGAAGCATTACCCATAGCTCCATCTGCATCTAGAATGTTCTGTCTTGAAAACTAAATGGTGCTTTCCTCATTAAATGAATTTGGGGTTTGGGTTTTCTGTTAGCTATGGCCAACCATAATTGATACAGAACACCTACAAACTTTTTCTATTTTATAAAATCAGGTTTGAGTAGTTATATATAGTACCTGTTTACTTTCTTGAAATCACTCTTTCTGCAAATTTTTCTTTGGGGCAGGGGTAGTGAGGATTAAACTCAGGGACACTCAACAACTGAGTCACATCCTCAGCTCTATTTTTTGTATTTTATTTAGAGATAGGCTCTCATTGAGTTGCTTAGCGCCTTGCGGTTGCTGAGTTTGGGAGATCCTCCTGTCTCAGCCTCCTGAGCCATGAGGATTACAGGCATGTGCCACTGTGCCTGGCCTTCTTTCTGAAAATTTAAGTAACTGTCATACGATGGACATTGGTGGACAGTTATACATGTATGCTCTAATCAATTGCTTTTCAACATGCTTAATTCATTCTTATAGTGTGTATTTTAATAGTGCATAAGTAAATATGTATACATATGTGTGCATATATGTCTATGTAAATAAACAAACATTTACAAATATGTAAATTTGTAAAAATACAAATATGTATGTGTATACATATATCTTATGTGTATGCATATATATGTAAATGTATTACATACACATATGTAAAATGTATGCACTGACATGCTTTTTCTAAAGCAACAAACTCAAAATAGTGATGTCTGAAAATCAACTATTACTTACAGAAAATGTTCTACATCTAAGACCAAGTTATTTTTAAAAGCTGGAAGCTTTAAGTATAATTCAGTACTTTCAAAATTATGTAGAATTTGCTTAAACTTTTCTGGGTATTGCCTCAAGAATGAGTAAATCCACTCATAATGATATTTCTCTTATAATTATATTCCATCCATTTCACAGCTGAGTGCTTCAAAACATCAGAGGAACTCAATATCAAAAACTCTTTTGAAAAGTTTCATTTGTGCTTTCATCGTTTTATGGATAGAATAGATTTTGGAATAACTGATAATGATACTTCCAATTAGTTATTCCCATTTTGTCCTTTTTATTTTTCTTACATCTCTCATTTGCTTCTCTTTTCTCATAGAGAGTATTAAAAATGGTTATCACACTGTATACAAATTGACAGTGTAGGATTTTCTTTTGGAAAATATGATGAAACACATGTCTCTACTGGTGTTTATTTACTACTCTTGATAGAATTTGAGCATATTTGTAAAGAGTTTACCATTTTTACTAATTACTGTAAGAATTTAAGGCAGTTTAGCATTGAAAATTTGAAACCTACAGATATAGAATTTTATGGCCTTAAGTAAAGAAGAATGTTTGGTCATATACAGAATATATTAAAAATAGAAATGAATCCTTATACTGAAAAGTTGCAGCATGTATACTAACAAGACAAAAAAAAAGGAGATAGTTTCTTGACTTGGTGAACAGAAATTTTAAGTCTTTCAAAAGAGGGCAAGGAATGGGAAAACTAAAGATTATTAAAGTTAAGAAGAAGGCATTAGTTAACCTTCAGAAATCAGTTTCCATAACATAACAGTAACAGAGACCAAACTTCTTTTTTAGAAATATTTTTCTTATGACACATCACAATCAAACTCAAGTTACAAAGAATAATACAGGGGCTGGGGGTGTAGCTCAAATTTAGAGCATTTGCTTTAGCATGTATGAGGCTCTGGGTTCAAGCCCCAGCACCACAAAAATAAAATAAAATACTATAATGAACTGAATGTTGTATGTTCACCCTCCACCAACCTCATTTGACTTAATATTTTTATTTCAGATGTACAAGAACAGTGAGATGTTCTAGATACACATTAAGTGTCCAGTGTTCCCTTTCCCAATTCTAACCTACTTTCTTCAGAGAAACTACTTCTGTACAATTTGGGTTTGCCATTCCTCTGAATGATTTTGGTGTTATTATTAAGTAGGCATTTTTTTACAATCCTATGTAGTAGTGTTTCATATTTACTAACTTAATAGAAATGGTTTCTTATGCTATCTTAGTATAAATAGAATTTTTGTGTTTTGAGATTTTTATCAGGTAGATATTTATGGTTACCATCCATTCATTTAAGTCATAATTTAGAGTTCTACTAAATAAATGCATCCCAAATTGTTTATCCATTCTCTTATACTTTTAGATTATGTCTATTTCCCTTTCTTTTTCCTTCTTTCCATTGTTTACTATTACAGATGGTAATGCAGTGAGCATTTTTGCATTCACATCTTCATGCTCACCTGCAAGAGTTTCTAAGGGTTTGCCTACAAGTGGAATTTCTAATTTATGGGTAGATACTACAGAGAGGTATTAAGTGCCAAAATTTATATCAAGAGTTCATGTTGCCTGCCCTAATTCTCTCTCAAAACTGGAAAAAGCTTTTAAACACTTTTCCAGTCTAATTTAGTCTTTGGTGGTATTATATCACTTTGATAAATGACATAACCCTGAATATTGGTGAAGTTGAGCATATATTCGTATGTACCTGGAGATTCACATTTCCTTATCTGTGAATTGACTGTCACTTTGTCTAGTTTCTGTTGAGTTGTTTGACTTTTTTTCTGATTTATTAAGGTTACTTTATATATTTTATACAATGATTATTTATTAGCTATTTGGGTTATAAACATATTCTTTCCATTTTTGGCTTATCTTTTAACTTTGTAGTGTGTTTTGCTGAAAAGACACTCTTATTTTTAAATGTTGTCAGTTGTGTCAATCTTTTACTGTAAGGATTGTGCTTTTGTGTATTGTTTAAGAAATATTTTTCTACTGACAAAGATATTTTCCTATATTTTCTTCTAGAAGCCAGATTTTAGGGAATGAGGAAAAAGATAGATATTGATTACAGGAAATTAGTGACACACATTTAAAAATTCATGTCTATGCTAGAACAAGAAAAGAAATGATTAAAGTAATATTGTATAGAGAGAGGTTTTTTTGTGGTTTTGCTTTTCAAAATTGGGCAGATGTGTGAAGAGCTAAAAGAAGAAGTTGTGATAAAAATTATAATATTGAATGTTAAGATGGAACGAGCATGTGGATGATATCCCTCAGAAGTGGAAAAAGATAATATATGTGTAACATTAGCAAAATATTGATCTCAATATATTTGTCTCTCAATATGTTTAGCAACTTTAAACACGTAAACATACCATCTGGGCAAAACCAAAATTATTCAGCTTTGTTTCTGACAAACTCACTTATTTCCCCGTTGTTATTAGGAACATTTATAATGTTGATTAATTTCTACTTGTAAAAAGAAAGAAAAATTTTAAGAGTAGGGAGACAGAGTCACAGCACTTATGGAAATGAAGATGAGGAAACTATTGCTATATTTTGTTTTTACAGACGATTAAAATAAATTTTATTAGGAAGACTGCATCCCAGCTACTGATGTATTCTGTCCACAGCTAGGATCTCCAACCACAGAGCAGAAGGCTATAGGAAAGAGGCTCAGATAAAAAAAAAAAAAAAAAGATGATTTTAGAGTAGAAGAGGTCTTAGAAATCATCTGACCCCATTCTATAGGTTTACAGCTAAAGAAACTAAACCCAAAGAGGTTAAGTAACTTATCCAAGGCTACAATGATAATTATTGGCAGAGTGAGGAGCCAATAGGTCTCTATTTTATTCTTAATTCTGCTTCTGATGAGCTCGCGATATAAACCTAATACTACTTTCTTATACTTCAGCTGCCTCTGTTACAAAATGCTGTTAATACCCCTGGTTCCTCCATATTTCACCAGCGTATTGTTAGAATTTGAGTGAAATATGAACAATGTATTTCAGCATCTATTAAAAAATAAATTGTTCATAACCATTCTGTCAGAATTATTTGCTAAGCAATAGAAAATGCACAAAGCTTACCTAAGCAAAAAAGTGAATTTGCTAAAATGATCTAAGGAGACTCAGAGATTGAATAACTAGCTTGGCTCAGATGAGGACCAGGGTACCCCAGAGGGGCTGGGAATGGGAATAGTTCCATGGTTTTACCCAGAATCAACCCCATATTGACTCCTTCATCTGCTCCTTCTGCCTACTAGGAATAAATAGTACTCTGAATAGATCACAAATTTACCCACTTTGCCTCAACAGAGCAGTGAGAATGATCACGAAGAGCTTTCAGAAACCTTGCTAGCTTCCTTAGAAAGAGGAGAGAGCCCCTCAGTATTGGCCTATATTACAGTTTAGATATGAGGTGTCCCAAAAAGCTCATTTGTGAGACAATGAAAGAAAGCCTAGAAGTGAAATGACTGGGTTAAGAGAGTCTTAATCCTCTGTTAGGGATTAACTGGGTGGTAACTATAGAGAGGTAGGGTGTGGCTAGAGGAGGTGGGTCATTGGGGCATGACTTTGGGGTTTATATTTTGTTCTTGGTGAGGGGAATCTCTCTCTGCTTCCTGGTGTGGTGTCCTGAGCTGCTTCCTCTACCACACTCTTCCACCATGATCTTCTGCCTCACCTCATGCCCTGAGGAATGGAGCTAGCTGTCTATGAACTGAGACCTCTCAATCTGTGAACCCAAAAATAAACTTTTCCTCCTCTAAAGATACTGTTGTCGGGTCTTTTGGTTACAGCAGTGAAAAAGCTGACTAAAACAGCCTATCAAAATGATGAGCAAGGAGAAAAGGCAAGTCCTCCAAAGAGGGACATGCCATTAGGAAGAGGGACTCCTGGTGATTCACCAAGTTATAACCAATGTCCACCACAACCACCATGTTTAAGTTCATTGTTGAATTTTGCCTTTGATGAGATAGCCCTAGAATAAGGCATAAGTGTGGACCATGTCTTACTGGATGAAAAGAGCATCTTGGCATTGTTCTGATAGCTGGTAAAGAAAACTCAGCAAGTCAATCAAGTTTGCTACATAGGAGAGCCCAGGTTACTAAGTGAAATTATATTTATCTGCTTGTTTGTGGGCTGGGATAACTCAACACCTTGGGCAAGCTAGGCAAGTGTTCTATCACGGAGCATTACCCCATCCCTGAATGAGATGATCAATTTGCTGATTATATAGACATAACATACTTTCCATGACTCTTGATACAGATCAATGTTAGGTAGCATTTAAGGAACAAATAAAATTGTGTCCATTTAAATTTAGATCTAAATAATTAGCCCAACACAATCTGACCTCCCATTGACTTAATTTGAGTTAGTGTATACATATCTCAAAGTATTTCCTCCACTGGGAGATGTAGAGTAACAGATAAGAATCAGTGTCTCTATATTTGGTTAATACATTTAATTTTTCTAGGTCTGCAGCAGCAATTGTTTTACTAACACTGAGGAACTTAAACTAAATCTTTTGCATGTCTAGCTTAAACTTCTTTATCCTCTGGGGAGTGGAAATGATAATCTAAAACTACTAGTGACAATTTGAATATGTGTTTTGTAAGCATATGCACGTACAACTTTGGAAATCCTAAGCTAAAAGAACAAATCGAAAAAGAGGAAGAGTGAAAGGTGTGTTTATCTTAAATGTCTTGGAAGTTTTCCTTCACTTATACCCATACTACTTCCACATCCCACTATATTGGGGCCAAAATCCATTTAAAGACAGAACAAAAGAAAAAAACAAAGAAGATCATGTTAATCCTTTCTGGTGTCTCAAAAGCTTCAGGTGGCCATGCAACTTGTACACAAAGGTGTGGAGGTCTCCAGGTCAGGGCTCTGCGGGACTCTCCTCCAGACCTCTACCACCGCCATCATAGTGCAGTCACTATCAGCCATGAACAACTATTTGGTGTCTTTAGACCTCATCCCTGAGCCCCTTGCTTCTGTTTCTTTCAGCTAGAATTCCTTCCCTCTTCCCTTCATCCCTCCTTCCTGTCTCCACCCATAACTACTTCTCAGTTCAAATGCCTCCTCTGATTGATCAACTGTGTTGAGTATGGAATGCTCAGTTCATTGTCTTCCCATCCTTAGATCTTTCCTGAGTTTCCCAGTGTGGGGCAGTAGATCCTGTCTACATCTTCCTATTTACCCTTGCATGGCCACCATCACTGCAGCTCTCATTAGGCCGCACCAGCTTATGTACTTATTAATCAACCACCTTCATTAAAACTTTGAGCACCTTGCCAACAGAGAGTGCATCTTCTTCCTCTATGAACTTCCAGGACCAGCCATGATACCTGGCACAAAACAGATGGGAAATCAACATTTTTCAGGACACAACAGAAGTACTATACTCTTTTCTACCTGAGACATTGTTATTATGCCTATTCTCAACTTCCACCATGAATGACAGTAAGTATGATAATCCTCCTGTTCTTCCTGGGCTGAGAAAAGATGATGTCATCTTCTCAGCTTAAAGAAAAGCTACAAGAGGGTGTTCAGCCATCATCACATACACAATGAGGCCTGAGTGCAGTTATCTAGTCATCTGGCTTCTCCCTGGATTGGGTGATGACTCTGAACCTGTCAATCGGTGTGAAAACCCCAGAAGATTATTGCACGGGCAATCAGGAGATGATTTGAAAAGCACTGCCTTGGATTCTTATAGAGTCCATTTGCTCCAGGAATTGGAAGGAACAAAAGCAGACAGACTCACCTGATCTCATTACAATGTGATATGATGGGTCCCTTGTGAAAAGCCAAGGACAGATGCAGAGGCAGGCAGTGCCTGCTATGCTTCAAAAGCAAAAGGGAGGTGGCCCTTGGGTTGCTGATTGCCCCCAGAAGAACAGCAATATAGGAATACCTTTTTCCTGGTATACGCAAATGATTGAGAAGAAGAAGGAATTGATGGACTAGCACAAAAAGCATGAGCTATTTTAAGAGGCATCTAATATTTTCATGTACATTGTCTTTCTCCAATTTGCTAACAACAATGCAGTTGAAGACAGGTGAGGTTAGGTGAATAATCTATTTTCTGGTTCTTGACTAGTACAACCACCAGCCTTTCTGTGAGGAAGCGAGAATTTCTGTTTGCATTTCATACAAGTGTCTTTCTGTATTCTTGTCACAAACGGCTGATCTAGAGCTTCACACAAACACAAAATATTTTTTAAAGCTGGCATTATTTAGATTTTCCACCTATAGCAAAGTTGAAAAGTTGGCATTTGCATTTCCTGAAGTATCCATCTCTTGTGAAAACAATGTCAGAGCCCTAAGCACTTTGGCATTTTCTGGACACACTATAAATATACAGGATATATTTTATCGTGTCCTGTGTATTAGAGCACAGGGACAAAGAACAAGTACAGGGAAAATGGTTTGAGGCAGTTCTTTCAGCATATTTTCCAAGGCCATTTCAAATGACTCCCTAGTCCTTGAACTCCCTAGTGATCATTTTAATAGCAACAAGAACCATTTGGTAACTGGCCTAGACTGCAGATTGCATTTGGCTTAGGCTGATATAAAATCTGTCTTTTGTTACTGAGACAATATTCTAGCCTATTATAAAGATATTTAAAGCTTTCTTAGCACCATATCCCTAAATCTTCAAAGTGTTACTAAGTATTCCTGAATAGGTTCTTTTTTTATTAAAGCCACCTATGGTATTTATCATCTTCCTTCCAGGGAACCACCCTTGACTGTTGATTGGTAACAGAAATCCTGTACAGAAACCTCGGTCAGCTAGAAGCATCTGTCAGGTCTGGGAAAATACAGATGGTGCTCCAGGTGGACACTGCTTCATGTCCTCACCCAGTAGGCTCCATCGTCCTGTAACACACTTCATTATCTGCTCAGGTGATTCTGGGACCAGAGAAAATAGGGCAAGACTCCTGGGGGCAAACACACGCTTATGAAAATAGTCTCACCTCTGATCTTTACCTCTTTTTGAAATTTCACGAAGAACTGAAAGACTGGGTGGTTGCCATTTATGAATAACATCATGAGAATACAGAGTTCTTTTGATTCGCTAGCATCTGTCAATTGGATTCCATGGTCACAAGATAACGGAGCTGCTTCTCGGAGATTACCCGTTTCCTTAACAGAGGAACCTCAGTTTGCTCAAGAGGCATTTGTTGACCCAGGAACAGCTCTGTGTGCCCTGGATCCAGGTGTGGCACTGGTTGTGGATGCCATGGAGACTCACCTCAAATGGAGAATCACTTCGTGTGTCGCCATGGAAGCAGTGTCTTCACAGAGCCTTACCTGTAAATGTGAAATGTTTAACAATGAATGATTTGTTTGAAGCTCTTCTTATTCCACATTTCCTTGAAAAATGAAACCACAGGAGGCATGATAATCTCTAAAGGGCCTTTATACATAGATTAATGTGGTAATTCTCTCATTACTATGTTCTGAAGAGGAGCTTCATATACCAGGCTCTGTGCTTTGCCTTCAGATATAACATGGCTTTGCATTAAGTGTTTTAATAAAATGTGAAATTAAATGATCATCCCTGGTGATACTCAGCTCTTGGTTGAGGCAAGGAAAAACAGAGCTTCCACAGTACATGAAAGACAAAGAGAATATTTTTGCCCGATGAAGAGATCATTGGTCAAATGACATGGTCTCCCATTAGTTTGCTCCTCTCTCCATTAATTGGCCTTTTTTTTTAAAAAAAAACTAATCTCTCCTATACCTTTGAGAAATGCAAATAGTGTAACCAATTTACAGCTATGTTATATGTATTCTGTCAGAAGCTAACCAGTTTAATATTTTTCTTTTGCACATTTAATTAGGTAGAATTAGATGAGAACAATTATTGATAGGGATAGTTTATGCCATTGCTAACTATATGTGCTTCCTTCTTTTCTAACAGTAACAAGGAGCAATAGAAATTTCCTGAGCAACATTGATCTATTGACTGCTGGACACATTAGGAAGAAGAGACATAAACCAATGATGGAATATGATTCTTTTGTATAGAAAATGATGAAACATCTTTTCACATGAATTCAAAACCAACAAAACAGTCCTTCAGAACTGTTGAGGTTTTTGTTTATTTTTTAAGCAAGTGATATTGACTAAAAAGCAAAAAGCCTTCCCACTAATGATGTCAGGGAAGGTTACCACAAGAGCTTTTGTAAATTGATTCTTCTTGTTGGGTACTAATACTGCAATTCTTTCTTAAAGAGACAGAGTAATGTTGAGGTTGACAAGAAAAACAACAGATATATGTTCATCTAGTTAATTAATCAACCAAGTCCCATAGTGTTTGCTTTCTGATGTTTACGTAGCAATAGACTCAGCTCTGAGATAAAGTTCCTGATCTGATGGTTTAGAAATGGATCGGGTTTGAATCCTGGTTCTGCCACTTATTACCTATAGAAGTTTTCTTAACTTTCCTCCCCTTTGGTTTCCTCATTTGTAAATTGGTCATGTATACTTCCCATTATCATAGTACGATTAAGTGCGATATTATTCATAAAGCACTTAGAATAGGATTTGGAACATGGTAGATGTTCATTATGTGTTAGTGGTCAGACACAGAGTTCTTCAATTTTACCATCCCTAATTTTGTAGGGATGGCTAAATTTGACAATGGTATTATTACCTTAATCTAACACATATTTTGAATAAAGTAAAGCCTAACATACTCCACATTGGGATCATGATTTCTGAAAATGATGTGGTCTCCAATTTGTGTGACAAACACTGAATAAATTAATTCTCACTCTCCATGTCTCTCTGGGCCTCGAGGAGAGTTCTCCATTTTGGCGGAATCACACCTGCCCAGGTTCTGGCACCTGGGCCAAGTTTATTGGTGCTACTTCCTGTGGTAGCTTTTATTTAAAGTTGCTCAGTTTGCATTCTGAAAGTGAGTATAAAGGAAATAATAATGAAAAATGCAAACAATTCTCTGTGGTTGTATGTAACAAAATCACTTCTAATTGTCTCCATTTCCTTTTCCCAGTTCCAACATTATATAGTGACTTGCACAAACAATATTCTCAAGGGCTATTTGGAAAGTAAATTAATAAATGCACAGTGTGGTTCTGTACAAGAAGCAATATTTGCAGCTACGTTGTTTTGGCTATGTGTTTAAAACCAGGGTCAATCCTCTAAGGTAGGCACAGTAGTTCTTCCCATTATGTGTTAGGTACATATACAAATTGATCATTGGGCAAAGAAATCAGAATTTGTTCTCCTCAAATCATACCAGAATATAGAAATCATGTAAAATGATATGTGCTTTACATATTTAAAAATGAACAATTAATGCCCACATTTGTTATCTTGACTCAAGGGCACAAAGTAAATTAAAAGAAGCAGAGCTAAAACTAAAATCCAGAATCTATTCAAACCTTCCACCATATCATCCAGCCCCTGCTGAAAAAAAATTACTCTGAACTTGCTTCCAATTATTCAGAGTAAATGCTGGGTAAACCTTGTTAGACTGTGAGAACATATATGATCTTTATTTTTTGACCCCACATGCCAAACGAAGGTCAGATTGTTAATCTTGTTTTATTTCTCGCTTCAAAAATTGACACACAATTCAGTTCTTTCCAGAAATATTAATAGGTTCCTCTTGTGTTAAAAGATATTTACACCAGAGTCTTAGAAAACAGAGTAGCATTACAGAAAATAAATCAACAAAAGTTCAAGTTACCTTTCAAGTATCAATCATATGTTGACAAGTCACTCCCTTTCAAATTACAAATTGGTAAGAACTGCGTAGCAGGTAACAACTGCTAATGTTTTAAATGAAAAGTCTTCTATGAAACCGTTGCTTCTCTTAAATGAATAATTTATTTTCTGTGAAAAGATGGGTCTTAATTTTATGTACATTATATTTAATTTCCTTAGACTATCATTACACATTTTCTGATAACTGCTTATAGGGCAACTTTGCTTTCTTAACCTCTGATAGTATTTGGACGTATTTTTACTTGTTTAAAAAAGTGCTAAAAGGAAACCCATGTCATCCTATGTAATCAAAATCTAGTTGTTCAGCAATTAACCAGTCTGTTTTAATCATGGTAACTTCTGCCCATTGGAAAAGGGAGAATGCATTGGCTAAAACCCACTGCTGCCACCTAGTGTTACTGGACAGACACTGCCTCAACTTGATCCTTTGTCTTTGACATCAGAAAGATCTCTTTTGAAGAGACAGAGAGAGTGAGAGATATGAGTGAGAGAGAGAGAGAGAGAGAGAGAGAGAGAGAGAGAGAGAGAGAGAGAGAGAGATTGAGAGAGATTAGTTACTTTAGCAATGATCTTCATAATTAATTATTTAGGAAACTTTTGTCTTTTTCCTATTGACTCTTATATTTGAATAGTCCGGGTTCCAGACATAGTTCTTTAATATGCTTGGCATTTGAATTCTTTAAAGGCTTTAAATTGATGAATACTAAAGACAATGTGCTGGCTTAAGGCAATCATCCATATTGATGAGTTCACTATAAATAGATGTAGGCTGCAATAACCCATGTGTAAAAGCAATGTGTCCTTTTTTATTCTATTCCTATTGATTCCAAATGCTCTAAGGATACTGTTGTCAATAGCTCAGCAAAAGGCATCAGAAGAAACCCACAGACCACCAAGTCATCTGCTTTACAGGGAAAAGACAAGTCCAAGAAAAGCACCCACTGTCATCCATACTCTAATTGAGCTGATCAAAGTACAATAATTTTCTGGCATGAGAAAATTTTTGCTCAATTGGAACCACCCTTCAAATGATCTAAACTAATGGAATTTACGTGACTTTAAAGGGTCATGTCTTGATCAGAGGCATTTTTATATACATTCAAGAGAAGCTGGTGATGGAGGGGATGTTAGAAATGTGAAGAACTGGAGTCTCCTGGCCAAGAGGACACTGTAGTGGCAAGTGTCTGCTGAGGAGCAGGTGTCTGGGGGGAGGGTATTAAGATCGCCTCTTGCCCTGCCGAGCAGAGGAGGGCAGGTACGTGTTCAGGGATTTGGGAAGCCTTCTTCTTACAGAGAAGAGATTTCTGCCTCTTCCATCCTCCCCACCCACCAAGAGGAAGCACAAAGCAGTGCAAGAATACAGGAGGGGGTCTTTCAATGGGGACTTTTCTGCTGCTCTGAGTATGTGTTTGAGTCATAACATAGTTCTACTGAGTCTGTCCCACTCTCCTTCTTTTCTACAAACCACACCTGCACAAAATGAAATCAGGAGAGTTTTTCTTATGGATGTGACTAAGACAAGCCCTGGGACATTCTCTTCCAAAAAAAAAAGTAAACGAAATGAACTATCGCTTGGAATTTCAGTTTTAAGACACCCAGGAAGAAATGGACCCCCCAAATCTCAGGGATTAACACATATTAAGTGGCTCACCTGTGTACTAGTGCAATGCAGTGCCCTACAGGCAGCCTTCTGGGCAGAGACACAGGGACGAAGGGCTTCTCTATCCTGTGGTGGTTACAACCACTAGGACCTTGGAGCCTTTCTTTCCAGACAGGGAATGAAGACTCAGCAGGTGTGGAAGACTGCATGAGGCACTCCTGTGACCAGACCTGGATTTAGGGTACATTACTTTCACCTGTTTTAGTCAGCTTTTTTGCCACACTGATCAAAAGACCTGACAAGAGCAATTTAGAGCAGAAAAAGTTTATTTGGTGCTCATGGGTTCAGAGGTGGGTCTGAGGTAAGGCAGAACATCACAGCAGAAAGGCATAGAGGAGAAAAGAAGCTCAGGACATGGCAACAGGAAGCAGAGAAATCTCTCCTCACCAGGGGTAAAATATAAACCCAATGAATGCCCCCAGTGATCCACCTCCTGCAGCCCCTCCCTACCTGCCTGAGTTATCTCCCAGTTAAACCATTAGGTGAGATCTTTCATGACCCAGTCATTACACCTCTAAACTTTCTTGCATTTTCTTACACATGAGCTTTGGGAGGACACCTCATATCTGAACCATAACACCCTCATTTCACTAGACAAGATTCAAGCACAGGGCCATACCTACTTCCACATTCACTGGGAAATACTGCCAAGATTTGTGTTCAGGAAATTGAAGGGATGGGTTTTGATGAATATAGATATAGATAGAGGTAGAGATAGAGATAGAGACAGAGGTAGAGATATGATATGCACATCAACTCAATGAACATGTTATATACATCCTAGGTACTCTAAGTTCATCTAACCAGGGTTTGGCAAATTCGGGCTCATGCATCAAATCTAACATATAACTGTTTTTGTGCAGCCCATGAGATAAGAATGATTATTATATTTTTAGCTTACAAATGGGAGAGAGAAGAATATGCAATGAAGAATGTTTATGGAGCTAGGGATATAGCTCAGTTGGTATAGTGCTTGCCTTGCAAGCACAAGGCCCTGGGTTCAATCCCCAGCACCACAAAAAAAAAAAAAAAAAAAAAAAAAAAAAAAAAAAAAGAATGTTTAGGACTCATAGTATTATGCAAAAAATGATTGCCAAGTCCTGGTCCATCAGTATGGTTTAGGGTCCTGAAAGGAAACAATGTTACTCTTAAAACAGCATTTAATGAAGAGACTTGTATTGCTTTTCTATTGCTAAATAACAAATTACTACAGACTCAGTGGCTTAAAATATACCCATGTATGATCTCCCATTTTTATGGGATCAGGAGTCTGAGCACAACATCACTGAGTTCTAGTCCTCTCAGGGATTCACCAGTTTGCAATCCAGATGTTACCTGGATCTGTGATCTCATCAGAGGTTCAATGTGGGAAAGACTCCTCTTTGTTGTTAGTAGACATCATCTCCTTTATGTGTTAAGGACTGGAGTCCTCTTTGTATTGCTGGTCCTATTTTGAGTCCTGTATCCCTGCATCTCAGAACCAAAGGCTGCCTGCACACTCCCTTAGGTCTTAGAAACCACTGTGATGGCTAATCTTATGTGTCACCGTGCCTGGCCACAGGGTGCCCAGACATGTGGTCAAGCAGTATTCTGGGTATGGCCGTGAGGGTGTTTCTGTATGAGATTAACATCTGGCTGGTTAGACTGAATCAAAGGGATCATCCTTTCTGATGGGGTTGGGCCTCTTTCAATCAGTAGGAGGTTAACCTCCCACTTTGAGCCGGATCATTGTTTGTGTTTCCTGTGTAAAGATTTAAACTGCACCATTGGCCCTTTCTGGTCTCCAGCTTGCCAGCCTTTGAACTGGGCCTCTTTCCCTGGCTCCCCTGGTCTTCAGGCTTTCAGACTCAGATTGAAGCTGCACAGTGGTTCTCTCTGGGTCTCCAGCTTGCTAGCTGCAGGTCTTGGGAGTTGTCCATCTCTATGTTTGCATCCTCATTGATTTTGCTTCTCTGGATAACCCTGACAGACACAGTCACCCCTGTTCTCTGTCACATAACCTTCTCCTCAGGCAATTCCCAAGTATGACTGCCTAAATTTTCAAGGTCTCATGTAATACAGCCTAATCAAGAGAGTGACATCCCATCACTTTTGCCATAGTTTATGGTTAGAAGCAAGCCATGGTGAAGCCAGAATTGGGGACAGACAGTTAGTGTAGAAATAGAAGATAGGGTCAGATGGAGGAAATGAAGGCCGAGAAAGCCATCTGCTTCTGGAAGTTGGAGACTGCCCTTGGGAGAATGGAATGTCAAAAATCTCTGGAACCCATTGATTACCAAATTTGCCTGCCCTTATCAAGGACTGCAAGTAAGGAGCTGCTAATTAATGCCCCCTGGGCCCTTACCTGCCTGAATCACCTTGGCCCTCCCCCTGCCCATCCGCTTCTCACTTTATGCATCTCACCTGCAAAACCGGCCTAGTCACATAGGCAGGAAGGAAAGAGATAAGGGGGAAAGAACAGAAGAACAAAACCTATAAAAAGGACAAGATTTGCTCATCCTGTGGATTCCCCCTTTGGGTTCCCTTCTTCCACCTGGAGAAGTCTGTTTTTACTTTTCTTTAATAAAGCTTCTTACTTTCTACTCTACTCTTGCCTCAGTGTGCTTCTCTGGCATTATACTTCAACACCTGAGGAAGCAGGACTCGGGCGGTATCACTGGATTCTACCTGTAATTGAGGAGAGGAGATCACAAATGTGCTTGGCTCACTGTGGGGTTTCCCTAGGGAGTTCTGCCACAGGACTGTTGGTAAGGGTTAGCAGAACACAGGGAAGCCAGCAAGAGGTGGGGAAACCCTCAGCTTCCAGAAGCCATGGCCTGGAAGAGGACTGGGATAGAAGTAAATACCTGAGCTTCTCTTCTTCCCAGTTCTCTGGTCACTGCCTGAGCCTCCTACTGCCTAGCCAATCCACAGAAAGGAAGAGGATGGAAAGGAGGGCAGAGACAGGTGGAAAATGGAAGGAGGCAAGAAAGGGAAATAACAGTTATTCAAAGTATCCAGCACTTTACTCTCCCAAACCTCAAAGGAGGCAGCAAATGTCCTTAGGAACAAATGAGATTTGTTCTCATTGGATTAGGTATCCTTATCAGAAATAGAGTTAGTAGTTGCATTCAGAGGACCACAGAACTGTTCAAAGTCATCCGAAGAGACAATGGGGCCTGGCTTCCTCAGGGGTAAGCTGATCTCAGAGAACACGGAGGCTTTCCCAACTTGTAGAATGAAAAATGCAGCAGCATATATTATTCTAACTAAGCGATGCAGTTAGAGAAATGAGCTTTCTGGAAAAACTGAACACAGCTCCACCCAACAGCGGGAGCAGGTGACACCTGCTAGTCCTCCACATTTGAATTTCCAGCTTAGTGTCTCTTTTTAAATGAATTATGAACTGTTCCCCCTGAGTCAGTTCTGCTGTAGAAATGGAGGCTCCCAAGTGTGCAAAGGTGGTATTTTAAAGACTAGCCTTTCGGTAAGCAAATTCTTCAACAGTAGAGCCATTTTAACAACCTAGGACTAGGTTGGCTTCCCCAGACAACTGCTCAACTGCATTCATTGCAGCTAGGAGAGGTGTCTTTGAAAAGCAGGAGAATGTTCGATCTGGGACTGCTAATGGATGGTTAAGGAGAGAAATGCAAATGAATTAAAACACACCAGTTTTTGGCATGTTTGGGTGTTTTTGTTTTGGTTTCGGCACATAAGAGAATAGTTGAAATTATTCCAGTGTGAGTTTGGAATTCATATCATTCTTAAATAATCCGTTCATAGGATTTAAGTGTGTCATGTATGCATTAAAACCAAAAGCACAGGAGATATTGAAAAAGAAAAGACTTTAGTAATAAATGACTAGGCTAATATAATTTTTGAGTGGATTATTTGGTTAACGTAAGAGCCTATTCTCCATATCACTTCCTCCCATGTCCCAGCACCCAATAAGATATTGCTGTGCAATTGAAAAGTTTTCTATTAAGAGTTTAGATAAAATGAATTTTAAAGAACTCATTAGCTATATGTGATATCATGGCAGACATTTTACAGCAATTTTACTGGTTCCCTATAAATAGAAAATTAATTAACGATGAGAAAATAAAGCAGTAACCATACCGAGTGTGAAAGGAGGTACTGTCTTAAACTTTTATTAACTGTTCATTCATTACAATGACTTATAATGTCCATGGAAGGCTCATCTGAATTCCAAATTGACTTATGATTACTGGAATCAGACAGGGTACAAGTTCATAATGATGAGATATGTGTAAATTTTTCTGTAAAACATACATCCTGGAAAACCATTACAGCAAATTTTCACTGTCTTTCTGGGAAAAGGTAGGAATCTTTAGGAGTTATGTAAAAGGGAATATTTTTAAAACAACTTCTCTATTCTTTGCATCTTTTATATGAAAAGTTACTTATATTATATTTTAAAAAACTCATTTTTAAAAAAAGAAACTGGTGTAAAGTAGATAAAATGTAACCAAAAACTTATTTTGCACCAACAAAGTATAGTGGGAAATTTATACTTTTTGATGGGGAGGGGTAAATGGTGGATATTGGAGAAAGAAGGTCAATCATTTATTTTATTAAAGATATTTGTGAAATTCTTTATTTGTTTTCATGTTGTAAGCAAATATATGGTTATGTAATAGCGTGTTAAGTGAAATTTGGTAGTTATTCATTTAATTTGGTCATCAATCAAACTGTTTCAGAAAATATAATATTGGACATGAATTTTCTAAAATAAAATGTGCATTTATATTGATCAGTCTCCCCTTAGAGTAGGCAAATTCTAAAATATAATAACTTTATATTGAATAAGACAGAGTCAGATGGGGAAGCATGGATTTAAATGATTACCCCGGGATGGTTCCTCACCCTCTTTCTATATATGTGATCTACATCATCAATAATCCAGTGTCCTTGAGCAGAGTTCCAAGTCCCTTCAAGCTTTGTTCACTCTGTCACCTCAGACATCACTGTGTGTGATTGTGGGACTGAGCGCTCCACCTTGGCTTCCATATCTCCCTATCCTCTTGTCTTTGTGCATGAGATCCCCTTGATTTGAAATGCCCTTCCCTTTTCTCAGTCATGTAGACTCTTTCTCACCTTTACAGTCAGCACATCCTCCTCTGTACAAGCATTCCTTGTTCACACTCAGGCAAAAAATTAGTCTCAATTTCTGAAACCCCATAGGACTTTGCAAATATCATAGCATTATTCAGACTGTCTTCTGATTATTCGTTCACATGCCCATGCCACCACTAAGCTGTGAGACAGCTGATTCTTATTTACACCTATCTCACCACTGGTGTAGTGGCACATGTTAGATTTTAATGAATATTTGTTTAATGAATAAATGATTAAATTATGGCTATATATTAGAGTTGTTCTATTGAGAATCAATAGTCTGTTTTATATACATGAGAAACAATAAAGAATTTAAAAGTTTATGTATCTGTCATCTGAGATCTAGGAGCAAACAACAAGGGCTGTATGCCAGTTTCTAATCTGGATTTACAATCGCATGGACAAGGTCTTGATGTTTCTTAAATGCTTTTGCTAAACCTCAAGAACATAATAGGAATGGCAGATTCCGAGGAGCAAAGAAGGAAACAAAAGCTCACAGGTTAGTTCTTGGAGGAAGCCTATAAAAAGAACCCAGACCCCCACAAATCCCTGATGTTCTTCGTTTTTAGAAGCAGGCAGAAGCAACACAAAGCATAGTGTAGTGTTTTATCTGTGCCAGTAGAGGGCAGCACACGCTTCAGTAACTACCTAAGTAAGGCTGTGCTGGTTTCAACTGTAGCAGCTGAAGGTCCGGAACAATTTGGCAACAAAGATCCCAGGGTTCTTCCACCCCAACCAAAAGTTTCTTCGGAAATTCCTATTCTTTAAACACTTTTTGTGTTAACATCATTTCATCAACTTTGATAATACATTGCAAACTGATTATATTTATGCCTTGAGGGGGAGTGTGGCAAAGTGAAAAAGGAAACAGGGAATCCAGCCAGAAAGAACAGTGGAATCCAGCGCTTACTAGCTGCAGTATCTGGTCAGGGCCCTTAATCTTTCCAGTTCTCCTTGTTCTTATCATTAAAGCATAGTAATAAGATCTATTTTCTGGGTTTAATGTAAAATTAATTAAAAAATCAAAGCATCAGTTTGATGTTTTATGTTTTCCCCTTCTCTGTTTCTTTCTATGGGAAAAATAAACAGTGTCTTCAAATATCATTTGCTTGCAAATGTCTTACAAGGTGTCCTGAGAGAATCAAAATGTATCTAGCCAGAGTGGGCCTGAGGTCAGTTTGCCCAATAAGCCTAACTTCTCTGGAGGAGCTCAGGCTAGGAGTTGTCCCAGAGCCACTCCAGAGGTAGGGTAAAGGGGCCTGGACTCCAAACAAACCTCCTAGACCCTCTCTTTGAATGTAGGTGAGTGTTTGGCTGGGAGACATGACTCAGAGTGCCTGGGACTTCTGGGGGCTTTGTGAAAATGGGAAAGAAATTCACAAGAGGCAAATGTAAAATATTGGCTGCAAGTCGGTCCTGGGATGTGGAGGGTGTTTGTTCTTTCCAGCTGCTATAACAGAATATTATAGACTGGGTGGATTATAAACAGCAGAAATAGGTTTCTCACAAATCTAGAAGTGGAGAGGTTCAAGATCAAGGGCTAGCAAAGTCAAGGCCTGGTGGTGCTTTCTGAATCATGGACGACCATCTTTTGCTGTCTACACCCAGGGTGGTTGGTGTGGGAGTTCTCAAGAGCCTCTTTGATAAGGACACTACTCCCATTCATGAGGTCTCCATCCTCATATAGTAATCACCTCCTAAATGTCCCATGTCCACATGACATCGCACTGGGGCTTAACATAAGAATCGGGGAGGACACACTGGTCTGCGGCAGAGGACAAGCTGGGAACCAGAGCTGTGGTGAACACAAATGATCCAGCAACACCAAGTACAGTCTGGACATCAAGCAAGGAATGGTTCTGGGTACGAGGTGTGGAGGGTTCAGATTGTGCAGCAAAGAGACATGCAAGCAGAAGGTCCTGAGGGTCTTAGGGTTTCTGCAATGAAATCACAAGGAACTCCGAAAAGCAATAGCAGTTATGACTTCACTATTTCTTATACGTCTTCAATTTAACTTCCTCAATCTTGACAATGGAAAACACCTGTTACTTTCATCTCTTTGGACTTATTGCACATCTAACACGAGGACAGTGAAACATCACAGATATATTATAAGGATGAGATTCCACAGCACTGTTGCATTGTCCTGCATCCCCAGGACCTGGTCAGAACTCAAGAGATGTCAGTTGTAACCTTCCTTATGTGTGTGTGTGTGTGTGTGTGTGTGTGTGTGTATCCATCCTGCATGATGCTGTTTAATATCATTTAGGTGAGTATGTTTTCCATTTTGAAAAAAAGAATATTTTCTCACCATCTTTAACATAACAGTATTTAATAGGCATGAATTAAATAATAGTTCTTGCTGTACTCTCCCCATGGTTTGGCATCTGTAGCTTCAAGTAAACTCAGATCAAAAATATTTAGGAAAAAAAAAAAAGAAATTTCCTCCTTAGTGAACATGCATAGACTTGTTTTTTTTTCTCTTGCTATTATCCTCTGAACAATACAACCTAACATCTATTTACATAGCATTTACATCTGACTGGGTATTGTAAGTAATATGAGATGATTTAAAATGAACAAAGGTATATTCATAGCTTATCTGCAAATACTATGCCTCTTTATTTAAGGGACTTCAGTATCCATGACACTGGGACACTCAAGGGGATCCTGGAACCAATCAGACCCCTGTAGATACTGAGGGACAATTATATATTCTCATTTTTCAGTCTTTTCCAAGTCACCTAGGTTCTATCACTAAACATGCTTGCTATCACTGAGTTTCCTGCTGCTTTTACTCTTCTTAAGAGTCTAGTTTTATTTCTAGTATTTCAGCATTAGGTCCAGTATTAGGTCTGCCTAATACTGGGAATATGTCTTTAAATGTGATAAATTGTACAAACAAATTTTCTAGAATAAACTCCATTTAGTTAGTATGCATTATTTCTAATGTAGTAATGATGAATTCTATTTGTTATTATTTTACATAAGATTTGTGTTTTGGTAGTCATAATTGGGATTTCTTGGTTGTTTTTTGTGCAGTCTTTATAAAGTTTTTGTATAAATGTTATAATTCATCATAAATTGCATTGGGACAATTCCCTTTATTTTTTTTAATACTCTCTAGAATTCCTTTTAATTAGCTTTGAAATTAGCTGATTTCAAAGTTTTGGTAAAGTTTCCCTGGGAAACCGAGTGTACTTATTTTACTTTACGTTGCTCTTAAATAACTTTCTATGTTCTATTAAAAGAGGTCTGTGTAGACTCTCTGCCTCTACTGGGATCCTTTTAGGTAAATATATTTTTACTACTTTTTTTCCCCAGATTTTCAAATTTAATTGTAGTACATGAATCTATGTTATATTATTTTTTATTTTCTCATTTATGATTTTTTCTGTCAACTGCTATTTTGTGCATTTGTAATTCCAATACAGTCCCACTCCTTTTAATTAGGTTTGGTAGCAGTTGGTCTTTTGGTTGTTTTTTGCAGACCCCAGTTTTTTGTTAATTATTTTTTATTTCAGTTTTCTTATTTATTTGTTTTATGTTCATGTGTGTGTGTGTGTGTGTGTGTGCTGGGAATAGAACTGAGGGTCTTATGCATGTTGGAGAAACCCTCTGTCACTGAACTACATCTCTAGTCCCTAATTGTATCAGTTGTGTCTTTTCAATTCATCCTTTGTCTATTTCTTGTTTTCTTTTAAATTTTTCTAGCTCTTTAAGTCATATGCAGTTTATTTGTTTTATTTTTTAACATTTTACTGACATATATTAAATGACCTAAATTTTGCTTTTAGCTTCACTACTGCAATGCCCAGTAGATCCTGATATGATGAGCTTTTACTTTTATTTTCAAGAAACTTTACAATTTTTATTTCCCCCTTCTTTCCCAAATCTCCAAATTCCCCTTGAATGTGACTTTTTTCACGTTGCTTTTTTCATTGCAATACAATCCAAGAATTTTGTTTGTATTCTTTCTGGGTTTTAGAATTTTCATTCTTTCTTTGATGTCTATTATGTAGTCCACTTAGGTGGAATGTTTCTTGCTCTCTGGTGACAGAGTGTGTAGCCCATTACTGAAGTACAGAATTTCAGTTGGAAATGCCAGACCTGTCCTATTGATTTTGTTGTTAGGTTTTCTTCTTTACCCTACTAATTATTGTCAACTTAATCTTATTTTAGATTATATGACATATGTTAAAGGGTGTTTAAGTTTTTGTCTGTTTTATTTATTTTTCCTTATATCGCCTATATAGCTTTCATTTATAAAAGTCACTGAGGAATTTTGGGTATACAAATATAACAGCTACTATACATATATTTTTTGGGGATTGTAGTCTTTGACATTATGTTTCTTTCCTTGTTCTGCTTCAGACATTTTGACTTGAATTCCACCTGACTTAATATCAATATTGCAATCCTTCTTCTACTCTTTTCTTCTTGTATTCATCTTTTAACAAAATGTTCTGAATTCCTTTGTTTTATGTATGGTCTTGTATGCAGGACAGAATTGAATTTCATTTTGTTAGCCAACGTGAAAAACTTTAATGAGTAAATTACATCCATTTGCATTTATTGTTATGACCAATATGTTTGGTGCTAATTCTGACATATGGTTCATTTTATTTGTTTACTTTTTCTTTTTTAATAGTTTCTTTGCAAATTTTCAGTGTGCATGTCTGTTCTAAGGTCTACCTTTGTACTAACTCCTTTATAAATTACTGTCATCTTCTTATTAGTAGCTTATGACCATTGACTGCCTACTATGAGCAAAATTGAAATTACTAACCAATCTCCTTTTTATCCTCCTTTCCTAGCACATAATTTAAGACAATAGTTGTATATTCATGAAAGTAAGTGAAGACCACCTGAAGAAAGCTATTAAGAGTCATTTATTCAGAACTTGTTAGGCGGTCAGCCACCATCTCCTGTGTATGAGAAAACACTCAAAGACAGGCAGAGGAGTGGAAAAACTTCACAGTGGAAGAAGAGACAGAGTCAGCTATGTCCTACTTGGGGACCATCCTGGTGACTGTAGCTGGGGTAAGCAGAGACATGGTGTCCTGCATGTTTGGTAATGGGTCAACGTATATGTGACTTTCTCTAGGTTGTTGAAAGTTGGAAACTTAGGGAACTAAAGAAGCTGTCAGTTACCAGTTATGTCCAGGACACTCCAATTGTCACAGGGTTTATTGTTCGGTTTCTTAGACTGGATGCCAAGATAGTAACCTGATTTCTCAGATTGGTTATTGTAGATAGTAGGTTGGCTTCCTGGGCTGGTTGCTACAGGTCATGGGTCAAAGTTTGTTTTTATATGTTGTCTGCCCAGTATTTGCATGTGTATTTTAGCTTCTCAATACAAAAAAATAAATAAATAAACCTCCAGACCAATAAGATGTCTTTCTAACTTCTTAGCATTCCTAGTCTTTGACCTTCTAGATTTCTGATTCTTTCTCTTCTCTCTAATTTCTGGTAACTCACTTTCTATCAGCCCATTTTCTTATCTGAGAAATGAGACATAGCTCATCAAGAAAATAGTTGCCAACCTCACACAGTGAGCAGGTAGATGGAGGGGAGAAAATGGTTCCAGGGGGCAAGCACGTAGGTAGTGACAGGATATTGCACGGACGCATAGACTGCATCACCTGTGCAGAAAACTCAAGTGAATGATAAATGGAACTCAGGGAAACATTACCTGGCAGGTTTTTGTTTGGGTTTTGGATTTGTTTGTTTGTTTTATTTTGTTTTAGTAGCAGGGATTGAACCCAGGGGTGCTTAACCCCTGAGGCACATCCCACCCCTTTTTTATTTTTTATTTTGAGACAAGGCCTCACTAAGTTGCTGAGGCTGGCTTTGAACTTTTGATCCTCCTGCCTCAACCTCTCAAACTGCTGGGAATACAAGTGTGAGAAACCACACTGGGCCCAGGGACTATGAGGTTCACTCCACTACAATTCTAGTAGGAACCAATTCTCAGCTATACTCTATGCACCTCTAATTCTACACATGACCATCACTAGCATCTGTGAGAGTGGGAACAGAAGGTAACAGTGCCCTAATGATCTCTGTGGGGTCAATTGGAAGGTTCATGTTGATCAGAGGCCAAGATCAATAGTGATATTGATTTGGTCATTAAGTTCTTCCTGATTTTCCAGTCTGCCTAATTTTAATCCTTTTCTCTTTCCTGGGTACTTAATTGTCCTTATGTAGATACTGCCCCTGCTAAAAGTAAAATTACTTTTAATGTTTATTTCTGAAAAAATTGTGAGGTATACTGCCATATG
This sequence comes from Sciurus carolinensis, assembly GCF_902686445.1. Taxonomy (NCBI): domain Eukaryota; kingdom Metazoa; phylum Chordata; class Mammalia; order Rodentia; family Sciuridae; genus Sciurus; species Sciurus carolinensis. Next base: position 37,531,848 of record NC_062227.1, read on the forward strand.
CTGCCCTCTTAAGATTGCTGAAATAACAGACCATCATCAATCATTTTGAATAGTTTTGCCAGAAATTGTGACCACAGAACTTCCTCTGCGTTGCTTTACTTTGTAATCTCACTTACATAAGTCTGTTGTGTACAGTATCAACCATCTTTCTATTTGGTAAATATTTATTATTTCAGTAGATACCAGATATTCATCTGGGCCCAAGGGAACCATCAACAAATTGAAAGATAAATTTCTAGCCTCACTGGAGCTTATATTCCAATGCTGTAAGTTTAATTTAAATATGTAAAGGTCCAAATGTGATAAATACTATGAAGATAAAGATATAGAGAATGATGAGGGGTATCATGGGAGGCTTCTTTGATAAACTGAAATTTAAGCAGAGACCTGAAAGAGGTAAAGAAAAGTGCAATGCAGATACAAGAAAACAAGCTTCTGAGCAGAAAGAAAAGGGACAAATGTCTTCAGACTATAACCTATTTGGAATGTTCCAGATACTGCAAGGAAGCCAATGTGGTCAGAACTGAGTGAGGGAAGATTATAGGAGATGATCATGTCTCAGAAGCATAGACAAGTGAGCCCACAGAAGGTCATTGGGATCATGGTAAGAATTTGGGTCCATGAAGAATTTGGGGCATGAACAGTGGTAGAACGGAATTGACAATAATTGATCTGGAAACACTGAAGGTGAAGCAGTTTAGACAATGCTGGAGAGAAAGAGAAGTTTTGAACATGTAAGGGGCCTACGAGATATCCAGTGAAATATCAAGTAGATAACTACAGAAATGTTTTGGAGTTGAGAAACAGGGTCAAGGCTAGAAGAACATATTTGGGAATCAGAAGTTTACATATGGGATTTACTGCAAAGGGAATGAATGAGATTAATTAAAAAGTGACAGTAGGAAGAAAAGACATGGAAGTTGAAGCCTTTGGATATTCAAGTATTTGGTACTTGGAAGATAAAGTGGACTCGCAAAGGATCTTGGGAAAGAAAGGAAGACAACCAAAGAAAAATGTTAGCTCAGAGTCCAAGTGAAAATAGTGCTTCAAAAATAGAAAGATTATCTTTGGTTAGTGGTACCAGTAGGTCAAGATGACAACCTAAATGAATTTGAAATGGTAATCTGGAAACTACGTTGGATGAGAGAGGTTTTAGTGAACCATTGGGAATAAAAAACTGATTAAAATGAAATCAAGAGAGACTTGGAGCAAGAAAGCAGAGACCTTGCATATAGGCAATTTGATCTCTGCTAAAAAGAGAAATAAAAGAGAGTTGAAGCAGAAGGAATGGAGGAGGTTCTAAACTCAAAGCATTTTAGCATTATTCTCTGAATTAAGAAAATATCTGGTGGGAAAAGAACAGTGCATGACATAGGGGAGAGAGGAGATGCTTGCTGGAGTGTTCTCCTGGGAATAGCCAAGAATGGAGGTACCCAGTGTCCCGTGAAGGGACTGAATACTGAAAGTAAAGCCAGCTCAACAGGAAGGAAGGTGAGCTACACACACAAATGCTGTTGGTAGATGTGGTGTTGGGAAGATGTTTTCTCCATTTTCACAGGGAATAAGAAGTAAAGCCATCAGTTAAGATTAAAGAGAAAGTGGAAACTGAAAGTTTGACAGTACGTCACCAGTATTAGAAGTGCAGTTTACCAAAAAAAAAAAAAAAAAAAAAGAGTTGTTCCCAGTGTAAATTATATAGGAAACATACTTGATTTGGATGAAAGGGTTCGTGTATTGGAAGCTTGATCCTCTGTGTGGTATTTTAAGAGGTGGTAAAACCTTTTTTTTTTTTAATTCCTTTTATTTTGTTATCTTTGAATGATGTGTAGTCAGGCATGAAATTATAGATGACAATTGTCATTTCCCAGAATTTGGAAGATATCATATTTTCTTTTGGCTCCTATACTTTTTAAAATTATTTTTACAGACTGCATTTTGATTTATTGTATGCAAATGGGGTGCAACTTTTCATTTCTATGGTTGTACATGAAGTAGATTCACACCATTCGTGTAATCATCATGTACATCCGGTAATGATGTCTGTCTCGGTCCACTATCTATCCTTCCCTAGCCCCCTTCCCCACCACTTCCCTCTACATAATTCAAAGTTCCTCCATTCTTCTCTTACCCCCCCATCACCCCCACTTTGTGTATGGTCATCCACTTATCAGAGAAAACATTTGGCCTTTGGTTTTTGGGAATTGGCTTATTTCACTTAGCATGATATTCTCCAACTCTATCCATTTACCTGCAAATGCCATAATTTTATTCTTCTTTATAGCTGAATAATACAGTGGCTAGTAATTAGGTCATTGAGGACTCTGCTGGCAGAAGGAACTGATGAAGATCTGTTAGGACTCTGCCAAGTTCTTGCAAGAAGTCTGATTTTAAAGAGTGAGCCTGATCCTTGAAACCATCTCTGGCTTCCTGTCTTTCCATGTGATCTCCCCTTCTTGCGAATACTCCCACCACAGTATCATTTCCCATAATGTGATCCAGAGTTGCTGTCACACTGTTTGGACTTTCAGCTTCCAAAGTTGAAAGCTGAATAAACCACTTTTCTTTATACATTATGCAGCATCAGGTATTTTGTTGTAGCAACAGAAAACAGACTTAGACATATGAGAACTCAAGCCATGAAATTAGAATACTTTTATAAACAGGTGAAACAATATGTTCATATTTTTACTCATATTCATTAATTATTTCTCAATGAACATTTATTTAATTTCTATAATGTGCTAGATTTTATGAATGACCCTTGGAAAATGACATCCCTAAAACATAGTCACTGTGATCATAGTGGAGCTTACAGTCTAGTGGGTGAGATAAATGTGGAAAAACAACAATTATATGTCTATTTGAAAAGGATACACATCATATTTATTCAATATCCTGAAACTTTACCCACTTTAAATATTCTTTCATGTTCTACTAATGAGCATAATCAGATGTAGTGCAACATATTCTCATCTTTTCTTTAGAAAACTTGGTGACCATCACTTTTACTGGGCATGTTCAAAATGCTAAAAGAACATAAAGGAAAAAGTGAGTCACTCTAGATGGAGTAGAAGAGATTCGTTTGAGTCAAGTCTTGAAAGGTGAGTGGAAAAGGCAACTATATGTCATATATAACAAAGGAAATATATAAAATCCTCGAGCATAGATATGGACAGACACTCTCAGAATAACTTGTCAAAGGGTAATCTTTATTTTTCAGACAAGTGGGGTTTTGTTTGTTTGTTTTATTTTTAGGCAGAAAAAAAAAGCATAGTTGATTTTTTTCTTAGATTAGTGAGGTGGCTATGTGTAGGTGGATGAAAGGCAGTGGCCTTGGGTGAGTTGATAGATGTCATGTAGTGGTTCGGAGGCCAAGGATGGCTTTCTATAGAACATGGACAGTGGTGGTGAAAATAATGAATCACAGGTTTCTTTCTTCTTCTTCTTCTTTTATTTAACATGCAATTGACAAGACTTGCTGAATGTCTTGTTAAGAGTGTGAAGGAGCACAAAGGATTAAAAGATTCAATAATTTTCCCCAAGTTTTCCCTGGTAGAAAGTATATAGTTAACTGAAATAGGAATTGTAAGAGAAATAGCAAATTTTCTTTTTATTTCTTTCATTTGTTGAAAGATAATTAGGTTTGAATTTTAGAATTATGTTTGATTTGTAGGTGTCTACTGCATAGTAGAAATAAGGGCAAAGCTCAGAAGACAAGATTTGGAAGTTGTCATTGTGAAATGTCAGTTAAGTCCTTGTGAGATGAGGAACTCAGTGGGTATTTATGTCTGCAATGAGACAAAAAGACTGAAGACTGACTCTGAAAGAGAATTTTAGCAACCAAGGAGCCAGTCAAGATGAACCAATGAAAGAAGAATTTAATGAACTTGTAAAAATGCTCCAGGGCAGCCTGAAACCAGGTTCCTGGGTTAAGAAAGAGTCACATAATGGGTGACTTTAGCAAGTACAGCTTCAGTTGATACTGCACATACAAGAGAATTGGAGACAACAATAGTCATAGTGATCATGTGTGTGTAAGAAAAAAAAGGTTAGTCACAAATATTGTGGACCTCAAGATATGGGAGTGATAACTAGAAGTATCATTCTTAGATAGGAAGCAAAATAGATGAGATTAAACAGATTTTATTCACTAATTCAAATAGTCACCCTGCTCATTTCTAGGTTATGTAGCACAATTGATGGTTCACTTGTGGGCAAATGAGAAAAAAGGGGAGAGGAGGTGACAGAATGAAGGCAACTTGGGAAGTCATGGTCACTTGGTTACAGATGATATGTTCTAAATTGCAAAATGTATCCAACAATCCTCACCAAGTCCCTTCCTGAAAACCTAATAAACAAACAAGACTCAAATATAAATCTCTGGGCTCTGCACCAGGCATGCACAAGGAGGGAAGACACATATGAGAAGGGTTATCTCTATTCCTCAGTTTCACCTTCCAAATTCTTTGATAAACTGTATGCACAATTGGAAGACATTTTGAATAATTACTCAGACTAATTATATTGCTTTTATTTTCAAATTGTACATTAAAACAAAGGCAACAATATTTTTATAGCACTTTCTATACAAGTGAATTTTAATGTGATATCTTATTGAATCTTAGAATATCTTACAGAACTAATAGTATTATTATGATTATTATAAAGATATGAAAACCAAGCTTCAGGCCAGAGTAGTGGTTTAGCTTTAGGTTATCTAGGTAAGACAAGATAGGGTCAGGATTTAATCAAATCCAGTTAATTTGACACCTATGCTGTTTGCAATATATTGAATTGTTTGTTCGACTCTGCCTAGGGCCTTAGTTTTCCTTTAATTTCACAAGAAGCAAATGGTTGTATTAACTGAGTTATTTTCCATATAACTTTGCAAATCGAAGTTGAGAAGGACCACACCATTTATAGGGGTTCATTTTCAAGATTGAAATAAAACAAGAAACATTTATTATTTCATATTATAAAGTACACTATAAATTCATCGTAAAAGCATTGAGAAAAAGAAAGTAGCACTTCCCATAGTATCTAAAATTCCCTCTGAATTTCTACTCAAGTGACTGCGTATTGTGGATAATGAATGTAATCAAGTTTTAAGCTCTATACCAGGCAGAGGTTCTGACTCAGTAGCAAAGTACTTGTTTAACCTGCATGAAACCCTGAGTTTGCTCCACAACATCACAAAAAGAATTAAAACACAAAACTAAATACATAAAAATTAAAAGTACACTGGTGAAATACATAAAAGATTTTAAGTGATCTGTAACCATTTACAAAGATGTCCAAGCAAGTGGGTAATGAAAACTTCTTTAAGTCCCAGAGAAAAGTATTAAATAATTAATTAGTTGAGGGCCAGAGAAACACTGAAAATAGAGCAACAATTTTAAATGTCCAAAGATTATGTATATGTATATATTAAATCAAGTCCATTGCATTGTTTCCTATCAAATGCTTAAGTAATTTTTAGAAGTATTTTAACAAGACTTTAGGGTTTTATTTATTATATGGACTTAGAACATAACACTTATTTTTGAAATTGTGATTGAAGAACACACAGACTGCTAGATGATACATGATTTAGAAGAGAAAAGTTAGGAAGAATAATTGAAAAGAAGTGATGTAACTAGCCCATAAAACCAAGTCATAGTAGTCTTGTCAAATAGCTCATTGTCAAGGAGAGAAGCTCTTGTAAGAGTTCTGGATTAGTAGATTTTTCATGACTGTAATGAAATACTGGAGGCAGGCCACTTTATTTTTAAAGTATAGCTTTGTTTATCCTGTGATTGTGGAGAGAGACTGGAATTGTAAACAGCATGGCACAGGCTCTGCTAAGGGTTCCCCTTGGCTGCATCATGTCAAGAGTGGGGGGCATGTGGTTCTACATCTCTCTCACTCACCTTATAGAGCCATCAGGACTCAATCGTGGTGGCTCCACCCTAATGACTAATCTAATCCAACAGCATTCCAAAAGTCATGCCTCCGAACGCCATAATAAGAGTAGATTTGCTCACTCTTGATATTATCAACCTAAGACTTTGGAAATAATACTCACAAGAGTTTGGGGAGACAAGTCACACTAGACCATAACAAGTTTCTTCATGGTGGCTTTTCTTCTAAGCAGCAAAACTCAAATTGGATGGCTTTATTTCCATCCTGTGGATCACATTCAGCTGTCAGTGCCCTGATGGTCATTACTAGACTATCTTTGATGTCTGTAAAGGAGAGAAAAGTAATGTTTTTCCTTAACCCTTTTGATCTCTTAATTGGAACAGGCTTCTAAATCAAAAAACCAAGTAACAGAAGAAGAAACTCAGAGGTTTATTAACATGTCTATTTCAGACATGGGAGATACCCAGGGAATAAGTAATTCTAAAGAGGTGGCTTGGAGTTCACATTCACACAGCATCTTCAACAAAAACCCAGTAAATTTTTAAAGAAGTAACAAGACAAAGGAAAAATATTTTTGAGTCTATTGAGTCAGCAAATTGTGGGGAGGCATATAAATAAATGGTAGAGAAAGGCCAGTTAGTAAAGTTTCTTAACGTAGATGCCTCTGGTGTTCCCTGCAGGTCCATAAGTATCTGAAGTTGCTCTCAGTGATTTACCTTCTTTCTTCCTGGTACAGAGGGGGAGCAAGGTATCTTTAATCTTTATAAATTTATGTCCTGCTTTTAGGTGACTAGAGGAAGGGCAGAGAATTTTCTGATATCGGCACCTCAATGCCTTTAGTTCAAAACAGTCCCTTTGCCAAAGAAGCATATTTGGGGTTGGGATGTTCTGATTTCACATACTACCATTGCTTTTTGCACCAAGGTTTATACCTTAGACTGGGCTTTGCAAGTATTTGGGAAATTGTATAATTTTTTTTTTTTCATTTTGTACATTGTCTCCGGAGAAATTTCAACATATGTGGAGAAAGAGGCTTTAAAGTCTCAAGCTACTTTTTATAGAAAGAAAAGTAATGTCTTTCCTTGTTGATGTTAGTGGTGTTTTCCTTACTGGAATTTAATTCCTCTTTCCATAGGATGAAACAAGGTGACTTTGAACTTTCCCAGAATAAAGCACCTCTGAAAGTTCAAAGTTCATTCTTTCATGTTCATAGTTTTCACTGGTTAAAATGGTGTCCAAGGGCAAACCAGAGACTGAGAACTTTTGTCACCCACGGAACTGAGACCATGTTACTTGAATAAATGACATGTTAAGCCATGCTTGGCCATTATACCTCCTGCTGAGAGTTGTGACAAATCATAGACTTCAAAATGCCATCATGGGGGAAAAATGAGTTCTTTAGGAAAGAACAGTATTTGTCTTCCTCAAGTATAACTCATCATTAAGAACAAATGTCTGGAAAAGAAAACTGCTCTTCAATTGACATTGTAACTTCGCCCCTTTTATTAACATTTGAACAAAATTTTTTTAAAAGGAAAATCTACATGCCCTTATTAGTTCTCCTGATCACTTGCCAATCTGTAATTAGTGAAGGAGGAACTTGTGTGAAAGATTTTTAAAATGCATAAGGCAAACAGAAAAAAATCATGCCTCTTGAACAACAATCAGTCTTTGGAAAATTTTTAAAAATATATTTTAAGCTAGACAAGAATATTTATATTTTTTTAAAAAACTGACCTTAGGTAGACAGGAATAAAAGAAGATGCAAATATCTGACTGACTTTGAAAGCTTTGCATTCTACATAGAAGATGTTGATTATCAAGCATGTATTAAAATAATGATCATACTTATTATTTTCTAAAAGGATATCTTTCTGCTGAATATGTATTTTTCTAACAAAGCAAAATGAAGACAAAGTAAAGCATAATCAATATATTTCAAACTAGTAAATGGAATGCTTGCTTGTTTTATGAGAGACATTCACTCTTAGATTCCTACTTTCTCCACTTTTACCCCAAATCACCTTGCATCTCTCAAATGAAGGACTTTAAGTTTAATTCTTTTTTTAAATGACAATAATCTGCTTTATAAACAATAAGATCAGGTAAAAATTGACATATAGAGCACTTAGCCTTTAGATGAGCCCCACCTCCTGGAAAAATCAATTTCAATTTTACATATATTACATCATTGATATCTAACATTATTCAAGGATGATGTTATCTACATTTTGCAAAGAAGCAAAATTAAAAAAAAAAAAAACTTCAGTCCCTCTTAAGAGTCAACTGCTTTTGTGTCTGCTGTGTGTTAATAGCATGAGTAAAATTTGGATTTTTGCACTTCCTAAATTCCTAAGGGATTATCCCATGCTGACTTCTGCATGAGATACCATGGCCAATCCTGTTTCCTTTTGTTATTCTACTTCAGCTGTCCTCATAGTGTCACATGTAAACAGCATGTTGACCTGGTAGTGAAACTCGAATTAATTTTGGTTTTCTGGCTAAGTATGCAAAACTTCATTGCTGAAAAGAAAGTATGGTTGATTGATAAAACGTCTAGACTTTTCCATTTTTTGTAAAAGCTAATCTTAAGATAGATTTCTCAGTAAAGGTAGCAGCTTGCCTTGACAACTTGGTGAGTATAGTATCATCATTTCACAGAAAATATATGGCAGGTATTAATTTTCAGTGTCAGATCAATTCATTGACCACAACTATCAAGAGCACGAAGAGACTGGACAATTAATTCCTTTTTGACATGAAATTACTATATAATAGAATTGCAGCCTTCACTCTTTCTCCAACCAATTGTCTGATAATATGCTTTCAGAGGTCATTGAAAGCACAGTGCATGAAACCTTTGACCAAACTTTTTCCATGTTTTTGTACTTGGTTGATGATTGGTTTGTATCAAACATTGTTTTCTTTCCAAAGGCTCTCCCCCAGTCTTCCAGAAGTGCTATTGCTAACGTCAAAATATCAGAAAAGTATGAATTTAATTGAACATTCCTCATTCCTTCTCTGTAATTTGGTTGATCGATTTTTTTACATGAATGTGTTTGCATTATATGTGCACAATATTTAAGCTGATTTTACATGTGTGTATGTATACATGCACATATACACACAAATACATACACATATTCTTTAACTGTATATATAAATGCACACTTTTTAAAATTTGTTTTTGGCTTATTCCTATTAGACATGGAGAACCTCCTGAGGCCAACAGTATAGTATTCTAAAGTTTACCCCTGGGTTGAACTTGACACTTTATAATTCAGCTTTAAGATATTAAAGTTTTTTTTTTTATTATTATTTGTTTGTTGGTATATAACAGAAGTGCCACCAAAGTCACATGAGACTGGAGTGACCTTTGTTACACCACCCACCCTTATATATGTAGATTAATGCCTATGTGTGGTGGGCATCAATGGGTACAGATTAAGTGGATCGTGAGTTCCTTTTAAAGATATTTGGGCAATGTATAATTTATTTCAATAAATAAATCAATTGCATTGATTTCAATAAATATAGAGATCATATTTGTCAATGTCCATCACATTCTCTTGCATTTAAAAAGGGTAGTTATTATATGTTATTGAAAATGTTTAGGAATCAAGCAGTATGATGACAGCATTCTGTACTGTGGGATCTAAGTGGTAAATGATAGGTAAGGAGCAACCTGGCATGGGGTGAAGATGCGGGATCCAGGCTACAATGCCTGGGTTGGGAGCCTTGTTCTGCGCTGTACTATCTCTGGGACCTCGGACAAATAATTTGCACTATTTAATAGAGATAATAGTACCAACTTTACAGGTTTAAAGTGAAGCCATCAGATTACTTAAAGCCACTAAAACAGCTTCTGACAGAAAATAAGCTTACCAACCAGAAAGGAAAAAGACCTCCATCATTGGTTTCCAGTTACAAAAATGTCACTCTCTTACATAATTTTACTTCCCTCTCCCTATTCCCACTCCTAGCCCTTTGGGCTTCAATGCAAATATCAAAGTCAATCAAAATATTTTCAAGTAGATTGCCCTTCTCTCTTGCATTTGAAAGTAAAATACAAAATCTTCTCCTGGGCAATCCCTTGGCACTCTACACTGAGCTCTCAGCTCTGGCCTCTTCAAGAGGTCATTGAGGGGCTGGAGAGTGGGGAGGTAAACTAGCCTCAAACAGTCCACAGTAGGCTGGTAGTAATTGCAAGCTAGGCCCAGTTTCCCTCAGGTCTCATGATCTCTTATGTAGACTTCTCAATAAAGTTCTTTGGCCCTAAGTGCCCCAGGAATTTTGTCCCTCCACCCCAAAAATCAACTTTCTCAGACACTGACTGAAACTACTTTTCTGAACTGATCTTCAGCCTCATTGTCCAATTAATATCAAGACCACCCATAGTTCAAGTTCATCAACCACTGATCTTGTAGAATTCACTCCTAGAAGCAGAAGATGCCTCTCATGGCTGTGATCAAAGAAGCTACTGATTCACATAGAGAGAATTTAGATTAGAATTTGGATCAGAATATTTAACCTAAACTGGTAGGCTTTGAGTAGCGCTGGACGGGTATCAAAACAATATCTTCTTTATCGCCTATCTGAAACACTGCCAAAGATTTCACCATTTAATGTTTAATCCCTTAAATCTTAAAAGTGTTTTATATTTTCTATCTAAAAGATGTTTAGCATTTTTTGAAAATTCAGACTGCACATCTATCCATACAGTCCTCAATACTGTTAATTAGATCACCAACTACATAATATGATACCCTAGGACCTTACTATATTTAACCTTACAATTTTAACAGTTATATTTAATCCTCAGATTAAATCTAAATTTCACACTGCTTATGACAATCTCGTGATGAATAAACTGAGGTTCAAAGAAGAACACATAGCTTTTGTATGGCGAAGTAGCACATCTAATTGACCCAAAGTTCATTCCCATTGTATTTCCATTCTTCCTGCTCAAGTTTGGCTAATTGAATTTATGATTTTTTAAACTAAAAACTTAAATTTAATCAAATGACCTTTCCTATTCAATTTTTCCTTTCTCTATCTAGTTGTGTTGTTTCTGTATAAACACGAACCCTATTCACCAGTTAATTTCAAAGGCTTTTTAAATGTCAGGAGTTGAGCTGAGATTTCATGACTCTCAAGTATCTGTACAGGTCATTAGTCCAAAGGACTTTTTAGCCAACCCATCAGCCCCCAGTGACTCCAAATGCCAGTTAAACAGATGCCCACTCTTGATAGTATCTACTTAAAACTCAAAGAGTAAATCTTATAAGTAGCTCTGCAGATTTGACTATTGAAAGACTAATGGATCCATATAAAATAATCTTCCAACTTCTGGGCTTAGGAAAGCCCTAAAAACAAATTAACTTTAATGTTTTTCCAAGGTTTGTTAACCTTGCTTGCTCAACAGCTGCTCTGCTTTCATAATGAAAGAGAAACGAAGTCGTAATGGCCCTAAGGTTGCCAAAATTTGGGGGCGAACAAGCTTTCTGCGCTCTGCAGAATATTCCCTCTCCATGAAGTATGATTGTCAGATTCCAAAAGTCTCGGGACACTTACATCTCAGCGGTGATGTATGCCGCAGATACACAGCAAATAGGCTGCTGTGAAATTTAATGTTCACTTTAGATGCTCCAGTTCTTATTAGAAAAGGTCACAGATTGTCCTACTTAGATGATTAATGCAGACTCTTGCATCTTTATGGGATATTTCTGCAATATGTGCTGCCTAAGTGATTGTTTGTTCCTCATTTCAGACTCTACCAGTGTTTAATACTCAACTTGAATGTTGATAGGTGGAACATGCCACTTTCCAGTCGCGGGTTTTGTAGGCGGCTCTGTTTAAAAAAATAAGAATAAAAAAAATTTAAGAAACTCAAATCATAGGGTCCAAAAAAAGCTGGAAACCCATTTTCATCAAACTTCCCCTAGCAGTTTTCTTTAAATTTATGCTGATAGCATAATTACTATAATAAACAAGTCCTTTTTCTGAAGTCCTTGGAAAATGCAAGCCAGAAGTTTGTTTGTTTCAGAAACTGATTAGTTAAATCCTGCCAGACCAATGGTAGCAGCAATGATCTATTCTTATTTCCTGTGTTAGAAAAAGCAACATCAGTCAGAAAGACATCAGTCCTCTCTACCTTACCTGCTAACAACACTGCTTGGGATATTTTTTGAGGTCAGAAATCTTGTTTTAACTCCTCGTTTTCTGGGGTCAAAAAGGATAACAGTTTGTATATTCTTTATATGCCTATCAAAGCTCAATCCTTAGACAGGCACAGTGTTGCACACCTGTAACCCCAGTGGCTCTGGAGGCTAAGGTAGGAGGATAGAGAGTTGAAAGCCAACCTCAGCAATAGTGAGGCACTAATCAACTTGGTGAGACCTGTCTCTAATATGAAATACAAAAATAGGTCTGGTGATGTGGCTCAGTTGTCAGTTCCCTTGAGTTCAATCCCCAGTACCAAAATAATAATAATAATAATGATAATAATGATAATAATGATAATAATAATAATAAATCCTTAGAGAAAACAGAACTTTTCTGCAATAACCAAGCAAATTTAAACACCTGAATTTTTATTTCTCTTGTTTTTGCTATCCTTCTATTTTTTTTTTTTTTTTTCTATTTATTGTAAACAAATGGGATACATGTTGTTTCTCTGTCTGTACATGGCGTAAAGGCATACCATTTGTGTAATCATAAATTTACATAGGGTAATGTTGTTTGATTCATTCTGCCATTTTTTCCCTTCCCCCCCTCCCCTCCCACCCTTCCCCTCCATCTATACAGTCCTTCCTTCCTCCATTCCTGCCCCCCTCCCTAAACCCAACTCCAACCCCAACACTAACCCCTCCCACCCCCACTATGTGTCATCATCCACCTATTAGCGATATCATTCTTCCTTTGGTTTTTTGAGATTGGCTTATCTCACTTAGCATGATATTCTCCAGTTTCATCCATTTGCTTGCAAATGCCATAATTTTATCATTCTTTATGGCTGAGTAATATTCCATTGTATATATATACCACATTTTCTTTATCCATTCATCAATTGAAGGACATCTAGGTTGGTTCCACAATCTGGCTATTGTGAACTGAGCAGCTATGAACATTGATGTGGCTGTATCTCTGTAATATGCTGATTTTAAGTCCTTTGGGTATAGGCCAAGGAGTGGGATAGCTGGGTCAAATGGTGTTTCCATTCCAAGTTTTCTAAGAAGTCTCCACACTGCTTTCCAGAGTGGCTGCACTAATTTGCAGTCCCACCAGCAATGTAAGAGTGTACCTTTCTCCCCACATCCTCGCCAACACCTGTTGTTGGTTGTATTCTTGATAATTGCCATTCTAATTGGGGTGAGATGGAATCTTAGGGTGGTTTTGATTTGCATTTCTCTTATTACTAGAGATGTTGAACATTTTTCCATATGTTTGTTGATTGCTTGTACATCTTCTTCTGTGAAGTGTCTATTCATTTCCTTAGCCCATTTGTCAATTGGATTATTTACATTCTTGGTGTAGAGTTTTTTGAGTTCTTTATAGATTCTGGAGATTAGCGCTCTATCTGAAGTATGATTGGCAAAGATTTTCTCCCACTCTGTAGGCTCTTTCTTTGCATTGCTGATAGTTTCCTTTGCTGAGAGAAAGCTTTTTAGTTTGAATCTATCCCAGTTATTAATTCTTGCTTTTATTTCTTGTGCTATGGGAGTCCTGTTGAGGAAGTCTGGTCCTAAGCCGACATGTTGAAGCTCTGGACCTACTTTTTCTTCTATAAGATGCAAGGTCTCTGGTCTGATTCCAAGATCCTTAATCCATTTTGAGTTTAGTTTTGTGCATGGTGAGAGATATGGGTTTAGTTTCATTCTGTTGCATATGGATTTCCAATTCTCCCAGCACCATTTGTTGAAGAGGCTATCTTTTCTCCATTGCATATTTTTGGCCCCTTTGTCTAGTATGAGAAAATTGTATTTATTTGGGTTTGTGTCCGTGTCCTCTATTCTGTACCATTGATCCACCTTTCTATTTTGGTACCAATACCATGCCGTTTTTGTTACTATTGCTTTGTAGTAGAGTTGAAGATCTGGTATTGCGATACCCCCTGCTTCACTCTTTCTGCCAAGGATTGCTTTAGCTATTCTGGGTTTTTTATTCTTCCAGATGAATTTCATAATTGCTTGCTCTATTTCTGTAAGGTACATCATTGGGATTTTAATTGGAATTGCATTGAATCTGTATAGCACTTTTGGTAGTATGGCCATTTTGACAATATTAATTCTTCCTATCCAAGAACATGGGAGATCTTTCCATCTTCTAAGGTTTTCTTGAATTTCTTTCTTTAGTGTTCTGTAGTTCTCATTGTAGAGGTCTTTCACCTCTTTTGTGAGATTGATTCCCAAATACTTTATTTTTTTCGAAGCTATTGTGAATGGGGTAGTTTTCCTAATTTCTCTTTCTGAAGATTCATCGCTTATATATAAAAATGCCTTCGATTTATGTGCATTGATCTTATATCCCGCTACTTTACTGAATTCACTTATGAGATCTAAAAGTTTTCTGGTGGAATTTCCTGGTTCCTCTAAGTATACAATCATATCATCAGCAAATAGGGATAGTTTGAGTTCTTCTTTTCCTATTCGTATCCCTTTAATTTCTTTGGTCTGTCTAATTGCTCTGGCTAGAGTTTCAAGGACGATATTGAATAGGAGTGGTGAAAGAGGGCATCCCTGCCTTGTTCCAGTTTTTAGAGGGAATGCTTTCAGTTTTTCACCATTAAGAATGATATTAGCCATGGGTTTAGCATAGATGGCCTTTACAATGTTAAGGAATGTTCCCACTATCCCTATTTTTTCTAGTGTTTTGAGCATGAAGGGGTGCTGTATTTTATCAAATGCTTTTTCTGCATCTATCGAAATAATCATGTGATTCTTGACTTTAAGTCTATTGATATGGTGAATGACATTTATTGATTTCCTGATGTTGAACCAACCTTGCATCCCTGGGATGAAACCCACTTGATCATGGTGCACTATCTTTTTAATATGTTTTTGTATGCGATTTGCTAAAATTTTGTTGAGAATTTTTGCGTCGATGTTCATTAAGGATATTGGTCTGAAATTTTCTTTCCTCGATGTGTCTCTGTCTGGTTTAGGAATCAGGGTAATATTGGCTTCATAGAATGAGTTTGGGAGAGTTCCCTCCTCTTCTATTTTCTGGAATACTTTGAGAAGTATTGGAATGAGTTCTTCTTTAAAAGTTTTGTAGAACTCGGCTGAGAACCCATCTGGTCCTGGACTTTTCTTTGTTGGAAGGCTTTTGATGACTTCTTCTATTTCATTACTTGAAATTGGTCTATTTAAATTGTGTATGTCCTCCTCGTTCAGTTTAGGCAATTCATATGTCTCTAGAAACCTGTTGATGTCTTCGAAATTTTCTATTTTGTTGGAGTATAGATTTTCAAAATAGCTTCTAATTATGTTTTGTATTTCGGTCGTGTTATCCTTCTATTTTTGCAAAGCTCTTATTTTTGTTTTTCCAATGTGGGTAAGCCTGAAAATACTAAACACTTAAAGTCTATTTAATATATCTTTAAACTCACATACCATTTGTCTGGATATGCAAATTCATTAACAAGTTTCTACTGTTGCCCCAGAAAAAATTTTATGTGAACGTGGAAAGAATATTTTCTGGATGGAGTTACCTAGAGAAAGTTGCCCTTCACTCAAATGGATATTTTCTTCATTGTAGGCTTTTCCTTCTTGGGCCTACTAATGGGTTTCTTGTGGAATGGTTACATAGCTGTTGTATGTATGTCACATTTAATAACATTCCCAAGTTCAATATTTGTAGGCAACATTGTTTTGAATTCTGTTGCTAATGTTGGTCACAAAGAACTGATCAAATTGTCAACAGTCAATGTGAAAGAGTCAATTATATAGATCCAGCCCAGAGCCAGGAGAAACGCAGGTAATAAAATAAGATTTTCTCTTCTTTTTATAAGTTAATTCATTTTTGCCAAAGGGTTTAATCAGTTCACTTTAAAAGTCACCGCCTGCATTTTATCATGTGGATAAACCAAATCTGAAGAGAAAATAAAAATAACAGGTACTAGTAAATATTATAAATCGTCCTTTTGTTTAAAACAAATATTAAACCCTCCCTTTTAACAATCACATGTAAAGTTTTTTGTTTGTTTTTGAAGAAAAAAGAATAAAACACAGATATATGCTGATGTGGATGAACTTTGAAAATGGTACACTACTTGAAAGAAACCATACAAATTTCACTTATCGCATATGTACATAAAAATGTCCAGAAGAGGTAAGTCCATAGAAACAGAGGTAGATTATGTTCTCCAGGAGTTAGATAGATGGAGTGGGTTATGGAATTTGACTACCAGTGGCACAGAAATTCTGAATGAAGTGATAAAAATATTCTGGAGTTAGATTGTAGCAGTGGTCATATGACCTTAAGAATATATTAAGAACCACTTTAAAATCATGTACTTAATCAGAATAAATAGTATGATATGTGGATTCTAACCCAATTAAAAGAATGTTATATAGCTTCATAAAATCTAGATCGGATATATTTGACTCAATTAGAAGATGTTCACATGCCTCTTCTCCTGGCATCTGAGTTCTTTCTACTAGATTCCCAGAAGATGATAGAGTGGAAAGAGACTTCCGCTGATAACCAGGGCCTGGCTGCAGAATTGGGGAAGTATCTCCATCCACTAATAGTGGACTGCCTGGAAACTTCATGTGGGATCTGTGTTCTTTAGCAACATGATGGTATCAGAACCCCACCCAGACCACCAGGATCAGAAATTTGTATTTATCTTCCTATCTTGGTTGGTCTTGCCAATTCCTGGGTGAGGAGATAAATAAATTGGAACAAGTTAACAGAATAATAATGTATTTATAAATAGTGTGGCAGAAAGCTGATAGTTCCAATTCTTGTATTTTTATGTAGCTCTTGGCTTAAGTGGGCCACTTCAGTACTGACTTTATGAGGCTAGAGCAGAGGAATTTACATCTTGAAGAAGTACTCCTGGTGATTCTTCTTCAAACTTAGGTTTGACAACCATTGAAACCTGTTTTTCCTCTAACTTTATATATTTTTAAATGTCAAATCAACAGAAAAAATGAAAATGTTACATTTCGTAACACCACCAAGTTCAGTTCTTGTAGGCCAAATTATTTTGGTTTCTGTCATTAATGTTGGTCACAAAAAAACTGATAAAATTGGTATTTCCTGCTTAATGTTTCCTTTGCATCTTGAATATAACATAGAGGCTACCAGACCCATCCACTTCAATAGTAAACTTTCTACATATCTAAAATTTAAGATTCAGATATATACATTTTTATCTTCTAAATAATTACAGGTTTCCAAAAATTAGTGTTTGGCAAAAAACATTCTTTTTAATCTGCAATGCTGTAAAATGCCTGATTTATGAAGTGTCATAAACAATTGGCTACCAGAATGTTTATCTTTATATTCCTAGTGCTCTTGTACACAGGAAGGTGATTTTGTCCCTCATAAATCCTATGGATGTTGAAAATTTTACAGGATGACTGATTCTTTTTTTCCTTAGTAAATGAAAAGATAATGCATTTCAAGCTATCTTTTCAGCATTGCTGAAATTCAATTGTTACTATGGAATGCACTCTCAGATTTTAAATACGCTAAAGAACATTATGTGACAAATGCAATATTGGTCATTGACTTTGAATTCACCTTGTATCACCTCTTTTTTCATTTAAGTAGATATTTGCCTATTTAAACTTGTATATTCAGATAAGATTAGCTATTTAGCTGTTATAGGTATGTTTGTCATAACAAGATAGCAAATTTCTCACTTATTTCATTTAACCCTACTTTACCATGTCTCAGATGCTGGCTACCCTGAGATCTCAACTGCAAATGGAATCCTATTATTTTAAAAAAAATGGGATTTATTTCCCCCCAAGAAGACATTTCAGTTTATAAAGCACCTGATTTTCCCCATAGGGCCTTCTCATTTGGTTGAATTTCCCTCGCTTCTACATTGGGCTACAAAGTGAATGACTAGCTAGCAAATAGAACATGCAGTAGATCAGCCCTTATGGGTCTTCACCATGCAGGAGGATGGGGCTGGCCCACCCAGTTTTGTCAGAATCCTGGGAGCATGCAGGTGTGAGAAGGCAGCACGTGGTGGTGATTGGCATCAGCCATTGCCCTACTTCCATGCCATAAACTACCACTCCGCTGTTCCAGCTGCAGGGGATTCTAAAGAGACTTTCCTAAAAAAGCCACCCTGGAACAATACTGAGTTACTTCTCTTCCTGGCAGTTTTGCATAATCACCAAGCTGTTTGGTAATAACCTTAATTACATCTCAGATTGTGGCAAATGCCAAAAAGGAAAAAAATAAATAAATAAATAAAGGCATAAGAAACTGTGAAAATTTGAAAAAGGAAGAGAAAATTACCCACTAAGTGAAACTACCCCTCCAAGTATTCTGAGGTTATGGGGTTTCCTCAGGACACAAGATGATATGGAGCCTTTTGTTATGAAATGTGCTGAGAAATCGGGCATTCAGGTTCACAGAAAACACATCAAAGGTGGGAAATTAGCCCCTCACCACCTGGGCTGATTTATTTTTGCAATTCTTCAAAGCAAAATCATAACATTGAAATGTACTCATTTGTTCATATCAACATTCAGAAAATTTGATTAAAGAGTAGCAAGGGGCTGGAGAATGGGTGAGGGCCATGATGCGCCATCATAGCTAACCAGACGGTACCATTGGCATTATCAACACGACATGCAGAAATTTCACTGCAATTGTCTTTGTGTGCAGGTGAGATGTGAGTTTAGAGGTGGAATACCTCACCCATTCTGAGTATTTGAAAGAAAAGTCCCAAAAGAGACCCACTGAGGTTTGAAACTGATGAATAAGTATTATATTTCAACCCAGAGAACATGAGCCAATGCTCCAACTGCCCAAGCATGTACTCAGATGTCATGAGATATCCAATATACACACGTCCAGCATTAAGGAAAACTGTACCCTCTGCAAGCAGGGTAATAGACACAATCTTCACTAGCTGGGCACAGTGGCACATGCCTGTAATCCCAGTGGCTTGGGAGGCTGAGGCAAGAGGATGGCAAGTTCAACGCCAGCCTCAGCAGTTTGACAAGCCCCTAAGCAACTTAGTGAGAGCCTGTCTCTTAATTAAAAATAAAAAGGGCTTGGGATGTGGCTCAGTGGTTAAATGCCCCTGAGTTCAATCCACTGGAATTAAAAAAAAAAAAAAAAGAAAGGAAGAAAGAATCTTTACTTCCCATTGCAATATTATTGATTGATAAGAGTACAACACACAGCTCAATTTAGAAGGTGGTTATTTACCACAATCTAGAGACTCAATGCTTGTCCAAATTCAATCAGCCTTTGGTTTAAGTGTTGTGCACGTGTGATGGCCAGCTGGCCAAATATTACAGATTTATTTTAAATCGGAGAGGAAATAATGAATTATGATCATTAGAATTTGTATGTCATTTGTTGAGGGATGAATTATAAATTACTGGTAGGAGAAGAAGATCTGAGAAGTTTGAACACTTAATAAATACTATGGTGATGTTTCCATTTTCAGTCTGATTTGGAAACTTCAAAGACAATCGTGCTCTGCTCAGGAGGAAGCGGTGGCTCATTTTGAATGATCATCAAAGTGAGAGAGGTTGAACATTCTGGATGTGTCAGTTAAGTGATCTTGGCAGTACCAGAGACAACCAAAGTGATTTGTTCTAGTTAAGGAAAGGAATATTTGAACTCCTTCAGTGATATTCAGGAGCATTTTCCTTTTTTTCTACTATGACCAAAAAAAAAAAGAATCACCTTTGCCAACATTTGTACATAATATAATATACAATTTGAAAGATGGTTTTGCAATGGCGCTGTGACACCTGTGAATCCATTTGATTTGCTTCCTTGCCCTGCCTCTGGTGTGCAATGGGGAGCATAAGACCAGTCTCTCTTTTGTGGGACCTGTTGTCTCAGCGCTTTCCCTCATATGTCTTCAATCTCTTCCACTCTACTGTTGTCTCTTCAGCATATGTACATTCTCATGTCCTCTGCATCTTTAAAATATAAAGAGTGCTTCCTTTAACCATGCTTCCATCCACAGCCATGATCCCTTATTATTTACATTATTTACCACCTGAACCTCTAATTCTCGTATTGTCTCTCCCATTTCCTTCTCAGAGCGGAAACTGATGGCCTCCTCTCATTCCGCTGTTACGGACTTCTCTGTAACACCTGAGTGGTGACTACTCCTTTCTTCTTAAATTCTTTCCTTTTGTTCTGAAGGCTTATCCTCATTTTAGTTTTTTTCTGAAATTCCTTACCATAGCTTCTTTTTCTGACTTCCATTTTCCCTGATTTAATGTCCCTTAAATATTGTTGCCATTGACCTTTTCCCATCAGTTTTTACAGAGCTTTGGAGATCTTCTTTTATACTGTGTATCCCAAATCTACATTATCAGGATGAGACCAGTCTCCTGAGTGCCATACCTATAATCACTTGCCTCTGCAAGTATTCCTCCTGAATGTCACACACACACTTCAAACTTAATGTGGCCCCAATCAAAACCATCATCTTTCATTTCTGACTTACTCCATTACTTTGAATTGATCAGGCTTAACTTTGGGGAATATGTCTTGTCTATAACTAACCTTCATGGCATGCATTTAAAAGTTATTTATTCTGTTTATTAATCTGTAAGTCCTCTGCCCTATTCATTTTTTTATTCTCGGCTCCAAGCCGTAATTACTTAGGAACCGAATAATTCAATAGTGGAGTGAGGTGCGATCTCCTGCCTAGCTGTACCTTTTTGCACTGAAAGGAAGCGTAGCAGACCAGAGTCCCAGCACACCGTCTGAGGTGCTCCCTGTGTAACTTCTCAGTAAAGGATCTTTTTCATTTCTCGTGGCAGCTATGATAACACTGCTATGCAACTACAGCTCTCGTCGTCGTAGGCAGGCACGAGAATGCAATCTCAGGAGAGCATATAAGGAAAGAAAAGTGCCCTAAGAGTACAACTGTGAGGAATGAGTACAATTATACAGGAAACACAGTGACAGACTCCAGGGAGAAGGACAGGTCTTTCTTTTACTTTGATATTTAATATTCAGGAGGCT
Organism: Sciurus carolinensis; assembly: GCF_902686445.1. NCBI lineage: Eukaryota > Metazoa > Chordata > Mammalia > Rodentia > Sciuridae > Sciurus > Sciurus carolinensis. The sequence continues at coordinate 37,552,944 of NC_062227.1, forward strand.
GAAAGCACTCAGTCTGTAGTAATGGATAACAGCCCTGAAAAATGTGAAATGATTTTAGCATTAAGCCTTACAAATGACAAAAATCTCAAAAGAAAAATAGATTTCACTGGAAGTACAAAATTGCTATAGGGTAACATCATTCTCATGTCTTCCTGTTCCAGCCTCCCACTAATCTCTATTCTACTTCTATCTCTCTGGATTTGACTATTCTCAACTCTTCATGTAAGTGGAACCACATATCTTTCCTCCTGTGATTGCTTAAATTCTTTAGCACGAATTCCTCAGATTTCTTCCATGCTGTGGCCTGTGTCTGAATTCCCTTCGTCTTTAAGATTGAATAATATTCTGTTTTTGTGTACATGCACATTTTGTTCATCCATTCATTGACTGATAGACACTTGGATTGCTTCTACCTTTTGACTGTTGTAAAATAATGACACCGTGAACATAGGTGTACAAAACTGTTTACATCTCTGCTTTCTGTTCTTTGGGGCATACACCCAGAAGTGGAATCGGTAGATTATATAGTAAATCTATGTTGAATTTTTTGAGAAATCTCCATACGATTTCCCCAAGGGTTGTACCATTCTATATTCCCAGCAGAGATGTACAGTTTCTTTACATCCTCATTTATGCATGCTACTTTTTTGTCTTTTTTATAACATCCATCCTAATGGCTATGGAGTGGTAATCTCATTGTGGTTTTATTTGCATTCCCCTAATGATGAGTGATGTTGAGTGTCTTTGCATGGGCTTATCTACTATTGGCATATTTTTCTTCAAGAAATATCTATTCAAGTTCTTTGCCCATTTTTTAAGTGTGTAGTTGTTGAGTTATACAAGTTCTACATATTCTAGATATTAATCACACCCTCTTTCAAAGGTTTCTTTCTGGAAATCATTTAATACTTTCATTTGTATTACTTGGACCACAACTTACTACAGAGAAGAGCTGGTAAATGTAGTCTGTTCCAGGAGGTCATGTACTTAGCTAAAAATCAGGGGTTCTATTACTCTGGGGGAAAAATAGTGAGAACAGATCTTGGTGAATAAGTAGTCAAGTAATCTGTGTTCAAAAACTTATATTTCAGGGTTTATTTTCACCAAGGGGTTTTGTCTTTAAGAAGAACTATTTGATAAAAAAGAGGGTAGGAGTGTATTGCTTATGACTAGTCTCAGACATCCAGGATTCCCATAGTTTTTACATTAGCATTTTTTCTTCTGAATTGTATCTTATCATTTTAAAAAACATCACAAAGAATAATCATATATATATTCAATGATTCTTATATCTATTTAAAAACATTTTTACAGCTACATAAATAAATAAGGCACTTGATATAGAGCTCTTCTGTATTAATGCTAATTTATTATTCCTCCTGGGTTAATCTATAACTGATCTTTCTTTAGGCCTCAGTTGAACTTTATTTCAGTTTTTTCATCTGAATCCTTGAATGTTCAAAACTATTTTTGATGATATCACAGTTCCAAAGATTTTTAACAGTGTTATATCTGCAGTTTGGGCAAAAAGCATGTGTGAGTGTGTGTGTGTGTGTGTGTGTGTGTGTGTTTGTTTTTCTCATACACCTATTACATCCCCATTCCAGTGACAAGGTATTTACACTGCTCAGTCATTTGAGTTAACGATTAATATGTTTGAAAATAATGTCATTGAATGCACATATTAAATATGATTATTGACCAAAGTAAAACACAATTTTAAAAAAGTACTGAAGAATTTAAGGACACTAATAATAATAATTGTTTAGAAATATTTTTCAAATCTTAATTTGCTTTGTTTTCATTATCTCTTACCTCTCAATGAAGGAATAATGCCAAGGAACATGAGTCACCACTGAGAAGACACACTGGTCACTCTTTGTTCAAGACATGTTTGAGACCCCTTTGTAGATCAAGGAGCCTCCTAGGCTCTTCTTAAGGGAAGAAGAAGTTTGGTCAAGGGTACGATAGGTCAGTCTCCAAAGAGAGAAGAAATTTTTTGATGCAGTTTGCTGTCTGTTTTCTGTTCTAGTGCCCATGTACTAAACGTCCGAACTCTAGGAGCATACAGTGTTCCTGAACTGTTATAAACTCAAGAGTCATTCACTCAGATCAGGTATGGGTCAGAACTGCCTCACCGCCCACCTGCACTAGGCCTGGGAAGAACGTCCCTCGGGGGCTACTTTGGAATCCACAGAGGTACAGAAAGTTGCAGTACCAGAGCAGCTGGCTGGATCAGATCAAGTTATGGCAGAAAGATACCAAAAAGAAAATCACAGGAAAGGAGAAAAAATGATGAGAAAGTCCTGAGCCAGCCGACGACTAGTTCATCAGCACTCAAGATTCCTACTGAAAGTGACAGAAAAGAGAAGGGGAAGTTGTGATGAGCAGAGCCCGAAACATGCCTTCTTTCACGGATGTTGCCACCGAGTGGCATCTCACACTGTTGTGGTCCAGGGGGTCAGGGGTCTCCCCGAGATTTTGATCCCTCGGGGATAGGCAAGAAGACTTGATTAATTTTCATTCAAATACAGATATTTTAAAGGGGAAGGTCCTAATTCCGTGTCTTTCCCACAAATATTCAAATCACTTTTTAAAATGTTTATTCTGTGACTTAAGGATTTACTCCTTTCACAAATCTGAGATGTCTGACTAGAAAAGAACATATGCAACTATTTTCTTTTATCTCTCTGACCACAGAGGATTTAGGTCAGTTATCAACAACAGCACAATATTTTATTGAAGAAAAAAAAAAAAAAAAAAAAAACTTCAACCAGCAAAAATAGATCAGCTGTTCTGAAATAGAAAGCCTGGTCGTGAAGTACCCTCGATTTGCTTGGCATCACGAAGGCAGACAGAGCATCTGTACAATCTGCTCCTGCACCCTTCTCCTGGGGCACTTGTGACGCCAACACTCACACTCACACAGGAGCCTTTGGGGAAGCCAGACTTCATTCACACCTTCACCCTTCAGAGTTTCAGCGTAGAGAAGAAAACCTAAAGTCATGGCAGAGACAGTGAGGAGAGATGGGATATAGGCCCCGGAGTATCCAGTGTTGCCCAAGGGGCTCTGTCTGGTGTCTTGTGTGTTCATGAAGGACAATAGCCACAATCATGAAGTTCTTCAGCCCTTTCAGCCCTGTCCCGAAAGGCAACAATAGACAGAAAAGAAAATCCTCTGGCTCTGTGGATAAACAAAGAAGACACACCCCTAGAGACCCATCCTTCTTCATAAACACTTTTTAAAAGGAGACAGCATTGTCCAAGGAGAAAGACACTGAAAGAAGAGACCATGATACCATCACACTGCCATATGTCTAGCATAAAACAGAGAACCCTGAATGACAGCAGCTTGCACAGTGACCAGAGCCCTCTGTTGGGTTGATCACCAGCCCACTTTTGACTTTCACTCCACAAGAGCAGTATGTTCTGCACAAGATGCTTTGAAATCCTGGGATAAGAAACTCAAAACATCATTGCAAAAATCCATAAACTGCTCTGCCTGTTGGTAGTGGTCTCAAGTAAACCACTGAAGAGGAAATCAGTAACCATCCCCGTCCACCATCATACACACACTTTATTTGAAAATAAGGATGGAAAATATGTACAACCAGGAAAAACTGACCTCTGTCCTAAGCAGTTTTCCACTCATAACCTAGACCTCACCTGCAGGTTCTAAACGCCACCTCTTGCCCTTTGAGCAAACACCTGAGCCCCAGACAAGGTTAAACACACACATCTCAGGAGGCATTAACTGGCAACTCTTTTTTCACAGCAACACTTTAAAAATGACTGATGTGGACACCCAGAGGTTTTTAATGCACCAGTTGCAATCAGCACAATAGATGCTGTTTAAGGAGCTTTCATATTTGCTGAGCAAATCGTTTCCACAAACATGTGGGTTTATCGATCTGAATAAACCATCCCTTATATAAAGATGATGAGATCTCTGTTAGTCATCCAATATTTCAATACCAATAAAGCCACACTTTGGAGAATCCGTTCCCTTTCAGACCTGTTGCCTCTTATTTTGTTTGTTCCTTCGTTAGCTCGTTTTAGTTGAGTCTATAGTATCTCTTATAGTATGGTTAACACCACTTAGGGAAAAGGTCCCAGTGCTTATTTCTTTTCATCATCTTCATGACATCTAACGCAATGCTTGGTGTGCTGCATATGTGTTAAATGGAGATTTATTGAATACCTCGCCCCAAGGATTTGCTATATATTTAGAGTTGGGACACTGAACACTAACTACATATTAGAAACGAAACTAAGAAAGATGAATCTGTATCAAATAAGGAAAGATCCATTGCAAGCCAGTTGAAGACCAGCAGAGCAGTTTTCACTAGGCCATAGGATTGGAAGAAAATATGACAATTCCTAAGAGTGTCCTGGTAGTAAAGGATACTTTAATGAATATTTTCTAGACAAATATATTTTTCACATTCTATCCAAATATAAACTCCAGACTCCAGCATATTCTTTCCCACTATTAAAAAAAAAGTATGTGTGAAATAAAACCTCTTTGGGAATCCCTGCCTTATCAAGAAAACCAGAGATATTTAGCATAAAATATCTACTCATTTTTATCCATTATATATCTTGGTGTCCATTCCTAGTATTGGCAGAAAAAGAGGAAAAGGAGAAGACATCCTTTTCCCTATCTCTCCTTCTCTGATTTGTTTGAGATTCTGCTTCTTTATTGCTTTTATTTTTAAAGTCCTGATTGCCTAACATCCTCAAAAGCACCCACTTAATTAGGAATGTAGACATACTTTGGTTTTCTTAATATTGTTTATTTATAGATTCCTGGTGGGTACTTCATGGGGTAGGCTAGGTGACCAAGCAAGTAAAGATTGGTGTTTAAAAGTTGGGTGGTAATAGCAATGGGCTATTAAGCAATTCTGCAAAATTATAAACATGTTTATTAGTATTTTAATTACGTTTATTATATGCACTATAATTAAAACATAATTTCATCCATTTATACACTAAAATACACCGAAATGATCCAGTATGACCTACTGTCACTAATCTCATGATATTGTATTCTTTATACTTAAATGTTGTCTCTTTGTTGATATTATTCACAAGTTTGCACTAAGTGGTAAATCTCCTAATTACCTAAAAGGTACATGATGAAACAGAAGTTCAATGGTTCTGTAAATGTAATACAGAAGGAGTTAATCTAGTGATAAATGGTCTCCTATACATTGCTTGTGAATATCAGTTGATCAGCATAGGACAGTGATACTGCTGTTTAATGGTGACGAGTTCTTCTCCCTCTAATGTTGAAGTTTGAACATTAGAGAAGCACGCCAAGGCAAGCATATTAAGTAGGTTTTATTTAAAAGTAGTAATAATACAGACTTCTCCTGGGTGGGAGAAGGGGGCCATGGCTCATGTTCTAGAGTCCCAAGAAGTGAGGGCACCCTACATCTTTTATAGGTTAAGGTCTCTTTTGTTCTCCAGTTCTCTCCCCCCTTATCTCTCCTTCCTGCCTATGTGACTAGGCCTGTTTTTGCAGGTGAGATGTAAAAAGTGAAAAGCAGATGGGGTAGGGGGAAGGCCAAGGTGATTCAGTCAGGCAAAGACCCAGGGGGCATTAATTAGCAGCTCCTTGCCTGCAGTCCTTGATAAGGGCAGGTAAATTTGGTAATCGATGAGCTCCGGAGATCCTTAACATTCCATTCTCCCAGGGGCAGTCTCCAACTTCTAGAGGCAGATGACTTTCATGGCCTCCATTTCCTCGATTTGACCCGATCCCCTATTTCTACACTAACTGCCTGTTCCCAATTCTGGCTTCAACAGGATACATGACACTTGATTTCTGGAATATTTTAATGAGAAATCCTCAATAAGCTACATGTCACAGATGATGTAATGTGACTGAATTCATTTTTTTTCTTTTTTTCTTTCAAGCTTAATATTCCTTTACCTGATATATGAATTGTGAAATTCATATATGAAATATGAATTGTGTTTGCATTTTTCAATCTGGGAATATTCATTATGTTACATTGTATACTTGATTATTATGTAATCAATGTTAAAATTTCAACTATATTTAGATGACAAGAAAAATAGAAATCCATTCTTATTATTCAGCAAAATTAAAAATAATCATACATAGATGTAAGCATCCAGATTTTACAAGCAATTTCTTGAAGTGTTTTAATGTCATGTGCAATTTCCAACTTCTTGATACATCAGGGAGAACATATGCAAATCTATCCAGTTTGGCATCTGGGGACAAAAATCCCTAAGATGCAGAATTTCATCGGCTGCTCAGATAAGAAAGTCACTTTGGTTTTGCTTAAAAATTAACACATCCTCTTACTGACATTTAAGACTAGTAATTGGCTGTGAAGTGCTCAGTGATGCTTTTGGATGAACTGGGATACATATATATCATATATATTATAAATGCCATATATACATGTCATATATAGATATATATCCCAAACATTTTTAAAGTGTCATTAAATCAATCTTTTAGTTACTTACTAATCTACTTATAGGAGTGGGACTTTCCTCGTGTTGATTTTACATCACATGTATTAATACATTACTGAAAATGACAGTCTTTTTACTTTCTTAAGGACCTTTGAAGATGACAAAATTCATATGAAACACCTTTTCTAAATCCAAAAGCAGTAGCAGTTGGAGAGCAAGAAGAAATGATTTAAGTCCCAAGGTACTTCGTTCAAGCAGACCTTACAATCATTTCTTTACTATGTATGATTCTCTTACATTCTTGTAGCAGCTGTGTAATACCTTCAAATTTTAATTGTAAGTATGACGAAAATGAAGAAAAAGACAAGAGAAAAGTTTGAGGATGGAAAATCAGACTATTGCTACAACTAAAAAACACCTCCATGTAAAAGGTTTTCTATTTTTATTAATGAAATAAATTCATATTTTGGAATAAAGGCAAGCATCCATGTAACAAGAAAGAAGAAAGAAATGGATGGAAAACATATTGTATTGCTTTTTTCTGTCCTTCATCTTTAAATTTCACCCCTATTATTTACTTATGAAACATTTACCAAGATACCGGCAATAAAATTAACCACTGTAACTTGCCATTGAGCCTTCTGTCTTCCAACCTGGAAACATGACCCAGTTAAACATAATGAGTTTTAGCTTTAATGTATTTGTGCAAAACAAGTATTTCTGAGCCTCACTATGTGTCAGTTTCTTAAACGTTCTGTTTTCTTATTATACTCAACTATATTCCCTCTTGTGCCAACACTTGTAAGGGCTTCACTGCAGCCCTGTCTCATCATGAAAAACAGGTAATGCTGGGAAATGCAAGAGATTGTTCCTTTAAGTGGAGACAGCTAATTACTCATCACACTTTTAAGTTTTTATTAGCTATGAAAGAGGAGTGATATGGTAATATTTGGTTATCATATTTGCAATTGTCTCTGAACATAGAAAAGTTCTGTATATTGAAAAGCTCTTTCGATTTGTATTAATATTTAGGTTCAAGAGCCCCAGGGAAATTACACACACACTCCTTGGCATGCATACACCTGGAAGGGTTCTTGAAGGATTCTCGTTCATATAATGTATTATGTGTTCAAGATACGTCCAGAGATAAACACAAAATCTGATTGTTCTTAATGCCTATTCTTCAGTGCAAAGTGCTTTTAAAACTTGTGATTTGATGGTAGTTCAACTGAAGAACATTTGTTTTAAAATTTGCTGAGTGAAGTTATGATTAGTCTTCCATCTCATTGCTTTATAAAAGAATAGTTCTTATTCTCACATATTTCTGGTTTTCTTTTTTAATGAGGAAAGAGAGGAAAGTTAATGAGAACCTTTCTCAATTTTTTTTTCTGAATAAAATACAGTACAACAAGGAATATTTTGTAAAATAGAGAAATGGTTGGGTCTATTCTCCCAGTCTTCAAAATTTAAAAAAAAAAAAAAAAAACAATAACTAGGATTTTACCTAGGAAAAAGCTATATAATTTTATATTTCATTTTATTTATTCATTTTGGGGATACGGGGAATTGAACTCAGGGGCACTCGATCACTGAGCCACATCCCCAGCCCTATTTTGTATTTTATTTAGAGACAGGGTCTCACTGAGTTGCTTAGTGCCTCACCATTGCTGAGTCTGGCTTTGAACTCACAATCCTACATCAGCTTCCCAAGCCACGGGGATTACATGCCTATGCCACGGTACCCAGCCGTTGGAAGTTTCCTTTTGAGTTTTATTGATATATAATGTACATATAAGAATTCACATCTGGATGAATTTTGACAAATGAAAACTGCATGCGTACTCGTATCTCAATCAAGAGACAGAACATAACCCTCATTTCAGTGTGTGAGAAGTTTGAAAACCTAGCTTCTGTGTCGTCTGCAGACCATACCAGTAGCATCAGTGCCACAATGGAACTTGTTAGATCATCTAACTTAAAAATTCTTGGATTCTGTCCTAGACCTATTAAGCTGGGAGATGAGGCCCAGCTGTCTGTGCTTTAACAAAGCCTATGGGTGAGTCTGAGGCACACTGAAGTTTAAGAACCCCTAGCCCAGGAAATATATTTTGTTATAGAAAGAAAAAAGGACTTACACATATAATTCCAGTGATGCAAAAAAGGCATTTAAAAGAGAACGCAAGTAAATATGATAAATAATGATAGCATTCATTGCCAAGCAAGTGATTTTTATTTTCTTTTTTATATGTTTTCCACTATCTGGGCTTTCTAAATTGATAATAATACTTTGGGTATATCATTGAACACATTTATTTTGAGCTTATGAAGTACATTATTGTCAGCTACACCAGGACAGTTTATTATGACGGCAATGTGAGTCCACTTGCCTGAACTTGGAAACCTTGATTTGAACTCTTAAATGATTTGTACTTACAATTTTTATTCTGCATACCAACGTCTCGATTTGGAATATATAAGAGAGAGCATCCTATCCCATTATTCAATCTTTAAATGTTTGAGAGAATAAGGGTAAACTGTTACCAACTGAACACATGGGTAGTTTCACAGACAGAAATAAACATTGCCTTGCATGAATATAGGAGGCCCTTTTGAAATTGGAAGGCAAGTAAAATCCTCAACTATTTCAAATTTTACTGAGCCTTTTTATTTTAAGGAACATGACCTTTCTTAAAAGAAGTTTTCCAATTCTGTCTTCCTCCAAAAGGCTAAAATACATCATTCTTTTTCATAGCAAAATGAATCTTCAATGAAGATAGATTAAAAGAGCAATTTAGAAGCGGCAAAACATGGAACCCAGCCCTGATCAGGAAGCACCCGCTCTCAGTGCTCAGCGTGTCTGTCCTTCCACTTTGTCACTTCAGAAGACAGGATTTCCACATAAAGCACTGGCCTCTCTGTCTCTGGAGGCTTTTCCTGAAAGCTGTTCTGCTCTGGGGCTCACAGATGAGAAGTGCTAAGGAGGTAATGTTCTCCAGGAGCAGCACGCCAGCTATGATGGGCAGTGTGGGTGTATAAATACCTCAGCTCCCGCGGGCCTCTAGTGGGCTAATTCTAAAGCCTGTGTCTCAACAATTCCCATTTTCCCTGTGGAGTCTCACTCCATGTCAACATATCTTTTATGGGATGCCCCTGCTTCCTTCATCAGTCTTCTATTTCCTTCCTAGTGTTCCCAGATAAATTATTTGGCCTTGATCCCTTGTTTCACTATCTATTTCTTAGGCAACCCACACTAGGAGAGTACAAATCCACTAAAAATATAGAAGACATAGTAAGTAATATATATACATATGTATATATATTAAATATATATTAAGCCTGGGAGATTATATTTATTTCTATAATTATAATTATTGTCCTAAATTAATTTCACTAATTACACATTGTTTCTTGAAGATGTGAGCAGCCCTTAGTTTTCCTAGGAATCTTTAAAGCATCATTCATACAACAAAATTACATCTAAGGGTGATAGTCAAAATTATTAAGTAATAATTTTGTTATCATAACAAATATAATAGTAATGAACACTGCTCTAGATTGAAGTCAGATCCTGTTTTGCTGCATATTAACCATTTGGTGGCAGATTGGGAATAACGTTGGAATGCTGGGGGAAGTCTATGATACAGGTATTGAGAGACTCAGTTGAGTAGGTGTTTAATAACTAGGCTAGAAAAAATTTAATATTTTAGTAACCAGTAAGGCCCTACTGGTACATAACAAGAAAACTCTTCCAGATTACACATACAAATGTCTTCTTGTAAGACAAACAATATATCACTATTTCCAGTGAGATGAACATGTTTTGCATGTGAAATAACAGCACCCTTTCCTTGAGAACAAAATTTTCAAAGAAAATAAATGTAAAGAATATGGATAATTTTAAAATATAATACAGAAATGCTTGCAATCCAGCAAAATGACTGTCAACAAAATCCTCCTGGTGATATGAGTGTAACTCCTCAACATAAATGAATATAACATGCCAATTGAAGCACAATATCCTCCTGATTGGAACACCTCCTTATTTGTACTATGCTATAAACACACAAGGAATTCACTCTGAGTTGAGGGCTGAATGAAAAGGTGAACAAAAATACTCACTTGCTAAAAAGGTTTATAATTTTCAAGTACTACAAGAGAATTCAGAGGTCAGTGGTTGGTCAAGGCTGAAGTACAAGGTGAGTGGCCATTGTTATCAGAATGATTCATGACAAACTTGGGCAGTTAACTAAAATGCCAAAGATGAGACTGCATGGGAAAAAAATAGTTCCTACCATAATTGTACAAAAAAGAAAAAAAAAAAAAAAAAGAAAACTACTAAGAACAGTCTGACTTGAAAGATTCAAGGTTTACTGTTTTCAACAATAGCCTATAAGCCTCAAAACAACTTCTGATTAGAGAGAAAAAAATCAAATTGAAATGAACTCTACCTGAACTTATTCAAATAGATAATGAACAAAGTGTTTTCTATATTTTAATACAGGATTTTTAAAAAGAAAAAATTCTGCACATGGAAAAGATGTCTCTCTCTGAATAGGATTTCCTTTCCTGGTCTCCCACCATACACACTAAGAATTTATGTTCATCTAAAAAAATAACACAATCCAATAATGACAATAGAGTACAATTAGCTTACTTTATACTTTAGTTGTAAACCATGTACTTAACTAATATTTCCCCATTTCACCTCAGATGCACAGCACTGAGTGAATCATGAAGTCTTGTGACTTGACTGAAACACCAATGGTCCATGCATGGCTTGTTGTTATTTCAATTAGTGTTTTTAAGAGCTGTAAGGTGTGCCAGGCTAGCTCAGGTACAGGTAAGAGCTGCGGAGTCAGGATCCAGACCCTGGGAGTTGGGTAGGAGTAGGCTTGTGGCGAGCAGCCTGCAAACTTGTTTATTGCAGGAAAAAACATACATATTACAAACTTTTTGCCCAATCCCAATGTGCCATGGGGAATCAGACCACCAGGCTCCTATACAGGTTCCCTTGGTAACACTAGGTCAACTTGGGGCAGTTGTTTACATTCCTAGGTGGTCAGAGCGAATGTTCCTCTCTGCAAGTTTATACATTTGAGACATTAGCTGCTGTGAGACAAGAACTAGGATTTCTCCCAACAAGTGCTATAATAAACAACTGCTAATTCACCATCCCAAAACAAAAGCAACTATGTCAAGTATAACTTATATCTAATCACATAGTTTTTCTGCCAGCACATTCCTAATGGCTCTGCCATTTAAGAGAGCCATGTTATATTCATCATTTTCTAGTTTTCCTTTAAAAATAATTTGTTGTATCTGTATGCATTGTTACCACTAAGGTTTGTTTGCTAGTTTTAGTTGTTTAAAATGTTACAAAAAGGATATTATGCTATATGCAATCTTTTTGGACTCACTTTCCCCATGTTTATATTACTATAATTTTTCATGGTTTTGCTCAGTGTCTATAGTCCACTAGTTTCACTAATGATAATATTCTTTAGTATGAATATAGACTTCATTAACTCATTCTTCTATTAATGGGAACATGCATTGTTTCTAGTTTTTAATATTGGAAATGTGCTTTGGATATTTTGTATGTTTCCTTTGCAAATGGACACGACCTTCTTTAATGGAGATTTCCTATAAAGTGGAATTGCGAGTTTTAAGCAAAATAAATGCTCAACCTCAGGAGATAATGCTAAATCACACTCTTATCAACAAAGTTTAAGTAATTTCATGGATACACATTCTCCTTGAAAACTATTACCATTCGGAAATGCTGGCTGACTTTGGCTTACTACTATGAAATAGAAAATATGTGAGATTAGAACAGCAATACAAGTTAGACAGAAAACGTTGTATTTATTATAAGCCATTAGTAATAATTAACCATAGTCACAAAGTAAGTATAATCATAATGTTTACATATCTCTGTTCTGTATTTCATTTGTAATTATAAATAAAATGATATATGAATAAATGTTGAATTAAGTTATCATATAAGTAACAATACAGCCATTCAAAATAAAAACAGCACAAGATGCATGAACTTTCTCAATTTTATCAAGAAAGAATTGATCCCACACAATTCTAGGCTTCCATACTATGCCATTACTAAGAGAGAAGGCATCTTTCTCCACCTTCCTCTGTTTCTCTTCTTCCACATGCCCAATAATGTCATTGTTTCTCTTAGTCAACACAATCCCACACTTAATTCTTCAATAAATCCTATTGAGTTCCATTGACTTGAAATGCATTTACATATTTATCAATTACAAATTTTGTCTCCAATCACAATGTCTCTCCTGAGTTCAGATCCCAATTTCCAATGGACAAAACCAGTATGTTCACACACTCGCAATCCACTCTTTATCTTCTGTGTTTTAATTATCCTCACCATCTCTTAAGTCACCAAGGTTGACATCTCAGTCCATTTTAATTTTTTTCCACTCCATAGTTAGTTTTGATTACATAGAGGATTACTCAATAAATTTTATAAATAAAAATGTTCATGTTCTACTCCTGAACCATTAAAATATATCTCAGAGAATAGAGTCTATAGTTTTTGAAAACATTTTGAAAGATTTTAATAGAGAGCCAAAGTTGAATAATTCTGCTCTGGTCCAATATATCTTTGAGTGCTACGAAGTCTATCTATTGACAACTTCTCTCATGGGTCTCTTCCTTCCTGTCCTCAATGACACTTCTGAAGTTTGGGCCTGTGTTACATTATATGGATTATTTTGTATTCTCCTAACTAACTACTTCAACCTGTGACTCCTTCTAGCCATTTAGAACAATGGAAAACCATGGGAGAGCTTTGGTATCATTTCATTTTCAGTTTTAGTTTATATTGACTTACTCATTGCTGTGAGTTAATCTGAGTCTAAGTGAGGACAGGAATTTATGGATTGAGTTAGTGATAGAATTAGGAAGAGGTTGGAGAAAATTAACTAGAACTGAGAACTGGGCTATTCAGAGTTAAGGAGAAAGGACAAGTGTAAATTTACATGACAATGCAGACTGAGTAGCTAGGATGATGGTGACTCCTTACCTAAAATAAACAGCACATTTAAAGGACAAAAATAGTGGAATAATGAATTTAGTCAGGGATATAGTCACACACAGAATCACAATGTTCTAGTCAACAATGGGCCGTATACACAATGGTGATCCTATAAGACTATAATGGAGCTGAAAAATTCCTGTTGTCTAGTTTGATTACAGTCTCCACAGCATCACAGTGCCATGAAACACTCATGTTTGTGGTGATGCCAGTGTAAACAAACCAACAATGCAGCTGGTTGTATAAGTGTACACACCTACAGTTTTGTATAGTACATGATACCTGAAAATGACAAAAAGTGACTATGATACTGCTTTATGTATTTACTGTACTCTAAATCATTATTTTAGAGTACACTCCTTCTCCTCATTCTTTTGAATGTTGATTGTCAAACAGTACACCACATTACACCTGCAGAAGGCTCATACCTCTCGTGTTTACTGCAACCCTTGATTGCATCAGAGTCTCCCCTACTTCACTTCATCTTGTACTGTTCTGTTCCTCCTTCTCCTAGGAGCAATGGGCTATACAATATACATACATACCAAACAGCCTAGATACATAGTACTTATACCATGTAGATTTGTTTGAATATAGTTTATAATGTTCTCAGAATAATGAAATCACTTAAGGACACATTTCTCAGAATATACCCTGGTTGTTAAGTGATATGTAACTGTGCCTGTTAAGGTACCTAGAGAGAGGCCATTTCTTGCTTGTCTTAAAGATTTTGAAAGGACAGAGAGTTGATGGGAGTTATGGAAGAGACTCAGGTTTCAAACCAGAGAAAATTGGAAGGAAGCCAAGGGGAACGCAAAATCCCCACATTTTGGAATCCTATCAAAAAAGAGGAGTCAGAAAGGGTTTAAGATGCAGCAAACAGATCTTCACTTGGTTTCCAAAAAAACCTCTGTATTGTGGTAATCATTAGTGCTGTTCAACAAACATTTCCTGTTTTCCCACAGACAATGCTCCAATTAAAATTAAACACAGTCATATGATTAACTTTAGCTAACAAAATGTGAATATCCATAACGTATGTCAATCTTGTTGGAAGTCCCATGCATTGGCTTCATAATTGGGAACATGTGATGGATGCTTCCTCTGAGTGTCTGTCTGGGTACCTGAGTACTACTATGGACAGAGACCCTGGCCAAGCTATGGCAGAGGTAAAATGGAAGAGAATGCTTCACTGAAGCTATTCAGATTTGGGTGGGTGTTTGTTATTCCAACATAACCTAACACATCCTACTAATATATCAGGAATCTGATACTCAGCATGCATTATTAGTAATAATGCATACCTTTATAGAAAGCCAAATTTAAATACTTCTATCATCTAACTATTAAACCCAGATATATTTGGTCTCATTTCAGAAAGAGGATAAGACATTAATCATTGAAATGAAATACTACAAAGAGGCCAAATCAGAATGTGATGGGCATGGGAATTATGGAGCCCTAAAAAGTCATTTGAACAATCAAACTGTAATTTTAGTAAAGAGGACAAAAATGGCAAATGTGAGTAAATCAGAAAATAGTGGGTATTACAGATAAAGAAGTAATAAGTACAAACTTTTCTTCAGAAATGTTTTTTATAGAGACAAGAAAGGTGTAAGATGTTACTAGAAGATTTGCTCATTTTAATACTCTAAGAGTTCATTTACTCCAGTTAGAATTATTATCAAGAACACAAGCAATAATAGATGTTGGCATGTATGTGGGGAAAAGGGCACACTTGTACATTGCTGGTAGAGTTGCAAATTGATGCAGCCACTCTGGAAAGCAGTATGGAGATTCCTCAGAAAACTTGGAATGGAACCACATTTGACCCAGCCATTCCACTCCTTGGTTTATACCCAAAGGACTTAAAATCAGCATACTACAGTGATGCAGCCACATCAATGTTCAATTCAAAATAGCTAGATTGTGGAACCAACCTAAATGTCCTTCAATAGATGAATGGATAAAGAAACTGTGGTATGCCGCTTGCCGCCCACCAGTGGGACAAACGACATGTACTCTTCAGAAGTTCATGAAGCAGCTTCTGCTTTATTCGGATAACACCCTCAATATATAAGCAGTCTCATGCAAAAGCAATTGTAACCAGATATGTCCATCCAATCCTATTAAAGGTCAAGCGATCACGAGCTCAAGCATACATGTAAGATATATCTGTCCACACACTAGGCGGCTGAACTAATTATCATACAGCCAATGGTAAATGCTTCCTGTTTTTCTCAAGGCGCATTCAGCACGCCCTTTGGCTCTCTGCCAGTCGCTATCTTAGATGCATGTGGCGTAACCCTGGGCCCCGGGTCTCGCCCGCCACAGTGGTATATATACACAATGGAATATTACTCAGCTATAAAGAATAATAATATTATGGCATTTGCAGATAAATGGATGGAATTGGAAAATGTCATGCTAAGCAAAATAAGCCAAGCCCAAAACACCAAAGGCCAAATGTTTTCTCTGATAAGTGAGTGATGATACATAATGGGGGTGGGAATGTAGGGGGTAGGAGAAGAATGGAGGAACATTAGATTATGTGGAGGGAAAAGAGAGGGAGGAGGGGGCGGAGGTATGAAAGATGGTGCAATGAGACAGACATCATTTCCCTAAGTACATGTATGATTACCAAAATGGTATGGCATCCTTCCTCCTAAAGAGAAAAGGGTCCAGATGTTTCCTGCTGGCCTTGCTGACTGGAGACTGCATCTTTACCCACCCCTCTATTGATGCCAAGGTCACAGCTTCCCTAATGAGTGAATAAACAATTTGTCCTCGCACAGCCCAGAAGATGACACTCATTAGACCCAGGAAATGATGTAGCCATTCTCATCTATAGGTTGAGAAGGGAATTGGCCTGCTATTCAAACAGACAAGGAAAGTGCATTCTTTCTTTTGACCAATGGTGAATCTGGAGACATGACTCCTTGTTAGAAAACAGAATGAAAGAAAAAAGAAAAAAAAAAACACTGTAATAAAGGGAGAAAAATGTCACTGATTCAGGAAGGTATACCACTCTTGACTGAAATACTCAGAAACAGTATGAAAATATTCATTCCAGGGAGAAGAATAAAATGTTAGATAATTTTGGGGGCAGTCACAAATAAATTTAAAAATGAAAGAAAACCCATTTAAAAAACAAATGAGAGAAAACAATAGGATATGAAAAGAGAGAGAGGCAAGATTATGAAAGACTACAGAGAAATTACTTTTAAACATTAGATTACATATATCTGTTGGAGAATTAAAACTGTGGAGTACAGTTGATTATGAAGATGTCTTGGGACCTTAAGGACCAAGTAGGAGGGAAATTCTGTGAGTACAGATGTAGTAAGTAAAAAATAAATAAGCACTTAGATAAAATTATGATAAATGGTCAATCAATAAGCTTGATAGTTCTAGAATTGAAAGTATTGAATTATTCCTAAAAAAACCAAAAACTTGGAGGTGGAAATAGAAGCAAAAAGAACATTTTGATGAGTAAAATTTTTTCAATATTAGTAGGGAAATTTGTAATTTGTTACCGGTTAAAACAACATGAAAAATAATCATTCATGGAACAGGAAAGTAATTTTACAAGAGGAGAAAAATAACAGAAATATTGAACCCACAAAACAGAAAGGAAAGAAAATATAAAATAAAAAGAGATAGGGGGTATTGAAACAAGAATATCATTAGTCATGACACTAAATGTGAACTGACTGGTATCTTCTATGCTAAGACAGATTGCTAAGAAGGTTAAAATCAACATGGTGCTAAGTCTTTGGAATGGTGTACACCTGCAATCCCAGCTACTCAGGAGGCTGAGGCGGGAGAATTCCACATGCAAGGCCAGTCGGGGTAACTTAGTGAGACCTTGCCTTAAAGTAAAATAAAAGGGCTGGGAACGTAGCTCAGCAGTAGACCACTTGTCCTGGTTTCATTCTCCACAGAGTCGAAAAGAGAAAACAGAACAGGTAATATTAATATCACTCAAGGTGAAATCAGGTCACAGATACTATAGAAAGAGGAGCATTATATAAAGATAAAGATATGCACATGAAGAGAGAAATGAAGACTTCAATAGGTGTGTGTCACCTACCATCACAACTAAGCAGATGAGGCAAGAGCTATCATAAATGCAAGGAGTTCTTTATATAATTGAGTTGTAGTATAGTGAGAAATTTTATTTGATCAGAATATGAAAACTGAACCAAGATTTAAATGAATGAACTAATATCAGCAGTAAATTAGATTCGTAGCTGCAAAGAGAGAACTTTACATCTAATAGAGAATTTTTTGGCTGTCCATGGAACATTTACCAAATTGTCTATATTTGGTTACAAAGGAAAGCTTAACAATTATCACAACTTTTTATTTAACAGGTCTCTTTCTTTGTTCATAATCCAAAGAAGTAGAGATACATTATAAAAGTTGGTCTAAAATAGTCAGAAATATATTCCATTATTCATATGTTTATTTATTAAGTATAATACATGAAATAAGTAGCATTTCAAGTTCAAAAAGAATTATTATAAATGGTACTGGCACAGTTGGTCATCCATCTGAAGAAAATAAAATAGGAATTAATATAAATATAGTTTCTGAATAAACTTTTGTGTAAAGATAAAATAATAAAACTCATGCAAGAAAACCTAAAGAAATGTTTTTCTTCAACTTGAAGACACAAAAAAATATAAAAGACAATACAGATATGAGAGGGAAAACATCAAAAGCAAAATTGATAAATAAATAATATATTTTGAGAAATTTGGCAAAGCAGATAGCCACAGGACTAATATTCAAAACATGCCAAGATATGTCTTATATTGACTAGAAGGCAAATTAATGGAACATTAAAAGCTAGCTAGAGAAAGGAATCCTGCTGGCCAAAAACATATGAAATGCTCATTGTCAGAAATTGAGAAATGTAAACTAAAATAATTCATCTGTAAACACCCTTCAGAAAAGCAAACTTAAGAGACTAAGAATCATATTTTAGATGAGAATTCAAGAAAATAACCTGGTGAGTATATGAGGTGTGGAAATCAATCCAGCAACATTTCATACAATTGATAATTGGGATACCTTTTGAGCCAGCAGTTTCATTCTTGGTAATGAATCTCCTAGAAAGAAAATCCCAAATGAAAATAAAACTATTCAAAGGACAATGGTTGACTAGTTCCTGTAGATCCATAGGGAATAATATGCAGCTATTAAAAAGAATGAATTTGAGCCACAGCAATTTGTCTTTGAGACCATTCCAGAGATGTATTTTCAAGTGAGAAAAGCAAAAAATAAATCTGTAAAATATCATATTTATTTAAAAAAAACAATAACAATGAAAAACCTTTTAAGTGGAGGAATATGGAAGGATGAATTCTAGGTGGTTTGGTGGGTTTCAGGTGGGACTGGCTGGAGGATGGGGTTGCTAAAGAAATACACCAGACCTATTTTCACAGCCAGTGAGGATAATTTAAAGCCCAGGTGGGCAACCCAATTCAATCACATCTTTTAAACTACCCAAGTGCAGGCGATATACCTGCATACATTGAAAACTTGCTACTCGAAACTAGTCACAGAGCTGTGCTTATGAAACAGAGTATTTCATGCTCATGAGAAGAGATATTTTTAAAAGACATAAGGATTTACTTTCAAAAGTCCTAGTACACCCTCTATTGGTCTGGAAAATTAAGTGGGCAGAGAAGTTTTTTTGTCCTAGAGACTAAAAGTCCTACAATCCTTTATTGTTTATTCTTCCTCCCCAACCCCGATAGCTTGTCCTTTCCCCTCCCTAAGGATGAAATTAATGGTCAGTTGCACCTGTCCATCTGACTGATTTGGCTCATTTAGAATTAAAACTCACTTAGTCAGCAACACTGGTATTTCTGTAGCTCTAGAATAAGAGCAATAATTCCAATTAAAAATGTCCCTATTCCTGTATGCATTATCTAACCCATAAGCCCTTTATAAAAAGGATAATTACCACTGCTTCTTGTCATCTCTGGGTTTTTGTATCTCTGTGTTGATAACAGCTTTGCTTTTAATCATTTGTTTCTATTAAAAAGCAGAAATAGGCAGAAAGAAGAAAAAACCATGTCATTTGTATCTCTATAGAGAAATTGCATGCAAAGCTGTCAAAGTTTCTTTAGACTGTTTAAATTAGGAAGAGTAGCTCTTACAGAGAATGAATGTGAGGCAAAATTTGATGCTGTTCAGAAATTGTGGATAAATTTTTTTTTAATTTTACATTGAAGTGTCCAAAGCATTGTGGGTATATGTTTGTATGTGGTTATGCAAATCCTTATCCATTTATAATGGTTTGAAAATGCATGTGCCTCAAATATAAAAACTGCCAGAATAAAGTAACATATTTTTCAGCATCTGTCAGCAGTTCTAGGCTCCTTTCCACTCAATAGAATACATTTGAAATGATCTTGATTTACAAGTATGGTCAGGAAGTAAGTATTATCCTAGGTATTCTTACAAAGAAAACAGGTTTTTCTTGCTTCTGGCCTACCTATACCTATGAATGAGGTCTTCCTAAATGGAGAAAGATTCTTGGTTACTTTCTTAGAAATAATTATTTTTTATTCAGACATAATCAATGAACTAACCAATTAGTTAGCTTCTCTGCATATTATCTAATAGCTTTTTCCCAATTCTTGCATTACTAATGTTTTTTGCAGTATTTTTGTTTTAATGCTTTCTCTTGTAAGGACCTACAAACCTGGTTAGAGTTTACTTTTTATCCAAAGTGATAGTTAATTTTATGCATCAAACTTGACTTGGTTAAGGAATGCCCAGATAGCTAAACAATATTTCTGGGTACATCAGGGTGTTTCTGGAAGAGATTAGCATTTGAATTGGTGAGCTGAGTAAAGAAGGTCAGCCCTCACCAATGCAGGTAGGCATCACCCAATCCCTTAAGGTCCTGAGTAGAAGGAAAAGGCAGAAGATATATGAGGCCTATGGTGTAAGACTGTCACAAGCTTAATTACTGTGATTGAGCACCCAGTTGTAAACTGCTTTGTTCATTTATATCAAATGCTCCCCCAACTAGATATGATGGCGATGCTTTGATGGGTAATATAAATACAAATATCATATCTTTCCAACTTTTCCCACCTTCATAAAATACTGAAACTATATTGAGAATCATGTCTGCTGCTTCAGAAAATAAGAAAAAAAAATTATCTACAAATTTTAGAACTGGATGAAACATACCTTGCTTTATATCCCACTCTTAAATGATGTACAGGTCCATAAAATCTTCAGGAACTGTGATGACATTGTACCAGACATTTCCATGAACTCATTGCTTTGGTTTCCCATTTTAACCACCATGGACCTGAAAATAACAGTTAGCCTATTCTTGAAATCCTCCATATTACTGAATAATCTTTTCATCTTCAAGTTGCTAATTTTCTAAAATCCTCAAGGATGGGGACTTTACCTGTTACAGTTTATATTCCCACAACACCTACTTCAGGATCTTCGGTATGAATAAACGATGAATGAATGAATGGATAAAACAACCATTAATAGTCATACCCATCTTAATTTCTGTATCAAAAGTAAATCCTGCTTTTGAAGACAAAGAAAGCTGGAACTATGCACAAAGTTCTCATTTAAACATCCTGGAACATGCGCATGTTCTTTGTCTTTGTAACTTTGCTTGGTTCCCTGGAGAAATATCACTTAAGAAACATCTCTCTCAGGTATCTGAATAGACTTGGCCCCACTTCTCTGAGCCAAATATAGTAGGTCCTGACTATTCTGGTTGCTGTGCTGGCTCTGAAGACAATTGCTGTTCTATTTTAACCTTCCATCCTTTCAAGTGGTTTGGAATTTGAGATAACTACAAAAGTTCCTCAATGTATTGAAAAGTGTGCAAATTCTATTTGCCCTTTTGTTCCAACTCTTTGGCTAACTGAGAACATTCTCTCCAGCCTGTCTCCCTGCTTGCGCATGAGATTTAAGATGGTTTGTCAAAGAAAACCAACAGTGAAGAGAATAATGATACTTTGATACCTGCCAGCTCTAAAGAAGTATTTACATGTGATAATTATCCTACAGAACCAATGGCTTGCCTTTCTTGCCAGGTTTCCACATATTCTCTAGATTATTGCAGAGGGCATAAATATCTGCCTATCTCCAGTGTGCTCCATCTAATCAGGTGAATCTTCACTAAGACAGTCGCAGTATTATGCCACATGCGGTATCTTTCAGAGCTACATAATGATGGTGATATTCAAAATGCTTTCTCTGAGAATTCTAAGATAACCACAAACATCCCGTGAGATCTTTTTTTCTATCTTTCACTTCCAAGCGCAGAGGAATTTTAAAAACCTCTCCCTTGGCCAGCACCTTTTCTTAAAAAAAAAAAAAAAAAACTCAGAACTAATCTTTTTTACCTCATCTTACTGGGGCAGAGCCACTAAGGAGAAAATAAGTTTTACTATATACTATAAAACTTGGTTATTACTTTTTGAAATAGAAATAATACAGAAATAAATATGTAAAAACAAACATGGGCTCCTATGGGCTAAGTATGAACAGGTATAAAATTCATATGTTAGGGCCTTCTTGGTATTTCAGGAGCTCTCCACGCATGCTCAGCTTAGCTCTAGCTTGACTTGGAGCAAGGGTTAACATCCACGGAACAGAGACAAAGAGTGAGGATGGAGACCAGGCAGATGGAATAAAATTTCTTTTTTTTTTTTCAGTCTTGTTCAATTCTAAACTATTTTTATTAGGGCATTATAGTTACACATAACACTGGGGTGGGTTCTAATGCACAGAATATAATTTGCTCGATTTCAGTACCCAGTACTTCCTCTTTCCCACCTCTCTTCCTTTCTCATCTTGTTCATCTTTAAATCATCATTTCATATGTGTGGCGGGGGAGGCAAATATACTATTAATGTAAATCTTTAGCAGGACGTGCTGGCATGTGTTTGCAGTCCCAGTTACTCAGGAAGCTGAGGAAGGAGGTCATTTGAGTCTAGGAGTTTAAGGCCAGCCTGGGCAACGTAATACAACCCCGTCTCAAGAAGAAATGAACTCTCCTCATATGAGATTATCTTTTAAGTTTTTTGAACTTACTTTCTCATTTTTCTTTCTTTTTTTATGGTAGTGGAGATTGAACTCAGAGCCTTGCACATGCTAGGCAAGTACTCTACCACTGAGTTACTATTCTCAAATGATTATTTATTTTTATTTGGGCCTTTTAGAAGGTCTTTTGGGGGTAGGAGGGTGGAATCACATATGACATTGTTTCATTTCACTTGAAAAAAATTAAGTTCTTCCATGAAACTAATCATCTTTTTCTATTTTTATATATAAAGAAAGATGGTGGGGAATATTTTTTTTAACAATACTATTTTTATGAGGATAGAAGTGTTTTTTAGAAATTCTCTTTTGAGAAGTCTAAGAAGCATCAGGGCTAAACATTCCAACACAAGTGAACTAAAACATCTCAAATTTTAAAATCACAAAACAAGATGGGTAGATAAGATGCTGAAGAGTCTATTTTGTTAAAAATCACTCCTGGAAGATGCTGTTCAATTTTAAATCCTTGGAGAAATTATTATCCAAAGTTCTATTATTTATCCAGGACTGCCACATATCTTTGGGTGATTACGCACAACCCAAATCTAAGGAATTCTCATCACAGAGACTACAAGGTGATGTCCACACTGGGGCCCCAAATTGATTTTTACCATTTTAAAAATCCTAAATAAATAGTTTTCATTATATAAGAATTGAACTTTTTTTATAAAAAAAGAAACTTATTCAGTACACCAATAACATACATAAAATAGATAAAAGCACACATACTCAGTTGCAAGTGCAGACTGCGAAACCCATGACCTCACTTACTTACAGCTTCCTGGAAAGACTTTTATGTCTCTGAAAAGAAAGATGGTTTGAAAGCAGTACTTGAAAGCTAGCTGTTTGTATAAGGAAAATATATACTTTTTCCAGGATTAGTTGAAGTCATGGAAGGCAGTCTGGTAGAAAAGGCATTGACATGGACATTGACAAGCCACTTCAAATTTTGCTGCAGGTGATTCATGAGACCCTGGGCAAGTCACAACAGTTTCAGGAGCAGGACTAGATTGAAGAACAGTATGTGAGTCTCTTCTGGGCCATGAGTCCAGAAGGATCTGAGAAGAAGTTATAACTCACCTCCTTCCATCTTGTGAAAGTCAAACAGACCTGCAGTTACATTTTTCTTGTCTGAGAATCATTGGCATCTTGAGTCTCCTATTGCTCCCTGAACACCTAGAATAAGTAATCATGAGGTCATTCCAGGTACTAATGTTATTCTACATTTCATATCATATTAAGAAAATATGAAGTTGAACAAAGAAAGTTACCTCTTTATTCTACCTTTGCATCTTAAAACATGTGAGTCAGCTCTCCTGTACTGCAAAATGAAGGATAAGATTGCATCCCCAGCTCTTAACAGCTATATTGCAAAGTTTGCTGCCTTTCAAAAACTGGCAAACAAAACAGAGCTGATTATAGTGAGTATATCTCAATGCAAACCTCTTCTCTCCTGAAAATATAGTTTAAAAGGCAAGTGCTCATGTGTGAAGACTTTAGACTTTATTAAGCCTAAAGACCACAGAGTTCCCTAGAGGAGGCACCATTTGTAGATCAACTGTTTCTATTCAGCTTATGTAGTAAAGTGTGCAGGAAGCCAGTCACCTGCCTCTCGACCAGAACATCTCAGTCCTGGCAAATATTAGGGACCTGATTTTTCTTGTTGGAAAAGCCATGACCAGAATATTATAATAGACACCCCCTTTCTGTCCCCTCCTCACTTACAAACCATATTATTTCTTATAATTTAGATTACTAACAGTGATGGAAAATGTTTATCTCTGACACCAGCAAAGCCTGAGCAATCTAAATGTATGAAAGTGACTTTTATCTTCTTTCTGAGCTCTCCTGCTCATTTTTTCTCTTCAAAGCTACTGATGAACATATTTTATGTAAATTTTGCATATACACTTCAAAAATGTGCATTTCTTGAGAGTAAAAGTTGGATTCCAAATGACAAAGCTTCATTTCCTTTGTCAATCCCTATTTATTTATTTATTGGATGAAGCTGCTGGGAGTACCAAGGTAGAGGGATTAAGACCAGTCCCAGGAAGGGGTGTCGTATTGGTATTTGTAGGAGCACAAGAGGTATTTTATGGACCCAAAACTCTATTTTCCTCAGCCTGTTTCTCACAATCCCCAGCAGGGGCCCTGATACTTCCTCCCCCATGGCAATCACAGAGAGCAGTAGTGATTGAGTGAACTGATAAGTGCAAGAAGGTCAGTCAACACACAAAAACCCCATAAAATCTTCACTTCTTTCCCAAACAGGTTTAAGAAAATGTAAAATATTGATACATTATTTTTATATTTTAAAAAATATGTTATCTACATATTTAACTATGCCTAGAAAATTTCAAGGCATACACAGAGAAATGATCAGTGGTTACTTCTTGATGCTGAAAATGTGCCAAGGTAGAGGAAGATCTTCACTGGAAGTGAGACCTCAGGATGGTCCTCACGACCAAGTGCTTTTGTAAAGTGAATTCTGGAAGAGTTAATGCCAAAATCAGATATTAGCTTAGACTTCAACCTACTTATGAAGAGAGTTTTGTTTTGTTTTGTCACTTCAAGGCACTATCCATTTTCTGAAACAAAAAAGGTGCTCAATGTAAGTTTGTTGAATGAATGAATGAGTAAATCAACCAACCAGTTAACTAATCAATCAAGGTATATTAGACAAAGCTCATAAATGATAGCTACTGGTCAATTCTACCCACACCTCTTTCTTACTTCATGACTACCATGTAGACTGTGATCTGTTTTTTGACTTTGCCATGAATTAGCTGTAGTATTAGAGGGAAAATCTCCCAATAGTTTGAGTTTCAGCTTCCTCCCTTTTACATAAGGAAGACCCTCTTTTGCCTAGTTTTTGTCAAAATCTAGTGGGTGGTGTCCACACACCTCTCAACCCAGAGCCTGGTGAATGATAGGTGCTACTCTCATTAATTCCTTAAAGGTGCCACTTAATTCTTTCAAGTAATATATTGTTTTTCTCTCTCTTTATTTAAATGATGTGGCAAGAATGTAATGAAAACAAATCCTGCAAAAATATTACTATGCAGCTCCTGCTGGGTGATAAAATGTCCCAGACGTCAATTGTATTCCCTTTCAGCACTTACAAAAGTGGATGACGATAATTTAAAAAACAACACAGCTGAGCTGATTAATCATTTAATACCCTACACTGAATCACATGTTTCTTTGGCTTCCCCAAGGTGCTTGCATATTTCTCTAATGCCTTTTGTGTGACACTTAATAATACAGTGCCATGTTTGCTCTTCAATAGGCAATTCCTTTCAGTTATTACATTTTGAGAAGGATGAAAATAATACAGTGAAGTTGGGGAAATGAATACCACCATCTGATATGTGCATACGTGTGTCTTTTGGACACAACATGAACCATAAGTAAATTTTAGTTTATTTACATATAAATATTTCCTTTTGACTTTCTGAAAATCACATGCATCGTATTTTTAGAATGCCAGCTAATCTCTGTCTTTACATGTCATTCATTTTTTTCCTGTTCCTTAAATATTTAAAAATATAATTTAAAAAATGGAAAATTATTTTGTCTAATCATAACCATATTGGTCCAAATACTGAATGCCTTGTTAAGTTGTTGTTTAAAAGCTAACAGGCTGAAGTCTAGACAGACATTCCAGTGATTAAGTAAACTGCTCAGTCAATTCAGTTGAATAAATTGGGTATGACTAACTCACTTTGATATCACCTAACTCAGCTTATCGCCTTGTCCAAACATAGTAGGTATTAATAAATATTTATTGATTTAAGTTGCTTGTTCTTTAAAGTGAAATGTACTTAGGTTGAAACTGGAGCAAGTAATTTTGATAATGCATGTGAAATGCCTAATAGCTTCTATTAAGTCCTTTTCCAATTCATGCACACCTTCCCTTGATTAGTGAGTTGCATTTGTTCCTGTTTTATTATTGAGCATGGATTTAGATGCACATTGGCAAATTGCTTTCCCAATACCTATTATCTACTTTGTTTTAATAATTGTTCATTGAGTTTTAAGTCATCTCCCCATTGTCTTTGTTCTAAGTATTCCTCTGTTGTGAAATAGCATTACCCATTATTTTTTAAATGACTTCAGAAAAAAAACAAAGAAACGCCATGGGTGCCAATGAGAAAGTACTTCTTCCCAGCAAATGTGATTCATTAATAAGTGAGTTCACTTTGAAAAGAAAATCATTAATGTTTTTACTCCTATGAGACAATAACTCTGCAAGAGTTAGATTTGATCAAGCAATGATAAAATGAATGGTAGGAAGATACAGATGAACTGTGAAATTATTACTTCTGGGAATCTGATTTACTACTTTTTAATTTTTAAATGTGAGAGCATGACATCTAAGAGATCAATAAGTCTGAGGAAAGAATAAGATTAAGATATCACCCAATGTGTTCTATTAGCAAGGAAGAAGGTTTTTATCTACAACCATAATTATACAATAAAGAAATGTATTAAAATAGCTACATGTTGGCTTATCTCTCTTGATCCTTTACATTTTGAATTTCAGAAAATCACCACTACAAACCACTGAGGAGTATATAGTTCCATTAAAAAACTTACATTTTGTCATTTTAACGAAAACAACTATAAAATAAAATATGGTTTTTGTTTTTTATATAACATAAATGAAGAGTTGCTATTCAAAAAGCTAAGGTTGGCATTATAAAATTCATTTCCAAAGGGGAGAAAATGTACAGTTAATGTATATAAAAAGCAGATTCGTGGGTTTTTTTTTTTACCTTCCCTTTCTTTAAAATTACAAACAAAGAATGATATATATATACTCTCAGTATTCTCTGTTTAACTTTACTATCACAAATGAGCAACCCATGTCCCATTAAGACACAGAATCCTATAGTGGGCCTTAGTCTCAAGGTCTCCTAAATAACTTTTAATGACTTCTTAGGGGCTTGGGGCAACAGTGCCATTTAAGTGGGGTAGCCCAAGCCTAGACCATAAATCACATGAGCCTTGGTCCTGGCTTCTGAGACACTGTGGCACTCTCCAACATTTTGCACACACACAGGTTGACCAGAAGCCCTAAAGAGCTCTCAGACTCATTATTTATATGGTATTCTTGTGCTAAACCCAGATTCCAGGAGCTCAGCTTGGCAAGCAAATTATTTTGACTTTCTGGCATAGTATTTCTGTCACAAGATTGAAAGAAAAAGGCCTTCGAGAACAGAGCTGACATGGTGTTTGTTGGGGGTGGGGAACTTTAATCAAGCCAGACTAAGACCATGTCTAGGCTTTGGGCTATGGATAATCCACCAAACTTGAGCTGTGTACATAGGCCCTTGTATACTTCTGGATCATTCATATTCTGACCTCAGAGTTCTCTGGTCTATAGTGTCTGAGTGCGATGATACGGTGACCAGCATCCACTTCACAGGGTGCACTTGGCCATTGACAGTGAGGACAGACCTGCTCCCTTTACAGGCTCCATTTCATGAGTCAGACATTTCTGAGAAGGTATTCACTTATCTCCTCCCAAGGCTTTTAAGGACTTTCTAAAGCATGTCCTCTCTTGATTCTGATTAATAAAGCAGTTATGTTTAGCTCTGAACTATACTAGACTATGCTGGAAGAGGGTGAACATGCATGTCTTGAACAACAGGATAGCTCTTCTCAATTAATCCTTGGCTCCTAGTACATGATCCCTTCTGGTGGTTGTGCATGTAGGTCAGTTAACATTCTAGGAATGTCATGATTACAGCCTAGAGTGGTTTAAATATGTTTTGTTGTATATTAACACAATAAAATTCTAAATGGTAAATTTTACATGGGCAAAACTCAAACTGTTGCTTACATATTCTTATATGCACTGGGTGAGACTTGACTTTGTGGTCATCGTCAAGGAAATACATTAAAATCTTTGACTGATTCATTCATAGGAAGCTAGGATTCACAGGTGACCCACTGAATGATTTAGCATCCTAAGTAATAATGTGACTGACATTAAATGGTAATAGGGAATGGAAAAAGTAAAATGATCTATATTATTTCAATATAAATGGATCTAAAGAACCATGGCATTGTGACCCTGCAGTTTTCCAGTATCCTCCTTTGAGGAATAGATCAATATTAGCAGCACCTAATACAAAGAAAAGCCCTGAACCAGATAGCCCCTATAAAGACTTTAATATTATTGTAATAAACAGGATGAATTTGATTATTATTTACAGAACCTCACCATCTGATTAGAAGGCCACACTCCCAACCGCTCCACCATCTTGCCTTTCTGGTCAGGTACCATGATGGATCCATGCAAATAATCCAGTGGGATTTACTGTCTCCCTGTTGGGCATGTAGATCAGTACCTTTTGTTCCTGTCATAAATAAAGCAGTAACCAACAATCTTAAATGTTAAAAAAAAAAAAAAAGAGAACCATAGCATTGTGATAAATAATATCATTTTCACTCTTCTCATGGGAAGTGTTACAAGTGTTATGGTTTAGATCTAGAAAGTCCCCCAAAAGCTGTGTGTTGAAGTGTTGGTCCCCATTGCTGAAATACTCAGAGGTGGAACTTTGGGGAAATGGTTGGATCATGAATGTTCTGATCTCATCCTCATTAGTGGTTTGATCCATTTATAGCTGAATGGACTACATGAATATGATAGAAACTCCGGCAGATGGGATATTTCTGGAGGAAGTAGGTCACCAGGAGCATGCCCTTAGGGACTACACCTTATCCCCACCCCCTCTCCCCACTTCCTGGTTGCCATGAGTTAAGCAGTTTTCCTCCACCATGCGCTTCTGCCATGATGGTTTTTGCCTGATCTCAGGCCCAAAGCAATGGAACCTGCTGACCATGGACTGAAATCTCTGAAAGCATAAACCAAGAAGAATCTTACCTTCTCCAAGTTTTTTTTTTTTTTTTTTTTTTTTTTTTTGTCAGATATTTTGTTCATAGAAACAAAAAGCTGACTCACAAAGTGGGAGATGTGAAATGAATGAGGAATGAATATATTTGACAATAAAAAGTACAAAGAGATAGTGCCTAGGTACTTCACACACACTATTTGGCTAGTAACAAATATGTATTTTATTAGGGTTCTCTAGAGGAACAGAACCAACCAACCACACACACACACACACATACACACACACAAACACACTCTCACACATATGATTATAAAAATGGGATTTATTAGATTGACTTATACAACCAGAAGTTAAATAGTAGCTAAATAGTCCCACAATGGTCATCTGCAGGTTGGAGAGCTGGAGGAACCAGTAGGTGCACAAGATGCTGAAGCCTCAGAACAAGAGCAATCAACCATGCTACCCCAGCCTGGAACTGAAGGCTTCTGGAAACTCCCTGGAGAATCCTGGCAGAGTCCACTTTAGAAGAGTGAAAGAGCTAGAATCTGATATCCTCAGGCAATCACAGCAGCAATCGAGAACTCATTCAAGGAGAATCAACCTTGCATCTGCTGCTGTTTCCTTGTTCTTCCAATTTTTATTCCACCCAAGCCTCAAACCTATTGGATGGTGCTGCCCACACTTAGGGAGAGGCTTCACTTTAGTTTGTTATCCCACATGCCAGTCATTCCTAGACACACCCTTATTGACAC
Organism: Sciurus carolinensis; assembly: GCF_902686445.1. Classification (NCBI taxonomy): domain Eukaryota; kingdom Metazoa; phylum Chordata; class Mammalia; order Rodentia; family Sciuridae; genus Sciurus; species Sciurus carolinensis. The sequence goes on from NC_062227.1 coordinate 37,583,192, forward strand.
ACCCATAAGCCTCTTAATCTTAAACATCTCTTAATCCAGTCAAGTTGGCTATTCAGATTAACCATTACATATATAGACTTCTTTTATTATTTTCTATCTTCTTGAGTAAATCCCTATACCTCAAGAAAGTCCTATAATATATGTATGTTATAGTATATTATAAATATAAAACAGTTTATATAGAGAGGAACCTGGCAAAAAATATTTACCTGAAGTCTGAAACAACTTAATGGTGGCCCTGAGGCTCTAAGTTTGAAAAATATTTCCATTCCTTCCTTATGCCACACAAATACTGTTAGCTGGTGTTTGTCCAGACTCATCAAGCACATTGGGAAGAAGTTCACAATCTCATAAATCAAACATCTATATTTTAGGTCGGTTCTCAGTTGTAAGAATATTGTTCCCAACATTGAATTGAAACCTATCTTTGCATTACATTCCTACATTAGTGGTCCTCAATTATCACTGTGTCTCAGAACCACTCTGGGAGTTTTTAAGAACCATCACGTGATCAGGTTCATGGTTCAGTGATTTGGTATTCTTTTTTTGTTTGTTTGTTTGCTTTGTTTTTCTGGGTTTTGTTTGTTTGTTTTTACATGAAAATTATTGATATTTATTGTTATATTTCCATTTAAAAATAGAAAATACAATAATTGTACACATTTCTGTGGTACAGCATGGAATTTGATTTGTGTATATGATGTGTAATGATCAAATCAGAGTAATTAGCATTTCCATCTCTTTAAAATTTATTTTTTCTTCATGTTGGAAAACTTCAAACTCCTCCCTTCTAGTCATTTATAAAAATATTATAAATTGTTGTGAACTATAGTAACTATACTATAATGAAGACAACTAGAACTATTTTCTGTCTAACTATATTTTGGTATCTCTCTCTTTCTGACCTTTCTCTACTCTTCCCCCCTTTCCTAGCCTCTAGTGACAACAGTTCTATCAACTTTTTTAGCTTCTGCAAATAAGTGAGAACATAAGGTGTTTGTCTTTCTGTGCTGGGCTTATTTCATTTAACATAATGCACACCCATTCCATCTGTGCTGCCACAAATAATAGGATTTCGTTCATTCTTATAAATGAATAAAATTCTATTGTGTATATGTACTATATTTCAAAGAGTTTTTTGAAAGGCTCAGAGAAGAAAAGTTGGGATGCATGAAGGGTTATGTAGAAGTGCCAAGAGTAGAGTTTTGAGGAAAGATAAGAAGTGCTTAGCACAGATCAGGAACAATGGGAAAGAGTGACACCAAATTCTGCTCAGTTTCCTAGTGGATCTGCATGGTATAATGTCTCTCACTACCTTTTTTAAAATTTTTGTTCTAATTAGTTATACATGACAGAATGTATTTTGACACATCATTCATAAATGGAGTATAACTTCTTCTTCTGGTTGTACTTGATGTAGAATTACATCAGCCATGTAATCATATATGCACATAGGCTAAAAATGTCCAATTCATTCTACTATTCTTCCTACCCCTATACCTCCATCCCCTCCCCTCTGTCTAATACAAAGTACCTTTATTCTTCCCTCCTTATAGTGAATTAGTATCTGCATATCATAGAAAACATTTGGGCTTTGGTTTGGGGGGATTGGCTTATTTCACATAGCATGATACTCTCCAGTTCCATCCATTTACCTGCAAATGCCATAATTTCATTCTTCTTTAAGCCTGAGTAATAGTCCACTGTGTATATGTACCACATTTTCTTTATCCATTCATCTGTTGAAGGGCATCTAGGTTGGTTCCATAGTTGAGCTATTGTGAATTGAGCTGTTATAAACATTGATGTTGCCATGTCACTGAAGTATGCTGATTTTAAGTCCTTTGGATATATACCAAGTTGGCTAGCTGAGTCAAATGGTGATTCCACTCCAAGTTTTCTGAGGAATCTCCATACTGCATTCCATAGTGGTTGCACCAATTTGCAGTCCCATCAGTAATGTATGAGTGTACCTTTTTCCCCACATCCTTGACATTTATTGTTGCTTGTAATTTTGATAATTTCCATTCTGACAAGAGTAAGATGAAATCTCAGTGTAGTTTTAATTTGCATTTCTCTGTTATAGATCTTGAACATTTTTTCGTATGTTTGTTAATCAATTGTATTTCTTCTGTGAAGTATCTGTTCAGTTTGTTAGCCCATTTATTGATTGGGTTACTTGTATTTTTTGGTGTTAAGTTTTTTGAGTTCTTGGTATTTCCTGGATACTAATGCTCTGTCTGAAGTGCAGGTGGTAAAGATTTTCTCCCATTCTGTAGGCTCTCTCTTCATGTTCTTGATTGTTTCCTTTGCTTTGAAGAACTTAAGTGATAGAAGAGAGACCCTGCGCCTAATAGAAGAAAAAGTAGGCCCAAATCTCCATCATGTTGGCTTTAACAAGACTCCTAAAGTGCAAGAAGTAAAATCAAGATCAGTAAATATGATGAAATCAAACTAAAAACTTCTTCAAAGCAAAGTGATTTGGTATTCTAGCTTCATGGCTAAAGCCTCTATTACAAGACAGATGAACAAGAGAAAAGGATGCAAATTTATTTAATATACATTTTACATAACATGGGAGCATTCAGAAATGAAGGCCCAATATGGAAACATGCTTAGATAGAAGGAAGTGGTTCTGGTATTCTGTAGCACAGTGGGGTGACTATAGTTCAAAAAGCCTATTATATATTTTATGAAGATTTAGAAACAAGGAGCTCAAAGGCTCCAAATGTGAAGTGATAAGGAAAGGGAAATGCTATGTACCCTGATTTGATGAGTGCATGTGTGTGTCAAATTAGCACATTTTACCCAATTGATATGTGCCAAAAATTCATGTTGATAAAATAAAATAAAATAATATTATGAGTTTATAGGATGAAAAATAATACAGATGTCATACACTTGTTATATCAATTCAACAAAAATAGAAAGTTTACAGCTGTGTTGCTCTGCCTATCCTGTAAGAAATATTTATCTCAGATAACTATAGTTCTCAGATTAAGGCATTCAATCTTATTTCAAAGGGTTGACAATGGTTTCCCTCCTCCCTCACCAAGGTCTTGCCTAATCACAGAATATGCCAAAAGGGCCTCCTAAAGCTATTCTAGAATTTTGGGGAGTTTCCTTCCCTTCAAAGTGATAGAGAAGACATTATTTTGGATTTTCCATATAAAAGAATATAGCTTATACTCTGCAGTCCAAATGAGTAGATAACTTAAATGTATGTCATGGTGTATTCATTTTAAGAAATAAAACTCTATAAATAAACCCTCTACCTGAGATATAAGACCCTCCAATGCTGTCCCAGGGAAAATGGGTTGTTTTCAATATGAAATTGAAGGGATCATTGCTCTTCTGCTTCTTACCTCTGTTCTTTCACTTCATACACACATTCCCTCACAGAGTATCCTCTGTCTAAGGGAGGTTGGGGCACATTAAGTCATGGTCACTACGAGAATAGCCAAGACCACTGCTGGTCTAAGCTTAAGAGTCAGGTCCTTCTCTATCTTCAGTGGCTATGAGGCCACTTTGAGTTGAGAATTTTTTTAAAAGACTTTCCTCAGGCCTTACATGGGAGAAAACGTGAGTTTTGTAAAGTAAGTCAATCATTACAAGGGGCTCTGTAAGCTAATGATCCATCAAGCAACATCTTTCTGGAACCAATTACTTCTTTCTGAGGGAATGGACAGACTGTTAACCTGGGTACAAGTAAAGTCCTTCATTATCATTTTTACCATCTGGTAAAGCGACAGGGGCCTGCATATTGTATGTCCTCAATAAACAGTTGCAATTGTGAAAAGAACGAAGAAGGAAATGAAGAACCCATGAAATAGGAAAACCTGTGTATCTTTTATGCTCACTTTGACGAAGAAGTAGTGAGCTGTGGAGAACTAGAATTGAAAAAGATAGGTGCCATCATATGCCATCCATGGAGGGAACTTCATAGTGCTATTTGTTCAGATTCTTACCCTGTTCCAGTGTCTTCAGAGATAAAGACATTTTTTTTTTCCAGATATAAGATGGATACCTTCATAAGGATGCAGGGGTTGACTAATGACCTGCCTCTGAGGAAAGTCAGAGAATTCCTTTATGATTTGAATCAGGAGAGAAGGACAGATGAAGGTCAGAGGGACTTTACTAATTTTTCTATTTTTGCAAATGCAAATGTGCCATATTTGGGGGTCTGTGTTCTCTCTTCCAACAATCTTTTGGTCTGGGTAGAAGTAAGACATTGATATGTTCAGAAGCTTCTACCTGTGCTCCAATTATTCTCACAATAAGAGCACTAATGAGTTTTCAAGAATATATCAATACGCCAAGTCCTGCCCAAGACAAACTAAATCAGAATTGGAAGAGCCAAAGCCCAGACTATTGATTCAGAATTTTCTAAAATCTCTGATCATTCTAATTTGCAACGTGTTGAGAACTACAACTCTAGAGTAATTTTAGTTGGTGTTTTTATCTCTACATGGTGAAAAAACGCAATCTCTTTTATTTAAAGTAATTCCTTTGAAACCATTACAGAGACAAACTTACCCATAAATCTTATTAAATTCCAACATTGTTACATGTGACCTACAAAATACTGTAGTTCTTGTGATGTTCAACCATAAATTTCACTGGATTTTAATTAAGTTGGTTCATTATTTGCATGAACCTGTCCATATTCCCTTGAAAAGCAGAGGGATTCTGATTTCATACATTCTTACTTGCTCATAAATGAACCCTGTAAGAACCTGAGGATACTTTTAGTAAGGAGATTTAAGATGAAACCAGGTACGTTTCCATAGCCCCTTCCCCTCCAGTCTTCACAAAGACCTCTCTACCAAATTGCCAAATTACCTCCCAGCACATGGGAGGCAAAACCAGCCTGAGTAATAAGCAAAAATTGGAGCTGGCAGGCTTAAGAGGAACACAACCAAAATCTCAGGCTTGTGTTTATCCAATCGATAAATGCCACGGCTCTTGAATAACTGTTGTTTAAATTCATTTCTCTGTGGCAGAACAAAAGGAGTATAATGAAAGCCACGCTGTTAGAGAACTCATTAGAGTCAGGAAGGAGAAAGCAGGCTTGAAGATAATCACTCTTAGGGAGACAACATCCAACCATCTTTTGGTTCACAATAATATCAGTAGGCAGTGTGGCGGTTAGGCAATGCCATTTGCTTTGTCTATAGAAAGATTACAGAAAGGAGAATAATCAATAGACTCATGGTAGAAAATCTCCCTGGTTTGTGCAATCCTTTCGCTGAAGCTTTTGTCCCTAATTCGTTTTTTTGGTAATATGAATCTCCTCCAGTGCCTTTTAGTGTTAGCATTTGAGGAGCAGTTACCCAAGCAGAAAGGCCACAGATCAAGCCTATTGTCTGCTGGCAAAGGCTCCATTGAAGCCTAATGAACGTAGGAATCCAGCAAAACAAAGAATCCTTAGTGCCTTGCACAAATGAATCCTACATCAGAGAAGGCCGAGGGAGTCCTTTTGATTATCTGAAAAGGTAGTGATTAGAAGGTGAACCTATTCTGAACCAAAAATGTGAAAAAAAAAAAAAAAAGGATTAAAAGGAAAGAAAGAAAGAAAAAAGAAGCAGAGAATGAAAAGATGTAAGAACAAAAGAAAAATAAAAAAGAAGCTTCTTCACCTGCCATGCCTCCCCAAGGATCTTTTAGCAAAAATGTAAAAGAAAACTTAGAACCTCATGCATAGAGGTCCTTTGACCTCACGGATGCATAAATTTGCTAACCCTGTTCTCTAAGAGAGAGACAGGATGCATTTGTCTTTCAACCTTTTTTTTTAGGAAAGAAATATTTGTGGAAAGTAAGAGGAGGAAGGAAATGTTCATTTCGTTGTACAGTGGCTATCTTTTAGGGAATATACATTCTAAAAATCATTGGATCTTTTCTCTAAAATCTTAAATATTCATTTTTAAGTTGAATTTGTGATATCTGCTTTGGCTTTGACATAATGTTTCTACTGTAATAATTATTTTAAAACATAAAGAATGACAGTTTTTCATGCTCCTTCATTGTTCTGTTTGTGTGATTTTATTTTTAATGACTCAAGTAGTTGTATTTATGTAAATATTAGTAAGTTTCATTATGTTTCATTATTTTTCAAGGCTCAACAAGTAGCAGTTTAATATTTAGGCATCATCAGCTGTATGCCACTTTTTTAATGCCTCTTTTTTAATTAATAAAATATAAAAAATATATACATTGCATGACTCCTATTGTTTACCCAGGAGTACTAATGAATGCAGTGCCTGGGAGAAGCAGTGACCTCTTTAGGAAGTCTAACATACCAGAGAGCTGTCCCACATGGATCTATCCAGCTGCCACCCATCCTTGAGATTGGTGGTGGTTCTGAGGAGCTGCTGGCCAGACATTTCAACTCACAAACTTCCCAACTTTCAAAGCTGCATTGTTTGCACTTCCGCTGTGGGTCTTGAAGTTCTGCTTCTTCTTGCTTATTGGGTTTACACTGTGTGAACCAGGGCGGCCAAAGGAAATTGCTGCTGTTCTCATTATTGCATGTCTGGATTTGGGCTCCACGCTAAAGTATTTGGTTTGTTGACTTCAGCACTGGAATTCATTTCTTTCTGCTCTCTCCAATTATTGCTGCTTCCTTCTGTTTATTCAGCTCCCAGGGACTCAAAGACATGCCCATGTAATTAATTGTCTCATTGTCCTTATCTAAAAAAGAAGGTGATTCTGTGAATATCAAGAGTCAAGCAAGGTTCATTAGGCTTTGTATTTATCCTCCTTTTTGGTCAATCCCATCAATGTTTTAATACTAAACAAATCCCTGAGCACTAAGGGTAGAGCTCATAGACAGACTAGCCATTTACTAGTCAAAATATCATTTCCCTACCAAGGCAAATCATCTCAGGGGACAATAGATTTACCTAGAAGCCTCTGGGGGGAACATCAGTTATTCACTTTCCTGCATGTGACATTTTTCCTTATTACCCCTCAAAAGTGAGTCATAATCACATTAGACTATGAGTCCAATTTTAGCAATTTTTTTCTTTTTGCTTCACTGTTACTACAGGTTAAATTTTAAGTATTGTGCATGAAAGGATTGTCAGTATTTGCCTTCCAATTAACTGATAAAGCCCCTTGGAATTTCACTAGGACATGTGAGAGGCCTTAGAGGGAAAAACCATCTTTGGATGTCTAGTTTAATACGATTGTACTGTGACAGTTGGGATTACCTCGTGTTCCAGTACTACTCCAACCGAGAAATATTTGTCACATTTAATTGTCAATTTGGTGTTGTAATTATGAATTAAGTATATTTACTCCAGTCAAGCATTAAGGTAAGTAAAACTAGCTTTTTGCCTCATAATAATTAGGGGAAAGCATGGTGGATACTTCATTATCTACCTATGGGGAGTTTGTCTGCAACCACGCAAACCTGACAGCCTTTTGGGAATGGCATCTTAAGTTTTATGTGTGTGATCAGTGTCAAAGTGTGGACCGCCACTTGGGATTCATCAAAGCAGGACACCGCTGGCCTTTTTTCTGCTAAAGAAACAGAGCTTGATCTTGTTCCTAATAGCATCTGTATAGGATTACCTAATATCTTTAAATGCTCCTCTTTGGGCCTGCAATCTTTTGCATAATCCTATATAATTCTTATCTCCTATGGGTGCCATTCTTGCTTAGAAAGACACAGTGTCTGCCTGACTGGCGATTTATACCTGAGAATTGTGAATTCTTCCTTGTAAAAGTTTAGATTCTTCCCTTTTTTTATCCCCAGCATTTATACTGAGTGTTAGAGAAAAAGACAGGAGAGAAGGGAAAATGATGACATGCATTTTTTTCCCCATTGTCCTTCTATCATCTCTTCTTTCTATTTTTACAATTATATCTTTTCTCCTGAGAAAAGGGGAAATGCCTTCTTTGCATGACTGCGAGTGGCTGTGTAGAGTCAGGCTACAATTAAAAAGAAAAAAAAATTAGCTTTTGGAGATTGGGTGAAAGTTCCTGCAGAGCACCACATTTTTTTTCTGTCCCAAGATAAAAATACATTTTCTTTATCTCTGTGAGTGAGTGAATGGGGTTGAGGTTCTTACTCATGGATGAACTCTTACCTCAAAAAAAACTTTCAAGTAGTAGAATCAGGAAGAGTCCCATGCTTTTGTAGCTATTACTACTGATGTGGTAAATAAAAGGAGATAATGACACATATGGAAAATTAAATGATTATACTTTTATCCTGATTATTATCCAAAAATATTACAACATTAAGAAAAGATGATGGGATATTTAGTGCTTCAAAATAATACCTAACAAAAAGACCAAGTTTAAAAGAAACAGATAAATATTGAGATCCAGAAATATGGAGAAGACAGCAGAAAGCATCTCCTCTCCTGCTCCCTATTGATTCCATGTCCACACATAAATACATCCATACCAGTCACTAATCCTTATAATGATCCTCAGATTTGCTTTGTTGAAGGTACTTAAAGTAAAAATGCTGTTGAAAAGTTAACACCTGCATCAACAGCCCTGCATCAACTCAATCTTATAGTATCTGGTAAATAGGATTCCAAGTTCATGAAGTAGAACTCTACTACTCTAACTTGACCTAGTCATCAACAAAATGATTTGAAAGATCTGCAATCTAAGGAGCTAGGAGCCATTCAATGCTGCTCAGGGGAAGTAGGAAAACTCTGAGCCCAAAGTGGGTGGTGAAGGGGACAGGGACAGGATGAAAAGGAAAGGGCTGAGGGAGCTAAATGAGATCAAAAGGGACACTGAATTAGGTAAACCTGATGCCAGGAACCTCTGGGTATCATAGAATAAAAATCAATAGACCATGGGCAAAATATGCTACCATCTTCCCACACATTTATGAGACCTCTTAAATGACTCAGTTAAGACATAAATCTTTATTTCTGCAAAAATGCATTGTTAAGAAAATACCACTATATATCATCTAGTGATCTGTTAGAACTGAGAATTAATCAGTGGGAAACAATCACCTCTGAAAGTCTTTGCTGCTGACTAAATAAATGTAAGATAAAATTAGTACAAATGGGTAACAAGAAATGATTTCCATATTTTACTGACAAGTAATGTTAGGAATCATTATCCTAATGGTTTATGAACTTCTTGTATTACCAAGTGACATTATGGAGTAATATTATGATCTGGAGCAGAATTCTTCATCCCTACATGACATAAGCAAGGCAGTTCTGTAGAGTTTCTAGCATGTGTATATATACTTAAAACCGGTGAGAATCAGACTTTTATTTTTCAAAAATCATTGTTTTCTTGATAGAACAGAATAAAGAGAACTCGGTGTTTATTCTTGACAAACTTTATATAGTCAGAATCTCTGGGAAACCATAGTCATTACCACAAATTCTTTTTGATTCCCAGTTAGTTACTTTAAGGGGAGAAATATGTCTCTGTATCTAAAAGCATGATCTGTAACTGATACTCAGCATGATAGTAGGAGAGGAGGCTAGAGAGGGCAGGAGTTCTTTATCCAGGATATCCCTTCTTTAACACCTGGGCATAGTTCCTAGGTTGTAGACGTGAAGGTCATCAAATGGTTTAGAGCTTGTCCAGCCAATTGTCTGAGGGAAAAGTGTGTTGGTGAGACAGACAGCAGAGAAGAGGAAGAAGATGGGATGAAGTGTGTCATTTTTGTCTTTCCTTCCCCTTAACAGCACAACTTCTGCCTAACTCTTGAGGGGAACCTGAGCTTTTTGAACCTTAATCTCCTCTAGAATCTGGGACTGAGCACTCTCTGTTGGAGCTAAAACAAAAACAATAACAAATCTCAGCGTTGGAGGTGGATCAAAATGACTAATTTGCTGGAAAGAGCTTGGTCAGAGGTGATCAATGGTTCCCCAGGAGTGAGCAACTCCAGTCACACAATTTTCAGGGAGGAAGTACAGTTCTCCCTGGCCCCAGGAGCTATGCAAGAGTGTGTTCTCTGGCACCTGAGCCTGGGTATGGGATGGTCTTACCAGTAGAGGAGACTTGGCACAGAGGCTTCCTCTAGTGTCTGCAAAGTGGAGGCAACTTGCAGTTCACAACTCCCACAGCCTAGACAATGCTCATAATTAGAGAACCATTTGAACTCCAAGTTTAAAAAAACAAAAAGTTAGAGGAAATGCACTAGGATGTGCATCTCAAGATAAAAAGAAAACCTACAAAGATTCAATGAAGGCATGTAAAATATCCCTAAATCTTAACAAACATAGTTTAAAGTGTTTTTAAAATTCAGTAGAGAAATAGAAAAAAAAAAAAGCATTACCATGAAGACATAGAATAATTTAATTGATAAGCTCAATTTAACATAGGTTCTTAATAATCATTAATAGAACTCTATGTTTACATTTACCAATTAAACATTACCAAAAAATCAGATATTAGTCAACTAAGGGACCTAATCAATTTTTCATAATAGAGATTTTTTCCCTCAGAACTTTTCTGTACCCAAAAATATTTGAAAACGCAACATTTTTAAATGATTCAAAACATAGTAATTACTGAAAATGAATCAACAGTGTCATAATTAACACTTAGAATAAGTGAGAAGGACTCTACAAATGAAAATAGGACTTTATGTAAACATTATTAAATTGAACTTTTTTGACCCAACCTTTGGAAACAAAAGGCAAACAAAATGTGGAGGTTAGAAACGGTGAGGTGAATCTGCTTCCCAAGTGCAGCAGCCTTGAGGCTCACTATCTAGGGAACAAAAGTGAAGCCACACAAGGCCATCGAGCCTAAGGAGCTCTGTTCTCCAGCAGCAGCATCAGATACCTACATAGTGGTTCTTTGTGTCCTTTATTATTTATTAATGTGTCCGACTTGAAATTTAGTATTAGCCATATATAATACTATGCTTGGTGTGTGTGTGTGTGTGTGTGTGTGTGTGTGTGTGTGTGTGTGTAGTGCATGCATGAGCTTGCACACACACTCTGGCATTCCTCAATGGTCTTTCTGGAAGCCAAGATATTTGAAGCCAGGCTACAGACAAAGTACTGAACCTAGAGGGTAGTTTTAAATATTTGGGATCCACTTGGCTATGAGGACAGAGTAGCCCCTTTGAAAAGAATCACTAGTACAATTCAACAATCATACTTCCTTACTTGAAAAAAATTACTTCCTAGGCCCCCAAAATCTTAATATTTGTACTGTGTTTACTGAGGGGTCTGTGAATATCTAAAGTGAGGCAAGAATCTTCACGGCAAGTTATTTTGCTCTATTATTTGAGTTTTCATTTGTTTTGAGTTCTTGAGGTGGCTGCCTTTATTTTTGCTTCCTTTCTTCTCATTACTTTTGGTCATCATTTAAAAAGCCGTGTCTGTGACAAGTTTCTTGCTTTAAGAAAGCACCAAAACATGGTCTTTACAGAAATGATTCTTTTGTTGTCTCTGTGAGATCTAATTTAGCCACCTGCCTCCTCTCACATGGATTACATAGGAGAGCACTGTCCTACCAGGTATTCCACCTAAAGGCTGAGATTGCAAGCAAAATCCAGAGTAGCTAGACACCAGGAGCTTCCCTCTATACTGCAGAAAGAATAACTACGAATTAATAGGCAAAACTATCTTGAAAGCAATTCTTTTCTTTGTTCTAGTGAACTACCAGATTAATAAATAAGGTACATTCATTCTCCTGAAAAATGCATAACAATGAAAACTCTTTCCAGAATTATGTAAATAATTCCCCAGTGTTCAGTCCACTGTGCATTGTCCTTATATTCTCAAGGGTTTGTATAGATTGAAAAAGAAAAATGTTTCACTCACATGCTCTCAGGATCTTCTTATTTGGTCAAAATCTTCATTTGCACCATCATGGTGTGGCTGTATGGTATTACAACCAGTGGTCCCAGTTGGCTTTGATTCAAAGTGTCAGAAAAACATGGGTGATTTCCACATCAAAGTTTACAAGAAATTCAGGCATTAGTGAAGGTATTAGTTAAAGCTGTGTTAGTTAAGATGTTGTAATACACTCCAAAATATATAATGGTTCAACCACAATGGACACTTATTTCTTGTTTATGGGAAATCCAAACAGAGCATTCTTAGCCAGTAACTCTTTTCTAATTGATGATCCATAGGAAACCAATTGTCTTCCAAATGTTGTTCTGCCATATTTAACAGGAAGCTTCCAAGGCTGCTTGGGGAATGATCCCTTTTCCAGTCAATCAGAAAGAGTAAAACCATAGCAGCTCTCTACGGCAGCAATAGGCTGTACTGAAAGGTGGTACACATTACTTGCTGCCCTTTTATTTGCCTGAAATCAGTCACATGACCATGGAATGTGCCCCAGAAGAAAAAGAAATAAGTTTGGTAGATATCCAGCAGACTCTCCCTCTACCATAGTCTTCCAAATTCATTTTTGGTTTACCATTTTCTTCAGAGCTGGGAATACTCCTAAAAATTAATGCAATCTGCCACTAACTTGAAATGTATTCCCTAGATAATACCATCACATGTAAATTACCAATGCAGTTATATTCTGTATTAAATGATCTATTTTGAAATTTTTTTCACATATCAGTATCCTTCTCATAAGGTTTTGTCTTTTTCCCTTTAAGTCTAAAGATTTTTGATTTTAATCTTTGGCTGCAGCACGGTTCATCTCCAAAAGTGCACTAAACATAGAGCTCATTCAGCTAAGCTAGCCAGGAAACAGGATAAGCTCACTGCAATTTCTCCCTTAGCTAAGGGCTTTATATCACCAAATGTTCCATAGCCTCTGCTTGGCAAACTGAAATTGCTGCTGCCCTTGCATGAACCCAGGATAAGGTGATGGGTCAGATAGCTGCTGCTTCATCCCCTCACAAGCCAGATGCTGACACCCAAACCTTGTCTAAGCATAAGCAAAACCAGGAGAAGGTTCAGTGAGTGTCTGTCTAGCTGCCACTAGGCACTGCTTGATGTTTGTGGAGACTGACATACAGAAAAACTCCTGAGAAATCCCCCTTCGGCAGTGCAACAGAAATTTCACATCCACCCTAAAATCACTTGCTGAACTATTTGCACTATGCCACAAAAGTTTCCATCAGCAGAAAGGACATCTGGGAGTTTAGGCATTACTATGTCACTTTAGGGTATTGTTTGCTAAGAACCACAGATTGGAGATTCTTCAGTCTTCCAGTAGTTCCTGTAAGGATCTTCATGATAATCCAGAAAGCAAAAAGCCTGGATGTCAAAATGATGGACAAATGCTAGAAACGTTGAAACAATTTGGGTGCAAAAAATGGGACTTCTTGAGTTGAGTCTGACATGCATACAGAAACCTACATGTGTAATTACTGTCGTGATCTTCCAGTGGAGACCTGGGGGTCAATCATAGCTGCTCGAGCTCTCCCCTGCCTAGCTGGGCAAGTCTCAAGAAATCAATCATGGAATCCTGCTTCACAGTAATAGCACGCAATCCTATAGGGCCTTGCTCACTCTGAGGTCCCCATGTGACTTACTGAGTCTCTTCCTCTCATTGTTTGCGTTCAGTCTTGCCTTGTGACTTGGGGCTACTTACCCCAACCTTGACCTTTCTCCCCTTCATTCTTCATGTGTTCAGCAGAGGCCATCATCATAGTGCATGAATTTTCTAGCACTATCTCCATCCTTGTCTTCCATCCCTATTTCTTACACAAAACCCAAACAACAGTCCTACAGCCCAACTAAAATTATGACCAATTTTTCTTATTGGGCGTCTTTCATAATTGAAATATTACCTATGTCTTTTCTCTCTTCTTCCATCTCAAAGCATATCTATTTCCTTTACTTTTCCCTAAAACCTAATCTCTACTCTCAGTCAGGAGGTAGTTAAATAATTTGACAAATAAACTTCAAATATGTGCTCATTTTCTTACAGGTAATAGTGTACCCTTTACTCTTCCGTAGGAGTGAGTTTGCATAAAATACAGACACGCAATAGAATGCTTCAACAAAGCAGGTGACTCTAGTGATCAGGACATCAGGCAGTGGCAACTTGGAGGGAAGACGTGTGGGTAAAGATAAGGTTCCTAGCGTCCTTTACATAACACAATAAAGCCACTCGGTTTACATCTAGAGGCACCCCGTGTCTCATAATTTTTTCTAAAAGTAAAACATAAAGGATTTCATTGAACATAGTCACTGTTATAAGTTGTTTCAAATAAGTAACTGATATTTAACTATATTTTGACTCAAAGCATTACTGTAAGTGCAAAAAGTTAGAGTGACAGAATTTAACTTACCCTCTGTATGATTAAGAAATGCATGTGTACCTCTGTGTATCCTGCTCCTAATTCCTATGATTTACCCTTTGGAAAATTTTTAGATTAAAATAGTAGTAAATGGACTAAGAATAACTAAGTAACGGAGAAAAATATCTGAGTACAGAGATGAAAATAGCAACAATGATTTCTGCATAAATATGCAATTGAAGAGCAAAAGTGAGAGCACTACAGGAATTGATAGAAGACTCAGTAGAACTCAATAGGAAACCACAAGGCAAGGGAGGCAAAGTAGAGTAAATACACAGAGCCTTGATGAAATAGTCACTAACAACACTGAGACTCATTGATCACAGAGATACAGCTCATTGGCAGTGAACTCCAATAATCAGAAAGACTTCACAGTAGCATACAATGAAAATTGATATACATAATAATGACTCTAAGTCACTAAAGAATCCTGAATGCCTCCAAATCATTAAAAATTTGATTGTGTTCAGTATAATTTTAGGCCTAAATGTATTTATTTTTGAATAAAGAGGCTTGAAAAAATATTTTTGAAGAGCTATTTCACTCATAAAATCATAAAATTTTAGGGCTAGAAAATGTCCTCTTGTAGGACCAAATGGAATTGTTAATTCGGTAGGAAACACCAAACCGGAGGACAGAGGCTTGTCAGAAGACTAGAAAATTGGGGGAAATTTAAGGCCTGGGCTGCAGAGGTCAGGATCTAGGGACAGTCAGAGCCTAGGGGAGATACGCCTAGCACAGGACCCCAGAAAAACAAGCTTGATTTACCAAAGTCCAGATAGGGAAATTTATCCACTTGGTATGTATATACAAAAATCCAACGACAGAATCCCCAGATGTTAGAAGTAGAAGCGATCCCACATCCCTAGCCTCAAGGTCATGATCAACTCTAGGCAGCACTGTCTGGTTGGTGGGATATCCTGAAGTACTGCTCACCATCTAAAGGGGTCGTTAGCAGTTTGGTGATTGAAACGAGCAACCCTACCTCTGCCCTCTCCCTCCCCGCTTTTTTACCACTGAGGGAAACTAAGGTGTACATTCCGCAAACTGTCCAACCAAGGTCATACATTTGGAAGTAACAGCTGGGACTGATATTCTAGTTTTGTAATTTTTTTTTTAAGTTTAAAAATCATGTTTAATTTTAAAAATTCTCAATTTAAATTTTCATAACATATAGTTACAAGGTCTTACAATCATATTCCTCTATTCTATGACTGAACTCCTACTACAGAGAGAAACAAAAATGCCTTGAGATCGAGGATTGTCTAGTTGAAAGTGTGAATCATGGTTTTGTTTGTTGGTAGAGGATGATGATAAGCTCAGACACAGTGACTGACTTGTGGGCTGTAAAAAGTAAGAGTCCCATTGGCTAAGAGTGTTCCCACACCATCATGCTGTCTTCTTGCAGTCAGACACTGCCCTGGTGACTGTCTCCAGTAAATAGTTTTTCTGAGCCCAGCAAAAATGAGCAGAGCAGTTGAAAATGTCCAAATGGAACATTGGGGAGAAGACAAGGTTAATTACTGATGCTATTGGCCTAAATTTGATAGGTGAGGTCAAGAGAATAAATGAGAGCTCACCAAAGGCGAGATATAAAAGGAGTAAAACAGAACTGTATAATAGTCCCTCTGATCTAAAGCCCAGCCTCCAGACTGACATGCTTGTGGACTCAAGGAATCCTGCAATTTACTTAGTATTTTTCTGTCCTGGACTTGAAAGTCAACAAGGGTCAGGGGAAAAACCCAGAGTTAATTTCTGCTTTGTTTGTTGTTTGTTTGTTTGTTTTAATTTACTATATAAAGCAAGGTGCCTTGGACTAGACGGCTCACCATTTTGGGTTCAATCTTTCCTTCTGAAAGTTAAAGGGGAATTATCCTAACTGCTTCCTTCCCTCTGTTCACATGGACAGAGCTGAGGGAGTTCACCCTAAACTAATTTGAGAAATAAGCAGGCAGAGCTGAGTGTCATGGTTTAATATGAGGTGTCACCCCAAGCTCCTATGTAAATGCAGGAATGTTCAGGGATGAAGCGATTTGACCATGAGTGCTGTAACCTCATCAGTTCATCCGAGTTTGATGGGACGGGTGGTAATTGTGGGCAGATGGGGCATGACTGGAGGAGGTAGATCACTGGGGACGTGCGTGAAAGGGTTCCTCTTCCCTGTGACCTCTTCTCCCTGTCCCTCTCTCTGTTTCTGGCCGCCATGAGGTGAGCAATACTTCTCTGCTACACCATTCCACCATGATGTTCTGCCTCACCTTGGGCCCAGAGCAATGGACATGGAAGACCAGGGACTACACCTCTGAAACTGTGAGTCAAAATAAACTTTCCTTCCTTTAAGTTGGTCTCATCGGGTATTTTGGTCACAGTGATGCCAAACTGACGAACACACAGAGTGTGTCATTCTTGATCCATTTTAAACCATTTATTTCGTGTCTACTATGTGCCTAAAAATGGAATACAAGAAAAAAAGACCATCTCAATCTCAAGGAGTTTACAGCTTTTTGAGTATTTATCATTCAGCTGAATCTAAACAATAGAATTGCTCTAAATCATTTTGTAAATAGTCAACCTTTCTCGCTATTGTTATTGTTCTTTAAAATCACACCATAAAATAATTATAGAATGATTTGTCCTGAAGCAGAGCATGTGGTGATGGTATGTCTGACTTCAGGGCAGTAAATATATTCTTTTTTCTATTTTAAGATAAATATTCATTTTTTAATCAACATAAAATGACTTTTGTAGATTTGCTTGATGTGTTTTATATAATGGAAATTTTCCAAGATAAATCCATTTATTATGAATTTATTTTACCATACTTTATGTCCTCCCATATTAAGTGACATAGATGATGAAATCAGGCTTTTTCAAGCTCTTGGGCTTTTTAGATATAATAAGCAAACAATCTTCTGGCTTAAGGTGATAAGTGCAAAAAATAGTTGAGCTGGACTCCCCTTGGACATGACCCCACACACCTGGCCTCCAGGTCAGAATTTTCTCTCAGGCAACACTGCCTGGTTGCTCCTATCTCTTTTCCTTCTTTAGCTAACCACCACTACCTGAGGATTCTTTTTGTGTCCTGTGGTAGTATGTTTACATCCTCAGATTCATTATTATAAATACAGTGTTATGGTTTGGATGTGAGGTGTCCCCGAAAGCTCACATGTGAGAAAATGCAGAAAGGTTCAGAGGAGAAATGATTGGGTTGTAGGAGTCTTAACTCCTGATGGGATTAATTGAAGTAGTAGGGTGTGGCTGGAGGAGGGGGGAACTGGGCTGTGGCTATGGGGTATATATTTGTATCTGGACAGTGGAGTCTGTCTCTCTCTGCTTCCTGATGATGTGATCTGCTTCCCTCTGAGACACTCTTTCACCATGATGTTCAGCCCTGAGGAATGGAGCCGGCTGTCTATGGATTGAGACCTCTCAAACCGTGAGGTCTCAAATGAACTCTTCTTCTTCTGCAGTTGTGCTGGTTGGGTCTTTTAGTCACAGCAGCGAAATAGCAGACTAAAACACACAGTAATTGAAAAAAACTGGCTCTTCATTTGTGTTTTCTTTCCTAAGCGATAAGAATTCACTACGCCCATCTTCTCTGTTCCTCAGCAATGATCATTTATTAGAACATGATTTTGATTCTACAACTTTTCCTAATTAGAAAGTCATTCAAGAGGTTTATTGTTTAATCGTATGCTTGACTTTTTGAATAATACATGCATACACATGAACCAACAATAATGAAACGACCTGAAGGGAGGAGACCCTCACCCTCTCTAGGTGTTCACGTCTGCTACTTGCTCCCACCTCCCACAGGGGTAACTAATGTCCATCTTGAAATTTAAAGCTGCAGTGTCATTTTGACCTGTGGGAGAAGACACAACTGTACATTCACATTCCTTCTAGTTTACACCAATTTTGTCATATAAGATTCACTGATCCAAAACTTGCTTCTTAAATTGGTTTGCTTAATGTTTTAAAAAGCTTCCACATCAGTGTATAGAAAGCTTCCTCGTTGACCTTTTTCTTTTTCTTTTTTATTTTTTTCAGTATGTAATGACAGGTGGTTTCTCAAATATAGAAGTTTTCAAAATGTAGGTGTTTTGTGCAAAGAAATGGAGGTTGCTAAACATTATTCAATTTTTGTTCACAATTGAATAAAGGCAAAATAAGCCCCAGTTATCCACCTCTGCACTTAAACACATTATTCAATGCCCAAAGGCCACAATCCTTAAGTACATATATAGTAGAGATCAATAAACTGATTTTTTCAGTTAATTTAGGTTTGCAAAATATCAATGATTGATTCTTCATTAATCTACCTATAAAGGGGAGATGGAATTCTACTACTAAGATAGCTAGAATATCTGGATAGTCCTGCCCTTCCACTGTTCTTTCTGAAAGGTAGGTAAACACAGTCAGGACTATAATTAACCTATAACAAAGTCATAAATTCATAGAATTGATATTTGTCCTTAACTTTATAATGTACCACTGGATTGACCATTTTGCAAGGATTATCTCATTTAAAATATTAAAATAATATTGTAAAATTATTATCATCCTGCCAGGCATAGTGTTCATACCTGTAATCCCAGCATCTAGGGAGACTGAGGCAGGAGTATCAGAAGTTGGAGGTCAGCCTCAGCAATTTAGCAGGATCCTAAGCAACTTAGCTAGACCCTGTATCAAAAATTAAAAAGGACTGGAGTTGGAGCTTAGTGGTAAATTACCCCTGGGTTCATTCCCAGGTACCAAAAAAATAGTCAATCTGATAATAATTAGATTGAATAATTAATAAATTAAAAGGGCAATAAAATGCATACGTGACTGACCATAGTCCACAATATTAAGGTACACCACTATTAAGTCTAGTCACCAGAAACAAGAACCCCAGTGCCCAGCCCTGCATTATGCTAACCAGAGGCCTCCACTAACTCTCAACCCAAAGTCTTATGTGACAGTTTCTAAGCCAGGTGGGCCAAAGTAATGTTCTGAACCTCCTTTTGAGCCCAAGGGAATATCAAAATTTAGGACCATGGAGTTGAACACTATGCCCACATCTGTGTCATCCCCCTTGGTATTATGCGATGCCACACCGCTGTAGGATCAAAGAGAATGCACATCAAACTAGATATGTCCCTGACACAAATGAATGCCCAATAACTGAGAGCATAAAGAATAACAGTAGTAACATCAGAGTAGAACTCATAAGAAAACTGTAGTTAGAGCAGAATTTATAGATATAAGCAAGACCGGATGTCTCTGAAATGCTTGATAAGGTAGCCTCAACACTTTGAGGCAACAGGAAACTCAGAAGAGTTAGAGGTAGTATGGTCTCCTTAGAGTGACTTTGATTGCAAAATATCAAATATAAGCACTATATATTGACTCATGGAAAACATGCTCTGAAAAAAAAATACTATAAAGCAGCTAAAATAGCTCTACTTCAAATTTGACTTAACCCACATTATTGATGGAGGAGCAGCAGGGACTTAATTTTTTTTCAGCTACTGAAATTTCATCTCATTTCCTATCTCTCTACTGGAGGAGGTAACATTACCCAGGGAGAGAGACCATATGACAGAAGGACTGCAACTTTCAGAAAGGACTCCAAACATTTATTAAGCAGCTCTATTAAGATGTAACTCACTATTATACAACTTACCGTTTTAAAGTGTCAGATTCATTGGCTTTTAGTATATTCACAGATTTGTGCAACTGTCATTGCAATAAGTTTTAAAACATGTTGCCACCTGAAAAATAAACACTATACCCATAGGTGGTCACTCCAGAGTCCCCCATCTCCCCCTAACCTATGGCAACCTCTGATTTGTTCTCTGTCCTTATAGATTGGCCTATTCTACAAATGTTCAGATGGAACCATATAATATGTGAGTCTTTGTGTCTGGCTTCTTTCACTTAGCATGCTATCTTCAAGGTTCATTCATATTGTAACCTGTCTCACCACTTCTTTTTCTTATTGCCAAGTAATATGACATCGTATGAATATACCACCTTTGTTTACTAAAATCAATGTGCTTTTGTTTAACCATTTATTAGCATTTAGATTATCTCTATTTTTGGCTATTATATGTAACATTGTAAACATGTGTGTATGAGTTTTGTAAAAATATGTTGCTATTTCTCCTGGATATATATGTAGGAGTGGATTTGCTGGGGCATACAGTAATCCTGTGTTTAACTTTTGGAGAAACTGCCACACTCAAAGTGGCCACACCATTTTACATTCCTGTAAGTTGAGTCGCTTTTGAAGCTTAGAGCATATGTTCACTCTTTTAAAAATTGGTGACTTCAATTTGACCTTCCATTTTATGTCTACTGGAGTGACTGCTTCTAAGTAGTCATATGAAATGATAAAATTCCAGAAGCAAAATATTATCACATATTAAATCACTAAAGTGCTTTATTTGTTGAACATCTTTTGTCATTTTCTTTCCTGTTGACAATCCAGTCACACTTGTCATCTCATCCTTCACTTGTAATTCATTTTTTCCTCTCTGAACCTTACCCAACAGTGTTCCCGGTGTGAGAAAACAATTCACAGTACTGTGCATTAGTTACCCCAGTGCTAGTGACTTTAGTCTCTGTATCAGTCTGTTTAACTGCTTTCCTGCTGCTTTTACAAATGTAACCTCTAGATTCTCAGTTATAGTTTGACAGGAAAGGAATAGATGGTACCAAACAGCAAAAAAATGGAACAAAAAGTGAATTTGCATGAAATCATTTCTCACTATGCTATCCATCATCCAAGAGACTAAAAAAGAAGCAATAGCAAAACCTAATCACAGCTATAGTACTATGGGTTCTCTTTGTTTCTAATTTTTAAAATCCAAAACAGTATGTCTCTTAAAGGTTAAGAAGATATCTATTGATGTGTCAACCAAAGAAAATTACTTATTTTCAACTTACTTATTTGAGCATATAATTGACTATCATTCCTTTCCTCTGATTTGTCATAGAAAACTGTCCACTGCTATAATACTCTTTTTTTCCCCCTCTTTCGATTTCAGGAATTTCTCCTTTGGCACCATCGTAAGAATCCATACAGTGCATTCAGAGCAATTTCACAAATATTTATTGGGTGTCAACCATCTGCAAGGCACTATACTAAACATCCTTTTGAAAAGACTTTAAAAGCTATTATTCTTTTGAATGTGCTCATTTGAGGCAAATATTCCTCCATGGATGGTGGATTTTATTTGGAGAAATGGTCAAAAGTTATTCAAAGTCAATACTGATGTATGAGGTGGGTAAGATCCATCGAGCAAGATGACATTCTTAACGGTCAAAATTATGTGTGACTATAAATTTATGAGGCTGATTTTCTTGTGTGGTTCATTAACCAGATTTGAAGAAAATTCCGCAAGAGGAGTTCCAGTAACATTTTGAGTAATGGCAGCAAAGGGGAAGGTGTGTGGTGCCAAAGTAACTATTTTGATGGATGGCACTCTTTGGATATATTAGTCCTGGCATGTTTGAAAAACACATTCATTGCTTATGGTCAGACATTATAGAGTGACTAGAAAATATTGGACATGGTAAAAATTCAGCCATATCCATAGCCAGGATAATATTATTTCCTAGCGACTGTGCTTTCACCCCTGACAAAGAAAGAAAGCAATTGATGGTACACGTGACTTGTTCTTTCCAGAGCCAGAAAGGAGCTTAGGAGGCTTGAGTTATCTGTCCTAGCAAAAGAATTGATCCGGAGGAAAACATCACAACTGCCAGGTGACTTGCCTGTGCAGGGCTTATAGAAACTTCTCCACGTGGCATTACTTCTAGAAATAGTCACAGAACAAGATACTGGTTCTTATCATTTGTTCAAAGATTAGAATTACTTTAATAGAGCTTAAAAGGAATAAATCATGGTTGAGTGTTATATATTGACTACTTACTGCATTCTAAACCTTACCCAAATTTGTTGGATGATACACAATCTAAAAGCTTCTTTTTTGTACCCTAAGCCAAGAATTGAAGATAAGGGATATTAGTTTTCTGGAATTGTTGTTACAAATTGTTATGAACTAGGTGGCTTAAAATAACAGGAGTTTATTGTCTCATAGCTCTGGAGGTCCAAAGTCTGAAACCAAGATGTTAGCCAAGTGGATTCCTTCTGAGGCTGAGGGAGAACAGAATACATGCTCCTAGCTTCTAGTGGTTGCTGGCAAACCTTTATAGGTTTCTGTTTGGAATTGTTTTTGTTTGTTTGTTTGTTTGTTAAATGTATCACTCTCACCTCTATCCACATCATCCCATGATTTTCTTTCCTATTCATGTATCTGCATCCAAATTTCTCTCTTCTTATGAATATTGGAGCCCCTGGATATCAAAGTCTGGTATGTGACTTCATCTTAACCAGATCACATCATTGAAGATCCTATTTCCAAATTGGGTCACATTTAGAGATGCTGGGTGGCCCAGAATTTTGGAGATACACTATTCAACCCTGTACAACAGGTATACTAAAAAATTGCATATGTGCAAAATGTACAGATCATTTATGTAATCAATACCCCAATCACTAGGATTGAGCATCACTAGCCTTTTAAAAACCCATCTCATGTCCTCCTCTCGTCACCAAATGCCCAAAGGTAACTACTGTCAAGACTGCCAACAGCAGAGATGACTATTACTTGTTTTTTGACTTTATGTAATTAAAGTTATACATGTCCTCTTTTGTGCCTTGCTCTTTTATTCAACATGATTTTGTACTTAAAATTCTTCCAGTGGTGCAAGTTTTTAATCTCAGCAGCGCAGGAGGCTGAGGCAGGAGGATCACAAGTTCAAAGCCAGCCTCAGCAACTTAATGAGGCCTAAAGCAACTCAGCAAGACCCTGTTAAATTAAATATAAAAATAAACAGGACTGGGGATGTGGCTCAGTGGTTAAGTGCCTCTGGGTTCTATTGCCAGTAACAAAAAAAAAAAAAAAGAAGAAGAAATCATCTGCTTGCAGTCATAGATTATTTATTTCAAATGTTATATGGTATTTATTATATTAATATTCCACAATGTATTTACCCATTTGTGTTAGTCGGATTTTCCCTAGTATGACAAAATACCTGGAATAAATAGGAGAAGTTTGGGCCCAGTTTCAGAAGTTCCAGTCGGTGGTTGCTTGGTACTCTTGTCGCACAGTATCATGGTGGAAGTCCTTGGTGGAGGGGGACTATTCACCTCCTGGTGTCTGGGAAGCGTAAAAGAGAGGAAAGGGAGGGGCAGGTCCTAACAGCCCCTTCAGGGCTTGCCCTCAATGACCTAACTCCCTTTCACTAGTCCCCACCTGCTAAAGGTTTCACCACCTCCAATAGCACAATGTACTGAGGGCCAAACCTTCAGTACATGAGCTTTTGGGGGTCATTCGATATCCAACTACAGAACCATAAATGGGAATTTGAGAGTTTCCAGTCTGGAGCTACTATAAGGAGAACATCTGTGAACTTTCTGGTACAAGTCTTTTGGTGAACAGATGTATGCATTTCTCCCATGTATGTAATTAGATTGGAATCTTCGGGTAGAATTATTGGTCATGAAATAAGCTCAGGTTTCACTTTAGCAAATCAGGCCAAAAGTTCTCAGTGGTTATGCCACTTCATGCTGCCGTCTACAGTGTTTGAGAGTTTGGATTGTTTCACATCCTTTAGAATACTTGATATTTTTCATTCTGTGTTTCCTCTCCTTTACTCCCCTGTTCGAGCGGACCTCAGGAAAGTCCTGCTATAGCCAAAAGTCAAAGTGGCCCACACCTTTCTCTGTTATTATTGTGTTTCATAAGTCCACTTATCTCGAAGGGGAGAATTTGGAGTGTAGACCCAATGTGTTAACCAACATATCTTGGCCACAGACAACACAGAGAAATTGGGGTGCCAAGAAAATGACCTTCCCAGAAGTAGAGGGACAGTGGGATACCCACACCAATCTAGACCAATTTCTCACAGAAGATGGAAGCAGTGGGTGCCCAGAGCCTTCTCCATGGAAGTGATGAGACCCCAAAGAAGAAATAAATTTTGGAAGGTGATACCCCAGGCAGACTTGAGGCCATAGCTCTGGGGCTCCCCACAGCAAAGAGCTGGTGAATAAGAAGGGCAATGCTGAGAGGACAATAGCTCAGGTTGAGCTGGGGTGGAGAGAGATCCAAAGGACAAGATGGGGCCCTTCCCCAATGCCACACTGAAAAACACCATGCAACTGGGAGAACTTAAAGAAAGATGAAAGTCGCCCTACAAAGACTGAGATGAAAGAAGCCAGCCAACACAGTAGGACCAGAGGCCTGAACTCAAAATTAGTTTCAGGAAAGTGGACAATGTGCCTGTCAATTTCTTTCTCTAACTCCACTTCAAGCAGAGGGACTTATATACAATAGACATTTCGTAATTATTTATTGTGTAATGGATGACACCTAGCAGTAAGATCAAAAATACTTTACGCTCAATCAAGGGAAAAACCTGTTATTACAAGTTATCTTTTCATCTCTGAGAACTGGGGACAAAGTGACAGAGAAGAGGTCGCCATTGCTCACAAAATTGACATTAGCTCCGTAGAGTGGAGAACTACACCTCAGATGCTTCACTTATTTCCCAGAGTCTGTGCTATTAAAGGTCTTTAGATGCTTTGTTTCGTCCTCTGTGATAGCTGTGCCGGGGTGATGACATTTCATCTTGAATGTCTAGAGGCTTGTTAGCAGAGACCCGGTCACCACCAGGGATCACAGCATTCTTGTGCTCAGTCCTTAGGGCACTGATCTCGGCTGTACAGCTGGACTCAGCAGCAGACGCCACATGGTCTAACATGACAAGCAGCTGGATCTCCAGCCAACAGGCAGTTATTGTCCTGAAATGAATGGCAGTTTGTAGAGCAGAGGGGGTGTTGGTTTTTTCCTCCCTGTGTTACTGAAAGCAGCACAGCTTCAGCAATCACAGAGATCTGAAGAGAACAGAAGAGGAAAGGGTAGCTTTTCTTTGCAGCATGCCACCAATGTGTCTGTGTAAAGCAGGTGAAAATGGGCATCCCAATCTGCCTAATCCATTTCCACAAAATCGGCCTGGACTAGCCAAAATCGGTTAGATTAGTATAATGTAAAAATATAGACGAGAAGGCAAACATTCACATATAGAAATAAGCATTTGCATTCAGAGTATTCTCACGCATGCTCTCTATAAGCACAATTAACAATATATCATGGCTTCTTACTTTCTTAGCAATCTCTCTGTTGCAGGAGAATGCTCTGTCCCTGAAAGCTGTAAATCAGGAACTGAGCAATAGAATGAGTGCAGGCTTTAGACCAATGTTTGCTCTGAGACCTGAAAAAAATCAAGGAAATAGCAACTTCCTTTCTTGCAGAAGTATATGTTTGACTGACTCACAATTTGAGCAGAGCTAATGGCAGTTTTAGGGACATCTTCTCCTTTTGTTTCTTAAAGAAAGTAAAATGTCAGCCAGTCAAGAAGGATTTTTTTGTTGTTGCTGTTTTGTTAGTTAGTAGCTTGTGGCACTTTAAGCCACCAGGGGGAGAGATACGGAGCGTGCTTTATGTCTTCCAAAATCTTTGAAACATTATTTTTCAAAAAGTATTCAATCTTCATGCTCTTTACCTCCAGTAACAGCTGAATGAGCAAATATGTTGGAAGGACTGTTTGGTAAGTAAAGTATTTTACATTTTAGAGTTCGTCTATACAAAGCTATTCAAATTTGATGAGAAGATCAAAATGACATGCAAATAGCACATGAAATGCTTGTTTCATAGTTATGGACATGGGGAAATTACTTGTAGTCCTGAGTCAGTTGAGGTATATATATCAATATCTTCAAATATCAGAGTACATTTGCAATGTCAAACAATACAAGTGAACAAATCAATTACAATTCTAACCAAAACTGGAAAATCCCAGTGTACAATAGAATATTGGCTTGGGGTAAGTTGCCTTCTGTTTTAATTATCAAAGAGGAGATGGAAGAAGCAAGTAACAGAAACCTTCCATTGTGGAAGCTTCTGACCCGATATGATAGGCTAGGTCTTTGAAGGTTTAATGAAAGAATCCTGAATGATACATACATTTTGGCTTTTACATCCTTTTAAATTCAAAGTAAATTAAGGTAAATTTAGCAAAATAATGAGGGATCTCATACTGGTAACCTGTTTGTTGAAACTTTCAACTGGAACTGTATAAAGATAATAATTTTAGAAAGTATGTATGAAACTGACAGAATTAAATGTATGTGTGTAAAAATCTGGCAGAATTAAATATAAATGTAGTTGAAGCTGAATGTGGATGTGTGTTGTGTAATAGGAAAAAAAAATAATAGACTGGATCATTAAAACCAAACTCTCAGTCTTTCAAAAATGAAAAACAATTGTTAAAAAGAAGATAAACATTGGTAAATCAGAGCAATAAGAGAAAACCAAATATACAATAGTATTACAAATAGTAGTCTTTTCATATAAAGAGGAGATTTAAAGTATTAAAACACATATATTGAGACCTTTGAAAACCTAGAAAAAATTTTCCTCCATCCACCAGGAAATGTACATTGCCAAACTGACTCAAGAAAATTTTGAACCTAATTTTTTTTTTTTAAATCAAAGTCAAAATTTGACAAAGATGTACTTCTAAGGATGAGTCCAAGTGATTTTATGGGTAATTTCATCAAAATCATTAAGGTATTTTCTGATAAAGAGAATAACAAGAAAGGAAAAGCTTTTTGATTATTTTAAAACCTAGCATTATCCTAAAACAAAACAATGAGAACAAAAAAGAGTCTAAATACAAACACAAAAGACACACACACCACACACCAAAATAAAATATTTCCAGATAAAACACAGTGATATGTTTAAGGATTTATGTATGACTGGATAGATTTTTTAACATTTAGGAATATGAAATAATATGTATAATAAATATGCATAATACATTCATTATAAAATAACAAAAAGACTTAAAAAATTGATAAAATTTATCATTGTTTCTTCATGGAGGTTTTTCATTTTTTATTTTTATTTTATTTTATTTTTTGACACTGGGGTATTGAACCCAGTGGTTTCTAACCACTGAGTCACATCCCCACCCTTTTTATTTTTAATTTTGAGACAGGGTCTCCCTAAATTGCTTAGGGCCTCATTATGTTGCTAAGACTGACTTTGCATTTGGGATCCTTCCGCCTCAGTCTCCTGAGCCACTGGGATTACAAGTATGAGCCCCCAAGCCTGGCATAAAAGTTTTCAAAAAATTAATAGAAAGAATTTTTTTAACCTGACAAGAAATAGTTAGCAGACACTTTTGAAAATATTTTCAATAAGAAAATTTTAGAAATATTCTCATTAAAAATGTCAGGCCTAAGTTATAACTTGGCTATCATCACTAGTACTCAGCGATGTTAATTGAGATCCTTGCCAAAGCAATAAAACATATATATATAAAAAGAAAGGAAATGTAAAAAACCGTATGAAGGGAAGAGGTAAAACTGATACTACTTTAAATGCTAAGAATTTCAACTTAAATACTTAACTGAAAAACACATTACAAGAGATAGGATCAACATGGAATGTCAAGCTTTCCTATAGCATAGTAACATCTAGTTAGGAAATGCTATCAGAAGCGAAGTAGGATCTCATTCAAAAAGGGATAAAACCATGAAATATCTAAGAAAGAATTAATAGATGAACATACTTAATTGCTTACTACAGAATAGGCAATAATGATAATACAGTATGTTTAATCAACACTCCAGTTTTAACAAAAATGGGGGCAGTTCAAATTTATACTCTTCCAAGTAGTATGTGAGAGAGCCAAATTCTCTCTTATATATGGCATTGCCTTTATGGTTTTGATTTTCACTTCTTTGGTGACTAAGGAAGTCAAAACTGTTATTAACTTTTATAGTTAGGTCTATGGTTCATATGAAACTAACTTCTCTATGTAGAAAGAGATAGGATTCATGAATGCATGTTGCACTGGTCTTTAAAAGATCATCTTTCCTCCATTGCATTACAGTATCACATTTCCTGTAAATCAATTGACCATATATGTGTGCATGCATTTGTGATTCTGTTCTATCCCATTGGTTTACCTGTTTATCTTTCAACCATTTTCATAGTGTTTTAATTAGATAACTTTATGGTCAGCCTTAAAACTTAGTAGTTTGTCTTCCAATTTAATTCTTATTCAAGAAAGTCTTTACTATTATGGGGACTTTAAATTTTTGTAGACTGTCTGTTTCCATAAAAATGACTTCTAGAATCTCAATGGGAATTGCATTTAATAGTAAAGGAGGAGAAAAATGTCTTTAATACATTAAGTTTGTCAATAAGTCCTTAATTTTTCTGGGTAATGTTTTATGCAAATTGTCCTTAACTTTTCTGGGTAATGTTTTATAGATTTCTGTCTATAGAAATTTCCAGAAGCATAGTCTGTTGAATAATTCCTAAATTATTTAATATTTTGGAAGCTCTCATAAATATATTTTTCTATCTTTTTTTTAGTTGTTTCTTTCTGTGGAGATTATATTGATTTTGTATATAATTACCTTGCTAAACTTACTTACTAGTTTTAATTGTTTATTTATAGAATGTTTTGAATTTTATACACAAATAATTATGGATTTTAAATCTTTGTCCCAGTTCTTTCACAATTTATTTTTATTTTATCTTATTTTTTGCTTCATTGTACTGATAAGGCTCCCATGCAATGTTGAATTAAAGTGGTTATAGGGACAATCTTGGTTTGGTCTTGCATTTAAAAGGGAAAGTTTTCAATATTTCTTTGATAAGCTTGCTGATGGTTATTAAGGTTTTTGTGGTATTTGTTATCAGAATGGAATCATTAACTTCTATTACTATATTATGGATTTTCTAAGAGATTTAATCATAAACAAATATCAAAATTTGTTGAAGTTCTTTCCTGTTTCAAATTAATCATATGACTTTTCTTCTTTTAATGGTGAATTGCAGTAATTGATTTTCAAATATTAAGCCAAACTTGTGTTCCTGGAGTTCATCCAACTTAGTTGTGATTATCATTTTCATATATACCAGGCTCAATTAATTTCCTGACATTTTGTGTTTCTGTTCATCAGAAAAATTTCCATGCAGGTTTTTTTTTTTTTTTTTTTTTTTTTTAAATATCAGAGTTACATTAGTGTCACAAAATGAGGAAGGTTTCCTCTTTTTTAATACTCTGGAAGATTTATGTAAGTTTTCTGTTATTTATTTCTTAAATATTTAGAAAACTTAACTGTTTTTGTCCTTTCTGCCTAGAAGTTTTCAATAAGGAAAAATTTTAAATAAAGAATTCAACTTCTCTAGTAGATATGGGACTACTCAGTTGTTTTCTTTCTTTCTTCTTTGATTTTTCCTGAGGTGTGTTTTTCACTGAGTCTTTCTAATTCACCTACACCTTTAAATTCCTAGGTTGCAGGCTCATGTTTACAACAGTATTCTCCCCACGTCACGAATAATTTGCACCTGACAGGAAGACAATAGCAGTGTCCAAAATCCTAAACGAATTTAGTAACCTAGTACAGATTAATGACAGAAATCCAACAAATCATTTTTCTGCTTTACTTAAATATGCAAGCCTGTTGCCTTCTGTCACTGAAACCACGCTGGATCAATGCACTGCCACCATCCAAACAAATAAGAACAAATTTAACTCAAAATCAGATACAAAGATTTGTAGGTAGACAGACACAGACACAGTTCATTCACCTAATACTTCATTATTCATCCTGCTTTCAGACACATTGGTGCCACAGGATTCCAGTCTTTCATTAAACACTAAACTCCTCCCAGCATGACAGATGGGGTTTTTCTGTTTTAATACCACATAGTGACTTCCAGGGGCACTACCTGCATGGTAATCTGTTGAAATGGAGCAAGATTTTTATTCAGTACCAACTGAGTTTAAGGAGACAAAATCAATTCACAAAACAAATAACTCTGAGTTTCCATAAGAACCCAAATTTGCAGTTCTTGGTATTCATGCCTATAATCACATGCATCCCTAAAACCTCCAACCAGGATGAAAGTTACATTCAGTAACTCATTTTTCTACAAAAGCTATAAATGTAATAGGTGATCTAGACAGTTGGTTTATCTTATATTTTACATTGGTTTTAAGTTATTTTTCTCTCAGTATATCTTTCTCCTCATTTTAGCACTATCTCTTCAACCATGTCTCAGTTTTAAGTTGATTATTTGCCATAATGATTTGAGGTCTTTTTCAGAGATTTAGCTTCCTTGAGAATAAAAGAGAAAATTAATACAACAATAAAGTGTTCCTGAAATCAATTATTATCTAGACATCCATGGAATAGCTTTCTAGAAACTTGGAATCATCTGAGGTAACCCATTATTCTCTTCTTCATTAAATGAATATGTCTTGAGGTAAAGTGTGTCCCAATAATGCTGTTTAAAAACTAATCAATCTTGGGCAATTTGATAGTGTAATTTATCTTAGAAGGAAACTATATGATTTTTATGATGAATAAAATATTGAGGATATCTCTAATGAAAATATAATACATGTGATTTTTCTTTTACTTAAAACCAGTAAGAATCTAGTCAATCTGTTTTGCACATTTTTTCAAAGTTCAGAAACATGGGTTGGGGATGTAGTTTAGAGCACTTGCCTCACATGTTTGAGACCCTGGGTTCAATCCCCAACACCGCAAAAAAGAAAAAAAATACAGAAACAGGTGTGTGTGCGTGTGTGTGTGATTATTAAATTTCAGGAAAAGTCAACTTTGGGGATTACCAAGAAGCCGTGAAACTTGAAAAAAAGGCTTCTTATCCTATTACACACCATGAGTTATAGTGCACAAAATGTTCTTGGGATCTCGTAGGCCTATAAGTTTCTTTCTAAAAATCATTCCACCTTTGCCCTCTTGCAAAAAGCCTTACTCTCTGAGACATATATTTCATGTCTATGTTACCTTCTGCGTCTCATCACTGTCTTAAGAGGCCTTCTGATTGTACCTCTCCAATCCCACCTTTTTCTCTTCTCTTAAGCTCAAGGAATTGTGAACTTGATTCATTGTCTTTTGCCATATCCTTGGAATTATTTTCTATTGCACTTTTTTCTCGGTAAAGGCAAATAACAATTTCCAACATTACTTAAAGATTAAAACTACCAATTATAACATTGGAATCATCTTTTAAAGGTTCTAAACCTTATTCATTTCTATTATCTAGTTTGCCTTTCACAGAAACATCTTTTTTTTTTCCTTTTAAGAAGGAAAACAAAAAACAAAAAACAAAACAAAACAGGTTTACATACGTAAAATCTTTTTCCAAGGTTCCACAGCTTAGACTCATATCTAGTTACAATTGAACCCTGGTCTGGTTACTTCCAAGAGTATATGTATTCCATCCTACCATGAATTTTTAGACTCACATCCCTCAGAGAATGATGCTACAAGTTGAATGATTATCAGTTCACCTTTGTGTCCTCTTTAGTCATGTCCTTTAATTTGTGTCTGTCCATTCTAGTTTTTCTCTAACTTTCCTTAATTATTTTGATAATGTAATAGAAAGAGTTACGGGTTCATGTTTTAGATGGTATAACTGCATTTTTTCAGATAAACCATGTCCAGTGAAAAAGGTCATAAATTTCATGGTGCAAGATTTTGCACTTCTCTATGTATTATGCACATTTACTGAAAATTTGTTATGCATGTTCACACAATTTGGGGGCCATACTCTGCCTAAAACATATTTGCTTCCTCATGAAGCTTATTTTGAAGTTGTTTGAGCAATAAAAGCATCAAAAGTTTCAAGACTTGGTCTTGTTAGCTAAACATCTTTGGTGTCTTGCAGAAGACATGTTTGGGTAACCCTAAAATGGTGGCTGGCGTTGAGCTAAGAGGTGGTGCATAATTAATGTTAACACAGCGTGATCTACCTTTGTTTAATTAGTTAATGTCTCCTTTGTGCTAGTGGTCAACAGATATTCCTCATTCTTTCTTGATTGGTACCGAGGGGCGTGCCTCAATTGTGCTAATCCTAAGCTGATTGGCTGCCTTAGGTATATAAGACACACCTATAGGAAGCACCAGGAATAACCGGATAAGCAGCTAGTAGAAGGGATAACCGGATAAGCAATGGTATAAGCAGCACCTTGATAGATGGAAGAATGCAGGTTGCAGATTGCAGAACGGAGAAGTAAAGCCATACCTCTAGATAGCAGAGTGAAGGACGCAGGATGCAGGATGCACCTTTAAGAAGAAGCAGCAGAACTAAGAAGATATAGATCTCTGAAAGTGTAGTCTCTCTCTCTTAAGCAAAGTCTCTCTTTCTCCCTTATGCAAAGCCTCTCTCTTTCTCCTCTCAGAGCCTTTCTTCCCCTATAAGCTAGGGAACAAGTGAACAATCAAGAAAGCAGTGCACTAAAGAGAAAGATAGTAGAAGTAGCTCAGTTTCCAGTCCACCTCCAATAAATACCCGTGCAATTGTTGCTGCAGGTGGCAACAAATTACCGTGAGATTGTTGCAGTGTCTGTCTCAGTGGGCTTTATAGAGTAGACATGTTTATGTTTAGTAAATTAATAAATTAATTAATCAGAAAAAATAAAGATTTTTGCTGTCATTCAGTAAACTTTCATGTTCACCAATTTTGTGATAAAATAAGCAAATATTTTCTGAACTCCAGTGTGAATAAAAAATAATACATATTTAAAAATTACTTCAAAGGAAAGTTCATAATCAGCCCTTCTAAAGTGTGGTTCAGAGTCCCCTGGAATCCCTAAAACCTTTTAGAAACACTACATCAATAATACTAAAAAAATTTTTCCCTGACTTATTCCCATTCTCTTACAAGTACACAGTGAATTTTCCAAAAGGGACATGAGTGATTCTGAAGCCTAAGGAAATGTGAACTTGTGCATCTTTGCACTTTAAACATGATTTGGTATTCACTTCCAGTGCTATGAGTGTTGATACACATAGCAAACATTAAAACAACAAAAAAAGTTATTTGGGATCCTGAATGTTTTTGAGAATGTAAGGGATCCAGAGACCAAAAATTGTAGGATTACTGATTTAATAATTTAAATATCTTTCAAAGGTGATGCTACAGAAGTTGCCTTCATGTTCTAATTGTGAGTCCTTGATGTCTCTCACACTCTGGTCTCACCAGTTCTTTTCCCTTCTCCCCACCAGCTCTTTCATGTCACTAGGGTAAAACATTTTGCAGGATATAGGATCAATAATACTTCATGATAAGCTGTGATATCAACAAATATAAATTGTTCATGCACATTTGTCTTCTACTCCAGTGTTTTTCGATTAATAAAGTGATATCTAAGCAAAATACAGAAATAAGTAGATGCTAAATATCAACTACCAATATTCTGATAAGATAAAATTAAATGAATGTCAGTTAGCCAGGATTTCACAGGACCTATATGAGGCTTTCAATATGATTGGAAATATTCTGAACAAAACCTCACCAAGGGACCCATCAAACTAAATATATTTGAAAAATAACAAGAGGTATTTGTCAAATATGTAATATATACAGTAACTCAATAAAGTGACTTTCTTGCATTTGGATATACATATTTTTGTTGTATTTTCAGGGGAAACAAATATTAAATTCTTCTTGGATGACTGAGAGGTGACTGTGCTGCCTAATGGCTGAGGAAGACAGTCTGTGTAGTGATAGGTTAATCTTCCTATAGGGATTCTACTTTCCTTTATTTAAACTTGTTTTCCCCAAATGTGTATCACTATGAAATTCTTTCAATTTTTAAGTAGCAAACAAACAAACAAAAAAACACATGGAGGTCTCCAGATTTCCATTTGACTTGTCAGTCTTAAAAATGAGTTTTTGGACTGGGGATATAGTTCAGTTGGTAGAGTGCTTGCCTTGCAAGTGCAAGGCCCTGGGTTCAACCCCCTGCACCACAAAAATAAATAAATAAGTAAATAAATAAATAAATAAAAATGAAGTGAATTTTGTCCCATTTAAGATTTTTTTTAAATTATAAATTATCATTTTGAGGGCAGAAGGTGGATAATATATGTACATTGTATACATATATTAAATATCACACTGGACCTTGTATGTACAATCAAACATGTAAGTCAAAAGAGAAAGAGGAGGAGGAAGAGGAGGGAGAGGGTGAAGGGGAGGAAGTAGAGGAGCATTACATCTTTTTAGCTCATTCTCAAGATTTTGATCTTATACAGGGATAAGGAGGAATTTGAAATTTGACACATTATAAATTACATGGGATAAGAAGGCTTTTTCATTTGGTTGAGTTAATCAGAAAAAACCATGGAGATTTTTGTTGCCATTCAGTAAACTTCATTTATTAAGTTCATCAATTTTGTGATTGATGAACTTAATGAGACTGATTTGAAACTGATCAGCAAATATTTTCTGAACTCCAGTGTGAATAAAAAAGAATATGTATTTTTTCAAAAACATTTTGAAAGGGAAGTTCATAAACAGGCATTAAAATTAAAAAGTATTCTTTTTAGTCAAAATTTAACTAACCTTCTATCAGGTGGTAGGACGCAAAAACCAACAAACAAAAGTAGTTTGATGACCCAACTTATGAATTCTGGAGACTGATTTTGTCCTAAGAGTATCTATAAACTTAGGACCTAATTAACCTAAGTGCCAGGATTTCACATCAAAGGGATCCCTTGGACCTTCCCCACTGACCTCCGGAGTAAATTTGAACTTGCCATGATCTCTACCAACAATGTTTGCAAAACTAATGTTTATCAGAAAAATTGAACCCTTGAGAATATCTTTGAAGGGAAAAAAAGTGTGTTATGTTTTAATGAGCTTGGGAACTGCTAAATATCATGTGTCCCCCTTCATGGAGTTTCATAATGCAGATTAGTCCATCAAGGTCTCTGAAAACACCTCCCGGGAAGAATTCTGTTTGATTTTATAGAACTCAGCTTGTTCCCAAATTTATATTCCTACAGAGCCCTCTTAATGTCATTTCTATTAAAAAATCTCTGCAATTCATGTTCTAGAGAATATATTTCCAGAATATTGACCTAGCATAAGAATCTGCCTCTTGAGTCTACTCCAAACTAGGAAGGATGCAGATGATTCCACCCCAGACATTATCCTGAGCTCTACAACTCTGGAAGTACCACCCACCTGGCCTTATTTCTCCTGCCTCTTCTTCCCTTGCTGAGGCCCCACAAGTGTCTATATAGTTCCCCTGATATCAAGAATATCCTGTTGTAATTTCTACCTTGATGTCTTATTTAATTTATAACATTCCATTCAAATATTGTGTAGTGATTCACTGCCTTCACACAAAAGATAAGAAATCATATGATTTTTTAAGCGTGGAAAGAATTCAACTCCAAAACTAGGAAATTTAGAACTAGTATCTTTGTCCTTTGCCCAAAGTTATAAAACCAGTTAAACAATTTATGGGACAGAAGAATTTAATAGAAACTCTGGCTGGGAATGTGCTGTATGTGGATCAGGCTAGGCTATCCTTAAAGTAGGAAGTCAATTCCAATTCTGAATGATTTTAGTTCAGCAATGGACTAGGAAAGAAAGAATGTCAACTGTGATAAAAAACAAAGATGATACATAGCAAACAGAAAGTCCATAACCAAATTTGCCCTTGTGCATCATTTTGTGATGATACGGTAGTGGTAAAGCATCTTATTGAAGTCTTCAGGCCAACATTATAAAATCTCAGGGTATATACACTGCCATCAGTCAGATGTATTGTGAATTGCTTGCCATGGGTACTTCATTCCCCTGTTACTGCCTCAAGTTTTCTTATGTGACTGTTATAAAAAGAATTGCTGGTGAATTCATTAATTCATTTCCCTCTGACCTCAGGGTAGACAGCTTTCACATCTGCCAGTTGTTACACTAGATGCTCAGTTTTAATGGGTATTCCCCACTTGGATTTTTATCAGTTGCTTTATGTCAAAATTGTCATCACGTCCTTGTTTTTATGTTTCCTTTTGTTGAGAACTAATTTCAAAACTCTCTCCCATTTGTTTTCATGTCATAAAACTCTGAACTTAACTAAACTAAAATGAAGATGGGCCTGTCCTTCAATATTTCCCTTCTTCTTTAAGCATCCCATCAATTTTGCCTTTACACCATAATTACTAACAATAAAATTCCATAAACACTTATCTTGCTTTGGGCTCCCTTTGGCTACTTACCATTTGTTCATTCCAGATGATGATCATTATCAGGATCATTATTATCATCTTCAACAAATAAGCAATGAGCACCCACAGGGTACATACCAATAGAGGCCGTTCGCCTCATTGCGACATGGAGATTACCCAATATAACGCAGGAAGCCCTGAAGTGGGATTTTGACAAACACAAGCTTTGCTTATGGCTTTGCCCATGATGTGTCACCTGGGATGATGCCTCCAAACATGTGACTTCTTGAGACCCTAGTTCCCTTTTCTCTAAAATTTAAGTATTGCTCCTGCCTGCATCTGGTCTATCCCTACAATTTCATGGAAAATCACAATATGAAGTATAAAAGCTCTTCAGAAATAGGCACTATATCAGCAGATTATCTTTTTTATTTTTTATTTTTTATTTTTTTGCTATAATCCTCAACTACTGTTCACATTTTAGCAACTTTTTAAAAAAAAAATTTTCCATTTCCATTCCAGGCCTGAAAAGCTATGTCTGCTCATGCCAATATTACAAATAAAAAGTAGGAAGTCCAGCCAAACAGCTGGGGCTTGGGGCAGGCATTCTGAAACAGCATTCATCTGAAAGCCTCATTTTCCTCCTGAGATGACCGGCTGGTTGACTAAATTAAGTAAATTAACCACTTGTTTTGGCAACATAAATATAAAGCCTTAAATAATTGAAAACAAGAAAACCATATAGATGAGCTCGTTTTTCTTTCTTTTTTTTTCAGAATAATTATGGTTGATAGAATATGTGTGCTTTAATGATGTATCTAAGTAAATTGAGGTGATTTATTTTTTTTAAGAGAACATCAAACCAGTTAAGGTGTTAATACATTGAAGTATTTACAATTCCTGATTTTATTTTAGTTCTTCCAAGCAATTCCTGTATGTCTGTCCCTATCCATTAAATGGGATGACCTCCTCTCTTTTCTTTCCTGCCTCTTTTAACTGTTCCTAATTGGATATGCTTTTACCTCATCCCCAGGCACTTCTCACCTCCTCTCACAATCAGTATTGGCCAGGACAGAACTAGTATTGGCCAGTTCAGGACTAGAATTGACCAGGTCAGGACTAGCTGCAGAAAAGACAAACTGAAGGAGAGAAGAGAAAGCATACCTGTGATATTACATAAAGAGAGAGAAATAGATGTTTAGTCCATGGGGCCCAGTTCATAAATTCCCTCCCTAAGGTAGGCCAGAGAAACTAGAACTTCTCTTCTTCAAAATGGATCCTCGAAAATCTAAATCATTCTTTTGTTTTTCTTGGTGATCATAAATTCCTTGACCTATCTTTATCTGATAGCAGATTATGTGACCTTCCCCAATCCAGAAGGATCCTGTCCCCGTACCCTGGAGGGAGGAATGCAGCTCAGAAAGGTCAACAAGAATGCTGAAGCTGCTGACAGGCCTTGCTGGGTCTCCACACTAGTCTATTAGCATTAGATCAGACCCTTTTGTCCAATCACATTTTGTCATGATCATCCATGCTTCTGAGAAAGGATTTGAAATGTCACAAAAATGAGATCACAAAATTCTTTAGCCTGGGGAAACATGAGGCATGAGACCACAGTCATCTAGGTCATTTTGACCCAGCCCAGCAGGTTTCTGAAGATTCCCTGACACTATAAAGAAAATAAATAACCCCAGTAAAAGCCCTTTCCTGATTACCGCAGTTCTTATCTGGAATGATGACATGAAGTGACCAACTACCAATCAACATTCTATGCTATTTTTGTCAACCAATGCAATCGTAAGAACCAATCTGCGGTATCCTATTTCTTGTTCCTTTTTTTTTTTTTTTTTTTTTAAATCTATAAAAATCTAAACTCTTTAGATGTTATTTGGGGACTGAGAACTCATGTTTTCTTCCCTGGTGGCCCTCCTCACTTCAACTGGAATGTACTGTATTGTCATACTCGGTGTGCCTCAACTTGCCTTTTAGATTGACACTTCGATTGTGTCCATGCAACAGGAGTTACCATAAAAATCCAATAAGACATGGCTCAATGAGCTTCAAAATGCTTCCTCTAGAGGAACTTGTAAAGGGTCTTATGGAGTGCATTGTCCCTTTCCCCCACCCTCTACCTATGCATCTGCTCATCTGTATCCTTTGCGATATCCTTTATAGTAAACCATAACAGTTCTGAGCTCTGTGAGTCACTCCAGCGAATTAATGGAACCCAAGGAGAGGGTTGTGGAAACCTTGAGATACAGTTGGTCAGAAGCACAAGAAACACAACCTGGGGCTTGGGACTGACATCTGAAGTGGACTGGGATGAGAGTGAGGTAGTCTTGGGACTGAGTCCTCAATCTGTGGGATCTGATGCTATCTCTAGGTAGAGACTACCAGAATTGAACAAAATTAGAGCCCACCAGATGGGTTCTGTTGCACAACGGATGACTTCCTTGCTGCAGGGGAGAAATCTCCACACCTCTGGTGTCAGAAATCTTCTGTGTTGGTCATTGTAGCAAGAGATGCTCAGTTTTTTCTAATACAGTGCACCCTCCCCAATGGTCCTTCCTTACCTTCCCCAAACTCCTAAGGATCATTCTGGTCTCCTGTAATTCTCAAACCTCTCCCATGCCTGTCACTACTTTATCCCCTGCTGTCATGCTCTTCTACTCCGTATCTCAGAGCCCCTGCCCTGCTCTGATTATCTTACAGAATATTTATGGCAGATGCATTCAGGTTTCAGAGAGGAGAAAAGAACCCAGACTTTTTCTGATTCTCACACTTGATGCAACAATTAAGACAGAACATTTCTGACATCATATATGCAGTGTTTTCTCCCACACACCCAGCAATTCTTCCACAGGCACCAACTAGATGTCTTATAATTCAATTCAGTTCTGACACTACCTGGAGGTAGAATCAAATCGCACAGGTTAAGGGCTCAGTCTCAAAGGTAAAGGTCTCAGTTAAATGGGGTGGCATCTTATACCCCACTTTGAATACCAATTGCAAGTAGTAGGTTGTCATCTATGTCTGATCAAAAGGCTGTAAATCAGAATTCCCACAATCCACTTCTTTGGTTTGATTATTTTTCTAGGAAGGAACACAGAACTTAGGGAAATATATTTAATGATTTGTTTTTCAATAAAGGATATAATAAAGGTACAGATGAGTAGCAGATGGAAGAGATACACTGGACAAGAAATGTGATTGGGTACGGAACTTTTATGCCCTCCTGAGTGGATCCCTCTACAGGTTCTTTTACATGTTCAGCAATCTGGAATTTTTCCAAAGCCTATCCTTTTGGATTTTTATGGAGTTCTCATTATGTAGAACGTATTGATCCCATCATTGGTGAACAACTCAGTCTTCAGTCCCTTTCCCATCCCCAGTGGCTAGAGGGCAGGTCTGAAAGTTCCAACCCACTTATCCCTTGGTGGGTCACCCTGACATCTAGCCCTCCATCCTGAGTTTATCCAGAATCCCATCAACAGTCACCTCATTAAAACAAAAGATGTTCCTATCACTCATGAAATCTACGGGCTTTAGCAACTTTGTCAGACACTAATACTCAAGAAATTACAAAGGTTATAGGAGTTCTGGGCCAGGAACCACAGTCAAGGACCAAATATTAGAAAAAAAAGATTTTTCTAGTGTTTCTATCTACAAGGGTTTTATGAGCTCCATAGCAGGAACCAGGGACAAAGACTAATATATATTTCTTCTTATGTTACATATGTATCCTTATTTTGCACACAGAGATCTAATCATGAACATATCTGCAACGCTTCATTTTGCCTATGAGGGTTGGGTATAAAAGGAAAACTTTTAGCCCTTGTCTCACTTAAATTCCTGAGCATATGACATCCAGTCAAGACCACTATTCCTTGATATTCTTTCCCTGTTGACTCTTGATACACATTTTCTTCTCCAACCTACCCCTTCTCATCTTCTCTGTTTTCCTCTTGCCCTATCCTTCCCTCTGTGTCAGCCCACTCTTCAAAGCTTCTCATCCTGCAACACTGCCCTGGGCATCATCAGTTAAAAGATCCCTATGTGAGGTCTCCATCTTACTCCTGAATCCCAGACCTGTGTAAGTGAGTGCCTAGTTGTGAGGAATTAACAATAACCAACCTTCCATCGGTAAAGGAGAAAGAGGAAGGCAGTGAAGAAACACCTTCCCCACCATGGTAGAATAACACAAATGTCTCACTTAGCAATATAAATAAAAGACAGTAGTTCTGCTTATTTGAGAAAAGGTGCATAACAGGACCCTTTAGGGGGATGTTACATATATTTGTATGGGTTCACTCCACTGAGCATGTGGAGTTCAAAGGAGGAGTGGGTTCATTTGCAAAGAAGCACAGGGGTTTTCTAATGGAAAGAAGTTCAATATTCTTGATGTCTTTCTGGATATTTTGAAAACTGGAATGTGTACTAAGGTGCCACAGGTCAAGAATCTGTGTCTGGAAGGAGATACAACTCTCCTGGAATAAATTTTCACTGGAGTGGAAGAATTAGGTAAATATTGACTGGCTGGTCTCTGCCCTAACAGCAGGAAAAATAATGTGGATGTTATTATTGCTTCTAGATATTGTGCCAATTGGGTATTCCTGGGCAGGGAGGAAGGGGGAG
Organism: Sciurus carolinensis; assembly: GCF_902686445.1. Taxonomy (NCBI): domain Eukaryota; kingdom Metazoa; phylum Chordata; class Mammalia; order Rodentia; family Sciuridae; genus Sciurus; species Sciurus carolinensis. The sequence goes on from NC_062227.1 coordinate 37,624,183, forward strand.
TCAGATTGTACCCTCAAGGAGCTGGTTGCAGGAACAGATGGAAACATGATGACCTCAATGGTTCTGACATGTCATGAGTTACTCTTGATTGAGCTTCTATTGAAGTTAGAGATCAACCCTCCTCAAAAAATCTGTAGTACTGGGCCAAAATAGAAGACTTAGGAGCTGGCCACTCAGTCACTGCACTTCAAACCCAAACCACATCCCATGGTCACAACATGTTTCACTCTATGTCATGTTTCCTGACTGTAAGGAAAAAATGCAGCTCAGCTCAGGACTTGGAAATTCCAGCCCCCTCCTGCTGAACTGCCGCTCTGCTCGCCCGTCTCAGTTGCGGCTTGACAATAGCTCCCAGAAAAATCCACCACGGACACAAGGCCTCACATAAGAGACTTTATTATGCGGACGACTAGCGCATCCAATCCAGGGTGAAAAGAAAGGAAAAGAGAAAGATGGCGTGGACGCTTCTCCCAGATATTGGAATCTCGTGGGCTGGAAGAAACCAATAACGGAGGAGAATACTTGCAAGGTGACTGGTGAACCAATAGCTAGCTAGCATGTTAGGACATAACATGGGAAGCAAGAAAATGGCTCTAGCATAGGCCGGAAATTCCTGTAACAGAAGAGGCAGGCGGAGCACAGATTGACAAGTGGTTGGGAGGCGGGGAGAAATGACTGCACCTGGAAGTGCGGAGTATCAGTTTTGCATTACGCTGAATATATGTATATATATATATAAAAATTTATATATATATATATATAAATATATATTTTATATATATATATATATATATATATATATATATATATATATATATATATAAAACATCTCCACTGGAGAAAGTCCCTGTTCAACATAGAAAATGCCCTATTCCTCAGAAAGGGCTCTTCTTTGTAGGAAGGAAGAGAGAGGGATCCCTCAAAAGACTGCAAATGGAACAACAATATGATCCAGCTATCCCTCTCCTTGGTAATTAGCCAAAAGATCCTTATCTCTAAGGTTGTCCAGATGTGTTTGAGTCTACTGTGCCTCCCTGGTAAGTGTATCCAGATGACCCACAGGTAGCACTTATACCTGGAACTCAAAGCAAGTGTCCCATTGGAATTCATTCATCCCCTCCTCCCACATATCTTCTCCCCTAAATTTCCTTTTTCTGAGGATGGTACCACCTAGGTACTCAAAGTCCTACTAGATTTTAATGTGTTGTGAAAACTATTTATCATTCAACATCACTATTCTTTTGCTCATTTTTATTCCTTCCTCCAGTCTCTCAATTCTTCTAAATTGCATAAATATATTCTTGTTAATCATTTACCTTTTATTGTGTAATATAGCATTTATTGCTTGCTATCAAAATTGAAGCTTGATGCCACATTAAGGGAAATTGCATTGTTGGAAACACATTTTTTCTTATCTGAGTTCAGAGTCTTGAAAGTCAAGGTCAAATATTCAGATAATCTGAATATTTCTAAAATTTTAAGTTTAAAAAAAAAAAACACTGATCTATAAGTCAGGGATTGGGTGTCTGATCTTAAGTCCATCTACAATTCATTCTCTGCTCTCAGCAGGTCTCTCTGGGCCTTAGAAAACTTATATCAAGAGATCAGTAGGTTCTTCCTGTCCATATACCACAGGGACATCTAAGCTTCAATAATTGAATCACATGATGGAATCAGGAATAAATGTTTTAAGTTTGCAGACATTTATAATATATGGAACACAGTTCAATCTGTTGGAGATAAATTTAAAATGTATAAGGAACTATGTTTCAGAAGCCAAGCTATTATAAATCCCCTGTGGGACTCCCTTCCTTGAGGTAAGCAGAGGCTGTGGAGGGAAATAACCTGCCCTTCAGGTGACACATGACATATCTTAGGGAAATGAAAGGGGATTCAGGAATGAGAACAGTCATGTGACACTGAAAACATCCACTCATTCATTCTATAAACGTGTGTGTGCGTGTTTGGTGATCAAACCCAGGGCCTCACCAAAGCTAGTCAAGCACCCTACCCCGGGGTCACAGTCCAGCCCCTCATTCTATAAACATTTAACAAATACCTATGAAAAGGCCAGGCAATTTACTAAACACTAGAAAACAAAAAAGTTACTAAGACATGGGCCTTCACCCAAAGAACAGAAAAATCTATAAGGGGAAATGAGTCAAGTTGAGTGAGGGTAAGGGAAAGATAAAACACCTAGAACAGGAAAAAAAGTTTCTAAAAAACAGTTGAAGTCCTCCTCCTTGCCCGTCTCTATTCAGAGTGTTTAAAGGCATTAGCTCATCTAAACCTCACTTTTCTCCGTTGAGGGGGGCCTCTGTTACTCTCCACCTTCTAGAGGAGGAAATGGAGCAATCAGGGAACTTGCACCAGGTCTGAAAGCTAATGAATGAAGAACCAGTCTGGCTTAATATAGTACTGATAAGAGCAACTCTACTCTGCTTCTCAATGTATAGAACTGATGAAGGATTCAAGATTAAAATGCATAAGGGATTCTTACCAACCAGCAAGAAGTCAGCATCCCAAATGGAAAAAGAGGCAAATTGTATGACATGAAATTTCTCATAAGTTTAACCTAGAATAGCAATAAGTGTACTTGATGAGATGCTCAATGCTCAATCTGACCCTGTTGAGTGACATTGAGACCACTTATATCCTCCAAGTAGGTCATCCAGTTTCTAAGTATACATCCCCAAAAAAGCCTTCCCAGAGGTACACAAAGGAATATATTTAAAGATGTTCATCATAGTTTTGGAGAGAAAAGCAAAAGGTTAGAGCACCTCAATAGATATCAAAGGTAAAACATAAAAAAGAAGTTTGGCTGCCTATGAAGAAATACAGAATTCAGAAAGATGTTAAATAGGTCTACTTATATATTTAAAATAAATCTCAGGAAAATAATGATGAATAAAAAAGGTAAGCAGAACAGAATGTATGTTATAATAAAAGGTATGTGATATATTTTGGACCACACAGAAAATAACTATACATATGGTCCCTAGGTAAACACATATGCAAATAAACTTGCCGAGATAAATTTTTTAAAATGTGTTAAGTGCACAAATGTTTAAATACTTGTGAAATTCCTGGGGGATAAGTTATCATTCTTAAATATGACACAGTAGCAAGAATAATAATAGCATCAATTCCTTATTACTTCCTAGGAACTATTTTCAAGATCTTTAAGATTATTAGCTCACAATAATGAGTTAGGTACTACTGTTACCCTTATTTTACAAATAAGAAAAATTAAGTCATAGAAGGTTAAGAATGTTTCTCTTAAGCATAAAACTATAGGTGTTGAATATAGGATTTGAATCCAGTCATTGAACTTCATGGTTGATGCTCTTAGTTATTATATTATAATAATTATTATATTCTTATCACACACATACATTAAATCCTAAAAACGGTGATATGTTAAGAGACAGAGAAAATGCTCAAAAATGAAAATAAGTTATGTCAAAATCCATACCGTGTTTTTCAATGGGGAGGCTATGTCAGGAACCCAAGCCTACATTGTACTTTATTAGACATTTTAAAGATCATCATGACAAAGATGATAAATGGCTCTTCTGCTTCCACTGACCTCATAGGATAAGTTGAATTCAACTCTGAAATGAAGGATTTGAGTCAAACATGGAAAGATGAAAACGATAGATCATATTTTTCATTTTCAACCATGTGCCATTATCTGTGTTAAGTGTTTTCATATGTTATCACACTTGATCTTCAACTACAAGTTAGGTGTTAGCAGTCTTATTTTACAGACCCGAAAACCAAGACAGAGAGGCTGAATCCCTTCCCTGTTCTGACCATCGCACACACTGTAGCGCACTCCAAGGCTACTGGCCTTTCTACCATGTCCTCTCAGAAATGGTCAGACAGTCCTCCAGTCCCATGATCTCTTTATATTAGAGTTTCCATTTCTAGACAGAAATATACCAATTATTCCATCTGTTCACCTTACAGAATTATCATGAGTTTCCAGGATATCAGAACTCATGATTAAGTATACAGGAAAAATACATTCTAACCCTTGAAATTATTACTTTTATTTTGTTAATACAAGCACCAAGTCTCTTGGATATCAGGTTTTTGGGGGTACCCATTTGAGGTTGGAAAGTTTCCTAATGACATAGGAAGTTTCTCATTCTTTTGACAAGATAGTAAATTTGTTTTAAAATGACTCGGCTTCCCATATATTCTTGTTTCTATTTTCCCAAAGTCTAAAAACACATGGTGAAACACACACACACACACACACACACACACACACACACACACACACCAACACTTCAACTTCCGTTTCTGGGCTTCTTGGTTTCTACCAGAATCTGTCATCTGAATCAGAACAAATGTAGACTCTATTTCTCTATTTCTCCAGCATTATTCTGCACTGACATGCAAAGCAAGTGTTCTTTATGATACCTGAGGGAAAGAGGAGAGGAAAATAGACGGTTGTGAGTGCTTTTCCATATTTATCAAAACCCACTGGAGTTTTACTGGCTGTGAGGATGCAGCACAGCATAGTTAGTAGAAAAACAACTTTCAAGTTCAACAAATCTGAGTGCGAACCCGAGGTTGCAATTTACAAATTTTATGTCTTTGGGCAAATAATTCTCTAAGTTTTGTTTTCACAACTTTAAAAGGGAGGTAATAATACCTACATTTGGGGGCAATTTAGAGGATTCCAAAAAATACATATAATGCATCTAACTTAGTGGCTGGGATATAAGAAGTTCTCGGTGAAGTAGCATCGTCATCATGCTATTGGAATCCAGAGATTGTAAACTAAATGTTACCTTTGGGACATTCTAGTGAAACAGGGCTCCTCAAAAATTGAGAATTTAAAGGAGGATTCAGTCATTGTGCTGATTGGCTTCAGTTTGCTCCTCTGGCCTGATCTTTTTCTCAGTCATTTCTCCTAAGCTTATTTCAAGTTCTGGGAACAGCAACCCTTGCAGGCAGATCTCCTCTTGATAGAAACTCAATTGTGTTCTCAAGCAATAAGATTTTCTAGCAGGATCCTACAGAAGCAGCTATGAGATAATAATTAACCAGACCACAGTTTGACCAAGACCCCACTTGACTATACATACTCCTTGCTCCTGTTGGGTCCTTCCCCTGTGTAACCCCAAAGCTCTTGTCAGTACCCTGAAGATAGGACTTAGGACACTGGTCCTCCTGTTCCTTCCCAGTATGGCCATACTGAATGAATTCCGTTCTTGCTTCACCATCACATCTCTGATTAGACTCTTGAGGTGGCAGGTGGTCAAATCCAGTCTCCTGGGATTCCCAGGGTGAGGATGTTGGCCTAGGATGTTAGTAGCACTATCTACACTTGGACATTTTATAAGAAAGTGAATTTCAGCTGGAGGGGCAAAATAACTTGTCAAAGGCTACAAGGTCAGTTCGTAACCAAACCAGAGGAACATAAACTCCTTATTTTGTCCTATGCCCACTATCTTTAATGTCTCTCATTTTTCTGGCATTTCTAGATTTTTCAACAGTTTTTGTTTTTCTGCTTTCTAACTTCACTCACACAAATATTTTTGTTCCATCATTGATGATTTTTTTTTCAGGCAGTACCCACAACATCTGAGACCTATTTGAAATCTGAAATGCATTCTGATAACCTCAGAACTTATGCTTTTTTTGCTCAGTTTCTGCTCTATATGAACATCCATATGGTATTTGGAGGTTAAAAAAACAGGAATTATTTTTAGCTCATCATTTCTCCACAACCTTGAATTCTTCATGCTTTATGTAATAAATTTATCAGAAGAAGGGTACTGTTGAAAGGAATTTCCTCTGAGCATCGAAGAAGCTGAAAAGTTGTTGCAAGAAGCCACAGCAGTAGGAAGACTTGCTGAGCATGGGTTTATTAGAAAGCAAAATAAACAGCATGCTGCATGCTGACTTCGTCTTCATTAAACATTCATGCTGGAAATGCTTACCTTGTCGACAGCCAAGATGTTATCCTTTGCAGAAGGAGAGGAGAAAAAAAGGAATCGCTAAGCCAACATCCTGCAAGCGTTCCATGGCTCAGGGAAAGCAGTGTTATGTAAAATCTTTTAATATGTCAGCCTGAGCAGTTTGGCCTTCAAACAATTTGAATCACCTTGGGGCAGGACATGTTGGAGAGGAAAGCATCTGAGAGGAGAGTGGAGAGACTTGCACTCCACCATGCAGAGAAACGTAAATAAAAGTCACAGAGGTCTTTATGCTGCTGCCATTGTGGGATCTGAGTCCACTTGGCCTAATATGTTAAGAGGATTAGTGCTAAAGCTGCATGAACTTTGAAATAGCCCAATGAAGCTTATGCGCTTTCCAGTTTAAATTGGTCTTCAGCAAGACCTCTCTGATCATCAGGAATTTGGCAGCCAGAGTTTTCTGCCACATTCTCTGAAGTAAGGCTGAACCCTCTGGGATGTGGACATGTAGTATTCCTTTTGATCTGGGGGAGAGAGAGCTAGAAGGTGAAGGGACAGGGGCCACTTTGGGGCAAAGGACAGGTAACTCATTATCAAAGAAAAGGAAATGGGTAGATAGAACTTCCCATCACCTGGTTGCTAACAACCTCCAGGGAAAGGGAAGTGTCACACTTTCCAACACAAACAATCATTCCCTGGAGGTCTCTCTTCCTGACCTTTGGGTCACTTTGGCCACATGGGCAGGACAGGAGGAGGGGGCATGAGAAGAAAGGAAACCTGAAATCTATAAAAATGGCAGGACACCTCCCACTCCGTGGGACACCAGCTCTGGATTCCCTTCTCTCTGGAGGAGTCTCTCTTTCTGTTCTATCCTTTAAATGAAACTTTTTCCTCTGGCCTCGGCATTTCTCTGGTATTTAATCTTCAACACCTGGGGAACAGATCCTGCTCTTCAAGACTGGTTTCAATAGGGGAAGTCAAAACAAAAAATAATGCTCCTTCATGATTTCCCAAAGGCTTAATCAAAAAATAAAGTAAAATAGAACGACAAGAAAACTTATGGAAAGGATCAAAATAAAAGAGGGAACTTGGGGAATTCTTTATAGAGATAAAGGTGTCATGCCATGTGTTTCATATGGAAAAATAGTGTGGAAAAGGAATGGGAATTCACAGTAAAGTGACTCTGAGTAAAAGAAGTTCCTGAATTTACTATCTTAAGACTTAGCAACAATAGAACTCAGCATCAAGTAAAGAGGTGATAAGCTTCCCATCAGAAGTTTATCCCTACACATGCTGACTAATACAGAACACCCTGTAGACAGAGGCATCTGCAGGTGTTTGGGAATTTCAGTGTCCCTGTAGGTACTGGACAACTCTGGTTGTAGAGTCAGTGATAAATACTCCCCAAAACATAAACTAAAACATTCCTTTAAGGAATGCTGTCTCCATATACAGATTTCTTGGGCCTTTTGCTGGGGATGCCAATGGTTTTAGAAGGAGTTTCTGCAAACTGCATCACTCTGAAAGCAGCTGGGGAATCATGTTCCCTGCATCTCTCCTGGGTCTCCTTTGAAGCTCCTGCTTCTGCTTCAAGGATATCAAATGACAGGAACCTTGCTTTGTCTTCAGAACGGGGGTGGGGGGGCGGGTGTGAGGGCTGCTTAAATACTTGAGCCAGCTCTGTCATCTTCACAAAAGACAGTAGCTGAGAACAGCAGTCAGCCCAGCAAAAGAAATGTTGAAGAATCAATAAAACTTGTCAATAGAGAAGAAGGCTCATGGATTCAGATGCTGTTATTTTCCATAAAATGAGCATGATGGTCGAGATCATTTAAGCAGAGAGAGAGAGAGAGAGAGAAAGAGAGAGAGCGCAATCAAGTAGCACTTGATATTAATCCAGAAACAACAGGCTCTGTGTTTCTATTTCCTTCCCATCTTTTGCCACAGTCAGTGGGTTAATGCAATAACTCTGCATGTTCTCCTTCTCCTATTCTGTGTTCATGGTACTAAGTGAATTCATGAGAAAACCAAGAGCTGGTTTGACAAAACAGACAATCAGTTGTAGAAGTGATGAATTTTTTAATGGGAAATATATTGTATTTTTAGCAGACCATGACTACTCAGCTGAAGGAGACAAATGCAGGATCAATTGCATGGGGGGAAGTGCTTACACTCACCACAGATGTATTTTCATTTATAAATATGTCATGCAAAGAACATTGCTGGGGCCCTATTCATTTACAATTATGTCATGCAAAGACAGACAGGAACACCCACAGAGCCATACAATGTGATTGTGTGCTAAAGTAATTGTTAACTATCCTTTGGGACATTCTTGCAGGGATTTTTTTTCCTTTACCAAAATGAACAAATAGATAAAATGTGTGCAGTGTTGCTCAGGGCACACTGGAAAATCTGTGCAAATGCCTCAAAATATGCTTGCAGGGTTGGTTGGGGGGCAGTTATTTATCTAAGAAATAAACAAATTGTCTATTTAGCACTTAAAATTCACTTCCCACATTTTTTCTGGATTTTATTTAGGAGTTTGGATGAAAACAGACTGAATTTGAGTCCCTCACCCTCTGAAATTAGGAAGATACAGATGCTGGCCCCAGGAAGTCCTGGCTCCTTCCTCTTTTGTCCCAATACTCCCCTACTCCTTTTAAAAACTTTCCTTCTCCCAGAGCTTTTCAGAGAGAGAAGATGAAACAATTAAACTTCTTCTCTCTTTCTTCAAAGCTGGCTTTGAATAAAATCTATTTTCCTATCAAGTTGATTCTGAATATTTCTGGAACAGTAATTGAACATTATAGACCAACCTCTTCCTACCCGGGCAATGTTAGTGCCTCAAGGGTGACTGATCTGGTAATTCTGAGTTTCTGGCATTAAAGTGAAATACCAAATCTGTATTTTGATGTCACCCTCGATATGCTCTGTGGCTAATGATCTGACCTCAAGTCTTAAAAGATTGAAGATGTGCAGTTCTCGCCTTTCACCCAAGCTGGTAGCCTTCAGCTAGACTCAACACTCTCCCTCAAGGTCAGCTGCTAAGGAAGGATGCCTCGAATGGACATTTGATACACAAATGGACAAAGGACTAGTCATATAAAATAGAATTCCAATCCATAACCAGCAGCAACCTGCCCTGGAAACTCACCCCAATCTAAAACAAATAGCTCAGGAAGCTAATCTACTATGAATCAAACAGAAAGGAAGTCAGACAGCTATCTTGAGTAACAACACAGAAAGTCACATAATACCATTTGTAACAATTGGGCTGAAACTGCCAGGACATGATTAATAATTCATAGCATCTCTAATTTTGATACCACTTTCAACTGATGACCAGAGAAAGTCAAATATGTACCACTAATCCATCACATAAGAAACCCCACCTCCCATTAATTAGCCCACCTACAGTTTCCCCATGCTAAAGCTTCCACTCAGAGCACACCTAGAGTCTTTCTATTTTCCCACTCTAAAGCTTTCCCACTCCTGGGCCTGCCTTTGAGTCTCTGCCAAAATACAAGTTATAATGGTTAATTACCTTGCTATAACAAGCTCCCAATAAGTAGCCTTTGCTTGTTCTCATTTGATTGATCTTCATTTACTTCCACACCCCATTGCTTCTTATATAAGATGTCTTAAGTTTCTCTTTGTGATTTCCTGCTGTAGAGAACAATAACTATATTGTTAAGATTTATACACTTGGGAAATTAGAGGCAAAATCATATGTTTAGAAATCAGATAATAAATCAGCATGCAGTCAAAATTCCCTGACTTCATAGAGTATATATTCTACGTGGAAGAAGGAGATAATAATGCAATTGTAAGGTGGTAAATATTATAAAGAAAAAGAGAGTAGGGAATGGAGGTTGTAACAGGCAGTGCAGAGGTGGATGTGCTATTTCAATACACACCTGGGAAGGGCCTTAATGAAGATGTAATATTTGCATAAAGATTTGAAGGTGAGTTAGGAAGTCCATTGAAAACCAAGGACGCACCTGCCAGAGGAAACTGCAAATTCAAAAACTCTAAGGTAGAATATGCCTAGTGTGTTTAACACTCTGGTCACTGTGGTTGTAGGGAAGAAGTAGCAATGAGTTGTGAAAGAAGAAAGAAGAACACATCATAGGAGATCTCCAGAACCATTGTAAAGATGGTTATTCCTTGGATTGAGATGCATAGGCATTTGAGAATTTAAAGTCCAGGATGACAAGATCTGATTTAGAGGTTTATGGGTTCACTATGAAGGTTGTATAAATGGGTAGAGGGGCTATGTGGAGAGGCAGGTGGTGCAGGTAGATGCTGGGGGACAAGTTAGGGACTCAGGTGGGTGTTGCCCCATAGTGGTGAGATGGACATGTTGATAAGTAGTTTGTTCACATTAATAGATACAGAAGTTTACTCCAAGCTAGCCAGAATTAAGTCTATAACACTCTACTGGAAAATCCATTTCCAATATATCCTCGTGATGACGCTACATTAGCAGTATCATCTAGAGACCTTCGTTTTCTATCAAAATCCACTTTATATTTGTAGTCTGTGTGTGCAACATGCTTCATTTTGACTAAAAGTATGTTGCTCTTGGATCATAATTAATAAGACAAACGACTAAATGCATTTCATATAGAGAACCTGTCCTTTTATTTGCTTATAGTTTGGTTTCCAGAGAAAAACTATTTTAACAAAAAATTATTTAGTGAATACTAACACACAACTGTATTTTTAACATCCAAGGATGAAAATTACACACGATGACAAAAAAAATCTACTATAAAATCAGTAGTGCTTGAAAAATGCCATATTTCATGAGTATAACAGCATTTCCATCACCTGCAAAGTTATTGTAGGTAGAAGCACAAAACCTAATATTTGTAATTCGCTGACCATAGATAGTCTGGAGAGGTTTCCCAGACCCCCATGTCATTGTCATGGAAATTGTCTTTGTTGAGTCAGTCAGACTTTTCTGAATCCAGCTAGCAGTGATTTAAATACAGAAATCAGGTGTCATCCTAACAGCAAGAGTGTGAAATAAATTCTGAATAGAAGGAAATAACAAATTGATTAACTAAAGTGAGGCAAGTTGTTTAGTTGATTGAAGGCTGTGGACTCTTAATGTCTCTGGAAAGTCAAGGAATGAGGCATGTAACACCGATGATGGTTGACTAAGGTGATCATGCCTCTTGTTAAACTTTGGGTACTATGATGCAGGGACTGTAAAAGGAAGCTCACCTTCATGTCACCAGTTCCAGACCTAGCATTTAACAAAATCTCAGGTCAATTGGCAACCTCCTGGAGATGAAGAAATGGTTTAAATTTAAATTCCCTTGATAGACAACAACACAATTGTTTTCTAGGAGGTCAAATTCTTTAAGAAAAATTAAGTAAATCACACCTTTTAGTATCCATATGTTAGATTTCAAAATTATATATGAGTTGTATTAAGTATTGAAATGTGTAAGAGAATTTGACGTATCAGGATGCTCTACTGCATAAGTCTTAATGATTTGATAAAAACTGTATAATTAAGGAATTGATTTAGACTTCTTATATCAACTTGAAATCTTCTAAGTTTGTATTTATAAGAGCAGAACACATAAAGCATTGGTTCCCAAACCTTAGAATGCATCAGAATCACCTAGAAACTTGCTAAAACACAACTTGCTAGGCCTAATTCCCAGTTTCTTATTCGATAGATCTGGAATAGAATCTGATAATGTACATTTTTAACAAGTTGCCAGGTAACCATGCTGTTGCTGGTGCAAGTATCACACCGTGGGAACCACAGATTTAAAAGAATTTAAGGATCACCTTATTCATAAGGTAAATTTATTTTAAGAATTTATTACAAGAATTACTTGAATTAGACATACTAATTAGAAAGAAAGTCAGTCATATTAAATTTATAGATGCAGCTGAAATATTTAAAGGAGGTTACTAATCTAAGTTTGTAAATAGTACCAAACATTAATTTGCCAATGCTCTACACAGAATATTAAGATTTACAAGTTTAAGGGAAAACTCAGGTCTTAAGAAAATAACTTGAAACTGACAGTTAATCTTTAAAACCAAAGTCACCTCCAAATAATCTTTTCTGTGCACAAAACTCACACTTGAGAACATCAAAAAAGTGAACGGTAACTATAGTCACTCCATTTCCCAGGGCTTCTAAGCCCCTGGATTGGGAACTATTGGCATAAATGTTCACCCTTTCCCTAAATCATTTGATGCCTCTTCAAATGATCTTACTCCTCCTAGAGTCAGGGCTTGCTTTGAAGACAGGGGACGGAAACGAAGAGCCCACATCTTGATCGACTTGGAGTCTGTGTGCCACAGGAATGAATCTCCTGCAAATGCTCTGGGAGCTTTCTCCCCAGCTCCCCTGCTAACCATCATTGTCTTCGTGCACAGTCAGAGGACAACACACAAAAAAGAATGGCATGTCAAGATCAATCTTCCTCCAGAGACTCTCCTTGAAATAATGTTGAATAGCTGTGCATTTGAAACCTTTACTTCTGAGACCAATTATCTCCCTGCTACAATGTATTCAGCCTTCACCAGCTTGGCTTTTGGACCCAGCTGTTTTCGGGAAGGCCAGATGTATTTTGAATCACAGATGTGATCATTTATATTAACTAAATGTTTTATGTTTTTAAAGAGATACATTTATTAGCCTTCAGGGAATACAGTCCTTGGTTTATTTTCAATATTAGAACTTTTGTCCCTTATTTCTCTTTCAGAAAAAGCATGAGTACATCTTAAATAAAAACACTATGGAATCACCTCAAAATTACCCTTTCATTCAAGGAGGGCATAAAGTTAGTGAAGTTCCCAGATTTCCATGGGATTCCATACTCCAGTGAGAACCCACCTCCAGAGAACTCTAAATGTCAATCAATTGCTTGAGGCCAAATTCGGCACTTGGGAATTCTTAGATGCTAGGTTTTATTTGAGTTACCAAAGCCATCCCTTTTTTTCTGGGAACCTTAATGTTGTGTTCTAATCTTACGTAAAAAGTTACAGAAAGCTGTAAGAGAAAAAGAAAAATCTGTGTTCAACTTCCTTTAACCTCAAAACACTGTAGTAGGTGCAAACTTTTAAACAAATGCTCCTCTTTAAAAAGTTGTGTTGTTAGAATATTCGTGGACTGTATAGGGGAGACAAAGTAATATCTCTCAGTCACTCATCACGAGTTTCTTGACAGTACTCCTAAAACAAAAGTGAAATTAACAAGAGAAAAACATAACAGAATTTTTTAATTTGTTCCATATGACAGGCTGCCTTCAGAAATGAAGACCAAAGACCTAGGGAGAACTGCCGATTTTTAGGCTAAGGCTTCTTGCACAGAAGTGGGATGGAACAAAAAGAGGACAGACGGAAGGTCATAAGCAGGACCTGTTGTTCAGATGGCGCCCTCTGCTCCTAGGTCTTCACACTTTTTCCCAGGTACAGGACAGGACACCTGTCACATGAGGATCTGTAGGAAACAGGGGCAGGAGCAGGTCAGAGAGACCTTTCTGTTTTGGCAGTTTTCTCAATTTCCTTCAGCTTACTCAGTCTGCCAAGGGGCATATTTTGGGATATCATGTTCTGAGCCCTGATAGCTAGAAAAAGAACATTTTATAACTAATGGCCAAACCCTGGCTTTACTCTCCCTTAACCTATTTTCTTATTTTTTTTTTTTAATAAAAAAAGGAAAATAATACCCACTTAATGTAAGCATGTCTGGCACATAGAAGTTCTCCAATAATTGTTAACCATGATTTTTTTTTTAACCTAAATACTTATCAATCAGTAAATGGCTAATCCTTTTGATATAATTATACATGGCATTGAAATTTATGTTTTTAAAATGATGCAAAGTATATTTAAACTAGGAAACCAGTCAAGTGTAAGCAACATAATTAAACTATTTAAAAACTTATATAGTGAGAAGACAAAAATCTCAACCTATCATTAATAAATTATTGTAGAACTATGACCTTTAAAAAATAACCCTATAGTCTGTAAAAATAAAAAAAAAATTAAATTAAAAAAAATTTAAATTACCTTATCTACTTTTGTTTATTTGGGGGATATTTATATTTAACTAGTTGAGAAGAAATGAACAAGAGTAACAAATAGAAATTATTTAATTGGGAATGAAATTACATTGAACTATTGAACTCTATAATGAACTATCGATTATGATTGCTATAGAATATAACATTTGTACATTTTGCCTGCACGTATATCATATGAGCATTTTAAAATCGTGTTTAAATCATTGCTTCTCTTTAAGATATTTTTTACTTACTTTCAATAAGTCTTTGAAGTACATTGGGTGGTTATTGCTTGTTTTCATTATACAGAGGAGAAAGAGACTAGGACACACACACACCCAGCTTTCTTACTTCCAAATCTGTAATAGAAGCCAGCAACCTAATGCACTATGATTATTGATCGCCTTGTTCACCCCCTCGTAAGTTGGAGTCAACTAGCTGTTTACCCAGAGCTAGTCACACAGCCTCTCTGGTGTTTATCCACAGCTACAAGATAAGAATGAACACATCTGTCCTCCCAAATTCATGGTTTATAGGAGAATCCAACAACATAGTGTAGCAGAATTTTTTTAATATGTAAATTTAAGGTATTTGCTATTTTAAAAAAATTAAAATAACAACACTAATTGTGAATGACCATGTGATTCATATTGCTCAGAAGGTAGCTGCCACTTGGTAGATGGTACAAATTTTAGTTCCCTTTTCTCTCTTGATGGTAACAAAATGCTAATCCTATTTGTAGTTCTACAGAATTTCTGAGTTTTCAGAAACCTTAAAAGCTGTTCATTCCCAACCTCTCCACAACATCTCTGATAACGTGTTATTCCACCATGATTTGAGCTCTTCAATTGAAAGGCAAACTTCTTACCTCATGGGCACTTCTCTTCTTTGGTCTATGCAAAAAGTACCTTTCCATGTGTCACACGCCAAACGATTTCAATGAGTTTCAACAGAAAAGAGCAGGAAAAGTAACAATTTTAGTAGCAACATTTTTATTTAAAAAGAAAAAAAAAAAAAAAAAACTTTAACCAAATTCTGTTTACAAACTAATTTTCCTTCATTTTCTTTTCAACTTTCTTCTACTATGCTGATTTTCTTCATCTGAATGTCTAATTAGGAAGTTTCATCTTTCCTGGGTTTTCATTCAGCACGGTTACTCAGCAGGAAAGAATTTTTGCATTTAAATGTTCATGACATTAATATAAGCCTCTATTATAAAATAGAAACAGTGAAAAAAATTGGCTTCTTGAGGGTTAGGTGTGCACTATTGGTAGCATTTTGTAAATACTTGCCTTGAACCTTGGAATAGGCTCTCTAATGAACAAGTCCCTGCAAACTAATGATGAAAATAAATCCCTCCTGAAGTGCACTCTGTCTGGGTGTCACAGGGTCAGAAAAAGTTTAAGTTGTACAAAAACAACAACAGTCTCACTCAGTAGGAAAACCTCCCTTTCAGGATTCCAATTTAGACAGAAATATGTTGAAATATACATATGGAAATCAGGCAGTTTTACCCATCTTTTCTCTGTTCAGTCACGCCAAGCACTGAGCCCGTGCATTCCATGCTGTGGAAAGAGACTAGAAGAGTAGCAAGGACATACTGTGTGTCTCTGACAGCTGTCCTGCTGTCCCATCTCAGCTGACAATGGCTATGAGGTGGTTCTGAAAATACATCTTTTCCCCCACCAGGCCATAAGC
This sequence comes from Sciurus carolinensis, assembly GCF_902686445.1. Classification (NCBI taxonomy): domain Eukaryota; kingdom Metazoa; phylum Chordata; class Mammalia; order Rodentia; family Sciuridae; genus Sciurus; species Sciurus carolinensis. Next base: position 37,639,862 of record NC_062227.1, read on the forward strand.
CAGCAAGTATTAGGGGTATCCACAGATATAATGAATGCCTTAGAAAACAATTTAATTAGGCTCCAAATATTCTGCAATTGTGATGGTTAGGAAGCCACCAGCTCCTGCCTCTCATTTACTTCAAACCTCCAACTACTCATGGTAGGGGGCATCCAGCCTAGAGAAGATTCCATCTCTTTTCTTAGACCCAGAGAGTAATGGAGGGCTCTGTTATTTGAAAAAGCAGCAGGTCTCTCCTCAAATGAGAGGACTTGTGTGCATATTTCCAAGGAAATCTTGGTTGCTAATAGATACAGCCGTAATCACAGGTAAGCCTGTTTTAATCAGAAGTCATCTAGGCATCATTACCCAGCTATCCTCCAATTCTCCAGCCCTACCTCCCCAAACTCCTTCCTAAGAATTTTCCAGAGGCATTTATCCACCTAGGTATATGGAGTTTCCTGCAGACTTCTGAACTGAGATCTGTGGTGAGTAAAAATTCTGGGTTATAGAACTATTTCCTTGTTCTCAGCAGTCAGTTGAAACCTGTCACAGTGCAAAAATAAATGTTGACACTGTGCTCTGAATAAGGATGAGAAGAAGCCTGCATCCAGCATGTGATACATGAATGTTCTGGTCACCTCCTGTCTGTTGTCCCCTCCACAAAGAGGCGTGTGAAGGAGGGAGACACACAGATGGGGTCAGCTTCAGGTCCTAATGCTGCTTTACTAATTCATCATGTAATTTTACTTCAATGTGATTATATAAATATGATCAATGTCATGAAACTTTGACTTTTTTTGTCTTTGAGTCAGCCTTCGAGTACCCCTCAACAAACAAACAAACAAATAAAAACTATGAAGACTATGGGTTAAAAGACTAGCTCATGTTATCTTTAATTTAAAAAAAGGTGGCTGCAGAATATCAAGTAGTCAAAAATGCAAAGCACTTGGCGACACTAGAGGATAAAATTTTGAACTTACATGTTCTTTCAACTATGAGACTAAAGAAATCTGACCTGAAACTGAATGAAAATTTGAGGTAGATACAATTCTCCAATATGATTTTTTCACATCTTTTCAGCATCTAATTTATAAAGATAAAACAGATGATCCCAATATGACTTTTGGGGATATCCATGACAAAACTCTCTTTTATGAAAAGAAATAAATTCAAAATGGAAGTAAAGCAATTGACAAATAGAAATAGCAGATGGAGGTGGTGATTGTGACTCCCATTGAATCCAAAGCTGTGGGATAAAGGTATGGGCCATGCTATTGTTTGGATCTTAAATGTGTCCCAAATGCCTGTGTGCTAAATGTTTCGTCCCCAGAGGAGGTGGAGGGGGTGGAAACTTAAAATGTAGGGCCTACTGGGAGAGCCATAAATTATTGAGGATCAAGGTTGTTCAGTCTCTTTCTCCTCTTTTGCTTTTTGGTCAGAAGGTGAGTGGTTTGGTTCCTTGCCAGTGCCACCCAGCCTCCCTACCAGAGACCTAAAAGCAATGGGTCTGCCCTATCACAAACTGGTAGCTCTAAAACCAAGAGCCAAAATATATCTTTTCTATCTCTCTTATTTATTTATGTATTTATTTTTGGTGTCAGGGATTGAACTCAGGAGCACTCAACCACTGAGCCACATCCCCAGCTCTATTTTGTATTTCTTTTAGTGACAGGGTCTCACTGAGTTACTTAGCCCCTCACTTTTGCTGAAGCTGGCTTTGAACTTGAGATCCTCCTGCCTCAGCCTCCCAAGCCACTGGGATTACAGGCATGTGCCACTTTGCCTGGCTCCTTTCCCTTTATAAGTTAATTATCCCAGCTATTTTATTATAGTGATGAAAAGCTAATACAGAACATCATGTGGACTGACACACGTACCAGCTACCAGATGCTGTGCACAGGAAAGCATCCCACTGATGCGGGCAGAAGGCTGGGTGCATTTCTTGAGTGATGATTAAAAAGCTTCCTCAAAGATCAGAAGAGGTGTTCTGTGAGTACTGGGGAGGTCCATGGAAGGTTTAAGAGCTTGCTGGGTTCAGCAAGGTTCTCCCAGTTTCCATTTCCATTTTCTCTGTCGTCCTGAGCACCTCATCATTGTCATGGTAGCTCCCTGCCATAGCTTTGCCAAAGCCTAGGGGAGCACAAAGGGAAAACGCGCAATCACCTTCCATTCACTTGAGAAGAGTGACTTAATGCCCAATCAGAAAAGTCCTGCTTGAAGAAATATCTATTTTTTTTTTTCCTTCTGACTGCTGGTAGTATCCATCTAATTCCCTTAACCTCGATGCTCCTCACTCATTTACTGAATTTCTTCCACTGTGGAGTAAGGGTAGGAAACACAAAGCACACTGATGAGGGGGCAGCTGTCACTCAGTCCACCATCACCATGGTCCTGAGTTGGATATTCTGGATTGTATATAATGTCATTTGTAGAACAAAGTATTTAGACATCACAAGACTGTTCTTCATATTGTGCATTGCTATTGCCTCGTGCCTGGGTCTTGCATGATCTCCTCATCAACCTGGACCTCAGTTTCCTCATGTATTAAGGGAGGAAAATGAACCTGGGTGTGCTACTGCTTAAATGCTCCCTGCGCTCTCTCTTTTTGGGAAGTGGACACAGGCACCATTCATTTGTTATTGTATTATTGTTCTGTTGTTGCTTGGTTTGTTTGTTTCCATAGCTTGTCGAAGTTGTAGAGAATATATTTGAATGTTGGATTGTGAGCTGCAATATTCTGCCATTACTATCCCACTGGGTCATTTTTCCTACGCCTCCTGAATTATACACTTATATATTACATAAAATACATATTACATAAAATATATATTACCTTTATATATATAATACATTATACATGTAATATATATAATATGTTTTATATATATATATATCGATTTTGCATCTTCTTATTCCAAAAAGCATAGCATAATTGCCAGCAGACATCATAATGTTCAAATAAACAAGGATCACGACCAAAATCTGGTCTGCAAATGTCTTCTCCAGTTATTCACTATTCATAGCACAGGTATTCAAATTGGTATTGCAATCGGTTATACTGTATTTAATGTAATAAATAAATCTATAATATTGTGAAGAATATAACCATGCAATTATGATAGAAAAGTATGTTAATATAGCACTGTTCTCTTTAAAAAGCTTATTAACATATATTTGCTCAAATAATGTTTCTGCTTTGGTTCTTTCTTTCTCTTCTTTTCTTATTCATCTTTTTTTTTTCTTTTCTTTTTTGGACCAGGGATTAAGTGACACTAAGTTGTTGATGCTTGCTTCAAATTTGTGATACTCCTGCCTCAGCTTCCCAAATTGCTGGGATTACAGGCATGCACTGCCATGCCTGGCTTCTGTTTATGTTCTCAAGGGACAGGAAATAGTTCATTAAACATATAACTGATAATAAACTTATCCTTTCCTAACATTTCATAAAATTATATTGTGGTAAGTAGTTGTTATGCTATGGAAATTTTTATTTCAATTTTTCTGCTCAGAAATCACTGTGAGTCCTCAGGTTTATCTTTAAGCCTAGAAATTTCTTAACTATTCTTTTTTTTTAATAAGATTTCTGCTCATTTTGAGATATTTTTGGACTTCTCATTTTGTCTTTCAAGTCTCTTGCTCATCTTACATTTGTTCCCTTTCATTATTTCTCTGTGTCAGCAGTATCCCCTGCCCTCCTATTGGAACCTATTCACCTGCACACCCTCACCCTCAGGGCACTGAAGGATGTGTACACAAACTTATGCCTCTGATTTTTAGGACTCCTTATTGTTTCAGTTATCTTGAGATTTTCTTTTCTTTCAAGCTCAGCAGGGTATTGATATATGGGGAATTATTTTTTGTTCATTACATCTAAGGGTCGGTAGCAGGAGGTGGACTATATTAGCATAAATTTTTAAGTTTCTGAAACCATAAAGCCCCAAATAGAACTTCTAGTGAGAATCACTTAATTTTAAAATATCTGAGGGAGATTTAAGAAAGGAGAAACAGAGATGGTCCCAAGCACATAAAGAATATATACATAGATAGATAGATAGATAGATAGATAATCATAAAACTTCAGAATACCAAAGATAAACAGAAAATATTAAAAATAGCTCAAGGGGTGGATCATATAGTGCATCAGGCCTGGAAAAATAAGAGTTATGCCCAAACAGAGGAAAAAGAGATCACTTAGAGAAGAACAGTTAAACAAGCATTAGATTTATCATTAGCAATAACCTAGACCAGAAAATAATCTTGAAATTGATGAGGGACAAAAATCATTGACAATATATAATTTTATACCCAGCTAAATAGGGATTAATAATGGCAGCAAAGTAGAGATGTCCTCTAAACAAATATTTAAGACTTTTCACTTACATAGTTCAAGAAATGGTAAAGGACATGCTTCAAGAAGAAAGAAATGAACTCAGAAAAATGGAGTGGTATGGATTCGAGAAGTAATGTGAGAAAAAAGATGGCAAATTTTGGTAACTCTGAACATGTGTAATAGGGGATACCAAGTAAAACTTATTCTGGGACCTCATTATTCCAGTTAAAGAAAAAACACTGAGAAAAGCCTACTTGACACCACCCTACTCACATTATAATGTAGCTTCTAATATTGGAAAACAGCTTGTCTTCAAGCACAAAATTACCTTCAACTGCCCATTCTTGCCTAGTCAGCATTATAGCAGTACTGGAAAGAGGAAAAGAGGAAAACAATCTTCCATCAGCTTTCAGATGATGGATATTTGGAGGAGATTTCTGTTTTGTTTTGTTTTTTCCCCTTCCATTTTGGAGTAAGGAAATTCTCTTCTCAGAGATCTGCATCCCCTTTTCTAAAATTCCAAGTTCTGGGCTGGTTATATACCCCAGTTGGTAGAGTGCTTGCTTCACAAGCACACAAGGTCCTGGGTTCAATCCTCAGTCCTGCAAGGAATAAAAAAGTAAAAAACAAAATCCTAAATTCATATGCTCTTCTCACTTCCTTTTTATTTTGAGAGTCTACTGTTTTCCTCTCCTTGTAAACTCAAGTACTTCATTTTGTACACTACATATGTGACAAATTCTCCACTTTAAAAAGTTTTTTTAAAAATTTTAATTAGAAGTATCAACATTGATGTATTAAATTTTTTTCTTCAAAAATGTTTATTTCCTTACTCTGTTCATTGAAAAGGTGAAGAAGCAATGACATTCCAGCAGCAATGAGTTCAACTCACACCTTAATCTAAATTTCATCTTCCACTACAGAGAACAAGGGGTCTTCAAAAAAAAATCTTTCTTATTTCTTTGCAGAGGAAATATACAAAATGAGGCTGGAATACCTCATTGGTCCAGAAATTAAGGTAGCTATCAAAACCTAATGGAATCTCACAACCCACATGGAGAAGCTTTTACTTGCTAAAAGCTGGGAAAATTTAAGTACAAGAAAAAAGTAAATGTACTGAAGTAAATAAAAACATTTTTTAAATCCACCAATTTAGAATAATATTAAAAATCTATGACACTAAAAATAGATCAACTCACTTGAAAACCAAGGAAGAAAATGAAAGATCTGCCTTTTCATACAAGCTATGTTATATATAATAATAATATATAATATATATAGTAATTTATATAATTGGTGAATGATCATCTTTAAAACTCACAAAGAATTTTGGACTTAAAAAAATTGCACATTTGAAACTCATAATTAAATAATGGATACAGACAATAGTTGTCATAAATATTAAAACTCTCAAGTGAATGTTTGGTAATTTAATAGTGGATGGATGGACTGACATAACCTGAAGCCACTCATTCATCTTGGTATCACTGAAGAGCACCCAGATCTTATCTGATATATTTTTAAAATTTATTTTATTTTATTTGTTCTAATTAGTTGTATATGACAGTAGAATGCATTTATACATTTTGATAGATCACACATACAATATAATCTCTCTTATCTTTCTGATTATCCATATTGAAGGATTACATCACTCATGTAACACCAAAAAGACACAGTACCACTAAAAAGGTATTATTATCTAAGCAAAATTCAAATTTGAATATGCAAGTGTCTAGATTTTATTGCCAATTTACAGGAAACTTTGAAGATAAGTGAACAAAGCTAAAGTTCATCTATTGGAAGAAAATATTAGAATCCAGAATGAAGTTATTCTATATGAAAAATGAACTCATTTCTAGAACATATCAAGAAAATAAATAGGTTGCAGTGAGGAATAGAATAAAAGGAAAAAGGTAAGCGTTATGGTTTAGGTATGAGGTGTCCCCAAAAAACTCATGTGTAAGACAATGCAAGAATATTCAGAGGCAAATAGATTAGATTGTGAGAGATGTGACTTAATCAGCCAGCTAATCCACTGATATAGATTAACTGGGTGGTAACTGTAAGCAGGTAGGCAATGTATGGCAGAAGGCGGTCACTGGGGTTGTGCTTTTGAGGTTCTTAGAGAGAGCAGAGCTCTCTCTACTTTCCTCGTTGTCAGGTTCTGAACTACTTTCCTCTGCCACACGCTTCTGCCATGATATTCTGCCTCACCTCAGGTTTAGAGCTACAGAGTCAGCAGATCATAAACTGGGAGGTTTGACGCCATTAGACAAAGTAAACTTTTCCTCCTCTACATTGTTCTCCTCATGTGTTTTGGTCATGGCAGTGAAAAAACTGACTAAAAAGAAAAACAAGTGCAAAAGGTGGATCTTGCTTGGATCTCAATACAAATATGCTATACTAAAAACACAGGTTAGGTAATTGGAGAGTTTTCCTACCTCTACAGGTGGACCAAGAATTTGAGTTTTTATGTCTTTTTTTTTTTTATCCCCACTTAGGAAGTATCAAAGACTGCTTCCCCATATGTGTACTAGCTGGGTTTTTTGAATTATTGTTATTATTTCTCACAGGAATATTTAAAATTTTCATTCTCATAGATTTTAATTATTTGCGGCTACTTCACATCTTCAAATATGTTCCTCACATCTTATTAATTTATCATAACATCTCTCCTCTCCAAAGAAGGAGAGAAAATTTCATATTTTTAGACACTCAAGCAGGGAGGACTCCAACAATGAGATACATATGTCTTGAATTTGGAAGTGAGACATAGAAAGTTGATACTGAAGAAGGGGAACAAATGTTTTGGCCGGCACAGTGTCAGAGGCAGTGTGGTGGGGCAGTGGCAGGACCTTGTCATCAAGTCTTGCACCATGTGACCCAAAAAGCCTAAAGAATTTCTCTCCCTTTGTGGAAAATGTGTGCCAACCCCTGCCACGCTAGATCAGTATGGCATTTCAGAAAGTGGGAGATTTTTCTTCTTGGTTCAAGTTTGAGAAGTAGAAACAAAGACAGACACACACACAAAGAAAAGAAATACAGAGAAAGTGAGAGAGAGTTTAATTTTGGTTTAATTTTTTTGGTGAGAGCAGGTCTCATTAACTCTGCCCACCACAGTGTTGAATGTTCTTTGTATAATAAACATGAACTTGATGTAAGATACGATTTATTAACCAATAAATACACACATATGGTGTATGACACATATGATGCAATATATTAATATATACCATTATATTACACATAATGATGTAACTTAAAATTTATTAACACTTACCAATATACATATACATATGTACAATTATAATAAATTAACATACGTATGCATATGGCATGATGTACGTACAGTGTAATATATTAACATGAATGTATGATATAATTTATAATTAATTAACATTTACATACAGATACCTTGTTTTATTAGGACATAAAATCTCTTCATTTGTCTTTGTCTTTATATAATAGTTCCTTCTTTTCCAACTAGGATATGTTCCAAGACCCCCATGGATATTATTAAACTATATATACACCATATATATATATATATATATATATATATACACACACACCATTTTTCTGTTTACATAGTTATCTTAAAGTTTATAAGGTAGGCATAAGAAATTAAAACAATAACAAAACAGAAAAATGATAATAATGCATTATAAAAAATATATGTGAATGTGGTCTCCTTTCAAAAAATTTTACTGAGTTGTGGTCACCTTCTTCTTCTATGATGGTGTGAAATGATATAATGCCTACTAGAGGAGATGAAGGGAGGTGAGTGACATAGAAATTATGAAATGACATCAGGCTACTAAGGAAGGGTTATTTGAACACAGCCACTGCAAGACCACATGATTTTATCTGATAAGTTACTAACAGTGATTAAAGGGCAGATAGCATACACAGTGTGGATACTCCAGACAAAGGGGTGATTCAAGTCCCAGGCAGGTCAGAGCAGGAGAGAATGAGATTTTGTCATGCTTCTCAGGTGCATATATAATCTAAAACTTATTAAGTGCTGATTTCTGGAATTTCTCATTTAAATTTTTTGTTCCTTAGTTAGCGTGGATGACTGGAACATGATAAGTGAAGCTGTGGCTAAAGGGGAGACAACTCTATAAATGTTCTTTTCTCCTTTCTTTGTTAAAAAAAGTGTCTAACTCTCCCTGGTTCATAAATATCCTAATTAAGAGTCAAAAATAATTGTCCAGACTTCCTTACATGTGAATATTCCCTTGTTTGTCAGCACACTGTCAACAGGGAAGCAACAGGGCTTAAGGTTTCCACAGAACAGGGGAGGCACCTGGGGAGCCCAGGCCATGCAACTCCTCTACTCAATCACTCCATGACATTGTAGAAGTGACATACATTCTTCAGGATCACTTTTCTACCTGTAAGGGAATGAACAATAGTAACCACCTCTTAAATTTGCTGTGAAAATGAAATTAACCTATGTAAAGTACTTAACTTGGTATTTGTTACATTAACAATAACTCAATAATTCCAGCTCTTGTCTTTACAAGCTCCAATAGTATTGGTGACTGTGGTAATGGAAAGGCAAACAGTATACAATAGGCATGAATTTTAACCTACAATGCTGGAAGAGAAGAAGGAGGAGGAGGAGGAGGAGGAAGAGGAGATGAGGAGGAGGAGGAGATGAGGAGGAAGAGGAAGAAGGAAGAGGAGGAGGAGGGAAGGAAGAGAAGGAGAAGGAGAGGAGGAGGAAGAGGAAGAAGGAGGAGGAGGAGGAGGACGGAAGGAAGAGAAGAAGAAGGAGAAGAGGAGGAGGAGGAGAAGAGGGGAAGGAGGAGAAGAGGGGAAGGAGGAGGAGGAAGAATAAGAAGGAGGAGGAGAAAGGGAGAAAAAGAAGAAGGGGAAGGAGGGGAAGGAGAAGGAGAAGAGGAGGGGGAGGAGGAGGAGAAGGAAGAAAATAAGAAGACTAGCCAGGCGTGGTGGTTCACTCCTGTAATCCCAGTGACTTGGGGGGTTAAGGCAGGAGGATCGCAGGTTCAAAGGACTCAGCAACTTAGGTGAGACCCTGTCTCAAAATAAAAAATAAAAATAAAAAGTGCTGGGGATGTAGCTTAGTGGTAGAATGTCTCTAAGTTCAATACCTAGTACAAAAGAAAACACACACACACAAAAATAAAAACAAGACAGGAAGAATTGGGAAGATGAAAAAAAGGATTAAGGAAAGGGAGAGGGAGGAGTGGGAGGAGGTGGCTTTATTTTGTTTTCTTAAATCAAATTTCATATCCTTGAAAACAATCACACTAGAGTTATCAGTGAGTTCTATTTTAGTCGCTATTGAGACCTGCCTTCAACTATCACAGAACTGGTTGCATTTCCGGTGGCAAAAACAGAGTGGAGAATTATCTGCAGAAAAGCCATCTTTTCCTACACTTTGTATATGGACAATCCTTGAAGAATCGCGGTGACCCATTACTTCCATGTAAACCTCCCTCCCTTCCCAGTATATAAACATGGTGTTCCAGCATTCCTATTACAACTCCCACTCTGCTCCTCAGGGAAGTTTATGTGGAAACTCGCATCTGGCTACTGGACTCAGCTGCTCCCAGGAACAATAAGCCTCTTCCTTCTACCCAGTACCAATATATTCCAGATCGCTCTGAAACCAATCTCTCATAAGCCTACCCAAAGGACCTTTAAGAAATCTTGACCTTTCTCATTCCAAGGGGTCCAGTGTGGGGAAGTGGATAATAGAAGGCATTAATTTTTTAATTATCCAATTATGCTGGAGATTAAGTGAAAAAGTAACGAGACCATGATAAGTGAGAAAAAAATGGGCTAGAGAGGAGAGAGATGAGAATGGAGTCTATAACAGGGGGTGAGAAGTCAATTGAAGTAATGGACTGGACAGCTCTGGTGAGTCCTCCCCACAAGTACAATTTATAATCCACATTATTTTTTCTATGTGGGCAAATGTTGAATATACCAGGCACAAAAAAAATCCCAAATATAAGTAATTATTCCACTGTCTCTAAATTTTATTTTCATTTTACTTCTTGAGCGCCGATCAGTTTATTTTCTCTTATCTATTTATATCAGCCCTAGGAACTCATATATTGCCTCTGGCTACAAAGAGATTTTAGTCTAAGAGACCAGAGGAGCAGTCAAGAGCATCCTGTGTTGTGAATGAGGCAAGGGTGAGATGTCTAGCACTATTCCAACGCGGGTACCAATCAACAGCTTGCTTGGTAAAAAGAGTTTGGGGGCAGGGCTCTGACAGCCAAGCTGCCATCCTACCCCAACATCATAACCAGGCTTTCCACCTCTAAGAATTGTGGTTGGAGTTGGGCATCTCTTGAATGCACCTGACCTTGTGTTCAGACAGTCTCTTCGATCTAGTTAATCAGTTCAAGTAGAAGCTAGACTGTGGTGGTGTCAATGCAGAACAATGAAAAGGTATGATCAGCTTCAAGTTCATTGTCTATGCAACTTAATGGTTAAAAATAATGGTGCTGCTTGAGAGCAGCAGTAAGAATTTCAAGTCAAGTTGTGCGTGGGTGTGTGCATCCGTGCTGTTTTCTTCCGTTTGTCAAGCTCCCTAAAGCACAGTTCAGTCAGAGCTGTTAGTACTTGAAAGAGTCAAAAATGATGTCAAAGTAAGTAGGAAAAAATGAGAACATTGGTCCTGACTAACAGTTAGATTGGTTGATTGAAAAGTTAATTCAGTGATACAAGTTTTCATTCAATCTCTAGAATGTGCACCGAATATTTCTTTGACCTTTTATATTTCCCTTGGTGGTATATATTCAAGCCTCAGGCACCCAATCAAATCTCCCTACCTTTTACCTCTTATTCCCTACTCCATAAAAAGAAAGCAAATATCTCACTCTGTGCAGTGTGAAGAAGCTGACTCCATGCTAATTAGCTGCAACCACCTTCAAGTTTAAATTTTCTTCTTCTGTATGGAAAAATCTGTTTCTATTTTCCACTCAGCATTCTTGTGTGGTTTACATCAAGCCTTGCCTAAGCAGAAAGCAGAACTTTGGAAGATCAGGGGAAAGGAAGGGAAAAGAGCAATGAATTGGGAAAGATATTGGGTTTGGGTGTTTAAAGACTGAGTGGATGATCTCATTACCTTGGTTTCCAGCCCACTGGGCTGTGGAATGAGCACTCCTGGGTCACTCAGGGTTCTGGGGCACTGGCTGGGCTCCATGCTCCACCCCTTCAGCTGTTGAGTTCACTCTTATTTCTGCTACAGTCTTTCATCTATGAAGACAGATTCTCAGGCAGGGAGTGTTTTTAATTGTAGAGCATGCTATACTGTCTACATGTATTTATCCAGCAACAATTAATTCATCAGTAAAGTCGAAGGAAAAGTTCTTTGTTCCCAAAGGATGAAACTTCCTTACCAATCAATCTTCATCTACTCTACAGTAATTACGGATTATTTACCCAGATTTCCTCTCCCTGGTAGCTTGCAGCTAAGACATCTACGGCTAACAAATGGGATAACATCCAAGGTGATCTGTCATTATTGCCAGTCATTATTTCCTAAGTGTTCAAACCTGTCCTTTCTACAGTAACCATCTTTGCAAGAGTGCTAGGTCATAGAAGGCTTCAGAATTTGATTTTTATAAGGAGGAAAATAGTCTGCTTTTGTTTTCCAGCTCACAAGCAACAAATCTCAAAGGAACAAAAGATAGTGAGAAAACTATCATTTGAAAGGTCAACTGTTGTTTGGTTTCAACAAAAAGAAAAAAGCATCAAAAGGAGTTGTTCTTCATATAAGGTATTACAATTTTACACAAAATTAATATATGTTCTACATTGACATGTTATCAGTGAGGTTCCATTAGTTGCTCAGAGCTTCTGCTCTTGGTCAGTCTTAGTGGGGAGGGTAAAAGGAAGAAAAAAAAAAAGACAAAAAACACTACTTCAATCATGAAGAGCCCTGACAGCAATGTGTGAGTCATGTTTCCTCTGCTTCATTGCTAAGAAGGTGTAATTGTGCTGCCCTCTAATGGTTGTCACCCCACAGGTGTAAGGTTGCTCGCCCAGAACTGTAGCAACACCCTTGTCAGGAGCATCATCAGATATGAAGCCTGGAAGATGGACGCTAAACCAAACTTGGGTCCCCTTTTCCAAAAGAATCACCATTGTCGAATCAGCACTAGAATTGTTACTTTTCTATATCTGTATTTGATCTGAGAAATTTGGAATCTCTCAGAAGCTACTATCATGCACTCTCATTAATGGAGTAATGGAGTAAGAAGGAGTTTGCCGTAGGTAGTAAATAGAATATAGCCTCATTGGGTACATAAGGAGAGCGTTTCAGGATGGACACAAGATCTGGAGAGGGCAAGGGTGCTTTTTAAGTTCCTGATGGTCCAAACTGTTTTCACCTGTCTCGATGTGTGTGCGTGTGTGCGCGCACGCATGGATGGATGACTTCTCTTTTAAAGCTGTAGCTTCATTATTAACCTGAGCATCTTAATCTGTTTGGGTAGTTTTCCCTTACACTAGACAACTTATTGTCATTTACATAGTCAAAGTCGCTGTCCAAAGTTAAAATCAAAATTTTAATCCAAGACTGACAGTTTGAGCTCCCAGATTTTCTACTTTCAGAGTTAAATTTTAATTGACTCCAAAGAGCTGATGCAAAAGTAGAGAAAGCATGATGACTCAGATGCATTTGGAACACTTTTCAGCACAGGGACCTGACCTTTGACTACCCCTGAAGTTTGACAAAGGAAAGAATCAGCTTATAATTACAGGCAAGTGAAAATAGGAAGCCTCCTTCCACACAGCCCAGGGAAGACCTGCATCTAAACTAGCTGATCAAGTCACATAAATATTAATAACACTGTTTAAAGTGGCATGTGGTTCTACTGGCCACGCCTCAGTCAGAGCCGCTTCTATAGCCCAGCTGCTAGTTGCTGTCTCTGAGATCCATTTATAAATAATTGAAGTGTTTAGTGTGAAATTACCACCCTGTATATGAAAGAGATCATTGTGTGAGTGCCCATCAGATGGGGAATCCCAAATTACTGTTAGATGGAAGATGGGGCGGCCATTTTCCCTGTGTGTGTGTGCATTTTGCCTGTTCATCAGCAATCTCCTACAGAAGAAAGGGAGAGTAGAAAGTTCCCTGAATTGCTCCTTCATCTTCTCCATGTGAGAGGTCTGGGTCAAAGCACTGGCTTTAACCCGAAGCTCTTGACCTTTTCTTCTGGCTGGGAAAACTGGATTAGAGAAAAGGAAAAAGAAAATTGAAAAAGGGGAAAGCAAAATGTCAGGATGTGATAGCATTGCTCTTACGGCCTCACAGAAGTATGCTGTCAACTCACTCATAAAAAGAATGCTCAGTAACAAGAGGAGAGAAAAAGAATGCAAAACTGCATTAACAGCAGGAGAGAAAGAGAGTCATACAACCCCATCATTTCAGAAATAATGGTTTCAGGAGGGTGGGGGAGAATCCATGTGGCAAACTTACCTCACATGACCCAGCAGTTTAATCTTTAATAATTTTATTCTAGGATGTAAGGACAACCAGAGTGTGTATGGTTGACAAGTGACAAATTCAGATGGAGTGAGTATTCAGTTTATAAACTGCAAAATATCTTCATTCTTATCTCCCCAAAACGGATTACATTAATTATGAAGGGAAGTTCAGGCCTGACTTTATAAGCAAATAGCTCCTTACAAGCATCTTTTTAAAGATGCTGATGAAACTAATTTGAAGAGGTTGGGGCAGGAGATTTAAAAAAAAAAGTATTGTATTTTGTTCCTCTAAACTTTCCCGAGATAACTCATTCTTCAAAGTAAAAAAAAATTGCTTCCAAAGCACATATTTTTTACCAGCAATTATTTATTGAGAATCTTTCCTGTTTAAAGTATTGTACCAGACTCTGTGGGGGGTTCAAAGATTTATAAAGCAGGGTCTGTGCCCTCGAAGAACTTGTAGCACCACAGAGATGTTCCAGCAGAATAAATCCATGTTCCTACATTGATTTTTGGATCATATCTAATTCAGAAGATTTCTGGACATCTCTCCCCAACAGAGTCTACTCAATTCCTATTGAATCATAAATATAAGAAATGCAAGTTTTTTTTTTATATAAAATATTGCTATAAAGAGAGAGAAGCCATTAATGATAGAGGCCGAACTCACAACACCAGTAACTTTACACTGAGATTATATGTGATCAACTTGGAAGAGTCATCTATAATTTCTCAGAAAAGCAAGAAATTCTGAGAAGGTTGAGATTGAGTTCAATTGTTCTCTTTAACCTCCAGAGCCTGAGCTGTCAAAGGAGACGCTTCTAACTGGACTGGGACCTAAGATAAGGGAAAATGAGAAGAAAAGCCAAGGCATATTTCTGGTATATTCAAAAGGCTTTATTACCTGGAACTACTAAAACAGGCGGATGCTGAGACAGCTGCTATAATTAAAGTAAATATCATTTGCTTCATCAGCTCATATACTTACTCTCAGCTGTGCTCTGTTACTGAGCTAAACATCGGTGCTACCCAGCCTCCCAGGCAGTGTGCTCAGTCAGATAAGTAGGTGACATATTTCTAGGTTTCTGCATGTCCCTGAGTCCCATAGAAAACCACGGGGGTGGCACACATGCTCTCTCTTTTTTTTCAAATTCAGTTTCCCTTGGGAATGTGAGATGCATCTTTGGTGGCATAATGTGGGAGGTGAGGGTGTTATATCCTCACAGGCAGCTGTTCTGTACTTAGATGAATGTTATATCTCTAAAGGGTATTGGCAGAATGGAGAGAAAGACCTGGAAAAGGATGAGCAGAAAAGGCTATACTATATAGAAAGTACTTTTTTCTCTTGCTTCATTTATTTCCCCCATTAATCTTGGAATGTAGAATTGAAATCCTCTCTTAGTGGTTCTTATTCCTTGTCTCATTTACTTCATCCCTTACTCTTGCAATGTTGCTCAGAGCTCTATGTGGGTTTTGTAGGTATAGCTGTAGAGGTCACAACCTGTCATAGCAAGATGACTTTAATGGGAATGCTGCCAGAAAGGTGAACAGATCCATGTGCCTTAGTGAATAAACCAGCTAACTCATCAAACAATCCCTCCTTCTATCATACACTGACTCCAGCCATGGCCTCTTCAAAGACATGGTGCCAGATTTGAGAATAAATCCTCAGAGATATCCAATATCATCTCTGCTCATGGACTTTTGTAGTTCAGTGCAGGAAATGCCCTGTAGCCCAAAGGTACACATGTCACCTTCCAGCAGAATCCTACTTTTTCTACTTAATGAAGCTACCAACTCATTTATTCTCTCTTTCTCTTTTAGGTAATCATAGTTTTAATTAATGCATAATAATTACAAAGAATAATGCATTTCACTATGGCACATTTGTACATGCATATAACACATTTGCTCATTTCTACCCTCCCACTATCCCCTCACCCTACCCTACCCACTCCTCCTCATCCCCTTCCTCCTCTTTCTTCACTTGATCTTAGCCAAAAGGCTGAGAAGTGATTCCTCCTCTTTCTTAATATGAAGCTACATGCTTGGTTGAAGAGGGAAGATGTCCCAGGTAAAGGATGATCCTTCTGGCTGAATAACCAAAATGTCATTGAACCATTCTTCCATGGCTCCTACAATCTCCATGTTTCTTTAAAAGTGTCAATAGTTTTTAAGGAGGTACCCACAGCTCCAGGTGAACCTAGAAAGCACCTCAGGAAAGACTGATCAGCTATACCATCAAATCAGGTCCCACAATCTCCCTTAAATTGCCTCTCTACTCATCTGACCTTCATGTTTTCAATATAGCTAATTTCCACTACCTGTGAGGTCTTTAAGAATAAGAAATATATTTCCTCCATTTTTAGAGATTCAAACCCTAGCATAATACCTGGCATATACTAGTGCCCCTTCAAGAGTTGGCTAATTGAACTGATTCCCCATTTCCTATGTTAGGTGTCTGACCTGAATCATAGGGTTAAAATAATCAACATACATCTAAGACATTTGTTCCTTTACTCTGAACAGTTGAACAACAGTAACATATTCAAAGTATTTTGGTTGAGCAAGGGAAATGACCATGTATGAACATAGATACTTGAACTAAAATCAACTAAAATGACTGGTTTTACTTCTGTTTGAAAGAGACTTTTAATCCCAAGTAAAAAAATCAAGCACCTCATGATGAGACCTTAATTTTAATGCTGCCTAACATTTACAACCTTAAACTAGCAATTTTAAATATAGCATGAGAGTCCAGGAGAAGACATTTTGATCTCTTTTTCCCTAATGACAAAGGACGATCAAAACTTTAGGGAAATATCTTTCAGAGGAAAAAGAAAATTCTGAGTTAGTCCATTCTTTTCACAAGGTGCAGCTGCAACATACCTTAGCTCTGAAATTCACATCATTTATTACATTGCATACCAAGGGTGAATCATGACTTCAGGAAGAACTAAAATCCTCTGACTGTATATAAACTCAACCTCAGAGTGTCTTTTAACTAGTAAAAATATAAAGTCTTTAAAAGTAGTTTAGATGCATGTGTTGGTTATGTACACAGATAGCCAGGCAACACATGACCTCTTCAAAACTTTTCAACAATGAAATTCATAGAAAATGAATTTCTTCAAGTTAAATAAATGTAATGGTTGATCTGGATTGTCAACTTGATTAGATTAAGAGATGCCTAAGATTAAGAGGCTTCTGGGTATATCAGTGAGAGTGTGTCTAGGAATGATTGGCATGTGGGATAGCTAACTGAAGTGGAGACCCTCCCTAAGTGTGGACAGCACCATCCAATAGGTTGGAAGCTTAAATGGAATAAAAGTTGGAAGAATAAGGAAGCAGCATGTAGGCTTGAGACTTCTTGAATGGGTTCTTGATTGTTGCTGTGATTGACTGTGAACATCTGACTCCAGCTCCTTCACTCTTCCAAAGTGGATGTTGCCAGTGATTCTCCAGGGAGTTTCCAGAAGCCTCTGGTCCCAGACTGAGGTACCATCATTGATCCCTTTTGTTCTGGTGCTTCAGCTTCTTGTACTGTGCAGCAACTGGTTCCTCCAGCTCTCCTGCCCCCAGTCAACCACTGTGGAACTATCTAGCTTCTGGTTGTGTAAGTCAATCAAATAAATCCCCTTTTTATAATCATAAATACACATGGTTCTAGAGAACCCTGACTAATACATAAGCTATTGCCCTTGAAAATATTTTAAACATTAATGAATTAAGAACTTCTACCATTTGTTAATATATTATTTGTGGTAAAAATTCATGAGAGACATATCCCTATTTCCCCTCTTTAAGTTGGCCAGCTATTTTACAGTTGGTGTAAAATACCAACCATGCAAAAATGAGAAAATCACTGACATTTTCTCAGTCTCAGTTTCTCCCCTGTAAATAAAAGGGAATAATATCTATTGTTAGTTGGTTTACCAATAATTCCTAGAATAAAGGTACTACCTCTAAGTATTGCTATGTATCTTAAATGAGATAATCAACATGCCAGAAATACCAAAGGCATCATTAGAGATAAGCGCTGCTCACTCACCCTCTCCCATTGAAATATAGTAGCATATATTATTTCAAAATCTTTTTTTATGTTTGTTCTTTGCAGTTATGGTTATTAAACCTAGAATCTCTCATGCACATGCTAGGCAAGCACTCTACCACTGATGTCAAAACATTTAAGAGAAAACTCCTACACCTGTTAAAGAAAACACATGTCTCTTTCATAGCACAAGGCATCAGTAAACAATAAATCTACAAGAGTTTGTTCTTCCTTTATTTTCCATATTGATAGCAATTTAAAAACTCTCACCCAATGACAGAATAAAGACTACAAAAAACAGAGATCCAAAAGGAGAAAGAGGGTAAGAAGTAAAAACAACTCATGACAGGTTAATGCAAAAGGGAAGGAGGAGGAGACCTAACATTATTTTTTGCATATGTAATATTTAGCTGTATTTTATTGTAGTGAAGAGAAAACTTTGGTGATTTATGCAGAATGTCCATGAGCCAAAACTTCTTTCTGTCCATTTGTGCAACACACAAAAAAACTACTTTAAATTTTTTAAACAATTTAGTTTAAATTTTTTCCCTAAAGATCACCTACATACTGGGATTAGCAACAAATAGCACAACTCAGTAATCCTAACAATGGGAATGTCAAAAAGTTATGGCAAATATTTTGACTTTGGCAGTACTATCAGGCTAAGATATCAGTAACAAAATGTAGATGGTGGTTTAGAAAAGGAAATCCTACCAAATCTATAGTATAACAATTATATTGGCTTTATCTATAATAAAACAATTGTATTAATATAAATTAATTCAATTTATATTTGTATCAATAGTATCAGTCAACCTAGAACTGATCTAAATTGTTTAAATTGTTTGGCGCAACTGATATTTAACTACTCTGTGCTCTTCATCACATCAGAGAAAGGAATATAAACCTTAATTTAGTAGCATTTAAATAATGCCTACTGTGCTGGGCTATTTAATGAATTTTTGTTTTTGTTTTTGTTTTCCATTATTTCTTTACTAACTCACCTTTTAAAATAGTTATAGTTTGGATCAACTGAAAATCTAATTGGTTCTCACTTGAGATCTGGGGTTTAGAGACTCATTCGATTAAGTTCACATTGAGAAGCAATAGAATTTTAAAACAGCTTCTATCATGCAAAAGAAATAGGTCTGAAGCCTAGATAATTTAAGAGCAATTATTTTTTTTAGTTACATAAAGAGACATTTTCAGACCTCTAATTGCTCCAAATTTATCAGCTAAAGAGTCATTATGATCCATTTTTAACCCCTCTCTGACATCAGGCACTAGTGCTGTAATTGAACTGTGTCATCATTGATCTCAATTCTGAACCATTAGGAGAGCTGGTTTTCGCCTTTCACTGAAATTGTACCATTTTCTTCCTAATCACTCCAGTGCCTGCAGATATGCACTGTGTTACCAGGGAAGAGCTGTTGAAAGCACAGCTAGATGCAGTGTATGGCATACATTGCCTAGTAGATTATTATTTGCTATTTTCACTTATTGACAGTAAGAGAAAAAGTGCAGGCATCTCTATGTTTAAGGCACAATTTCCTATTCTCTTTTTACCCCAAAGATCTTTTACAGTAACCTAGTTTGCTTACTTATATTTATAGTGAAGATGAGAGAATCAAAGAAGTTCAGCTCTGTCCCACTGCTGATGCTAAATACATCAAAACTAAGTCTTGTTGTTAAGGGATATAACACCCACGCAGGAAAGAAATCACATTCAGAAATAAACAGAAGGCAACTGTGTTTGATTTAGGAATTAGGGCTATGTGGTAAAACAGCTCTAATACGCTAGCATTTGCTATAATCTTAAACTAAATCTTCACACCAGTCCTAGCCTAGTGGGTCAGGGGAGGGAGCAATTTCTAATTCAGTGGACATGATAATTGATCAAATTGTTGAATTCCATTACCTGATCTAAGAAATCTCATTTTTTTTGTTGCTTAGCACAACTAGTCTTGTTTTACATGACCTCTGTCAAACTTTGCACTTAAATCTGAAAAATGAAGTTATTTTAGCAGCAAAACTGCTTTAGACATTATCAAGACCCAACCCTCCTCCTATAATGAAAATGATTTTGTAGAGAATAAAGGCACCAAAACCATGGACCTGGCGATGGAAAGAGTGCCAGGGGAGGGTGGGAAGCACTGTCATCTAATCTCAGCTCCACAGTTACTGGCTCATGCTTCACTTGTTCTTTCTAAGCTTCTATGTCTTTATTGTAAAACAGAATTGAAAGAAATGAGCTCTAAGCCCCTTCTGGCTATCACTCTTCTAAGACTCCTAAGAACTAAAATGCTATATAGAATCATTATTAGTATATTTTGAATTAACGTGGTGTCAGAGACCAAGTCGGCATTAGTTAAAAGCAGTAAAGACAGGTTTTATTTCAGCAATAACTATTGCAATAGGGGAGGAAGCCACTGTCACCTGAGCTGGACTCCATCAAAAGAAAAGTGGGAGCTGTTTTAAATGCTGGAGTGTGCTAATGGAAAGGCACTGAAGGGAATCAAGAGAGAGAGGTAGCCCCGTGGTTAGGCCATCTGGGTTTTCTCATTGGTGCTTATCCTGAGGAGAAACAGCCTTCTCTGTCCTTATGACAGGAGGCAGTGGCAATACAGAGCTAGGCACCAACCCTTTGCCTCCCAACAGAGACTGGGAAACAAGGAGAGGGCCTAATCTCTCTGGGTGTCTGAATTTCAAAGAGATGACTTAGGTCTCTGAAGAGACAGATTTGAATGATAGGAAAACATGTGTCTCAAAGTCTGAGAAAGAATCGATATTGCTAACTTTTTCAGGTCAACTTTTTAAAGGTGGGCTACAGGAGAGTCATCCTGAAGATGTGGCCTTAAGATGCAAAAAGCCTTGCTAGATTTTGGTCAAAGAGAGCCTTTGGTCAAAGGGAGCAGTGTAAGACATTCCTAACTACCTGGTATCTTGGAAGATAATGAAGCTTGAATAAGAACATTCCACTACAGCATATAATCAAAATTTTAGAAGATACAAGAAGTGTCTATTTATATAACCATTGGTTTCTGCCATGAATATGGTCTTAAAAAAAAGGAAAAGAATGTTGGCCCAAAATATTGTAGCCAATGGCTCCATCTAGCTTCTTACAGCACTGTCTAGAGTCATTTAAATATCTATAGCTGCATTTCTCTTAAATGCCTAACAGTTCAATGTTCAGTCCATTATAGCACTATTTGCCCCAAAGAAAAATGAGTCAAATATCATCCTCAGGAGAGCCATAATGGAGAATGGCAAGCCCATTTGATTTGTACAGATAATCATAATTCTTCACATACTCTTATCACCTTTTCTAAAATAAGGAATTTGAAACTGAAAGACCTTGAGAGGGCATTTCCCTGTAAAGTCTTATTTGGCTTTCATGAAAAATTTAAATGTAAGTTTTTATAAATGCAAATGAAAATATTAAAGGTGCTCAATATATTCAAAGAGCATATTGGTATTTTTTCATGCAATAATGTTAATGTGTTGTACCCTCTACAGTGGGACCATAATTAAACCTGTTGGCATTTCCATTTTAAACCTAGTCATAAAAAATCCCTCTGAGCAATAATGTGCCACTCCAAGGCTCAAACCAATAGTTTCCGCTATTTAGGAACAATATTTGAGAAAGTTTTAGCAGGGGGTCAAGTTCTAAAAAGGTAAAACATTTAGTAGAAATTTTTTCTTTATTTTGCCCCAGATGCTTGTTCGTTCTCTGAAAACTAATTTCAATCTAATGTGTGATGTTTATAAATAGGACAGACACATAGCATGAGAACTGCATTCAAGCTACAGTTAGACAGAAAATGTAGTTTATTATACACTGGCATATCCAGTTTTGTTGGGCCTAGAACTTAAGGAATTTGGGAGGGAAATTAAGAAAAAGACAAAATTACAAATACAAAATTAGAAAGTGAATATTTAGAATGAGAAAACTAATGACAAATTCTAAAGCCTGATAAATACCACAAATCTAAAATCCAGAAGGATAACAAGATATGCTTATGAAATTAGCTGTTTCAATACTACAGTACCTTTTTTTCTTATGTATTTTGGCTACCTACCCTTTGATCACCTCTTTATATAACAGAGAATTTTAATATTATTTATCATGGGAAGAATTTTATCATTTTTAAAATTTTCTTAAATTTGTTCTAATTTGTTGTACATGACAGTAGAATGCATTTATACATTTTGATAGATCATACATAAATGGAGTATCAGTCTTTACCATCAATTGGCAAGGGATTTTTCTAGAAAAGGCTGGATAGTGAATATTTATGTTTTGATAGCCATACAATCTCCCTCTTAACTGTTGTCTTCTCTTATCGTAGCACAAAAGCAGCAATGGATAATACATAAATGAATAGCCTGGCCGCACTCTAATAAAACTTATTTATGAACCTTGAATTTTGAATTTGATATAATGTCCATATGTCATATATTATTATTTGCTTTCCTCCAATTATCTAAAACTGTGAAGATTATTCTAAATTTATGGGCCATACAAAAACATGGACTATGGTTGCTGACCTTCTTCTACTTGGTTGATGGAAATTTGTTTTATTGTTGATAGTTTTTAACAGTTACTTTCAGTTTCTTGAATTGTTGTTAATAATATGTGTATTTTATAATAGTTGTCATACCTGAAAACAATCCTTTAACTTGAATATTTCACTCTGAGGTTTTCATTTTCTGCTGTG
The DNA here is from genome assembly GCF_902686445.1 of Sciurus carolinensis. Taxonomy (NCBI): domain Eukaryota; kingdom Metazoa; phylum Chordata; class Mammalia; order Rodentia; family Sciuridae; genus Sciurus; species Sciurus carolinensis. The sequence goes on from NC_062227.1 coordinate 37,662,423, forward strand.
ATTAATGTGTGTCTTTCAAGTGGACGGTATTCATTAATCAGTTTGTCATTGATAACTTCAATGTAAAGGCATAAATGAATTTTATTATCTCTAATATTATTAGCATTTTTCATTAAATCATCGAATAATTTAAATATTTTCTCAGTGATTTCATATCATTCACTTATATGGTTCAAATCCAAGAACCTATTTACTACTTCTACTAGATATTCATCACACTTTCTCTGAATTGTTGCTTTTCCTATGATCCAAATAATTTTTCATTATAATCACATACTGGGTGTTTGCATAAATTCTATTGATTTCATCATTCTCTCTAGTCATTTTGTTTTAGATTTGTTTTTTATTCTAAAATTTCTCTCAGTACTTTAATAAACTTGAAGGACAAAAGAAGGTATCCATCATCTACATCTAATAACTTGAGTCCAATTTCTTATTTGTCTTATTGAAACATTCCAGAACATCCTTCCAAATCACCTGACACCTTCATGTCAAGAAGCCAGATCAGTTGTCACAAGGACTGGGGGAGTGTCCTTGGAAGTCGTGGTGGCACCAGGACAGTGAGAGCTCATTTAATTGTACAAAGAACTGACAAAAACTGCACTAATATATCCCAGCCAACTCAATGTGTGAATTCTCAACTCATTTGTGACTTAGCCAGATCCCAAACATACCCACAGCCACCCCAGTGCAGCCTAATGTTAGGAGAGGTAAGAAGGAAGTACATTGGAAAGAGACCATAATTTTTACTATGTATGTGACAATACTAAGACCTTAGTGGGGCCCTCCTGCACCCTTGAAAGGAGTTTGTATACTTAAATTTGCCTTATTTAGTCTCCTGGTGAATCTACTTTTGATTGTTACCTAGGAGGCCAGTCATGCAGCTGAACAACCTCCTACGGCAACACCCACCACATTCTCTTGATCTTTCCACCCCACCAAAGGCCAGAGCTAAAAATTAGCCATGTAGTATTCCAAAGGAAGTGCATGAGAACACATGGAACTCTCAAATTACATAAAAGTTCCCTTTTTAATGCCAAAGTAATCATTCACTTGGTTTTTTAAAGAACAAATTAGGAAAATTATCTCCTGAGATTTTGAATATGATTGATATGCTTAAGATACTTCATCTGACAAAGCTTAGTAGGAAAAATTTGTATCACAATAACTTCATAATTATAGATTCTAATTTACTTAGGCAATAGCACATATTCATTCTAAGAAATATAACAAGTATACAGCAACTAAGCAGCATAACAAACTAAAAGACTTAAGTTGTAGAGGAAAACAAGAAATTCATGGAGTCTCTTGCATAGTGAAATAATATTGAAAAGATCAATTACAAACTTAACAAAAAACAGAATCTATTGAGATTTAAGATAATTACAGTCAGCTCATTACCTTCCCCACCATATCAGACATTCCTTTTAAGAGTTTCAAGTGAAGGAGAAATTATCAGATGTGAGTTTCAGGTCTGAGGAACTTCATAGCTTGGAAAACTATCACCATGCTCCCGAGGAGTTCCATAAAATGCTTTTTGTTCAAATAGAGCCATTTGAGGGTTAATTACTCTGCAGCTCAAACCTCTCTCCTATCATTTCTTTTTGCATTTCTTTTAGCCTTAGGGTCTTAATATATTTCTAGTCCTAAACCCACAAGCTTTTGAATGTCTATTGTTTTCCTAATATAAACCTAATGGCTTTTTTCAGTATTGTGATTATCCATGTAAAGGATAATTAACTCCAAGAAATTACTATATTTTGAAAGACTTGGATACTATAGCAACAGTACAGGTACACTGAAGTGTATTTTCCATCCTATTAAGCTAAATACTATATTGAATTTTAAAATACATGCCCATAGGTTTGCCTGGCTTTGAAAAAAATTAAATATGAGATATTAGATAAAAATACAAAGAAAACCAGATAACTTAGAACAATAGAAATATTATTCCCAAAAATGTACTGCACTCTATTCTTTAGTTTTGGGTTCTTGGAAATTATAAGCTTTGGTTCTTTTAAATTATAAACTAGCCTATGGCATTTAAAATATGGTTCAACTTTTTAAACTTTGATATATGTATAATAGAACTTTAAAACTGTCTTTTCCTTTCTCCTGTCTTTGCTATATTAAGTTGTCATTATCAAGTTATCTTTATCAAGTATATTTGTACCTTGCAGCATTAATGTCAGTACTAGGAACTTAATTGAAAGATCAAAATAATGATATTTTCATAATTATATCCTCCATTATACTTATTCATATATCATAATTATGTTAAAGAGTTAATTTTGTGTGCAATTCTGTTGTCTGTAATAACAGACAATTTACAAACATTATAAGCTTTAGGGGATACGTTTGGAGAAAAGGCTTAATTAGGCAATGGTGTGAATTTTGACATCTTCGTAATCTGTAGAATTATCTCTTGCTGACATAGAACTTCAACAATTTGAGGAACAGAAATCTTATTTTCCCCAATATTAAAAACAATATTACTGGGTTATGTTATGATGAGAAGTCAATTTTTTTAAATTTATTTATTTATTAATAATTGTTGTTTTGCTCAATAAACTCAGTAAGCCAAAATTGTTGAAGAGCAATTTGCACTAAAATACACCACTCACAAAACGTGGTGGATATGTGAGCGATAAAAGCAACTTTGAATCTAAGTAGTCCTCACTTTGATGGGGAATAGGCTTGGGGCATAAACATCATGCTTCGGGAAGTCCAAAACAATTCTCCCACTGTTACATTCACATTGACGACATTGTCACTAATGCTGTGACTTTTCCTGCCAGAGAATGTTGTAAAATTCTAGACTCATTAGGTAGATCCTCCAAGGTCATCAAATAAGATTTATGCTAAATGCTAGAATTTCTTCTTCATTTCTTACTTATGTATAAGAAATTCCCAGTCCTAATGGGAATCACTGCCATAATGTTGTATTTCTCAAGTTTCTAGTTTGTAGGATGCTAAATCCTAAAGCGTTTATGTAGTGTGGACACACTGATATATAAAGATGTTGTGGCTCAATTCTGTAACCACTTAGGTCTTCCCTTGCGTTCTGCTATTCAGTGGTTCCCTGTTTTCAGGCATGCGCATGCTTGTGTGTCTCATTCCCAAGTTGCGTATACCACAACAGCAGTGGCCATAAAAACTGTGCGTAGTGTCCTTGAACAGCTGTAATGGCCAAGAGACCTCATCTTAATCAAATCTAAACCTAATGCACTGTGAATTAAATACTCACAGCATATATTCTTGCCAAGATGCTTCTTACCAATGGATCTTTATATGTTTGAAAAGGAAGAAGTACACTGAAAGACTTTTGTGACTCATAAGTTTAATTTTGTCTCAGAATCAAACCCATTCAGGAGCGAGTGAATCCCAATGAAAGAAAAACACCCTTCTTCCTCTTCTCCGTGGAATGATTCAAAGGCTCAAGTTAATCCTTTCAACTTCTTATTCTACCCAAACTGCCAATACCAAGGGAACCAATGGAACAATTGCTCTTCTTGCAGATTCTCAAGGTCCTATGAGGTGGGACAAATTTTAATATTCTTAACAAAAAGATATTATGGGAAATACTGTGGAAATGCCACATTTAAAAGGAAAGAAAGCATGGCTTCTTTTCTTTTTGCCTACAGTTCCCCAACCAAAGTTATAAATCATGCTGTTGTCTTCATGCCGGCCCCCAGCCCAAGTTTCTTCCCCACTAATGATAGAATCCGATCCTACAGAGAACACCAACAATTGGCATGTCAGTCAACGTTCAGAGAACACCAACGATTGGCATGCCAGCCAACATTTACCAAGTTAGCCATGCAAGCATGCTCTTGTTTTGATTTACTTCAGTGATTTTGAAGGATTCTGGAAGCAACAAATGGTGACCTGTAAGGCTTTAGCCCTCAAAATCTCCATACGCCACCCTCCTATATCCTTGGTGATTTGATTCTTTGATAGGGATTGACTGTTGAGGTTTTCTCAATCTACATAAGATGTGGATAACAGCATCTCGGAAAAAGTTTGCTCTTTTTGGTTGTCTAATAACATACATCCTAAGTAAAACCATGTTTGTGCTATTCAAATGCATTTTAAGACCAATCTCCCTCCTTTTCAAGCATAAGATACCCTTCAGCCTCCCCCAGACAGAAATGCTAATGCTGCCCCTATTTGGTGGTTGTAATTTTTTTAATCTCCTAGAATAAGAAAAACAATCAGACCCATACAAAGTTGGCAGTCTTCTGTTCAGCTGCCAAACCCCCACACAGATGTCCCTTTCAGTCAGACAGTTATCAGAAATCATTTTCAGAGCATCCAAATACCTTATGGAGTCAGACTCCCACAAGACTGTGACAGATGAAGAATTTATCTGTGGCTACCATATACAGCTGAGTTTGGAATAATGATGAAAAGAGGACAAGGCAGGCTGTATTTTATGTTTGAAATAAGGTTTTAAGTGCCTGGTCTGAGTTCCACCCTCGAAACATATGACAAACCCAATGATCCTGATACAGGTGAGTAAAGAGGGCTATGGAAAACTATCATCCTGGCTAAAATAGTAAAACTCTGAAGTAATTCAATCTTTCATGAGAATCTCATATTAGTAAAAATTTTTGTTACAAATTACTCAGATTAATTTTAAAATATTCTTAGAAAAGCAATTTGCTGGTTTCAAGACAGATTTTATTTTATTTCTTCATCAATTATTGGACGCCATAGTCATTTTGACTGCAAGTCTCCCTTGGGCCTATGGATTTTAAAGATCTTGGCTGATCTCTCCACACACCTAGGTAAATTTTAGTAAACTAAATTATCAAGTTGCATATTGATAATATTCTTCCCTTCTTATATTTAATTTAAACTATGAGAAGTTTTTCCAGGTTCTAACTCTTAGGGATAAAATAGACATTAATAATTCTCATTCTTCTTTTTCCATCACAGAAATGAAGTTAATTACATAATTAATCTTGTAAAATTCTAGGTGTTCTAGAACACAATGTCATGACTCAGTATTATGAGAATAAAACACAGATTCTGGGTATTTGGAGAATTTGTAAATTTAGTACCCTACTACTCTTTGAAATATAGACTTTCCCATGTGAATTCATGCTTATAGGACTCATAAAAATTCAGCATAGTCAAGCTAAACTTGGCAAACATAGCATTTATAGACTTCCATCATGACTCTCTGCCTCTTCTCGACTAGATAGCTCTGACATATGTAGGTAGACATCTATCCTCTTGTATGTTTCTTGATACAGTGATCTGCAAACATTACCCACCCAGCCAGCTCTATCCATGCATGGTATAAAAGCGCCTGACTTCACATTCAGGTGTAGGTTTGTTATTTCCCTTCAACTCTAGTCAATAACTTTATGTTCCATCAATCTATGGATCTTAAATGGTAGGCGTTAGGACTGTTTAACTTTTTCTTAGTTCAGCATCTGGCCCCTTGGGCCACTTATTGGCTATTTAGTATATCCCCTGGCAGTCAGGGACAAGAGATGCTGTTGTCACTGCTGATGTAACATTCTAACATGAGCAATGTAGGAATCATGGCTATAAAGTAGGACAGTCAGGTGTGAGTCCTGGGTGTCCCTACTTGAGCATGCATCCCAGGTGATCCTGATGCTGGTGATTGGCAACTGGGCAACCGGAAGCTTTGCCATGCAGCAGCAGCAGCAGCAGCAGCATCTCTATAATATGCAAACTTCGTACATTGTTTTTGATATGGCAAGCTTGATATTATTATTTTTTTTTTCCTTCTAAAAGGGATCTAGCAATTTGTCCTCTGGGAGCTTCTCACAGAGCAGTGTCCTAGAATATGAAGTTAGCTTCTGTTGCTGCTGAATAGCATCAAAGAAAAGCTCCCTATGATTCCAAATGTGTAAGAAGTAACACAGTGGGTCCCTGCGAGATGACTTACAGATAGTTTCTGGTTCAATCAAAGGGCTGAAAGCTTTTCTTGATATGGATACTCACAAGAACAACATAGTGCCAGACCATGCACAAGTTGACAAGGAGACAGCAATGAACACATTATGCACATTATGCAAAACCCTCACCACCATGAGTTATCATCTAGTGGGGATGGGGACGAGACTGCCTTAGTCCACTCAGGCTGCTGAAAAAATTATTATATATGGGTAACTTATAAATAACATGTGTTTATTTATTGCTCACCATTTTGGAGGCTTAGAAGTCTATGATTAAGCTGCTGGCAAATTCAGGTTTGGAGAGAGCATGCTTCCTAGACAACCATCTTTTCATTCTAACTTCACATGGCAGAAGGACGGAATGACCTACGTGGGCCCCTTTTATAGAGCACTAATTCTATTTATGACAGCAGACCCCCACCTCCTATTATTTGCTCTCGACTCTGGGGTTGGGATTTCAACATATGAATTTGATGAGGGCATCACAAACATTCAGACCATAATAGAGAGACAGAAAATAGGCATTGAATGGAAATAAGTCCCATGGACAAAATAACTTGGGAGAAGAAGAAATACAAGAGGACATGATACAGGATGGTCAGGACTGGGCTCTGAGAAAAGGCACTCCAGGAACAAAAGGAAGCGAGGGGCTGGGCACAGTGGCACAGGCCTGTAATCCTAGCAGCTTGGGAGGCTGAGGCAGGAAGATGGCGAGTTCAAAGCCAGTCTCAGCAAAATTGAGGCGCTAAACAATTCAGTGAGAGCCTATCTTTAAATAAAATTCAAAATAGGGCTAGGAATGTGGCTCAGTGGTCCAGTGCCCCTGAGTTCAATCATGGTTATTCCCTCCAAAAAACGGGAAATGAGGGAGACAGAAAAATTAAGAATGATGTCAAAGCATTTGGTGGAAGTTGCAGAAAGAAGTTGGCTGGCATTATTTATCAATCTGGGCATTATTATGTAAGATGGTTTATGCCTTGTCTTCCTTTTTTAAAATTAGGATATGTAGGTTCCCACTGATTATGGGCTTGCCACAGGAAAGACAGAGGGTGTCTTTGAACCAAGTTAGTGGGACCTGGAAGCCTATACCTTCAATCACAAAGGCAGGGTAGGGCTCACTGGTTCCCCTTTGTACCCTTCACTCTTGCTTTGAGCAGTGCCCTTAGACTCTCAGGCCACTTAGATGAACATGGATGGAAGGGATAGGACTGGAGACACTCCACCTGTGCTTAGGGATTTGAAAACACTGCCATGCCAGTCAATGGACGCTACTCTGTACACTCCCAAATAGAGCAGAGGGACCTGCCTGTTCTTTTAGGTTGACATTTCAGAAATTCCTGCTGCTTATTTCTATCTATATATAGGCAAGTCCAGCCCTGGGCAGGTGCAGGATGCAGAACAAATCTCAGCGCCTTTCCTCTGTACCAACACCCTCCAGCATATGGTATGTGGGTGGAATTAGGTTAAAAAGAACATCAAGGACAACCTTGAGGGAGAAATGAAATCAGCACCAAAAGGAAATAAAAGAAGGGGGGTACTAGATAATAACAAAGATGCTAGAGCACTGATTATATATACAAGAAATCTGCCACTGGCCATCTGTCTATTGTTTTTCAAAAGTTTCTATGTAGACTATTAAGTTTTAGGCTCAGTAGGGGAGGGGGGGGGAAGGGAAAAACATTGTCAATTATCTGCTCTGAGCTAGACACTGGACTAGCTGCTTCATATACATAACCACATCAACATGTGACATTTCGCCATTTTTAAATAGGAATATCCCTCAAGCGGAGTCCAGTTTATCTACTGTACAAGGTAAACGTGTAAGTGCCACAAGGGCAGGGACTGTTTGTGTTATATCCCTTCCCCTAACACAGCACCTGGTACTCTCTGGGCCCCTTGGCTCTTTAGTGAGTGCTGCCTGCCTCTTTCCCATTCTAGTTCCAAACCCAGAATCACATCTCTTTCCTCCACCCGTCTCTCACCTGCCTCCCTCCTCACCTACAGGAGAGGTAGTGGGTCTCAGATGTCCAGAGCTGCTTCTGCTGTGCATGAGGCAGTGTGTGTAGCTATAAGCTTGGCCCAGCAGAGACATGCTCCAGGAGTGATGGCTACTACCAAAATGGGAGCAGTGGGCAGGCTTTCCCGGGTATCTATAACCCGCCCACTCAAATTTTACACAGGGAAGGAGAGCCTTCCCTTTTAAGCAGAGAGTTATTCTGCCTGCAGAGATGACCTCCTGAAAGTGGATCTGCCAGCAGTTCTGCTTTGGAGTTCAGCGCTGAGAAGACGCCTCCACCACCAGCTCTGGTACAGCTGGTCGGGCTACTTCCTGTTCTCTGCCACCTGCTTCTCTGAGTCACTGGCCTTTAAATTTCTGAAATACTCCCAGACCTCCTAGTGACTTTAACTCATTGATTCATTCAATCACCAGGTACTATTAGCAGAGGCACTAACAGAAACCACAAAATGGTAGCAGAGACATGACACAAGTTAATGAATTGTGTAAAAATCTATACCTAGACATGATTTTTAAATAGAACAGGAATTCTTTATTTTAAATCTGTGTTTACATTCCTACTCAAGTGAACAAGTTGAGATGGAACTTTTCTTTGTTTAACTAAAAAAGGTGAATAGTGTCAGAGCAAATTAATGTGAATTATTTTTTATTACTAATTAAAAATAAATTCACACAAATCTCACAGAAGTTTAAACCAGGTGCTATCTAGTTAACATCAGTTCCTATTATTTTCATCTTTACAGCAATAATTCAAAACATCTAAAATTTCCAGGTGTTCAAAAGTAAACAAAGAATATATTTTTTTTTTTTTTTTGTCCCACCTCCATTGAACTTTCCATTAGGCAATGGAATCTTTCTTTTGCTTAAGAAATACTTGCGATCCAAAAAATATTTCATAATTTTGAAGTAGGCCTTTATACATTTAAAAACCATGGCCTTTTATAGTTGTGACTCATTCCTCTTTGATACCTTAGTGACTTGCTCTGATCTTCACACAGAGCTGATATTATCACGAGAGAAAAAAAGGTTTACAGTCTCGTAGTCGTCATTGGTGACTTTCCTTGCACTGGAAAGGAGATCCATTACATGCTAGGATACATTACCAGTTCCTCCTATTCATAGCTTCTCCCCTTTAGACTCCCTCACTACCTTTTTAAAAATTTATTTTGGGGGTGGGAGGTAGCATTTTCAATCTCAAATGTTTATAAGGACGTGCTACAGGGTAACATGTTTGAGATTTACAAAACTAGATTGCAGAGAAGGGAGAGATGAGCTTGGGAGGGAGAATATATCCATAGTCATCCTCTTTCTGAGGGTTTTCTTGCCACAGTTTCTGACTTTCTTAATACTTGGGGTAAATTTTTTATGACCTGGGAAAGTCATGTCCTTACCTTGATCAGCTCTGCTTTGGTTACATTGTCAACATGTTTCTAACCCAGCACCTCTGGAAGAAAGTGGCATTTCTCCCTTTACAAGGTGGTCCTTGCTCCCAGGTTGAAACCTTCAGTTTAGTCTTGTACATTATTTGATATCCACCCATACTCACTGAAGAATAGGAGTCTCCAATTCCATTTCTGTCTCTCCTATATAATTGAAAAGAAAGCAAGTATTGTGCTACCTTTACTTTTATGTCTTTTACCGTGATTCTTTTCAAAATGCATTGAGTTATTTGACCATCACTATAGAAAACCTCGGGAAAAGGGCCACATTCAGAATTCTTCTCAGGGAACCCATTTTTTCTGTATCCCTCTTTAGGCTGGGTGTGTTCTTCATTACACTTCTCCTCAGAACTTCACAGGTGCTAACACAAACACCAGGAAGTGCTACACAGCCAGATTACCCCGCCCCCAAATTTCTCACTTTGGCAACATACCGCACTTGTCATGCCACAAAAATGTAATTTCGATGCCCTCAATAAATATAACACTAACTGTTTCTGGGTGGAAAGAGGAGGGGAAAAAATAACGTGTTCAAAAGCACCTGCATGAAACAGATGCTTTCTGGGAGAAAATGTGAAAATTAGATATGGAGAATCCTTGAGATAAGTTTTCACAACAATTAAATGTGAGATGGTAAAGAAGCGACATCAGTTCGCATTGGACAAAGGACAAACTGTTTTTGTTTTTGTTTTTGTTTTTTAACAGAAAGAAAAGAATCACTTTTGTATTAAAACTGTACCCTGTAGTCACAAGAGGATGACAGCGCCTCTCCATTCAGAAGGGTCCCAGGAATTGGGATTTGCGTTTTGGCAGAATGCAGGGACCGATGGCATGCAAGGAATACCCCTCACTACTCTTCCTCAACAGAGGTGGATTGTTCCCTATTAGAATTGGCCAAGGGCATCTCTTTTGCTCCTTGAGAAATTAAGGAGAATAACAAATCACACATTGTGTTCACAGCCAGCTAAAGAAGTCCAACAGCGTGTGTCTGTGTTGGAATAGGAAAGGCCGGGGGCTGAATGTTAGGACCCAAATCTTTCCTCGTTCGTCAGCATTCTGCCCCGCCTTGGAGGAAATGCAGTCATAAAGGAAGAGTTTCAGAGCTTTCGTGGTGGTGAGAATGTGTGGGTGCACGCATATACACACGTACGCACGCACACACTTGGAGAAGGATACTGTGTGTTGTTCCACACCAAACCCAAACACGTTGCACTTACATTTTTCAAAGAATTTAATATGACCAGTTTTTAAAATTAAATTTATTTAACTGATGTATCAAAACACTAAAGCGTACCCTTAGTGGGGTATTGCAGTGTTTCAATACACATACACATTGCATTCTTCACTTTGGTTTAGTAAAGAAAGAAAAAGAAAGAGACAAGCAGGAAGAGCATAGATCAGAGACTCCAAAACCACTTCACATTTACATCCTAGAACAATTATGGGAATGAATGTGGCATCAATTTAACTAATTAAATGTATTGAAATCACCTTAAATCCTGCTTCTGTATCATCTGATACTGGGAATCAGGTTCTGTGGTCAAGACTGAAGAAAAACCTTCCTATTATTTTTTAGTAGTTAAGACATAATAGAAGTTGATTGGTTGAGACTAAGAAGAAACGGTATCCATAGAAATCAGATAAAGACAGTACTTATAAACAGAAGAAGAAAAGGAGCGCGGGCTTTTTCATCTCTCTCTCAACTTTCCGTCCTTCCCCCCTTCCTCTTGCTCAAACAATACAGCCTGATAGAAACTTTACCTCCACTCCTTCCTTTCTTTTCTCCATTCTAAAAATTACAGAGACCCAATATTTTCTTGGGGAAATGCAATCTGAATATTTGTTCCATATCAGGAATAGCCCGATTGGCAAATGATATTTACCCAAACATCCCAAAACAATCGAGGCTAAAAGAAAAGATCTAGATCTTTTACCTTTGATATCTGGTTTATCTGATACACATTCTAAGAGTGTTTTTTGTTTTGAAGTCTCTGGACTAGAAAAGTACATGAAATTCCATTGGAATGCATGTTGGTGGTAATTTCTGGATATAATTTCTGAATAAAATGAGAACATTTCAATTTAAAGAAATTAACATCTAAAACTATTTCTTCACAGATGTTTCTAAAATTTTGCAAGGCTTAAAAATTACATATTGTCCATCAAATTATATATAGATAAGTGACTGTGATAAAATTCATTGTTTTTCTTTGTTCAAAGTGGGCAACACTGAAAATTTAACTAAGATCTTCTCACGTATAATTTTTGGCTACAAGAAACCCTAAATGTGATATGATAAAAAAAAATCTTCATTTGGCAAAATGTCCTAGTACTGACCACCTACATTTTGATTGTTTTTAACATCTAACATAGAGCTGCCTCATATGGTATAGAGGAAATATTAACTTGAAGATGGAATATATTTTAAAAGTTATTTGAAAACTCCAAGGAAAATTGATCCAATTTTCTAATGCCCCCATGTAAAAGCTACACATAAAATTGCTGAAGAAAATAAGCCGTAGCTCTGCTTCAATCACCACAAAGAAGATCAAACTTTCTATTCAGGAGGAGAAATTTTTTCTTAGAGTATTGTAACTAGGAGAGGCCTCTGAGATGATCTTACCAACTTTATTTTATAGTTGAGAAAACCCAGGAGCCAAATCATTTCAGTCACTCATGCTGGTCACCTTCACTCTTAGCTTTCTATATGAAACCTAAGATTTGTGTAAACCACAAAGGTGACCAAGAACGCGCACTCTTACACAGTACCCACAAACTGGAAAGTTAACTGTCATAACCCAGCAGGAGCCAGCCAGCTCCTGGAGTCACATGGAAGAACTCAGAAGGCTTACATCACCACCCTCCCCGCACATTTCCCCAAGCTTGAGAAGGACACTGACTTTTTTTCTCCTTTTAATGCCTCCACATCATGGGCTGCTGTTGTCAACAGAAGCAAGTAACATGAGTGAATGTCCACGTTCCATCGTTTTTATTTTTGGTACTGGTGATTGAACCCAGGGGCACTTTACCACTGAGCTACATCCACAGTTTTTTAAAATTTTTTATTTTCTTTAATTTTGAAATAGGGTCTTGTTAAGTTGCTGAGGCTGGCCTTGAACTTGCCATTCCCCTGCCTCTGTCTCCAGAGTCACTGGATTACAGGTGTGTGCCACTGTGCGAGACCCTCTTATTTCTCTAAAGACACCAGGAGTTAAATTAGAAACTCAAATTGTTGAAGTAAATGCTTCTATTAACAAATGCTTCCTGCTATTTTTGAGAGGAAGTCTGTTCACTGACGTATGGAAGCTGTGCTTCAAGCAAGGTGGAAAGAGGGAGACCTGACTCCAGTGTGGTGACCCCCCCTATTGAGCCTCATGAAGCAAAGGTACCAAATGACAGAGTCGGGACAGACCCAGGTAAATAATGATCTGCTTCCCCCTTCTCATTAAGGAAAAAGACCTCCAAACTTAAAACATAATGAACCAAAGCAATCCTGACATATTTGTAGAAAGGAAGAAAGAATCCATTTGCTCTAAATAGAGCAAATTATATTGCTGAGTATTGAACCCTCTTGTAGATTCAATCAAGAACCATTTGTGATCATCTTTTTTGCAATAAAGGAGGAATGGAAGAAATTTAAATAGACTGCAGATGGGGGAAGTCTTGGCCCAAATTTCAAAAACATTAATTCTAGAAACTATGTACTGCTCCACTTCATTCTAATCCTTTATAATATCCTATCATGGGTCCATCCATTCAAAAAGGGTCTAGAAGCACTCAACAAATAAGCTAACACAGTTCACTAAGCACAAGCCCTAAAAGAATTTGTTTGCTCATTTATTTTGAATTATACATTGAAAAAATACTCCTTAAAGTAAACCAAGATTCTGATAATAGACAGATTTTCACGGTATTCTTGTGTAACATGGAGAAACGTGGGTTGGATAGGAATGCAGTTAGATAGATAGCTTATTAGTTGAATGAAATCTATTGGCAATCCAGAAGAAACCCCAACTCCAGATCACAATCCACAAGGCCCTTGAGATGGCCCCACTCACTTTCCTGCTGTCCACCCCGCTTTCGTTGAGCTGGTGACTCTGCTCTTATTCAGGCCACATCACTCCTTCCTGTTTGCATTTGCTGTTCCCTTCTGTCTGGAATACCCCCACCCAGCTCTTTGGGTAGTTGATCCCTCACAAATTGCAGGCATTAATTTAAATGTCAAGGATTTAGACATTATCTCTCAATGAGACAGCCACCTACAGAACCCTGCCACTTCTTATCCTATCCCTCTGTGTACTTCCTGCCAGATTCTGTTTATTTTCCATTTCTCCCACTAAAACCTCAACTTCACACAAATGCCACAACTTCATTTGCTTACTCACCAAGTGTCTCCAAAGCCTAGCACCATGTCTGGCATAAATGAGGTTTCCATGAATACTTGAGGGAATAAAAGAATACATTAATCAGTACAATCCTAAGCGAAGACATATATTTTCTATTTTGCTTTTCAGAGTATAATTTTTATTAGTCTTAAATGGAGACCTAGAAGGCCTAAGATTTTGTTTTGATTTAGTTTTTCTCATTATGTTATATTGGATGAATATATTTCATGATAAAGTAAAAATTTAAAAAGGCCTTGAAGGGGTGAAAGGCCAAGTCATTATAACAAAATGCCAAAAAAAGAAGGAGCATTGGAAAGTTCTACACTTAGAATCAAAGAAGTTTTTGTATCTTGAGATGGAAGGACTTAATTTTCCAACAGAATTTGTAAAAATACTTTGGGTTTTAATTTATCACTAACTTGTTATGAACCCATGGTGTAATGCAGGCATCAGAAAACATAGGAGTCTTTTTAAATTTAAAGATGGTACCTCCATACCAGATCCATGTATTTATTCAGTTCTAGACATTAATATTTAAAAACACGGGAGAAACTAAAAGTAGGTAAAGGGAAGAGAATAATAGAATGACCATGGAAAACTTCTCTCCACATGAAAGAATCAGAACAGAAACTTTCACTGTTATGGTTTGGATCTGAAATATCCACCAAAGGGTCATATGTTAAAAATTTGGTCCCCAATGCAGCAATGTTCAAAGGTGGAGATTTTGGGAAGTGATTAGATCATTATGATCACAATCTCATCAGTGGATTAATACATGGATGGATTAATAATCTGAATAGACTATTGGAAAGTGGTGGAAACTGTAGGAGGTATTTTCTAGTTGGAAGGAGTGGGTCTTTGGGGACATGCCTTGGGGACTATATCTTGTCCCTGGCCCTCTCCTCTTCCCTTCTCTTCTCTTCTCTTCTCTTCTCTTCTCTTCTCTTCTCTTCTCTTCTCTTCTCTTCTCTTCTCTTCTCTTCCTTCTCTTCTCTTCCCTTCCCTTCCCTTCCCTTCCCTTCCCTTCTCTTCTCTTTTCCCTTCTCCTCCTCCTCCTCCTCCTCCTCCTCCTCCTCCTTCTTCTTCTTCTTCTTCTTCTTCTTCTTCTTTTCTCTCTCTCTCTCTCTCTCTCTCTCTCTCTCTCTCTCTCTCTCTCTCTCTCTCTCTCTCCCCTCCCTCTCTCTTTCTCTCTCCTTCCTGGCTCTCCTCATAGCATAGCAGAACAGCTCTTCTCTGCCATGCCCTTCCACCATGATGTCTTGCCTCCCCTCAGGTCCAAAGAAATGTAACCATCTGACCATGCAATAAGACTTCTGAAACCATGAACCAATATAAATCTTTCCATCTTTAAGTTGTTTTTCTTAGGTATTTTGGTCATAGTGATAGAAAGTTGACTAATGCATTTACCAAATAACCTCAATAAGAAGGAAGGATTTTCTAACCATTCAGAAGCATCCTGAAATACATTAGATTATTTTATGGAACAGTAAATCTTTGTTAGTGTAGATTCCTATTGTGTGATTAAAGGAGGGAATTCCCATATAATGTAAGTTATTTAATTACTGATTAATGACTGATTATATAAATATGGCTGGGTTTCTGTACTTCCCTGTTTTACCACTGTAAAGAATTCTCATTAAGTACTTGCATTTTTCTGTCTTAAAATGTACTATATATGTAAAGTTGGTTTAAAAGTATACATGCTTTGTCAGTCTCTACAAATGATAAAAGAATGATGGTTGTATTTTGTTGTGTGTTGTAACTAATGGAAATGTCAAGAAAAGTTCAGTCACCCACCCAGAAGCTTAATATTAGTCATTAAACTAATAAAATTCATATAAAATTGATGAGACTAGACTTCAAAGCACTAAACCTAGAACTTGTCCCTAAATTTATATCTCAAGAAACTAGAAAGACTGGGCACAGTGGCACACTCCTTTAATCCCAGCTGGGACAGGAGGATCACAAGTTCAAAGGCAGCCTCAGCTAAACAACTCAGTAAGACCCTGTCTCTAAATAAACTACAAAATAGGGCTGGGAATGTAGCTCAGTGGTTGAGTGCCCCTGAATTCAATCCCCAGAACCACCACCACCCCCACCAAAAGAAAAGAAACTAGAAAGACATTAGTGTAATAGTATCACTGGCTCATTGGGTCCTTTGGTCATGCAAGATAATAAAAAATCGAAAACACAGATAACAAAAAGAGGGTTAGTCAGAATTATCTATTTCATTTATTCACACAACAAAGTGGTTACCCTCTAGGCAGAGAGTAGCAACAAAAGCAAAGTGATTACTCCATATATAGAGTGGTACATATATATATATATATATATATATATATATACACACACACATATATATATATATATTTGGGGGTTATAAATTAATATATTCACAACTATATTATAATATTTAATTGGACTTCCACCATTTTCACATGATCGAAAATATCCCTGATATTGTGTTAGGTCTCCCTACTGGGTGTACTTCTAACATGTAAATGTATTTAAATGAGGGTCCTTGGTTACTCTCAGGCCAGCGGTTATGCCAGAACTGCCTATGTATTTCTGTAGCCTTGAATAATGAATGAGGTTGGGGAAGGTCTTCCTGACATTGATCTCAAACACGGAGCATACAGTTCTCTTTCAACAGTCACCAACTTAAACCTAACCCTATACTCCCATCTCAGTGGAAGAAAATGTTTAGCTGATGTTCATAATTTTAAAAACAGGAATATATTGGCTGGGTTTGTGGTTCAGTGGTAGAGTGCTTCCCTAGGATGTGTGAGGCACTGGGTTCAATTCTTAGCATCACATATAATTAAATAAAATAAAGGTCTGTTGACAACTAAAAAGAAAATGTAAAAACCAGGAATATAATTATGACTAGTTTACAGGAAAACTGAATGAAAGGACAGTTGGCCTCAAAATTGGAAGCAGCAAAACCAGGTTCCTGAAATGGATCTTGTTTTTCTGACCCCATAAGAGGCCTATACTTTTTGGCTCTTATAGTGATGTAATCTAAAGAGTTGGATGATTCTACAAGTTCTCCACAGTCTTACTGAAATATCCCTCAAAGCTGCCCTCTCTACACTCACCAACCCTGGCTGAGTACACGTCTCAGGGACCCAGGTATACTATACTCATCTTCATCCAGAGAAAAAATATTCCCATTTTAAATGTGCATTATGGTTTGCATATTTTAGTATCATTTTGATTAGCATGAGTCAGCCTTCCCAAGTCCACAAGATTCTGTACAACAAACTAGGGAGGCAGACCATGGGACACAGAAATCAACCCACAATGGTGCACTTGGTGGCTCCTTGGTAGAGCTATTTGGCTTCCTCTCACCACACTGTCCATCCCTTTTGTAGCTACATCATTCTGGATTGACTACATGTTTAAACACAAGCTATCAAGCAGTGGCAGAATTAACATAAAGAGATGCTTCATTTCTCAGTATGAATAACATCCACTGAACATAGAATCATTAGGAAATCTAAAAAATAGAATGTTATTTAGAGTGTTGCAGAGCATGTAAGGTGATCTAGAAGGAAACATGCAAAGATCAAGGAAGTACATGTTTTTTTGGTTCTTGTCTTGGGCTTTACAGTGCTGGGGATGCAATCTGGGGTCTCACACATGCTAAGGAAGCATTCTACCACTGAGTGACAGCCTCAGCCATAGAGCACATTTCGGGTTTTTTTGTTGAATTTTACTGTTCTTCTTGTTTCTGGCAGTACTGGGGATTGCACCCAGGGGAGCTCCACCATTGAAGCTACCTTCCCAACTCTTTTTATTTATTTTTGAGACAAGGTAAGTTGCCCAGGTCAACCTCAAATTTTCCATTCTCCTGTTTCAGCCCCCTGAACAGGTAGGATTGTAGGTGCACACCACTGCACCCAGATGAAAGGAGCATTTTAAACCATTGGCTATTTTAGACCTTAGAAGTAGGTAAAGAATTGAGATTTTCACAGGGAAATGACTGAAAATGGACAGAAAGGTCAGTAGCACAAACATTGGAATTTGGACAAGCCGATGTTTCTGTGGACTAAAAAGAAAGGTACCAATGTGGAGGATGCAGTGGAAAGGCCTGAAGAGGAGGAATCCCAAGTGATACAAGTAACCTGCAAGTAACAAGCTAAAACAAGCTTCACACATTGAACCAGAGCAAAGACAATGAAGCTGCACTTTCGGAAATAAAAACCCCTGCTTGCTTTCATATTAGAAGAATGGAAGGAGAATCTGCTCTGAGTGTGGTCTGGGTTGAGACTGAGATGCATCAACCTCACCATAGAACATCCAAAATTCAAGTGTGAGTCATCTTTCCAACTGCTCTGAGGGGCCCTTCTCTCCCTCCTTCCAAAGACTGTGTGACCCAGAATATCCGAAGTCCCCAAGATAAGAAAGTTAACTCATCTTTTTATATTTCTTTGTGTTTCAATTGTGTTTGGGAGTGACTTTGGGACAGCATAGCAGAGAGATTATAAATGCTGCATGAAGTGAAATGTCCTTCCCCAATGCACAAAGAGAATACCACTATTAACTGCTATGTGACCCTTGTCCTTGTGCATTCAGCTCACACAGGGCTGTTAAAAAAAAAAAAAAAAATCCACACTCAGAGCTCTCAACCTGTTATTGCCCCTACCCCCAAAATTAATTTGCTGGTATTCTAAAGGAACACATTATTCTCTATGCTTGTTCCCCTTCATTCCTTAGTCTCTCCAAGATGGTGAGCCTTGGGGAGCAAATTTTATCCATAAACACAAATAGCAGCCTATAGATTTCATAAAGAAGAAAGCATTTGTTTTCCTTTCAATGAATTTCTTGAAATCTAAATGGAAAAGAATGAAGCAAAAGGGACAGAACAAAGCCGTTTGGCTTTGCAGTTGGTGTACTTGGTGGGTAAATTGAAATTCTTACTTGCCTAGTGACTTTAAACCAAGCACCTAGCTATTTCTCTTGGCTTAATGAAACCTACAGGCAATCTGCAAGGGATGAACATGCATTCAGAGATTAAAAAAGAAGGTAGAGAAGATTTTTGATTGATATTAGATACTCCAGCACGTCCATGCTAGAGGCAGATATTAAGAACTGTTGTATCTACTTCTCTCTTCTCCCAGCCTTCAGATGATACAGCAGCTGACCAATGCAGATCAATGATACTGTCTCTGCATAAGACAGGTGACAAAAATAAAGAATGTTTTAGACACATAAGCACATATTACATTTTATATTTCAAAACATTTCAGCATTAGAAATCCTAGAAGCATGGATTTGTAATGTGATCAAAACTGTGAACTCTTACCACAGGACATGAGCTGTCTGTAAGCAGTGCTATAATAATAGAAAAACAATCAAGAATGTCCCCCAGACCTAGTCAAATCATATCAGAATATGTGAGTCGTAGTTCACTTTTGTTGTTTTTTTTTTTGTTTTACCCATTGTTTGGGGGTGGGATATACCAGGGATTGAACTCATGGATGCTTTACCACTGAGCCACATTCCCAGCCCTTTTTATTTTTTTATTTTGAGACAGGGTCTTGATAAGTTGATTAGGGCCTTGCTGAGTTGCCATGGCTGGCTTTGAACTCGTGATCCTCCTACTTTAGCCTCTTGAGCTGCTGGGATTACAGGCATGCACAACCACGCCCAGCTCCATTAACTCACTTTGAAAACAGCCATTTATAAAACATCTGGAACCTCACTGTTTCAGGAAACAAGGGTGGCTATCAGACTTAGGGAAACAGCATCCATTTACGCAGTGGCTACTGTACCAATGAGGAACACCTCTTTCTAACTGTCTTGGATATTGCCTAGCTATCCTAAAGAGTTAAAGATGAGATGCAATGGAGAAGTGAAAATCTGTTTCCAACACCCCAAAGGACCACAGCAAACTTTAAAACATGCAAGTAATGCAACCTACTGTTTGAAAAAGACTAATTCCCAGATAGAAGTAATGAGAAAGCTAAGCTAGGAAGCCAATTTACAAAAGCCATATTCACCTGTTTCTGAAAAGGCACCCACTGAGAAGTCATCAGAATATCTCTCTATCCTGCCAAAAAAACTGGGCAATCTTCCTCTGTCTGTGAAGGATGCTAACAGCCATTTGCTTGGTAATTGTTTCAAAGACAATGAGCAGCAGTCACATTGCTCCAGGTCTCCATCTAGGCTGCTTATCCCAAGATTCATGGACTTGATAAATTCTGTTTTGTGACCCTGAGTGCCACAGCTTGATGAGGTACTAGGTTGTCATTAACCCACAGAAATAACTACACCCCTGTGTTGGATGCTGCCTTCCCCATGTAAGGAGATCACCTAGCATGTGCTGATGTTTAAAGCATGGATTTAAGAGAACTTAGCTTTGAAGTTTAAAAACTTGCGGACAAGCTCTGGGATACCTGAGAAAATGTTATTGTTGTTGCTGTTGTTTGTTTTTGTCTTTTTAAATGGCAGCTTGGTGAAACCTAACACGCATGATGGGAGTGAAAATACATCTTTTCTCTTATTTCAATTTAATTCATTATAGGCTAAGGAGCCTAAAGTTCTTCCTTCAGGCATTCCCTAATTGGGCGATGTTTTTGTAGGGTATAGGAACTGAGGAGAGTGAGAATTCTTCCTTAGCCTAAAGACCCATTTTGCTCTGAATGCAAAAATGCTTGTACTCATTTTCCTTAGGTAAATTTGCAATGGTATTTTAACATCCAAAATTGCCATCCATGAATTTAAATTTCTGCATCATTAAATGGGCAACAAGGTAGTACTGGTTGATGAAAATGTGAGCGAGAAGATAACGGCACCATGTGGAATAATGATCACATAATGAACCAGGAAACCAAACGCTAAATGAGTAGGCTGCTTAGAAATATAAAACAAGGTTATAACACTCTTCTGAAATTACTACACATACAAATGGTAAGGAACACCACTTTCTATATTCGCTGTCACTTCAGCTCATAAGGTCTTAGAACATCCCCAAATTGTCCATAAGGACTTAGGTAGTTCTTGTGGATATCAAAGAAAAGAAAAAAAAAATTTTTGACCCTTTTTTTCCCCACAAAACTTTAGGTTACACTTTTGACTCACTTTATTAGTTTTCCACCCATAATACAAAATATGACGATATACATTATTACTTTAAGTTGAAAACTCTAGACCCCCATTCACAGTCGTGACTCGGATTTATATAATTTCTTTTTTTTTTTTTTTTTTTTAACAGCAACTGGTTTCAGTGAACTATGAATTTGGGGGTGATGATACACAAGGCAAAAAATAACATTTTACTCCGTCTATTTTTACTCAAGATACTTTGCTACTTGATGCTTTGATGGACTTCAACTCAGTGATTATGGCTTAAATTACAACAGCCATAAAGTGGTTGAATATACCTCAAGATTACACATAATACAATATTGCATATGCAATAATATCAAGCCACAGTCCAAACAAGTTGTAATGATCTAGATGCTAATGTCTAAACAACTCCCAGGGAAAGATGAGCTTTAAGAGACTTGGAAGACATTTATTGTTTGGGTTACCAAAATGCCTTGAATAATACATTAAGAGTGCTTAAAGAGTCTGGCATAATTAATAGGAATAAGCTAGATATGCATTCAATTTCTATATAAATTATTTGATTTAATCTTCATGAAAAGTTGTAATTAGGTTTCACTGTTCACATTTCATATAAAATGTTTTAAGAATTTGCCTTAAATCATACAGCAAACATAGACAAAACTAAGCCCAGAAGAACAATAGCAAAATCTCTGTAGGGTGTCTTAAGTGCATAGAGATACTGCTGAGAACTTCAGACTCAATCGAATGCCCAGGAGGGGAAACTGAGACCCAACGCCACAAGATTATTGGTTAGCAGTGTGGCTCCAGAGCCCAGGCTCTAAACCAGCACTTCATCCTTCCTCTGCCATCTCAGCTACTGGATAAAAAAATAGAAAGAAAGAAAAAACTGAAGCCCAATGTTTTAGGATTCTGACTCAGTCTTGCATAGTATAAACATCTGTAATGTGACAGGGGTTAGAAAAGGTTGAATTCACAAATGTTCTGAAAGTAAAAAATTAAGTAAAATCAAATCATGCTAAACTGTCTATTCTTAGGTTATTCTCTTGACTTCATCTCTGAAAAACAACAATATTGCTTTAAACCACCTGAAAGTATTTCAGAAAGGGCAATATCTTCATTTCCAATGCTCCTAGAAAGAACCCTGCAACACATTATGATAATTTAATTAGACCATTAGGAGCAGGTTTGGTCAAAACCAGGGCAGAGAAGAGAAATCATAAAATTGGTTTGATGTAAAATATTCTACATCTGTTTCCAATGATTTCAATGCCATAAGGACAGAAGACATATGTAGACAGGCAGGCAGGACACATGTAACAACAGACAGCACTAAATAATTAGCTGTTCTGAGGTAGTTTCATCAATTAAAAAAAAAAAAAGACTAAACATTTCCTGCACTGCTTTGAAAGCATCGTAGTCACATTTTGGATTTTCTGTCAAACACATCAGATTGGTTCTTAATGGACTCAAGCATATTCTGTAGCAATAGCTTTAGAAGTAATGATTTGTAGCTGGTTTTGTACAAAAATGGGAATAAGTACTTAGGCACTGCTGGTATAATATTTTAGTTTTATGCTATTATTAAATATTTATTGAGGGTGATAGGTGAACCAAGTGTTTTACACATGATCCCTGCTTAGTGAACTGGAATTTCAAATTCAACATGGCAAGAGGTCACACGGGGGAGTTTGCAAAATGTGTTTAGAGGAAAGCAGAATTTTAAAAGGCAATAATCAATGAACTTTCTAAAACACAGAGAATTTTCATAACATGATTGTAACCATGATTTTAATGATTTGGGGAATAGCCCATATCATGGAAAATATTAAATAAGTTCTCTATGCATAATCTTTGAGATATGTGATATGAAGACTATGTGAGGCTTCTCTCCTCATTCACTTACAGAAATTCAGAAATGCTAAATTGAGTCATTGTGGATATTGTAGAAAAATAAAGGAATAGAAGACATGGTTTATTAATTGCCATTTTGAGCATTACTGATTTTTTTTAAAAAGTCATTATTTATTTTCAAAACAAAAGCCTTCTTCAAAAAATAAAAAGAGAGAAAAAGAAAGGAAAGAAGAGAAAGCAAAAAGAAAAAGCAAGTAGAAAAATATAAAAACAAATGAAGCAGGGCAAAGGTCTAAATACTACTATCCGAGAAGTATGAAATTTAATCCTAACTTTATGCATGTGATTGTTCACAAAAAGAATGAATTCCTGGATTTAATCATTTACTCAATTTTAAAGTTTGTACTACAATATTAACATTATAATTCCTACTAGAACTTTTTAATTTTTACACATTAAAATAGGTTATTATTACTCCAAAATGCAGTATTCTGAAAAACACTAGCCAGGCACAGTGGTGCACACCTATAATTCCAGCAGCTTGGGAAGCTGAGGCAGGAGAATCATGAGTTCAAAGACAGCCTTAGCAGCTTAGTGAGACCCTAAGCAACTCAGTGAGACCGTCTCTAATAAAATATTTAGAAAGGGCTGGGGATATGGCTCAGTGGTTAAGTACCCCTGAGTTCAATCCCCAGTAACAAAAAAGAAACAATGAGGCAAATATGAGAGAGATGAGAGAGTAAATACTTTTATTGGTAAAAAATAATAGCTACTTCCATCAAGTTATTGTCCCTGTGCCTAGTACAGCCCTGTTATACAACATTTCCTCCAAAAAAGAAATGTTGAAATAACAGTTCCCAATATCTCTGAAGGTGACCATATTTGGAAATAGAGCTTTTGCAGGTATAATTAGTTAAACTCACGTGAGGTCCTAGTAGGGTGGGTCCCTAATTCAATAGGAGGGGGATTCTTCCATAAACTGTCTGTGTGTAGACAGGGGCACATATGGAAAATTTCCCTGCATGGGACAACAAAAGCAAAAGCTGGAGTTTGCATCTGCTAATCAAGGAGTGCCAAAGTTTGGCAGCAAAGTTCCAGAAACTAGAAGAGACAAGGACCAGAGTCCCTTGCTGGTCTCAGAAGGAATATGATCCTACCAACACCTTGAATTCAAGTTTCTAGCCTACTGAAATGTGAGATAAACATTTCTGTTGTTTTAAGTCATCCAGTTTATAGTACATTGTTTTAGGAGCCCTGAGAAACTAATTCAGACCCTATAGAAATTGTATTTTTCTCCCTCTTAGAAATCTTTCTATTTATTTGGAGGGCATGCTAAAAGGAGTTGGACAAACCTGTGTGAATCCTGATGCCAATCTTGGGGTCTTCAACAAGCTTCAGGTCACTCATCTGGAAAGTGAGAATAAGCCTCCAGAAAGTTCCAAAGAAGGTTAAAGACCATGGTGTGTTTAAAGGGCCTTGTACACACGAGGCAGGGAGTAGATGTTAATTCCCATTTCTCCCTGCCCCATCTCAGTGTTGGGATAAAAATTATATGAGCATGGGTACACAGTGTGCTTTTACTGAAGAAACCTGCTGTACATTTTAGTCTTCTGAAGTCACAGATCATTTGGACATGTCAGGAAAGGTGCAGAAGAGTCCCAGCTAAGAGAAGGTACTTGAAATGCCTGGAGTCTAGGGAGAGAACTGGACATGGGCTAAAGTTGAGTCCTGAGCAATATGGCTGTTTCTATTTTAACTCTCAACTCTGTGGCTGAGAAACTCTGCCCTCAACTGCAGAAAACTCATTGAAATACAATCTTCTTCAACACCCTAAAATTCCCATGGCGGGTCAGAGAGGGCAGCCTCTCATGTATTCTCCAGCATGGTTCCTTGAGAACTTGTCCTGAGTCTCTGGTCAAGAGAAGCATTAAATTTGAAGGCGTAAAATCACTTCCTGTAGCAGGAAAAGCAGCAGAAAGACAAAGGACAAAAACACCCATTGGCTATCATGCCTGTTGCAATAAAGACAAGGCCCAACTAGCAGCTGGTGTAAAATGTTCCCAACTGGGATCGGCAGTAACTAAGCTGAGCAGGGTCAATGCTGAGTTCAGAGGAAATCCAGAGTCCAGCCACAGAGAGAGGAATGGCAAGTCTGAAATGTCACCAGGGCTTCCAGGGACCCCAGAAGGCACAAAGGATGCTTGCTCCTACTCTACTAGGATCTTAGTTCACCTTGAAAAAACTTGAGCGTCTGCAAGATGAGGGGAATGAGGAGTGAGGGATTTTGTCTATTTAAGAAAAAGTCAAAACTAGATGGGGACAAAGAAATCCAGGAATTCTGAGCATACAAATGCTCTGAAAACTAAGAAGGCAGTTGTTAGGAAACCAGTATTTGACTTTCCCTGTTTGAGTGCTTTAAAAAGGAAGAAAGGACAATTTTCTCCCTGGTGCTAAGAAAGAGTTACTGTGTGCCAAGTCCCAGTCCTTTCAACTAACTTCTCTTAGCCCAAGGTAAAGAACAAAGCCATCAAGTGCACGGGTAACTGCACATCCCGAAGCACACGTATGGGATCTATTTTTAAGTAAAGAATTTTCAGTTGCTAGTCCATGGCCAATTCTAAGAACATGCATTTTTGGACTTCCACCTGCCCATTTTGTTGTTGCTACCTGTCTCTGGGGTGTGGTTTTCCAGGGCTTTGAAGAAGATCAGGGTTTCACTTAACATGTGAATCCTTCCTCCTACTTTCTGGAGCATCTGGATGTGAGTCTCACCCTGCCACACTCAATGCCAGAAATATTCAGCCTGTGATTTCTGTGCGGGAGAGCTGTGTGTGAACACCACTGCCTCCAAAAGAAGCCAGGAGAGGATCAGCCGCAGGTGGCTGAGCCCCATAAAGCAATCCCTCCTACCTGCCCTCAGAGGAGCTTGAGTTCCTGAGCAGGCAGAGGAACAAGTGACAGTGGCAACAGACCACTCCCCTTATCAAGGCAGGTGAGGCTCCCTAAGACCACAGATCAACCCTGCACTGGCAAGTCAAGTTATGACTCCAGTTCTGAGTCACGTGAGTCCAGATTTTAATAACTGAAAGTGAATGAACTGCTGTTCCAGATTTCAAGGGACAAAAGAATGAGTCAACAGGATATAGTTTAAAGGGGTGATTGAATAAAAATAAACCCTTTCATGTTTGCACCCTACGGAGTCCAGGACCCCTTCACTAAACACAGAGGTAAAGATCCTGAGAGAGGCAGGAGCCCCGGTCTCCAGGGATAGGGAGCAGGTAAGGTATCCTCCAGCTGAGTAGAAAGAACAGGGAAAGGGAACTCATGGGAGATGGGGTGGACAGAGATTCAGAGAAATGTTGGGAAATGTTGCCATTATCCTGAGTAAGGATCAGTCTCTAAAGCGAATGGAGAGGTGTGGTGCCTTGACATTTTAAGAAGCTAATTTTAACACAGGCTACAGGATGTACATGGAGTGGGGATGGGACAGTATGGGCAGAAGGGGCAGAAGGCAGAAGGCGGAATCTCACCACGAAGATTCAACTCTTGACTGCCACCCACTGCCCGACTTAATTTCCACAGAGGTATGTCAAGGTCAAAGTGGAACCCAGAAGGACAAAGATTGGGTATGATTAAGAATTGGTGGGAGGCATTGCTTTTAAATAATTTGGCTTGTGCTTTCATTCAAGTGATTAGTAGAGAAATTTCTGGAATTTCTCCTGCATGGTAGGGAAATTTCCCCTTATAAAAAGTCAAATAGATAAGTTCAGATCAGGAAAAGTTGGGATATGTGACATAAAGTAAAGATTCCCTGCTCCACAGAAAGTCGTAAGGTCAGGGCAATGGTTTAGAAATTCAAATCCAACTCAGCCCTCTTGTGATGGAGCAGAGCTGACAATGTTTTGAAATGCTAGTTAGTAATAAAGATGATATCCTTCTTAGGATGCCTTATCGCCCCTGTGAAAATTTCCTTCTAGAACCTACTGTGGTGGTTGGCAGTTGCCTGAATGTAGGGATTGGGGATTCTATCTAAATGGAATTCTTGAAGTAAAAACCAATAGTACCGAGGAGCTGAACTGAATAGGAATGATAAGAGGGGCTGGTGGTGTAGCCCTGGGGTAGAGCGTGTGCTTAAGATGTCAGAGGCCTTGGTTCAATCCCCAACATCCTCCCACCCCAAAACAGCGAGAGGTGCAAGAGGTAAACTGGCAGGACTACTAATCAATTGAATATTAAGACTGAAAAGAAATGGGGAAAACAGGCTCAGGCTTTGACCAGGAATTAGCAGAGAAACAACAATTACATAATGGGAACCAAGAAGATGGCCTAGGATTGAGAGATAAGGGGGGAGAGGAGAGTTTGATTTGAACATGAGGACAGGAGAGGGCTGCGGTACATTCACAAGGACTCGGAAATGAGAGACCCGCGCTCCAGAGGGAGAGTGGCTTCTCCTCCCCACCCACCCCCAAATAGCAGCAGGGACTGAGTTTTTCTGGTGTTCCTCTGCCAGAAAGAGAGGCTAAGCCCCAGTTTTAGTGCACACAGTGGCTACAAGAAATAAACAAGAAACCTATTTTTCACATGGACTGATCTAACTCCCCAAGGGTTGGCAATGCCTCCCTGTGTTAGAGAGCAAAGACCCAGCAGAAGTCAATGCTGAACTAATAGCTGAGGACTGTGACGGTCGACGCTGTGAGTTTTGTGACAAGCAGTAATGAAAATGTCAGATGCCACATGGATGAGGAACTTGGTACATAAGAAACACATGCTATTTAACAATCTGCCACTAAGTGAACAAAATCCAGCTGAAATCAAGCTACAGGCAGCCAAGAGGACACTGCTGAAGTCATTACAGAGCCACGCTAGGACTGGCTCAGCAACAGCAGAGCTGACATTCTATTCTGCCAAAAGTCCAGATCAAGAGGGAATGGACAAGTGTGCAGGAAAGCAGGTCATAAAGTGGGAAAAATATTCACTTAAGGCTGGTTAATTCTTTGCATGGCAAGGAAAAAGAATAAAAAGCAAGTTATTCCTTTCTAAAACATGCTTGTCCCTGGGCTTACCCTTCGGATAGTTTCATTTGGTCAGCTAAAATTATTTTTAATTGTTTTTTTGTTTGTTTGGTTGGGTTTGTTTTGTTTGTTTGGTTTTTTTTTTGGTACCAGGGACCCTCAACCACTGAGTCACATCCCCAGTCCTATTTTCAATTTTTATTTTGAGACAAGGTCTCACTAAGTTGCTTAGGGCCTCACTAAGTTGCTGAGACTGGCCTTGAACTTGCAATTCTCCTGTCTCAGCCTCCGGAGTCACTGGGATCACAGGTGTGGGCCACCACATCCAGCTCAGGTATGTTCTTAATACCTTCCACCAACAAGGACAATAATCTCCCAAACAGCAGTTTCCCAAGAGCCCTCAAGGGTATGACCCTGCTCCTCTTAGAAGATAATGCCCCATCTCCACCAGGGACCACACCGAGATTTCCAAACCATGAGAGGCAGTGATGCCAAGGGCCTGGAACTACAAGTTTATTATGAAAGGAAGGCAAGTTCAAGAAGTTACACAGATTAAAACCAGAAAGCATGGGTGGACCCAAGGAAGAGAGCATGTCCTGTGACTAAGTCAATAGAAAATGTTTAAAACAAATGTTACCTTGTTGTGATGCATTTAAATTTTACGACCTGAGTGTTTAACTTCTCTTTTCTTTCTGCAGAATGGGAGTAACACCTCTCTAACAGGGTTTGCCATAGTTTGAATATTGCTATGGTTTAGAGATGTCTCCCAAAGGGCCATGTATTGAAGGCTTGGTTACCAGTCTAAGGTACTGTTGGAAGGTGGAGGAAGCTTTAGTGGGTGGAGCCTAATGGAAGGAAGTTAGATCGTTGGGGGTATGTCCTTGAGGGGACCCCATTCCTTCCTGTCTCTCTTTGCTTCCTGATCACCAGGAGATGAACTGTCCCCTTCTGCCATGCACTCCCACCGGGATTATGCCACTACATGCCTGAAGCAACAGGGCCAGGTGACTGTGGACTGAAACTTCTGAAACCATAAGCCAAGTTTATTATCACAGGTATTTTGTCACAATAATGGAAAGCTGCCTAACACAAATGTCCACACTAGAACCCTTGAAATTTAATCCCCACCGTGAAGTTTTAAGAAGATAGAAACAATCTGACTATGATATTTGGAGGTGGGACCTTTGGGAGGTAATTAAAGTTAAATGAGGCTGCCAGGGTGGGCCCTAATCTAATGGGGATGCTCCTTTATGAGAGGAGAGACTTGAGCTTGGACATTCAGTTCCTCTTGCCATGTAATGCTGCACCAACCTGGCGCTCTGCAGAGAATCACCACCAGCAAGAAGGACCTCACCAGCTGCAGCTGCCGGATTGTGAACTTCCCAGTCTTCAAACCGCGAGCCAAATAAACTTTTATTCTTTATAAATTACAGTCTGTGGTATGCAGTTATAGCAACAAAAAATGGACCAAGACAGGGATTTTGTGAGAACTGCATGCAAATCAAATTGTAACCCAAGGACCAATTAAGTAAATTGAATATAATAGCAAAAGGAAAACTGTATTGTAATAGTAATAAACTCTGAAGTTCACTTTTCATGAGAAGCAGTATAGTAGTTAGGAATGCTCAGATCAGCATCCTAATCATGTAATTGACTGTATTACCTGAGCCAGTTAATTGCTTTTTGCCTCAAAATTTTCCACCTAAAAATGGATCTAATAAGAGTACCTTATTTTTCAGTCTACTTAGGATTAAATTAAGCAATATGAGTAACATTCTTATAATAGGGCTGTACACATAGTATATGCTCATTAAACATTGTTGGTTTAATGGATGCAAATCTGGCTTCCTCAATAGAGGGGGTCAATTTGAACTGCTACAGCACAAAACTCTTTAGATGTCTGTAGGTAAGAATTACTTCCATTATATCAATATAGTACCAGTTAACTTCCATAGAGTTAACTATACCTAGTTATCTCTATAGGATTATAAAAAACTTAAAGACAATTAAAATCACAAACCTCATATAATCAGTTAATCCTGAAGGGTATACTCCAAACAACGCATAATTTTCTCTTGATGACAAAAGGCAATCTGTTGGCCCAATTAAAAATCTTTCACTTTTGTGTGTGTGTGTGTGTGTGTGTGTGTGTGTGTGTGTGTGTAAATCTACCCACCTACCCCCCTTAATCAAGAATTATCCTGAAGAAAAATTCTTTTTAAGGCTGGTCTCATTAGGTTCCGACTCATCATTTGCAAAACTAGAGCGAGAAGCCATCTAAAATTTGCTTTGCAAACTAGAGTTCTACGAAATTGAACAATCACAAAATTAATCTCTCAAGAGGTTTGCATCAGGAATTTCAGCTTGGACTTTTAAAAGTTTATGTAATTTGCTCTTCCAAAGTTAGGAAACTAAATCTCCTAAAATGTGTCTTCACAAAATTTCATCTAGTGTATCTAATCTATAAAGACAGCCAAATCCCTTCTTCTCAAGTCCCTGGTCAGCCAGAGGCGTTCTTCCTCGCCATCCACGAGGCTGGACCCTGTGAGCCAGGCTCAGGGTCAGTCTTCCTGCGGGGCCTTTGTAGACATTGACTTCATAGGAAAGTCCTAAGTAAAGTCATTTTTATTTCATTAAAATGTTTGTCATGCCTGATTAAGCAAGAACCATTCTCGAAGATAACATTCAGGCAAGAACTTAGTTTCTTACCTATTTTGTAAAAAATATATCTTTGTACAAAGGAGAACAGGTTCTTTTTGAGCCTATGCAAATACAGGTAACTATATTAGCCATGTACAAAAGTGGAGAGTATCTGATTTGGGGTAGATATAAGAAGAGGGAAAAGTTAGTGAGAATCAGATGTCTTTTTCCAATCCCTTGTTTTGGTTCACAATAGCAGTGTCTATTAAATTTCTCTTGGTTTAAGACAGCTTAAGAATAAAAAATGAGGGTTTACTTACATATCTAGAAGAAAGAACACTAAAAGAACAACTAACAGTATTCCAAAAACAAAATATTTCCTCAACAGGTCATTCAGTGTTCTGCTAGGTTAGCAGACTTAGGAAACTGCCTGCTTCTTGGCTAAAAAGAGCTGGAAATCCTGATCCAGCCCATTGGTAAGCAAAGCCATCTGTTCCCAAGAGATCACATTTGGTAAGCCATGCCATCTGTCCCCAAGAGAGAATTCTTAGATGAGTCAATAGTTTCAAGGACTCAGTCCTCGTTCATTGTTGACACAAACTCTGCTCACTCAGGTGAGAATCAATGAAACAAAAGTTATCTGTAGATGACAGAAATGTGAAATAGGCATTATTATTTATTGCTGATAATTTTTAAATGTGAAGGATCTGATGAGAGTTCAGAATAAAGCAACTGACAAGAAATTTGGTAGTTTCGGTGGCAAGATAAGGCCATTCAACAAAACATATATATTTTTAAGGAAAATTTTTTCGTTTTTTTTTTTTTTTTTTTTTTTTTTTTTTGTAGTTGTAGAAATTGAACCAGGACCTCATGCATGCCAGGTAAGCTACTGAGTCACACCTCCAGCCTGTAAGCAAAAATTTCTAAGGATAGTTTTGAATGTTGTATCTGGTTTATAAATACATGAATATAATTTTTAGAGAGGAACAAAATCTTGAGCTATTACAATTCTGTGATTTTGTACATGTAATAATATGTCAAGATTATAGCAAAAACATCAAGTAAAGAAATTTAGTCTTTCTGGAGTAGGGTCTGGACATCTGTAGTTTTATAAAACACTATGGGCAGATCTGATGCATATCTCCAATTTAGAACTATTGGTCAGATGATGCTGGGTTCACTTTAAAGAATGTTGTTCTAAGTAAATGTTTTAATCAGTTTTTTGTCACTGTGACCAAAAGACCTGAAAAGAACAATTTTAAGAGGAAAAGTTTCTTTGGCCCTCATGGTTTCAGAGATCTTGGTGTATAGATAGCTGTCTCCATTCCTCGGGGCTCAAGGTGAGACAGAACATCATGGAGGAAGAGTACAGTGGAGGAAGCAGCTCAGGACATCACTCCAGGAAGCAGAGAGAGACTCTCCTCATCAGGAACAAAATATAAACCCCAAAGACATATTTCCAAGGACCCACCTCTTCCAGCCACACCCTACCTGCCTACAGTTATACCCAGTTAATCTCTAACAAGAGATTAAAGCACTGAATGGGTTAAGGCTCTCATAACCCAATCATTGTACCTCTGAACCTTCTTGTATTGTCTCACATATGAGCTTTGGGGAGACACCTAATATCTAAAACATAAGAGTAAGCATTTTAAAGAATAACCAAAATCGCATGATACCACGATAGTATTCTATTTATACCTAATATTACCAGGCAAACAATCGCAGGGATTTTGTTCAATAGGAAGATATTATGGACAATGAGGGCACTGATAAATCTCTAGAAATTTCCCATGGAAACCATGCAATTTCTGATGTATTCATATAAATACATTTTATATATTCAATGTAAGCCTGAGAAATCTGAGCATTTCTTCTGACTTAGCAACTCATTAAATGAACTTTATTTTCAGTATTTTGGGGTTTTTTGTTTGTTTGTTTTTTGATCCTCGGGATTTAACCCAGGGACACTTAACCACTGAGCTACGTTCTCAGCTCACTTAATTTTTAAATTTTGAGACAGGGCCTCACTAAGTCACTCAGGGCCTCGCTAAGTTGCTCAGACTGGCCTCAAACTTTTGATCTTCCTGCCTCAGGCTCCGGAGTCACTGGGATTACAGGTGTGCACCACCACATCCAACTTCAGCATCACTTTATAAGAACTAATCATTGTGAATTTCCAGAGATCTAGATAATCTCAGTTTTAGGTTAAAAGATATTCTTAAAGTTTTAGCCTCATCTATACATATATTATTATATCTCATTTATATGCACTGAAATATTTGTATATAAATACATATATACTTAGAATTTGACTTTTTGAAGAAAATAATAGAAAAAGTTGCCAGGAAATTTGGACACACAGTTAAGATAAGACTTCACGTGGGCACCTGAGAAGCAGTACTTGATCACTTAATGCTTTGATGATTTAATCAAAGTGACGACAAGGCATTTAAAAGTAAACATAAAGGTAACACAAGTAAAAAGATCCTCAGCCTTTTATGAGAAAGGAAGCTTTGTTCTTTGTTAGTTCTTCTTTTCTCTTTCTCTCTCTCCCTTAAAATAATCCCAGTGGAAGACCTCTACAACTATTTAAGCATAATTTTTAAAGAAAAAAAATGTAAAATCATGACTTTCAAATAGATATAAATTGAACATGTGTCAAAAATTTCCTTTAGCTCATTAATTAATGAGAGAACTAGAAAGGTGTTACAACCAGTTCAAAGGAAAATTCAAAGACCAGACAAAAATATAAGTCCATCAGAAACGTTGGCATTAATTTAAAAGATCCAAGGCCCGTTGTCTCCACAGTAGGGGGTGAAAGTCAGTGGAACATCCACTAAACAGTCATTGCCTCTCTATAGATAAGAATTAATTACAGTGCTATTAGTTCTTGACAAGTTAACTTTTCTCTCTACATTGTCACATGAGAGCTAAAGATAATAAAAGGTCCAGGCTCCATAGACTCATAACCCAAAAAGATATGTGTGACACCATGCATTGTTCCATTAAAGACATTTGCTAATCCTTCAATCCATTTAAAAGTATTTCCCGATTTTTCCATGTACCCTGACACAACAGGGAGCCTGCAGACCTTATTCCATCAGCTGACCAGGCTTGTTAGTATTTACAACCACTCATTAAATATTTTTACTGCCACTCCTGCGCACAATACAGAGTAAGACATTTCTGTCCTTGATGAGCTTGTAGTACAATGGCAATGACAGTGCAGTAAACAGGAGGAAGATAAGCACAGGGTACTTACAAGAGGAGACACCTCAACACAATTCCAAGGTCAGAGAAAGCTCTGGAGCCACAGTAGAAATCAACAGAGATAGGGAAGTCCGGGTGCTAAAGGGACAAGATGGAAGGGGCCTCCAGACAGGAGAAAGGGCAGATCAAACCTGGAGGCGAATTAGACCATGGTGATTTTGAAGAACTGCAGTCACTCGCTCAGGCTTTGGAAGAGGGTTGCTTAATACCCTCCCTGAGTGGCTCAGAAATAAACCTCTGGGTAGCAGTAGTATGCCCACAGCCTTAAAGTGTTTTAAGAAAATCACTTAGTGACCCTACAAAAGGCAAAATGTATGAGTAGGGTATTCTAAATAAGTTTGAGCCAATCTTAAAAACAGCTTGCGGTCCTTCTAGGTGTTGCCCAGAAATTATTTATATTACCTGATAGGACATTCTGTGATTAGCACACACAATTGAGAATTTATTAAAATTTAATCCCAATTTAAATGGTAGGCAGAGAGGATTGGCACCAGAACAGGCAAGGGTTTTTATTGTTGTTGTTGTTGTTTTGTCTTATTTTGTTTTAATCACTAGCATCTTGTTCAAATAAAAGGTAGAAAAGACTCTAACAATCAAAAAGTTAAAATTATCACTCTCCAAAGAGGTAAATTCTCATATTGGCAGATGGTTATCTCTTCTTGTGTCTGTTGCCATATTTAACAAAAGACTAGATCAGTGTTGATAAGCAGGGCTACTGGGAATAAATGCAACTTGGTAAATATGTCCCCAGGCTATTCTAATTCCCAAATTACACATGGAAAAATGAGATTGTCATCATCGGGCAGATGGCTTCAACAGGGAAGCACTCTTCACACAAATGGCCTACCATTTATTTATTTTTTTACTACGCACCAGGTACTTCAAAAATATTACTATGTTTCTAGATAATAAATTACCATGCTCACTTTACAGATGAATAAACTGAGAACCAGAGAAGTTAAATAAATAGTCCAAATTTACCTTTAAGTAAAGAAGCTCAGATTCTAATGCACGTTTATTGGTCCTAAAGCCTGTGATCTTACAAACATAGAATCTCTTTAGAAAAATGGAGGTCCCCCAAGGACTTTTAAGTGACGGAATTTATTATGAGTAGCTGAGTGGATAAAAAGAGACTTTGTTATTTGGGAAGTAGATTTCTGGACTATAATCAGGCCTGCCTTTAACATTTCAGGTCCCTAGACAAGAATACAAATGAAAAATCCACATACCATATGTCTCAGTATTGAAAACAATAAATAAATCTTAACTGCTAAATAAAATATGATCTACACTACTGCCTTGATAAGTATACTTTTTAATGACTAGAAGGCCATGTTCAAGTTTTAGAATCTCTCAATTCACAGCAGGACACCCTGAATCTCCCCTTCTACACACTCTTCCAAGCCCGGGCTTGGCCCCACACTGCAAGGGCCCTGCCATGCATGAATGCAATTGCTCCACTCCACCCATCATGCTCTGTTCCTTGGCCCTGGTGGTATCATCTAACTCCATATAGATTTAAGGGAAAGGCCTACACAAATCCTGATGACAACAGCAGGTCCTTTTGGGTAGAGAATTCTGGGGACTTCAACATGGCCTAGAATGCACTATTCAAAGGACCGTCTTGAACCTGTTCTGATCCTTGAATGTTTCCAGTCTTCATCAAATATAAAAAAATAGAAGTACTTCAAGTTTTTCATAGTAATTTGACATTGTTGTAACATTCAAATGCAAAGTTTAGCATTTAACAAAAGTGTTGGTTGATCATGAGTATAACTTTCTTAAAATATATTTTTAGTTGTCAATGAACTTTTATTTTATTAATTTATTATTACACAGTGCTGAGAATGGTCAAACCCAGGGCCTCACACATGCCAGGCAAGCGCTCTACCACTGAGCCACAACCCCAGCTCCATTAGTATTAAATTTCAAAAAGGGTGAGTCACCCACAGATGGATAGAAAAACTCTATTTAGAAAGAGGAGTGGGAGAAGGTGCTGGGTTCATATTCCTCTGCCCTCAGGCTGAACCTCTATGAAGAGGTCTAGTCTAAGAAGGGCCAGAGTCAGGATCTCTAAAGCAAAGACTTCCAAAAAGGGTTCCTCTTACACTGGGCTAAGGCAGCTCTGACATTTACAATACCTTTTCTGCTTTTGCAGTCTTTACAGGCCTGGGCGTTCAGGCCCTTGGACTCTAATGAAGCTGCCGGAGCTGTGCAAGCTAGCTCTGCTGCTGGTGTGTGGGCTGGGGATCCACTTGACAATAAGCAGATGCATAGCTAATAACTGGCTAACGGGAAACCACTAAGCCTGTGGAACTGCTACCAGCGTTCGACTGATTAGCTCCAGCAGAAAAATCAGGTCAAAGCCAATAAAATTCAGCTCCTATTAATTCAGCACTATTTTTATAGTTCAATGGAAAGATTTTTAGATCTGTATTTTTCTTGCCCCCAACCCCGATTCCTACTGGAAACACATTCCCTAGCCTCGTCTCCTTCTCTTTTTTTTTTATTTTTTATTTTTTTTATTTTTCCCTTTGTCTGTTGATAAAGGAATTTTAAAATAAAAGGAAGGAATTTAAGACATTTTGGGGTTTGTTTAAAAAAAATGAAATTTTAAAGAGTAAAACAAATATAACTCAAAATGCCATTTGTAATCATCTTTATATTATTACCTAAAGGTTTGGACCAGGAAGAAATTATTTTTTTTAAATGACCTGGGATAAGGAATAAAATTTGTTACTGTGATGTTTTTAAAAATCTCTTTATAATCTACTTGCTCAACTTTTAACATATATCTCCCTCTTTATCCATCCCCTTCCTTTTATATTCCCGCATACACACTCATGCATACCAACACCAATAAACCAAGAGTTGATAAGAATGGTAATGGTTCCCTTTTGTTTAAACATTCTATTTAACTATTAATAATTAATAACCTCAGCAAACACACATTTTCATATAGATCATATAATGACCATGCTTTTAAAAGTAATAAATGCCTAGCTAGGATCAACTTATTTTCATAAAAATATCACCTTTTACTCTTCTAGTGCAACTTCTAGAAATTTGCTATCAAAACACAAAATTTGATGCTCCAGATTTCATGCAGACAAGCAGCACAGAAGTAAAGTGAGTTTGCCAAAGGAGACTGTTCCTTAGAGAAATCCTGCTCCCTCCCTCCCGTGGTGCATATGTACTTTGTGACAAGTTGACCCCTTTTACTTTAAGGCCAGGGTTTTGTTCAGCAGCAAAGATCACTATTAACTTTACATGAAGGTTATTAAAGATTTTAAACTGACCAGAGTTTTCAATATCATGCTTAAAATTACGTAAATAGTGTTCAGCAGCACCAAGACCTTAGTGAAATATGAATTCCCATAAGTACATACGTGATTTTAACCCTGGAATAGTCTGTCAACAATAACCCTTTTTGCTCAAACAGTGACTTGATCTCTGGAGGGAAAGATGATTTAGGTCTGTTTTTCCTGAGCCTTTCATGGTATTAACTTATCTTAGGCAAGCATCTTTTCTTTCCCCTTGACAAGCAATTCTAAGCTTTGGTGTGCATAAGAATCATTCGTAATCTTTTACAAAATTCAGATGTCCAGGCAGCATCCCTAGACCTTTTGACTCAGTAGATCTGAGATCTCTCCAGGAATCTGCCTTTTAAACAATATCCCAGATGATTCCAATGCATTTATCCCATAGAACCAACTTAAAGACACACCATACTATAACCATAAATGTTACTAAGCACTAAACAGATAATTAGTGGTCACTGATAACTCAAGCTCATTTCATTGTGATAAACAAGGTATTAAGGTGGGGAAAATAAAATTTCAGAGTAATTCACAAACCAAAAAGTATAATTGCCTCTCAGCATCTGCAGGGGATTAGTTCTAGGACCCACTTTCTCAGTCAGACCAAAATCTAAGGATGCTGAAGTCCTTTTTATAAAATGGCACAGTATTTGCATATAACCTACACACATCCTCTGTATACTCTAAATCATCTTTAGATTACTTATTATACCTAATATAATGTAAATGCTATGTAAATGGTTGTTATACTGTATTGTTTAGGGAATAATGACAAGAAAAACATCTGTACATATTCAGTACAGATGCAATTTTTGAAAAATATTTTCCATCCACTGTTGGATGACTCCATGGATACGGGGCCCACAGATACAGAGGGCAGACTATATTATGTAAATTGATTGAATAAACAATCAATTATAGTCAAAGTTGCCAAAGTAAATACAGATCCATGGTCTCTTATCAGAAACTTTTCATTAATTAAAGTTACCAAAACTTAGAAATAAAGCAGAAGGATGACAGCATATCATTTCAATTCTATTGTTTAATAGACTCACCCAAAGAATATTTAAGGGAAACATCTGCTATTTAATATTTAAGTAGAGTCCAGACATTTTGAAGTTACTTGTAATTTTTTTTACCTATTCATAGGAAAGATAATCCCAAAAGTTACAGTCATATCATCTTCTAAGACATTAATCAGGTTTGTACCTTTGAGAAAATTTATTTCAGTGTTCTTTTATCTGACTGACTACATTTAAATGTCCATTTCTCAAATTCTCCTTCAGACCTATTGTAACATTTTACTGGTTCTTTTATTAAGCAATGGGTCATATAAAACCTTGACATGTTCGTTTTATGTTTGTATGAGAATCATGTCTTAATTTTTGAAAATTGTGTTTTGAGAGTTTTGGAGGGTCCACTGAGATGCTCAAAGGCACTCAGCTGCCAAAGCCAATTAAACCTTATTCGCTAAGAAGTATGATTGCTTGTATTGGTTAAGCCTGGCCACATCTTTTCTTGGTTCCTGAGTGACTCTCCAACTGCAGGAGACTCTCTTGCTGGTTCTGCTTATCTTTTCAGTTGCCTGCCTGTTTTGTGTTTTGTTTCTGGTTCTTGGCCACATTCGGTTCTGATTCTAATTTGTGCACAGTCAATGTATTTTTTTCTCACTGGGGGCAGCAGTGGGGATCTTGTTTCATGGTTGGACAGCGTGACTGTTTCAAGATGATAGATATCTGCCCTCTGTCAAGGCAAAGACCAAAGACATTTTCTTTTTCTGTTTGTCTCTTTCTGTGCTCAAGTCAGTTAAGAAAATATTTTAGATCCATTAAAGGAAAACAGATCTCTGAGATAGAAACTTGTGAGTTTTTGTGTTTTGTGTTACTTTGACATTTTGCTCAGATTTTACGAGCATGTGTCTATGTATCTACAATTGAGAAAAACCTTAACTTCTCATTGAGCAAATTTGAAAATTTTCCTACCTCTGAGGATTCTAGCAGATAACAATGTCTCTCAAAATAAAGGAGCTCTAGATTGTATCATTTGAAAGATCAATAAATGCTTACATAAATGATCATTCCTAAAATTCCCCCAGAAAATAAGGAAACTGAATATTAAATGTGATAGCCTTTTAAAACAAAACAAATAAACTCCTATCCCAGAAGGGTGTTTATGTAAGATTCCAAGTTCACATAATCAAGATGAACCATTGGATGAACGAGGCTGGTTTGATATTTTTGGTTAGGAAAACAACTCTATCTCTTTCCTATGATTTTATCAAAGGTCAGTATTATAGGAGAATGTTTTGCTTTTTTAAAAAATTTTATTTTTTTCATAAATTTTCAAAACTATTTGTGTTGTTTTGTTGGTCAAATAAGCTAACACTACTGAGATTATTTTTAAGAGTATGACAAATGTAAACTTGTGTTCAACTAAAATTAATTATAATTCTGATGAGTTTTTTTTGATACAACAGTAATTATTTTCTATAGAGCTTCAGCTTACTTTGCAAGATCCTTAGTTAACTCAAAACACCTTTGGCTAATTTTAAGTAGCTAATTATTTGATAATCTTCAGATACCTGGATTATTTCTAGGTAAAACAATGCAGATACTCCTTGAGTCATGATGAGGTTGTCTGGATAAATTCATTGTAAGTTGAAAATATCATGACTTGAAAATGCATTAAATGCGCCTAATCTACTGATCATAATGACTTAGCCACACGGCACACTGAAGAGCAACAGCCATTTACCTGCGATCTCATGGATGACTTCGAGGCTCCCTGCTGAAGGTTTCACAAGAGAATATCCTAATGCATATCACTAGGAAAAATCAAAGTTCAAAAAATTTTGAAGTTACTTGGGAATAAAATTGATCAAATTATGTCATGTGCATGAACAAAAATGGCATCATGAATCCCACTATTATGTATAATTATAATGCACCAATAAAACATTCTAAATTTTTTTTCACTAAATGATTATCGCCTTTGCACAATTGTAAATTTGAAAAAAACTTAAGTAAAAAAAAAATAAATCATGTTCCATCTGTATTGAAACCCAAGTACATGTTTAAAATACAGAAGTTAATGCATTATGGTGGCCATAATCTTGGATGATGCTATTAAATGTGCTCACTCTTGACATTTTAAGAATGTATAAAACTGATGTGTGAGGCTATGGGGACAGAGCCTTGCTGGGTTTCTTGCTAAACTGCTTGTGTGATAGGCAACTATCAATGACCTACCTCTCTAAAATAGAAGTCGGTTTAATTGGTAAAAGCTATATTTAGTGGGGATAAAGGAGATTGTACCAGAAGAATGAGCATCATAGAAATGCAACTGTGTAGATAAGGTAATGGGATACATTTCTGATTTTCCAGGAAATGAGCAGTTTTGTCCTAAAGGGAAGTGTCAGCTTGTTCCCGGATATGAAAGAGAATAATGAGAACCAAATTTAAGCTTGTATAGCTAGTTGTAGACATTTGGAGAGAACTGAACTTTATTTACCTTGGTTTATCATGCCCAAATCCAAAAAAAAAACAATGTTAAAATGTTGACAAAATTTCCCCAATCTCGATGCTCTTATCCCTAAGTTAATTTATAAGGAGCTTGAGAAACCTCTCCTGCAAAGTATTACATTAATGCAAACTAGAACTTGGTGTTCTCTCCATCAAAAAGACAAACGATATTGAAATGTTCAGTGTTAGCAATGGAACAATGGATGATAAGTGGTTACTATTTAGTTCTGTATAATCATCTAAATAGTATTTATATTCATCAGGGCAATTTTATACAATTTTATATGGCTTTGTTTTTTATTTTGCCCCTGATTAATTAATTTATTATTTATTTACTGATACAAACATACTACTATCACACTCTCATATGTACATGTGTGTGTAT
Organism: Sciurus carolinensis; assembly: GCF_902686445.1. NCBI lineage: Eukaryota > Metazoa > Chordata > Mammalia > Rodentia > Sciuridae > Sciurus > Sciurus carolinensis. Next base: position 37,703,279 of record NC_062227.1, read on the forward strand.
ATATATATATATATATATTTTTTTTTTTTTTTTTGCAGTACCAGAGGTACACTACCACAGAGTAACATCCTCAGTCTATTTATTTACTTATTTATTTTGAGACAGACTGTCATGAAGTTGCTGAGGCTGTCTTTGAACTTGTAATCTTCCTGCCTCAGCCTCCCTCCTGAGCTGCTGAGATTATAAGCATGTGTCACTATGCCAAACTTGATTATCATTTGTAATAAAAAGGATAAACTTCAGTTCCTTGTGAAAGTACTCAGATCAGAGGTTGGGTTTTGCAGAAGCAGTTGTTGAGACAATTTGAAGTTCAGGACTCCACAATCATAAGAAGGAATAGCATAGAGGGGAAGCAGCACAGGGCATTTATTGGCAAATGCTGAAAGGTATTGCCACCTGACCCCATACCCACAGGTACTTTGGCCAACCACACAGAGTCACTGGATCACATATGGCTCATAGAATGTCCAGCATTGGACTAAATAGCCAGGTCTTATCTCCCAGCATATGATCAGTCATTGGAGATGGGCCACCCTGGCAGCTCTCTGCACAGCTCTGAGCAAACCTTGAGGCAACCAGCATCTGAGGCTGCCTGCTGACAACTGGTCAACTGTTCTCACATGGACAGGAACCTGGGCAGTGCCTCTCCATGTCCACCACAATCCCTACCACCTTGTTATCTTTTGCCATGTTCATTTTTAAATACTGCATTTTAGCTTGATTAAATATGTAGCCAAGTGCCATATCTCAGGAACCTGTGGTTCCTATCTAAATCAGGTGAGAACTCTCTTCCAACAGTCCTTGATTATAGAATCCAAATTTAGAAAAGGACAAATCTTTATGGTACATTTTTATTTTTTTGGTCATTTAATGCTAACTTTGAGATTTTCCCTTCAACCACTCAAAAAATCACAAATACGTCTTCTTTTGCCTTATAAAGAGAGGGATGCTAAAGTGGCATGTCATGTCAGCGGTGCTTCCTGTTTCTCAATTAGCAGAACATGATTGTAAGAACATCAGTGGAAGTTGTCAATTCGGAGGATAAATGTGTGTATAGGTTAAGTGTTATTCATGAAATTGTTTCAGAAATTATACCCTTTACACCAGTGTTTCTTACAATGGGATTCTCAGACCACATCACCTGGGTTCTTGTCCATAAATACAAATTTTAAGCCGGCTGGGTCAGGGTGTAGCTCAGTGGTGGGGGTGTGTAGCTCAGTGGTAGGGCCCTGGGTTTACTCTCCAAATGGAAGGAAGAAAGGCAAGAAGGAAGGAAGAAAGGGAGGGAGGGAGGGAGGGAAGGGAAGGGAGGACAAATTGTAGATTACCACACCAGGTTTACTGAGTGAGAAATTATGGGATGAGGCCCCAAACTCCATGCTTTAATAAGCCTTCCCAGAGATCCTGGTGCCTGGAAAGTTTGCAAACCATTTCCTTACAGAATGAATAGATTGAAAAACCCTGGAAATACGTTAATATCCTCAATGTCCATTATGTATCCTTGCCCTCAGGAGAAACATTGGTCAGATTCTCATGAAAGATTTATGAATTTTACTGCAAAAGAGAATTTTATGTTCCTGCATTTTTATATTACTGGTTACTATAATAAATTAATCACAGCATTTAGCATTTTGGAGCAGGTTTGTGCCCTACCTTATTGCATGCTTGAAGACTGCTATAAGCTACAGACTTGAATTGGTATGTTCCACTGAAGGGCACCTCAGCAACTTATGGGAAGACTGATACCAGCAATTTCCAGGCAAAGTCACACACCAAGCTGCGGAGCTTTAGGATAACACCACTTAGGTAACAAACTTCCTGAAGACAGAGTCAGGATTTGCACTCCTTTTCACTTTAGAAGCAGCAGATTTCATAAAAGTAAAACAGGAATTAATTACATCAAACTAAATGAACCAATGAAAAAATTTTAACTCTAGTTATTTATTTTGGAATACATTTAGTATCATTTTTAATGTTCTATTATCTAATTGGTATGCAAGAAGGTCTTTTTCCTTTTAAAAAAATTATCTCTAAATCTCAATTTAGTAGACTATGTTTCTGCTGATTACGATGAAACATTTGGTAAATGACTGCTGATTCTTATCAACGCCTCGGCATTCAAATACTTTAACAATCTCCTTACTATTAGTGAAAATACGGTTATATGCATATTTTCTTTTTTCTTTTTTTAGATTTTTTGTTGTTGTTGTAGGTGGACACAATACCTTTATTTTATTTTTCTGTGGTGCTGAGGTTTGAACCCAGGGTCTCACATGTGCTAGGTGAGTGCTCTGCCTCTGAGCCACAACCCCAGCCCAATATATGCATATTTTCAATGGGAATGCATACTCCTCCTTCCTAAAATATTACTTTACATACTAATTGTGCAACCACAGCTATATCTGGATGTCACATTTAAGGATGACTCTTATTCGTTATGATATAACAAGCTCACCATTAAAGAATAAGGATGATGCTTTGCTATGAGTTGCCAATAGGTTGACCAGGAACCTATTCTGTTGCTTAGAAGATTCAAGATACACAAGAGTAAGGAAAGACATTTCTTGGTAGTCAGACCTTATAAGATATTGGAAATTCCTATGAGATAGGATTTTACCCTGTCTAGAGGTACAGAAGATAAAATTTCCTGGAGGGAGTTTCTTGGCCTTTCTTTGCTAGACTCAAAAGAGAAGAACAAATAATGAAGACTTTTAAATATTCAAGTCAAAGTTTCTTTACAAAATTTAAAATGAAAATTCATTTTTCACATCTTTAATTTACAAAATACTATGTTCTTAAAGAGCCTTGTATGTTGTTGCACTTATGTAAATAATCAACCAAAATTAAATGATACTAGCCTTTTTCTTTTAATCAAGAATAGATTTTGAGCCCAACATCATGGCACATGCCTGTAATCCCAGCAACTTGGGAGGCCAAGGTAGGAGGATTGCAAGTTCAAAGCTGGCCTCAGCAATGATGAAGCACTAAGCAACTCAGTGAGACCCTGTCTCTAAATAAAATACAAAATAGAGCTGAGGATGTGGCTCAGTGGTTGAGTGCCCCTGAGTTCAATCCCTGGTACCAAAACCAAAATAGATTTTGAAAATGATTTATGGTTATGGTGGGGTTAAGGGAGCAGTTAGAAAAGTTATCCAAAACTTAGAATAAAGTTTAAGGATAACTACTTAACCTTTCGGTGTCATTGTTTAAGTATGGATTATAAGTAAATATATATATAAATATATATATATATATATATATATATATATATATATATATGAGAATACACCCAGATTTGATTCTGCTATTCACTATTTTTAATTAGAGTCTAGAAATTCTGAAATAACATAATTTGTAGATTCCTAGTGGGAAGAAAAGATTACCAGTTTTTCTTACTTTGCATGCCATTATCCATATTTTAAAAAAAACCTATTCACACAAATTCATTTCAATATTCGTTTGACTGTCTGACATAAATTTTTACTTCTTAAATTCTCTTTTGAACAAACATTGTTATCTTTCTGGCTTCCTCATCAATTAATAAGAAATATCTTTGATATGCATTCATTTTATATTTGTATGATAGTCATATTTTTTACTTTGAGAATTTTGCTTTGATATTTGGTACCAGATGTGTTTTGGAATTCTAAATTCATCAGATTTTAGAAAGTGCAGAGATGTATATTTTATATATACAGCATCCAATATACAAACATCTTAATATTTCTTCAGTGAAACATATAAATATTTACACTCAGCAGGATAAAAAGATTATAAATAACCTCATTTCATTCCACATTTGGTTTTACCGCATTATTCTGAACATCTTCAGAAGAGGTCAAGATACTGCCAAATTAGTTATGAAAATGCGTCAGTTTTCAGCACTTAGATTTTGGTAGGCAATTAAGGGATTGTGAACCTACAATTTCTATTACAATCTCAAGCTGAATTCATTCAGTTTTAGGGGAGACATGTCAAAGATAATATGAAAAAGAGGACACATGAACCCTTAAAAATCATTCGTAATTTAATCTTAGAATGCAATCCAGTGTGAGCCATTTCTTTGGGAAAAGCAATAGGGCTGTAAAATACAACTTGCACAAAATAATAGCTAACACTCATTGATGGAAGTTTAGAAAAACGTCCCACTCAAGAGCTCTAGCAATCAAAAAATAAGAAACAAAACTGAAGAAATGCAAAGGTATTGAAAAAAACTTTCTGAAGTTTAAAATAGGTAACTTTTCTTATAGTGATAATTCACCACAAATGTAAACCTTTGCACAATATAGCAAATCTTTTGCAATCTTTAAGTGAAACACTTGAAAAGAACACATTGATAGAAAGTAAATGCCAAAACTTTACACCAAAAATACAAAGAACCCAATCAATAAATGGACCAAGGAACTGGACACTTTACAGAAGAAGATATACAAGTAATTAATAAATATATGAAAAAGTGTTCAACATCTCTAGTAATTAGAGAAATGAAAATTAAAACAACTCTAAGATTTTATCTTACTCCAATTAGAGTGGCTATTATCAAGAACACAAGCAATAATAGATGTTGGCGTGGATGTTGCTGGTGGAGTTGCAAATTGGTACAGCCACTCTGAAAAGCAGTGTGGAGATTCCTCAGAAATTTGGAATGAACCCACCTTTTGACCCAGTTATCCCACTCCTCGGTTTATACCCAAAGAACTTAAAATTAGCATACTACAGTAATGCAGCCACATCAATGTTTATAGCAGCTCAATTCACAATAGCTAGATTGTGGAACCAACCTAGATGCCCTTCAACTGATGAATAGATAAAGAAACTGTGGTATATATACACAAAGGAATATTATTCAGTCATAAAGAATACAATTATGGCATTTGCAGATACATGGATGGAACTGGAGAATATCATGCTAAGTGAAATAAACCAATCCCAAAAAACCAAAGGTCAAATGTTTTCCCTGATAAATGGATGATGATATATAATGGGGTTTGGGGGTGGGGGGAGAGAAGAATGGAGGAACTGTATGTAGAGGGAAATGAGAGGGAGGAGGCGGGTTATGAAAAATGGTGGAATGAGTCAGACATCAGTACCCTATTTACATGTATACATGTATGATTACATGAATGGTATGAATCTACATCGTGCACAAACATAGAAACAAAAAGATGTACCCCATTCGTGTACAATTAATCAAAATACAATCTGTAAAAATAAAATAATAATTAAAAAAAGAAAGTAAGTGCCAATTTATTAATAGCAAGAGTAAAATTATCCTTTCACAATTCAGGCGTGCAAAACGAACCTCCCAATGAATAAGGCTGTTGGGTAAAAAATGAGACACTAAGATATTAAAACACACGTGACTTTAGAAAAACAGAAACAGAAGAGAAAATTTTATTGCAGAGAAAATTATTTTACACCTATACCTTACACATTTCTCAAAATTTTCTGCAGTATTTAAAATCTTATGACTTCTTTTTGAATTTCAAAACAATAAATTAAAGTTTTTATATTTCACCCTAACAAACAATTCTCAAGTTTTTATTGTTTGGTTTTAAGGAAAAGAATCAGAGAAAGGTAGAGATTTCTGGTTTTTAAAGTGATTCTTATGGTAATTCCTTCTTCTACCCCACCACCAGTTCACCAGAGGAGAAAATGAAACACAAAATAAAGCAGTAAAGGGAAGAGAGCCATGGTCAAGTAGGAAAGCTGGGGTCACCAGCTGATAAGAGGACTATGGGAATGAGCATCATGGTGGAACAGGTTCTCCTCTGGTCATCTGCAAAGTTTAAACAATTAAATCTCCGGTTACCATGTGAAATGACCCCCGAAAACTGATATTTGGCTCCAGTTGTGCAAAGTTCTGCGGAGAGTGGAGACCTGATTTTTCCATCTCTCGGTGGTGCCACCCACTCAGATTTCTCATACTCTGAGTTACCGGAACCTGACATATGACCTTGGAGCCCAGAAAATATTCCTGTGCTACTCTCTCAGCTCGCAAAGGAGGAATAGCATTCTCAGCTGACCTCCTTCCTTCTGCTTCCATCCCAGGGGTTTGCAAGGATGAACTTATATGTCATCTACTCACCCACCCATTTATCCATCTAAATATATATGCCAAAAATGCCTCCACTGTATAATTTTCACAAGTAACAATCCACACTTATAAATAATGTATTTATAGTACTCAAACAGGATTTTAGTCAATACCAAATGTAAAGGTAGCAAAAGGGGCCTTCGCTATTGAAAGTTATCCTTAAAGGCCTTCTCTCCTAGAATGTATCTCATCAAAAATCAGAACAGATTATCTTAGTTTCAACAGCAGTTAGGAATATTAAGGGAACACTTCATATTTCGTATTTGAAAACTGCTATATGCAGAAGGTTTTAACTATTCCAAAAAATACAAATAAGTATTAATCTTTCATATTTATTAATTTTTAAGAAGCTAACTGTTTTGCATGTGTGGCAATTTGCCTTTCCCCTAGAAATAGGACAAGAAATCTGTGGTTTTAGGAAACAATTTACATTTAATACAAGTATGCATTTAGTACATTTAAAATATCTTATAAATACCTTCTGATCAGTCTGTTTGAATTAAGAATTTGTGTATAATGTTTCCTCTGGCCTCCCCAGACCTTACTTTTTCCACATTCTGTGTATTAATTAGTCTTCTATAACTAGAATGACTCCTGTTGGTAGCCCCCTATCCTATTTTCCATCAATAAGGCAAAGTTTAACATTAATTATTTTATTAATTCATGTATGTTAGCTATCTTGGTTAAACTCTAAGTATAACCTTAACTGGGCAATACATGGTTAAGTAGACTGGAGAAAAGAGGCAGACAAGGAAAAAGAGAGTGAAATAATGTTTCAAAATAACTTGGAAAGACAGTGGCTTTCCATGTGGAAGGTGGTATTCAAGGCAGTAAACTGGGACATTGCTCTCCAGATGTCAAATAATAAGATGACCTTCACAACCATTTCTACAGAGACCAGGGCACCGTAATATCACTCACATGTAGAAATACAATCCTAGAGAGTATACAGGATGGAAGAGTGCAGTTTCTTCAAGTCCAGAATTCCCCAAATCCATGCATCATCTAAAAAGAGTAGGAATCACCAAAACTAATGTCCAACTTTGTAGCTGAATTTCAAATACTTCAGGCTAAGGAGTCTGAGAAACCTGTGCAGTTAGTATAGAGTCTGATTCCAGAAAACTGCTATTTCAATGTAAATGCAGTGGATACAAAGGAACTGACCCTCCTAAAGAGGATCAACCTGAATCTAGGATGGTAAAAAGGACATTCCAAGCAGGAACTGGTCAGAGAGAATGGTCTTGGCTACTTGTAGTTAATTGACTCATTTGAAGAAGGATGATAAATTTGCATTAAATCCATGTTGTGGGCAGGTGCAGTGGTACACACCTATAATCCTAGCTACTTGGGAGGTCAAGGAAGGAGGATTGCAAGCTCGAGACCAGACTTGGCAATTTAGGGAGACTTTGTCTCAAAATTAAAAAATGAAAAGGGCTGAGGATATAGCTCAGGGGTAAAGTGCTCCTAGGTTCAACCCCCAGTACCCCAAATAAACAAATAAAACCATGTTGTGTATATTCTGTGAATTATCATCATGTCTTTTTTTTTTCCCCTCCTGCAGTACTGGGGACTGAACACAGGGCCTTGTGCTTGTAAGGCAAGCACTCTATCAACTGAGCTATCTCCCCAGCCCATCACTGTGTCTGTTAAGAGTATAAATGTTCACATGGATACCAAAATTATCAAGGCTCTCAGTCACCCCAGCTCAGCCTCAACTCCATGACACAATCTTAGCACAGTCTCTTGTTACTTCTGAAAATCACCAAGAATGCTGTGCACATCCTCAAAAAGGCATCCCCTCACATTTTTACTCTTCTCCTGACTTTTTGACCAGGTGTCTCACTGCAGCCCAGGCTGCCTGGCATTCATATAGGAATGCCACACTTCCAGGACAGCTGCTCTTGTCCAGAGGCTGCCCCAGCCTTTCAGATGGTCAAAACTGACTCTGGTCTATGGCCAAGTGGCCAGTTCATCTCCCACACAACCAGAGCTGTTGCCTGCGCCTTTGCAACCCCTCTGCTCATTGCCTGACACTTAACATGGTTTTCTGCACAGCCTTCTACTGTGACAGGGATAGTAGCTTGCTTGCTAAAGTGCTGCCAACTCTCCACTGCTCCCTTCCTTGACCTGGACATTTTTATCAAGAGGTGAAGCCGGTTTTCCTGCCTCTTAAATCTGGTGGTTGTCTTGCAATTTGCTTTGGATAACAGATAACTTTCCCTTCCTTCTGTTAAGAATATCAGGCCCAATAATAATGAGAGCTGATCATAATTTGCTTCTACATTATGCTAGTCACTCTGCAAAGTGCTTTTTTTTTAGATATATTAATCAATTTTAACATGCATTACATCTCAAAATTGCCTAAAATGCCATTTTTTGACATACACATCTTGAACAAGGAGCCAAGCGGTATCATTAGAATTCTCATTTTTAAACATGGATTGATGTTCTCAGGTTTCTGCCAGTCCATATAGGTGAAATAACTACTTTTTAAAAATATACAAGCATGCAAATATACTTAATTATGATCAATTTCATTTTCTTGGTTTTAGGTTACCCTTTCCAGCTAACTTCAATCTGTTTTTCATCATAGGTTTGTTTACTAAAATATTAAATATCTTTTGCCCCTTTGCATTGAAAAATACTGAGAACAAAAGAAAAGTTCATCAGTTTATTATCATCTTCCTTCTTCCAGTTATCCTATAAATCTTTTTTAATATTATCTGATAAACTAAACTTGTCCAGCTGAACTGTTACCTAGTTTAATTTTTTTAAACTCAAAAAACTATCTATAAAAAAAAATGGCAAAGTCTTAAAGTATTGTAAATAATATTTAAGTGAAAATATATTTTTAAAAATACGTAGTGTGATTACACAAATGGTATGAATCCATATCGTGTACAACCATAGAAATGAAAAGATGTACAATGAATCAAAATGCAGTCTGTAAACAAAAAAAAAAATTAAAAAAATACTTAGCATAGTATGCATCAAAAATAAGGACTGAACACAAGCTAATTTTCTTTTTCTTCTTTCAATTGATGGTAATGTTTATTTGGAGTGCTAGCTCTATACCCACTTTCTCCTGCTATTTTTCCTTCAGTCACCAGGCCGTTGCTTAAATTCACTGAAAGCTATCAGAAAGAATGCAAACTGATGATAACTTCGTAATTTAAGTAGCAATGTGATGTTTAAAACATCAGTGTGTGTTGGCTTTTAGCTCTGTTTTTTTAAGGATTTGTGTGTCACTCATGCTTAGGCAACATTCCCAGCTTATCCGGGCACTTGGATTAAGGACCACACCCAGCTGGCCCCACGTATCTAGCTGGATGATGGTTCTATTTCTCTAATTAAACCTGAAGCTCAGTTCACACCCGGGCATGTGCAGGGCCCATTCATTGAAACGCTGCTCCTCCCCTGACCTGGGGAAGCGGCCGCCCAGATCACTCCACCAGCTGCCCTTCTCTCCGGTCAGCACTGACACTGCCCACAGCTATGAAGACTGGGCTTCTTATTCCCCCCATCAGTGAAAGCCTCTTCACTTTCTTCCCCGTTCGATCCTTCCAGAATGGACAGAGGCCTTTAAGCTTGCTTTGGTTTTCCCTACATTTCATGGAGTTCATGAACGAACCCACGAATGTTCTTGGGTGTAATATCCATGCAGTTACAGAAATGGGCAACAAACTCAAAGGCCTCCAATTTGGCCTAGGGATGTTGGAGAGGGAAATACACTGTGCAGCAAACACTGAGAATCGCTGATTCGCAGGGAAAGATCAGGCTCCTAATTCCAATTCTGGAACTACCACGAGAGCCTCAGTCAGGCTAATGGATCCATCACCACTCCTTCTACAGCTCCCATTCTTTCTTCCCACCCATCCCTACAAACCTACATAGTAACCAGCAGTGTAGGGGAGAAAAAATAGTATCTTTTCCTCACCTCCCACTTGGTTCATGGCTGATATCCCTGTAAAAAAAGACGGGCTAATGAGGGAAAAGCAGAACAGATTTATTTAACCAAAGTTTCATGGGACACAGGAGTCTTCAGAAGCAAAGACTCGATGAACTCAGGGAAAACTCCATTTTTATGCTTAGAATCAATGAAGAATGGACGTTGATATAGAAGTATGATTGGAAAAAAAGGGATATTGTAAGGGGACAGAGAGATGAGGATGGTGAGAACATGAGGTGAAGAGAACCATTCTATAAAGTGAGCCCACTGTACTGACTCCCCTCGTGTTTTCTAGGCCAAAAAGCAATCTGCCTGCAGCCCTGCCTGGTCTGAGGGGACAGGAAATGTCACATTCCTCCACAAACTGAGGCAAGGGGCGAAGGGCAGGTGTCAGTGCAGAATGATGGGGGTGAAGAGAAGATGAGGGCTGGTCACCACTGGGTTGCTCACTGCTGACTGACACCTCCCCGGGATCCCATTCGCCCCAGGCTGCTCCTTCCTGCACCCAGGGCAAACCCAGAGAAGAAAGAGAAGGCGGGCCGGGGACCTATAAAAGAGCAAGACACACCCATTTCCTTGGACACCCAGCTCCGGGACCCCTTCTCTCCAGAGAAGTCTGCTACCTCTGTCTCTCTCTTCAATAAACCTTGCTTTCTACTCTTGCCTCGTGTTTCAGGGGTTTAACCTTCAATGTCAGGGGAACGAGGACCCAATCGTGATCTCTGTGTGACCTCATAGGGGAATTTAGCAAGAACTGTTTGTTCAGAATCTTCTTGGCCTCCAGGTCTAGGGCAGGACTCCTCTGGAATGAGGATCTTATGATCTTATGACAACATGAGTCAGAGAATTTCTTTTTTAAAAAATTTTTATTCGTTCTTTTTAGTTATACAAGGCAGTAGAATGTACGTTGACATAGCATACATACATGGAGTACAGCTTCCCATTCTTCTGGTTGTAAACGATGTGGAATTACATTGGTCATGTATGCATACATGAACCTTGGAAAATAATGTCAATTCGTTCTACTATCTTTTCTATTCCCATTCCCCTTCCCTTCCCTTCCCTTCATTTCCTTTTGTCTAATCTAAAGTACTCCTATTCTTACCTAACCATCCCAGATAGAACGTTCTGTCTTTGGCTTTTGGGGAGTGGCTTATTTCACTTAGCATGATAGTCTCTAGTTTCATCCATTTACTGGCAAATGCCATAATTTCATTCTTCTTTATCGCTGAGTAATATTCCATTGTGTATGTATTCCACATTTTCTTTAAAGATTCATCTGTTGAAGGTCACCTAGGCTGGTTCTATAGTTTAGTTATTGTGAGTTGAGCTGCTATAAACATTGATGTGACCACATCACTGTAGTATGATGATTTTAAGTCCTTATGACTGTACTTCAAGGGAGAAAAGCAAGAGAAGGTCAGAATGAACTTTTTGCTTATACAGCTTCCTCAGTTGAGGGTATTATGTTCTGAGCCCTCCTAGTAGTGTATTCTGGGTTTTGATGGGAGGAGGGTATCCTGCAGGACACTGCTTGGCATACTCTATTAGCCCCTCACACAGATTCAGACTCAACTGTGACAGCAGAATGCTAAACCAGGGGTTCATTTCATAATTTGGGTTAAATAATTTATTTTACAAAGAGAAATTAAATCAGTCCAGGCAGTTATTTGTGTCCTATATTTATGTCAAAAATAGAACAATTTTCTACATGACTTAGCTTTTTCAACTGGTGCTTTTGGCAACATGTACACATAGCTCCTGTTATAAACACTTCAGATATTTTTCACTAAGATATAACTGAATATATCATCCAAAGAACATTTTTCTACATTCTAGTTTGCATAACCCGGGCCATATTTTTAAACCACAATTTATGAATTTGTAGATTAAATATCAGTGATAGTGATGTTGACCAGTTTTTCATAAACCTGATGATCATTTGTATGTCTTCTTTTGAGAAATGTCTATTTATGTCTAATGCCCATTTATAATTGAATTATTTGTTTTTTTGCTATTGAGTTTTTAGAGTTTCTTCTATCAGTCCCTTGTCAGATGTAATTTGAAAATATTTTCTTTCTATAGGTTGTCTCTTCACTCTATTGATCATTTCCTTTGCTGTGCAGAAACATTTTAGTATTCAAAAAACATCACTAATCTCCAGGGAAATGCAAATCAGAACCACAGTGAGATGTCACCTCACTCCAGAAAGAATGAATACTATTAAAACGACTAAAGGTAACAAGTACTGGTGAGGATGTTGAAAAAAGGAAACCCTTATACAGTGTTGGTGGTGATGTAAATTAGCAGAGTCATTGTGGAAAGCAGCATAGAGGTTCCTCAAAAAGTTAAAAATGGAACTACCACGTGATCCTTCAATCCCTCTGCTGGGCACATATCCAAAGGAAATGAAATCTGCCTATTGAGACAACTGCTCCCCTGTGTTCATTAAGGCACTATTTGCAATACTCGAGAAAGGGAAACCACCTAAGTATCTATCAGTTGTTGACTGCATAGAGAAAACTTGGTCCAGCCCCATAGGGAACACTATCCATCCATAGAAAAACATGAAGTGCTGTCATCTGTGACAACATGGAGGGAACTGGAGATGGTTCTGGTAAGTGAGAGAAGCCAGGCACAGAAAAGACAAGTTCCATGTGACCTCACTCACAGGTGCCACCTGAAAAAAGTTGATCTCATAGAAGTTGAGGGGAGAATGATAGTCACCAAGAGGCTGAAAGAGTAGAGGGGAAGAAGGACAGGGAAAGGGTGATGGGTGCTAAGTCACAGTGAGAAGGAGAAAGCAGTGCTTTTGCACAATCCGGGGATAGAGGTACTAACCTATGTAAAACTCAAGACGCTAGAAGAAAAGATTTTAAAGATGAATGTTTGAGGAGATAGGTATGTTTCAACCATGTCACTTCACTAATATGTATGATTTGTATGTATCAGTTAGAAAACACATTTAATTAATTAATTAATTTATTTTTTGCGGTGCTGCGGATTGAACCCAGGGCCTTGGGCTTGCAAGGCAAGCACTCTACCAACTGAGCTATATCCCCAGCCCCCACATTTAATTTAAATGAAAAGTCTCCATATGTGATCTTGAATTACAGAAAATAAAGTTCCTTAAGGTAAATACACAGAGCAGAAGGACTTAGGATGTATCCAAAGTGTTATCCATTACATTAAAAAATTTCTTTTTATTGGAAAATAAATGAATAAATATCAGTGATAGGCACTCCATGCTTTATTCACATTCTCAAAGGTAGTGTGTATGTGTTTTTCAAGAAAAATCTGAAAATAAAATGGAATGCTACCTTCATTTTCTTTTCAAAGAGAACTGAGTTAGTAAACAGAATTATCTTGAAAGCAACTAGTTCTTTTTAATGTTTATCATGCTTTCTTTGTATTCAGTTTAAATGTCACACATCAGCATCTATAGGTGGGCTATTGTCAGTGACCTTTTATATTATGTGGAAAAAGCACCAGGATTTTTTTTCCTTGCATTTTCAACGAAATGGGGAAAAAGACTCTTTCACTGCCAGAAACACCTGCAATCAGAGCTCAACGCTTCCCTTTATTTGAAATTACAATTATAGTCAATAAATATTGATGATAAATTCAACAGAATCTGTAGGTCCCTTGAGCCAATATCCAAAGGCATGAGGGTGGAGGTAAGCTCTTCTTAATGGAATTTTTATGTTACTCTGCAGAAAATGGTAACCTTAACCCAGGATCCCTTCAATTTATAAATAATACAAGAGAAGCATCTATGCCTAAACATAAACTTGCATCTTAAAATGATTTTGTATAATTTAGACATGTATAAGTAGTGAAAGATTTTACCCTGCATTGTAATTTAGCAACAACAAACGTTGGATAATTAAATGCTAATGACTCAAACTGGGTGCTTATGTTTTGGATTACTTGCTTAATAAAGCTAGCATTTAAATGGTCAGCTTTGAAGTTAACAAACAGTCATTCAGATGCATCAGGGGAGTTCTTGGTGTTTTGTAGCCATTGTTTTAATCTGACTGGCTTCAGACTCAACAAAACTGCAGAGCTGGGATTTACGTGTTGAGGTCTATTTGTGTTAGTGGGAGGGATGAAAAGTTCCCTTTAAAATAAAATAAATACAGTGGATGGTGTGGAGAGACTAGTATGTGGGAAGAACTAAATCTTCCATCCATCCCTCTCTCTGCCAGCACTGAGATTTACACCGCCATCTTTTCCTTTCCCTCGAAGGCTTCCATGCAAATTTTTTGGTTCCCAAGCATTTGCCCTGCATAGCTCACAGCCTCTCAGCCCCCTCTCAAAGGACTCCTGGGATACTGAGCCAACTGTCTACAAGATTCATTATTCTGGACTTTCTGGGGTTAACACCTAAATCCTTTCCCTGTGGCAGTACAAATCCAAGGAGGGAGGGGTGGCAGAATTACATGAAAATTCCTGAGGGCATTGTCCATAAAAAATAGAGGGCAATAATTAAGAGATAATGTGAAAGGGGAGAGAACATTCTCACAGGATAATGGTCTCCTGCTGCTAAAAGAATGCCAAGGCAAAGCCAGCACCATTTATGGAAAATAAATGTCATGGTGAGGGAGGTTAAGACATTTTCTTTCAACTCAGAAGAGCCGGTCTCTTGGTAAAGTTCTGTTATTCCAAATCATCAAAGCTGATTAAATCATCATATCCAAAAGATGTTCGTGCTCAGAAGAGGGATGCTCATTGCATCCTTAACATCCTGAAGAATTAGAGAACTTTGCATAAATATAAATAAATATAGAGGAATGGTCATGTTTTCAGCTGGTGGAGAGGGCTAAGTAAAGCAGTTTGTAAGCAAGTTCTCACCAGGCTCTGAGGGATTCCGGCTGCTCAGTTCCAGTGTGCCTTCTATAGAAGACTTCTAAAAGCTCTGCCCTTTTCCTTGTCATGGAAGAAAGAAATTGCTTCAGAGGTGGAAACTAAAGGTTGGAGGGTCTGGGAACTGGTAAGGGGGAGGCATTCTTTATAGTGGAAATATTTTAAAGCAAGTGGGGCCTTTTGATACTGTCAGATCACACTCATAGGACTCATTCCAGAGCTATAGTTCACAGGATCCACTCCAAAGGAATTGCATGGTTGTTTGAAATGCCTATAAAGGTAACCCAATGGTGACATGTTTGATTAAATGTTTTTGGCCTTCCATGGAATGACACTTCAATTTATTGCTTGAAAAAAATCAAACATTGATACAGGCAAAATTTTTCAAATGAATGATGCACAAGTTTTATTCATTCTTGTCTGAAAACCATACTAAGTATCACCAGTTCTGTACTTGTGTGACATTTTCTAATTGAATTCACCATAAAAGAAAAAGTTGCAAAGGTACATAAAGGCGGTAAGTATTTAGTAAATGCCTACTGTGTACAGAAATTACATTGGATGTCACTGTTCACATGTATATGAGTGGAGTAACTGAAAGAAAGGAGAACAATTGCACCTATTGTTATCAAAAATAAAAAAGTGTGGAAATAGTAGGAAAAAAAGTACTATGAGAACCCACGAGGGACTAATAAATTCTAGTTCATAAATTCACAGACAACTTCATAGAGAGGTATATGTTCACCAAGAGTGTGACCAACTCAAGACAGCAACTCTCCTCTATTCAGAACTCCTAGCGTTTTCCACAGCATTCAAGGTAAAAAGGAAAATTTTTCCTATGACACACAAGGGTTGCATTAACCTCTCTGAGCAGATTTCTTCTACTCCTCTATTGCTCGTCTCAGACATCCCAGCCTCCTGGATGTTCCTGGGTACACTGTTGGCTCAGGGACTTTGTGGAGGGCTGGCTGTACCCTGTTGTGAGTGACTCCATGTCGTAAAGGTCAGTGGTGACTCTCCCTGAAATACTCCACTTGATAAAGCAGCAGTTTACCATGAACCACTCCACTCTGAGAACAAGTGATAAGGCATAATGACTTGGTAACTTTTCTGGGCAAAAAGACAACCACCAAATGTTGGACATACAGAACCAATCAGAAAGAATAAGCCCAGCTGCACAGCACAACAATAAGGCACCAACTGACAGATTAATTGTGCTACTAAAAATGACCACCTGTGAACTTATTAACTTGAATTAGAAGCACATGGATGCGTTCGTGTATCAAACCCATATCAGCCAAAGCAGGTTCATGAGTTTACCAGGTACACTTGCTTTGGTCTGGATATGAGATGTCCCCTGGAAAACTCATATGGCAATGTAGGAATGTTCAGAGGTAAAATGATTAGAGTTTGAGAGCTGTGACCTAATGGTGGTTTATTCCATTTGATGGATTAATGATTTGAATGAATTACTGGGAGGTAACTATAAGCTGGTGAGGCATGGTTGGAGGAAGCAGGTCACTGTGGTGTGCCCTTGGGGATTATATTTTGTCCCTGGCTTCTCTTTCTCTCTCTCTCTCTCTCCCCTCCCTCCTTCCCTCCTTCCTAGCTTCCATGACCTGATCCTTCCTCCACAGCACCTTTTCCATCATGGTGCTCTGCCTCATCTCACGCCCAAAGCAGCGGAGCTGGCTGACCATAAACTGTGAGCCCAGTACAAACTTCCTCACTGAGCTGTTCTTATCAGCTATCTCTTTGTCACACAGATGAAGAGCTAACTAACACAATACCACACCACAGACTGGTGCGAGCCCCTCACCTGAGACACATACAAGGAAGGGCAGGTAGGACGGCCGTATTGGGAACACTCACCCATCCTCCTATCGGACCATTTGGTGAATGCATCAAGAGGGTCACAGGCAGAGAACTCCCTGGAACTTCAGCTTGGTTCACTCTCTCTGCCTGACCACGTCCACTTCCAAACTGCCTTGTGTCCAACCTTTGCCTTAAGTGAATTCTGCACCCTGAACATCCCTATGCCCTCAACAAGTTCTTAGGCTGTTTCTGATCTTTTTTTTTTTTTTTTTTTAATCTTTATTAGTTGTTGATGGACCTTTATTTCATTTACTTATTTATATGTGGTGCTGAGAATCAGTGCCTCACACACGTTAGGCAAGCACTCAACCACTGAGCCACAACCCCCACTTCTACTCTTGCCTGGCCACCTGCAGTGACTGTTTTGCATCTGTACCAGTTCTCTGGCTTTCAATTCTGCCTCTTGAAACCCTGTGCCTGCTTTAACCCTTTCGTAGCTTTTCTCTGTTACAGATATTAGTAAATAAATGCAATGAAAGAACTCATAATGACCTCAGTCATGACACCAAGTGAACTATGAGTATTTCAAGAAATTAAAACAAATGAAAATGATCTAGCTTGTGAATTTATTGTTATTCAATAAATCCTGGCCATGAGACTTAGGCGGGAGCTTTACAAGTTGGAGGTCAGTCTCTGAAACTTGGTGAGACCCTGTCTCAAAATAAAAAATAAAAAGGTCTGGGGGTGTAACTCAATGGTGAAACTCCCTGGGTTCCATCCCTAGTATCAATAGATGATAGATAGAGAGATAGATAATAGTGTTATGGGGCGCAACTTAAGAACAGACTGATCACCAATAAGAAGTTCAAATTTGAGAGTCTTTATTAAGCCAACTGGCTGACTGTCTCACACAATGCCCCAAAAATGGCTATTGGGAGAAAAGCCCCGACCATAGGGTTGCAGGGATTTTTATACCATAAATCAGTACACCAATCATAAGTGTCTATTGCTATGATTCAAAATTACAAACCAACATCATGAGATCTGAAATCATTAGCAGAGGGGGAAGTGGGTCAAAATGACCTTATTTAAGTACAAATTAAAGAATGGTTACTAACTTCTAGACAATCGCTATTGACATCACTGTTGACATGATACAGTGCTTAGGAAAATAGGAAGCAAAAAGAGAACAATTTTCCATGATACAAGGATTGCCATTTTGCCATTTTGTATTGCCAACCATGTCAAGCTAAGCAACTGTTGACGGGCACAGAGGCGGGGTGTTCCCATGGGAGAAGCATTTCCTATGTAACATGGAGTCTCAGAGCAAAATGAAGTCTGTTTAGTCATTGCCCATATAGCCTGGCCTATAACTTTACCATGGAGTCAAATCTGTCAGCCCATCACAATAGATCAATGGTAGGTAGATGATAGATCGATGATAGATCATTCAAGACAGTGATGACACGTGCTGTCCCATCTGCCCTCCGACATCCTCAGAGCTTGCTTCTTCACAAATTTTCAATCTTAACACAAATGTTTCCCTTTTCAGCGAGGCCTTTTTGTCTCAGCCACATTCCTGAAACTAGATTCTCTCCCTACCTACCCCATCTCCTATATCCTTCCGTGCTTGTCTATTTACCATTCACCATAGTGTAAGCTACTAGACTCTTCTCAACTAGAACGTAAACTCTACAAAGGCACAAATTTCATATGCTTTGTTTAACTGGAATGCTGCCGAGACCACAATAGGCATTCTTAATTGAATGAGTGAGAGATTGAATGTGTATACTGATTCATCTTCCCGGTCTCCTCCTTTCCATGTTTCAAAACAGGAATTTTATTGTAGAAGTTCTAACTCTCTAGCCAGCAATATAATACTATGTGTCCATAAAATTTCTCCTTGGAACACTACAGACTATCTTTAAACAACACAGTTTTTCTATATTATTCAATCAGATCAAAATAGAAACTATCTTATATGAACGAATCACTAATTTTTTTTCCATCTGTAAAATAAAGGTGTTCAGCTAAGGGCCCTCATAATTTAAATAATATCAATCCTTGGATCTGTGCACATTATGTGCAACATACTTTGATTAATCAAGATGTAAACCATTATCTATGGAACTCTTAGCATATGGGGGGTGTGAAACTGGACAGGTGTAGTGAGCAAAAGACAGAAATTATTTTGTTTGAGTCTGGCTGTGTATATCAGTATAAGAGGCCTGAATTTGATCCCAGCACTGTAAAGAAAAAAAGAAATTATTTTGTTTGAGTCTTAGTCCCTCCATGATATGGTTTACCAGCTGAAGTAATTGCCACGTAAGCATTCATCAGTTCATATGTCAGGCACAGTGGAAGCCATCTTCTCTCTTCTACAATATTTCTTCATACTCCTCAGTCAGTAATACATCTGCTCATTGGCTTTCATTCCCAAAGTGCTCATGATGTTCTTTTTGGAAATGCCCCTTCTCTTCACTTGTTCAGACATTGCCTGTCGGAAATGTCCCTTCTATAGACAGCCCCAACTCCTTGGATTAGCCTTTTCTATCTCGATTTCAGGTCAGTTCCAATTATGCTGTCCCATTTGACATCTTGGACCCTTCCCCTGACCTTGATTTCATATCCCAATCATGAGCAAGCCTTTATTTTATTTTATTTTTTTTAAATGACAGTAACTGGATAAAAATATCAGAAAGTGACAGGAGAATCACTGGTGGAGACCTAAAGCTGAAAAATGAACATTCTCCATCCAATTCACAGTGGAATTTATTGTTATTCAATAAATCCTGGCCATGTGTGCCTGTAATCTAAAACTGACGTTTAATATGGATGTTGGTATTGTTTGTGTTATTCTGCAATGTTATTGGGCATAACAGGTTTTAACAAAGAGGCAATTTTCTTCTTGAATGTTTGTTGCTCAACAGTTTAGACAAAATCCTGGATCTATTATAAACCATATCAAACATCTGTTAAAATGCTTTCATCCCCTATTTGCGACTACAAAAAAATTGAATTTCATGTAACACAAGGAGCGTTATCACCACAAATTTAACTCACAGTCTCATTATTTTTTGGACTTTAAAATTCTTTTTAAAGTTAAATGAAAGTTACATAATAAGTAAGGATTTTTATGTGTAACTTGTCACCTTTCCTCCAGTGGGGCATGTTTTAGTGAAAATGATAAGTGTTTGGAGAATTTATGAAACTCAAGTCTTGATTTTTATAGTTCCCATTAGAGTTTCTGGGTGAATGGATTTTCTTTCTATTAATAGTGTTTTTAAACTAATTGCAAGATAGATGGATAGATAAATTTTAAACTAATCACTCTCTTTTTTTTCCCCCCTTGAGACAAAGTCACACTCTGTTGCCAAGACTGACCTTGAATTCCTGGGCTCAAGTCATCCTCCTGCCTCAGCCTCTCAATTAGCTAGAACTCCAGGTGCGCACCACTGCAACTGGCCTCATTTTAAAATAAATACTTTGGACAGAGGAAATTCTAAATTCCCTGAAGTCCAGTTTCATACTCATAAACCTTTGTGTAATGGACTGATAGAGAATAAGGGAAAAGAAAAAGTCACTGAGGTTGGCATCTCGGGGGAGCACCTGGCTTCTGCATGTAGAGTGGGAAGTTCTGGAGGTTATATCCGAACTCACACATTTCGGGAAGTTCCAGAAAATACATGAGAAAGTACCTAACACTATACAGTCTCTCAAAATAATTTATTCCTTCTTCTTCATTTTTTTCTTCACTCTCTCTCCATGCTAACCCTAATCACGTTCTTAAATTTTTTAACATAATTTTCAGCTAGGGAATTTTGATACCTAGGATGCCCTTTGTATTTAGAATATGTTACGCACTCAGAAACATTTTCAAATTATAAGCTAAAAAAAAAAATTTTTTTGGAGAGAAACCTTTACTGATTTTCCTTAGAAGTAACAGAAAATAAAATACATTTTCACCTCTTCACTCCTCCAGGCCAAAAGTGTTCAATTACATATTGAGTGACGTTTCTGACACCAGCATTGTTGATGGTTTGGATATGAGGCGTCACTCCAAAGCTCCTGTGTTCATGAAGGAATATCCAAAGGTGAAATGATTGGACTGAGTCTAATTATTCATCCCCACTCAGAAGGACTAAGTGGTAATTACAAGCAGGTGGGTGTGACTACCGGAGGTTTATTCACTAAGTTTATCACTAGGTTAAAACCCCTATTGTCCTCTGCTTTCTGGTGACCATGAGGTGAGCAGGGCTTCCTTGCCATGTCCTTCCACTGTGATGTTCTGACTCACATTGGGCCCAGATTATAGTCAGCCCACCATGGAGTAAACCTCTGAAACCATGAATCAGAATAAGGTTTCCCTCCTTTAAGTTTTCCTGGTCAGGTATTTGATCACAGCATTGAACACCTGACTGACCAAGCATCGTTCGTCCCTCAGGGGATCTTTAAAAACCTGAGCATTTTAACCTGTTCTGGGCATTGTTACTCTTGAATGCTAAGGTCTATTAAACAAAGAAAAAATACAGTTCTGCCTGAATGGAGTCTAAATGTCTTGTCATTGTATTTGGGAGAGAGGAAAGGAAAGAGAGAAGGTAGTTTGTATGTGGAAGGTCTTTTCAGGAAGGGTGTGAACTCAAAAATAGTCTGATAGGAAACCTGGAGATCAGTCCCAAATGCCTGGATGCTGATTGCAAAATTAAACATCTATTTTGTCTGATTCATGATTTTTGCCTAGGCGTTAATTTAGCTCCTCACCCAACATGCTTTTTTGAGTGACAACTATTTGCTGGGAGCTTCTGTTGGTTTTGCAGTTTGTTCAAACAATTTCAGCTTGTGTGAAGGCAAATATTGACCTAAAAAGGCATCATAAATTCTGCTTCTAGGCTGGAAAGACTGTAGAGGTAGAAGCTGTTATTCAAGAGCTTTTCGGTAGTTTGGGTTTTGAACATCCTCCAAAGTTCGAGTGTTAAATTCTTGGTCCCCAGCGTGGCTATATTGGGAGGTGATGGAATATTTAAAGAGTTGGGAATTAGTGAGAGGTCTTAGTTCACTGGTAGCATACCCTTGAAGGGAATTGTGGAGCCCTAACACCCTTCTCACTCTTGCTTCTTGGCCTTAAAGTGAGTGGCTTTTGTTTCACCCTGTGCTCCTACCATGGAGCTGCCTCACCCTGGCCCCAAAAGCAATGGATCTCAAAATCTGTGAGCCCAAAGTAACCTTTTCTCTTTTTCAGTTAGTTTTCTCAGGTATTTTGTTATAGTGATGAAACATTGTTTAACACAAACTTTAAACATTTTGGGTTGTTATTGTTTTACTTTTTGAAATATTTTGCTTATTTTGACAATATCATAGCTGCTCATGATCCCAATTAATTTCTGCATAAAGAGAACTCCTAGACTTTAAGTCTATGATCTACTACTACTACCTTTTCCTGATACTGACCAGTGAATACAACACTCCAAACATCTTAGGCCCAAAATCTGTGAGTTCATGCTTTGTCTTTATAGTCACATCCAAGCTCATGTCAAGTTCAAAGGCTCATTTCCTCAATTTGTTTTTTATTCACTCATCCAACAAATAATTGTGGAGTGTTTACTGTGTGCCTGTCATTGTTCCAGTCAATAGGATACAGTGGTAAATGACACAGAGAATGTAAGGAATGCCACAAAAACCACACCAGGAAATCACATAAGGGAGTTTATTAAGCAAACAGAGTGTCTCCCTGCAGGGTAAGAGAGAAAATGAGAGGAAAAGAAAGGGAAAGAGAAAGGGCGTGTGCAAGAAAGAGTGTGAAAAGTGAGGAGGAGAAAGAAAGTGAGTCAGGAGAAGAGAAAAGCAAGAGAGAAAAGATGACGGGGAAGCTAGCCTCAAGCAGTTGAACTCCGCGGGGCTAACAGGGAGCCAATAACAGAGAAGGATACTTGCAAGCAGACTGATGAACCAATAGCTAGCTAGGATGTTCACAGACTGACAAGTGGTTGGGAGGCGGAGAAAATGGCTGCAGTGGAAAACGCGGGGAGAGCAGCTTTCAGACTGACAAGCTAGGTTGTGATGCAATGCAGCTTTGTATTACAGAGAACACTTCTGATTTACACTGTAATTGGGAACAGACTAATAAATAAGCAATATTCACAATATACTAATTGGTGCTGAAGAGAGTAAGCTGTGGAGGGGCTGGGAATGTAGGATGATGTGGAGTTCTCAGGTTCTTGTGGTACATGATGCAAGTAAGCATATTGAGACCCAAAGAGTAGATCACAGTCAAAGCAAAAGGTGGCACAAAGCTGTATGTGTTTGGGAAAGGAGGATGTAACCTAAGCAGGGTCACTCACTGTTTTGGAGACCCCCTTTGCTTGCAAGTGATGGCATGGAGACAGAGGAGGGGGTCAAAGATGGGTTATTTCCTCTGGAGCCAGGAGTTCCAGGGCTCCTCCTTGCCTCCTTTGTTCAATGACAAAAATCTTCCCTAAATTTCCCGTGGATTCTTATTCAGGTCATTGTCATCTAGACATATTAAAATAGAAAATATCTTCTTTGCAATCACTGAAAAAATTACTAAAAATACTTGTGCAACATTTTCACATGAAACTTAAAATAAGTATTTGATGGCTGGTGTCCTCCCAAGGAAATTAAATAATATTCATAACTATCTTTAGTCTTTTTTCTCTTTTCACTTCCAAGTGAGAAACAAGAAAAGAAAAAATATGTAATTATTGCTGTTTCTGGCATACAATTATTAAACTGCATGTTTATAATTATAAGTTACCTACTCCAAATGAAAAAAAAAAAAATCGTTTAGCTTTCAACATAATCAACCACACCAAATTGTCCCTGAGCCTTGGTGAACAGTGGCAGAACTGGAGCAGATTGGGAACATCTACACAGAAAATGTCCTTAATAATGTGATTATTGGCCTCCACACACTTCAGCTGGGGACTTTTTCTATTTGGTTACCTCTGTGCACCCTGGGGAGGGAGTATTTGGAGAGGGATCAGTGTAGGACATTGACTAACTGATTTTTTTTCTGGCTATAAATAATAAAAACCGTATATTCTGAAGAAAACAATGAATGTTGCTGAGGACAGAGGGAAAACGAAGTAAACTGCATATAGTTTTTCCTAAGCATGAATACAACAGGTTGTCTAGATACGTGCATCATTGTATAGATTGCAAGTCGCATGAATGAAGCTCTCATTTTTCTATGCGCAAGCCCTTCTCTCAAGTGAAAAGTGCTATTCATCAAAGGGAGGCACTTTTTTCTTGACTTACACACACACACACACACACACGTACATCTTCCAATGATTTTTACTCTCCCTTATATATTCAAACTTTTCTTTCTCTCGGTATTTCTATTTAGCCAGGATACATTCTATAAGTGATACAGGACCATAACATACTTGGTGTATTATTCTCTGAAGCACCGCTCCTATCTTTAATTCTTCATTCCTTATCTCCAATACTACACCACTGGTCTGAACCTGGTAGCTAGTAACTAACTATGGAGGAGTGTCCTTAGGAGCATGAGGCTTGGTCCTATAAACTCTTGTATTCTGCAGTCTGCATTCAGCCACTGCTAAAGCCCTGCTTTCAAAGCACGGTGGTCATCACTGGCCACCAAGTTCACCTTTCTTCATGTAGCATTACACTGCTGCTCAGCAACTTCCTCTAGATTGCTCCTCCCTTGCCCAATTGGTCCCCAGGTTTTAGTTCATTCTTTTGTTCTTCTCTTGAATCACTTCTTCTCTGACTTTATCTCTGGTCTCTCTCCCTGCCTCTGGGCCCTAGACACAGGTGTCCCGAAGTTCTCCTTTAGCCTTCTTCTTCGACCTCTGTCTTCTAGAAGAATGTATTTACTCTCATTGCTTCAGTGATTATCTCTAGGTGGAGGACTTACAAATAGCTATCCAGAGACTTGAGTTCTCCCTTGAGCTCTATCTCAAATATTTCATGTGTTCCAGACCAATGGGCAAAACCAGACTGGTGCAGCTGTAGCTGGGTCTGGTGTGAGCAGTCTCAAGGGACATGAACGCACCTGTGCTTCAACTGGGATAAAAGCCAGAGCAACCAGGAGCTCCCTTTTCAGGAACTCTGCAGAAAAGACAATCATCAAGGAAGAAGAAGGAGATGGGAAAGTAGGAAGAGGACAAAAGAGGAAGAGAAGGAACTTGAGTAGTCTTCAGTTTCTGCTCAATTCTCAAAGCCTGGTGTCTGTTTTAGTTTGGACCTTAAATGTCCCACAAAGGCCCATGTGTTGAAAGCTTGGTTCCAAGTTCATGGTGCTACTGGGAGGTGGTGGAACCTTTAGTGGGTGGGGCCTGTTGGAAGGATGATGGGTCTTTGGGGGTGTGGCCTGGAGGCAATGTCGGGACCCCAGCGCCTTCCTTTCTCTTTCATGAGGAGAGTAACTTTGTTCCACAATGTGTTCCCACCATGATGTAGTACCTCACCACAGGCCCAAAAGCGGTGTGACCAACTGACCATGGACTGAAACCTCTAAAACCATAAGGCAAAACAAACATTTTCTGTTTTTAAGCCAATGATCTTAGGCATTTGGTCACTATAAGGGAATGTCGACCAACATAGAATCCTATAAGCAGCTCATAGTTTATCTGGAGAATTTTAACTCTTCATTTTCCATCTTATTCTTAAATTCTTCTCTCTCTGTGCTTTATGTTAATGTCAGTTCCTCTTTCCATTCACCTAGTGTGAAAGAATCAGCACATGTAAATTCCTGTCTCTAGCTGCTATGTTCTTTCCACTTTTTGTCTTTGCAATATGATTTTCATTTTATATCATCCCTACATCCTCACTCATCCTATCTGGACTGATAAAAATAGAGCTTTAACCATTCCTCACTACAGCGATTCCACTCCTGTGTCCTGTTCTCAGAGGTCTAACATTAAAATCTATCCCTGGTTATATGGAGAATTTGGACTTATTTCTAAAGATACATATTTTGAAAAGTCTCAAGACAAATAATTAAAGTCACCATGATTGATAACAGCATCATGAATTTGAAAATTTGACTAGTGGGCAATTTCATAAAATAAGGTCAAGTTCTGTTTCTGCATCACAGTACCAACAGAGGAAAAATATGAAGTCTTCTTTCCACCGAATAGTGTACTTCCCTCCCTTTGTTGTGAACAAGGACCATTTATTAACATTACATATAATTAATGTTAAAAATGTGTAAATATTCATTTGTAAACTAGGAGGGATAAATTGGAAAACAACCAACCAGTGGGCAGAAATCTTTGTATTATGAGGGAGTAAAAGTCTACTAACTATAGGAAAAGTGTTAATAAACCACTAGAGCATTCTGGGGAGGTAGCCAGGCAGACTTCATGTGAGATAAAGAGGTACCAGGAGGGGTGTATGCATACGTGTGGGTGTTTGTGTGTGTCTTCGATCAATCAAACAAGCTCCATTTCCTCAAAACAACCAACTTTGAGTGAGAAAAGGTCTAACTTGGAGGACAAGCAGGAATTCTAGAACCTAGGACATCAGTGTTAAGACAAGACTCCCTGATTGTTAATGCTGAATTCTATATAGGCTCTTCACCATTTAACTTGGCCCAGGCAAGATAGCTAATAACTGACCATTCTAAGTTTTATGAGGAGTACCCTTAGAAGCCTGGGGCTACTCCTATAAACTTGAGGGTCTATTTTTACATTCTCTAGGAATGATGCCTGTGGATCACACTACAGAACATGGACGAACTTGAACTTGCAGTTGCATAAAAAGATTGACTTCTTGATAAATAGCTGCTTTGATAGGTTACTTCCACACTTTCTTACTCCCCACCCTCAAAAATAACTAGGAAATATCCCAAATATAAACAGTTTTTAAAAGAAAAGCCTCCTCCTGATGAAAGCAAGCAGAGAAATGGAGTTCGCTTTTGTTTGTATTTTCCCATGAGAAGTTTGTATGATGGCAAAGATCTAATATCATATGACCCTCTCTCAACATACCACCTCCTCAGTCTAACTGGTTCATGGGTATCCACTGATGTCCTGTGACTGCCTTGCTGTCTTGTCTGTGATCTCATCTGTGTGTAATAACACATAAACAAATCAATAAATCTATGAGCAATTGGACCCCATGGCACCAAAGAATATAAAAGCATGCAACTTAATTGCACTTGTATTAAACATTGCTATAAATACATTCTTTTTTCGATTAATTCTTAAATTCTAAATTTTAGTGAGGCATGGTGGCACCTGCCTGTAATCCCAGCAGCTCAGCAGCTCTGGGGCAGAAGAATCACAAGTTCAAAGCCAGCCTCAGCAAAAGTGAGGCAATAAGCATCTTAGTGAGACCCTATCTCTAAATAAAATACAAAATAGGACTGGGGATGTGGCTCAGTGGTCAAGTACCCCTGAGTTCAATCCCCAGTACCGCCCCCACCAAAATTCTAAGTTTTATGAGGAAAAGACCCTGCACCTACTGCACTCATTTCCCTCCACCAGAGAATGTCTGGCTGGGCTCCTATCTCTCCAATTTCCTTCTTGCTTTTTGGGCTCATTCTTTAGACACCTTCCAATTTCTCCAAAATTCCATGATTTTTGGAGATTTTGTTGTTGATGATGATATTGTTATTAGTTTGGTTTTTGGGTTCACATGTGTTTTAGTCAACTTTTTCACTGCTGTGACTAAATGACCCAACTAGCACAACCATAGACAAGGAAATGTTTATTTGAGGACTCACAGTTTCAGAGGTCTTAGTCCATAGAAGGCAGGTTCCATTCCTCAGGACTCAAGGTGAGGCTGAACATCATGGTGGGAGAGGGTGGTAGAGGAAAGGAGCTCACATCACGATGATCAGAAAGCAGAGAGTGTCTCTACTTTCCAGATACAAAATATGTACCCCAAAGTCACACCCCAATTCCAATCTCCTTGAGCCATACCCTACCACTTCAGTTACCATTCAGTTAATCCCTATCAGGGGATTAAATCACAGATTGGTTAAGATTCTTACAACCCAATCATTTCTCCTCCGAACCTTCTTGCATTGTCTCAAACGTGAGCTTTTGGAGGACACCTCACATCCAAACCATAACAACATCTGATGCTTACTCTGCCCCTAAATTTATCCTTTCACCTTTTATTGTTCAGGTCTCATCTCCAATGTGACATTCTCAGGGGAACCATTTTGGATGGTTTGATTTGGTGAGGCCCTCCTGTGTACGCTGAGGTGTATGTAACAATCATCACATTAATTAAGACATCTTTCATGCATGTGTTCCTGACTAGACCATGGGCTCCTTGAAGGTTCAAGTTTACCTTGTTCACTCTGCTTTTGTCTAAAGCATCTAGAACAGTGTCAGTATGATTGCAGATTTTCAATAAATATTTGTCATGTGAATGAGCGACTAGTTACATCTAAGAGTTAAGCAAACATCACTATTTTAGTACCTTTGGGAAGATTCCTCATTCATTCATTCAAAAAAAAATCATAAGCCCTTACTTTCACAAGCTCTGCTAGAAATATTCAAATGCTTACCAACTCTGTAAACAGATCTGTTATTTTCTCCTTCATATTTCCACCCTCAGAACTCATTTTGTCGTCTAGAAGATTTGAATTAATAAATCCAGACTACAATACCATCTCCAAGGCTTTTGATGTCCTTCCTGTGTACATATACTATTTAGGTATTCTAGTGTCTCTATCTAAATACGCAACTATTCACAGGACTTAATGTAGCAGATGTGGTTCCCAAAATGTTACTTAAAAATAAAATCACATTTTTTGATTCAATAGCATTGTCATTTCAAGGATTATGCTTTTATTTTTATTGAACATCAGTTGGCAGTAGCTCTTCACACTTTTTACAGATTCAGAATTTTTCTCTTAATTGATTAATAACACATAAACTCAGCTTAATCGTACTAGAAGAATGTCTATGGAAGTGACTCTTTTAAAGATTCCTTTTAATTTAATGAATGACACATTATTTAACCTTTATATAATATTTCTTTGCTAAACATCCCACACATACCTGGGGTATAACATGCTCTTTCTCTAAGAGTGTTCAATCAACGTTTCATTTTTTACAACGGTGACATTCAAATTCAGTTTTCCCTTTTTAAAGGGTTTTTTTTTTTTTTTCACTTTTCCATTGCCAATATTGGAATTGCCACTAACAGATTTTTCAGAAGTGAGGATGAAATGATGTGCGTGAGAAAAAATAAATGTGATAAGGAAGTTTGACAAAGTGTTTTCACTAAGCAGAGGCTGAAATTAGAAGCGGGTTATATGAGACATAGCTAAGATGACATGACATTAAATATGCAGTGATACACTGAACCCCGTTCACATAACAGATCATTACGAGTAAAGGTAGAGGTGGTTTTGGTTAACTGTTTTTTATGATGAGAAATGAAATAAAAATCAAAACATCAGAAATCTCCCTAATTTGAACCAGAATAATACATTTATGACTGGAAGAGGCAGGTGAGTATAACCCCAATAAGAACTTTACCTGTGTGACAGCAGTGGAGATACCCATGAAGACGCAAGATGCACTAGGTGCATTCTGATAGCTGTTTCAAAACCCAATAATCAAAGGCATTTTGTTACACATATTAAGGTAAATTGATTCATTTACCTTGAACTTCTACCATCTGCTTAGAGAAACAATCAAAGAGCCATGATCCATCATCATGGTCACACCAAGAAGACAATGTGACCAATTAATTTTTTTCAATGATAAATGGTGAGGGATAAATTTTATCAGGAATAGGGATAAGTGCTTCATCTCAAAAACAAGGATAATAGCAGAAGTCATTTCTATGAAACATCTAGAAAGAAACACCAAAGGCCCATTAAAAGGAAACCTGTCTCTTAGTAGATTCGTTTTTATATCAGCACAAAGGGAGATAGGTGGCTTCAGTACTTAGCATGACTTACTCCATTTCCCCAGGACTTCCTACATCTCTCTTCCAGGTGCTGTCTTGGTCCGCACTTCTTTTATTTATAAGATTGTAACCAAACTGATGTGACTGCAGGATGACTGCAGGGTCCCTGAATCCCTTGGCATGCAAAACTAGATGTATTTTTTTCAAACAGATATGATTATTTCAAAATCTCATGCAGCTATGATCCTCTTAATGCTTTTGTAATTTAGTTTATATTTGTAGGAGGGCTAGTAACTTATTGCTTTGTCTATAAGATGACATAACTAGCTGAAAGTTGGAAAAGTTGGTTGATCTGCATTATGACTGGCCCTCAACCAACCAGTGTAAGTGATAATTGTTACTGAAATAAATGATTTCTCCAATGCTTCATCCTTCCACCTGGCTGAATCATGACACCTGGAAAGCCTGGATCTAGCTTTCTGATTCGTAATTGGTACTAATGTGTAGAGCCTCCATCACTGAGATGCTTAGAGACCTCTAGCTTGAAATCACTACTCTCTGGACTAAGCCAAGAAATAAGTCGATTTGTTGATTAAGCAGTTTCAAAGTCTAAAGGAGAAGAAAAACTGTTAGGATCCTTAGGAAGATAGTGTGAATAACAAGTAACTGAATATGAGAGACTCAAGTAATGCTGCTATCTAGGCCCTTCAAAGTGGCTTGGGATCCTTCGCAGCAACAAGCATAATTAAGCAGTATTCCTAGCTGGGCTGTTCTACCATTACTTACAACATGACCTGGAAAAGGAAGAGACCCTGGTTCACAATCTGAGCAGGACCCGAATCTAGTCCATGTGTAAGAGAAGTGTTGAATAGTAATTGTGAACCCAGCTCTTTAACACACCCAGGATACTTTCTAAATGATCCCATAGATGGGAAGGCTTTCTTCCTTGGCTTCATATACAAGGAAATAGCCCTGGACTGAATGTTTGTACCCTGTTCCCCAAATTCACAAGTTGAAATCTATTCACCAATGTGATGATATTTGGAGGCAGGACCTATGGGGGATGGCTAGCTCATGAGGGGATTAGTGCCTTTGTAAAAGGCCAGAGAAACAAGTCCCTCTCCTTCTGTTATGTGAGGGTACAACAGAAGTCAGAAGCCAGCAACCTAGAAGAGGGTCTTCACCCAACCATCACTATGAGCTCAGAACCCCAGATTCCAGGGCCATAAGAAATAAAAGGACCTGGGGTTGAAGCCCCCAGCCTGTGGAGCTGTGCTACAGCAGACAGAAGAGATCAGGACTCCTGAATGCAGCTGCCCATTTGCTTTCAGCGCCACATAGGCCTATGCATAGGAGAATTGCAACTGCTACCCTCTTCCAAAGAGATAGTAGCAACCTGTGACTCCACTCTAGAACCTCTTCTAAAGCAGTCCAGGAGCCTACTGGAACAAGAAGCCCTCATAAACAACAAAATGTGTAGTCTTTGCACCAACTAAATACAAACCAGATTCAAAGGATCTAGAGGAGGTGTACAAAGTTCTAAAACCAGATTGAGATCCAACATATATGTGGTTATTGTCAGACATGTGCTGTGTTTTCATCTTCATAGTCAACCTGTGGGGTAACTCTCCTCCTCTCACCCCAGGAGTTAGGTGAAAGGTGCAGAGCTGAAGGGCCAACCCAGAGCTGTCTGCTCCAAAGATTAAGAGCTGTTATTTCCATTAAGAGCTGTTGTTTCCATTAAGGGCTGTTGTTTCTCTCTCAAAGGCAAATTGTGAAAGAAGACTGGCAGAATAATGGTGGCAATGTTAATGGAAACATTAATTACCTTTCCCCTTTCCTTTGCTCACACTTATTCTTCACTCCACCTCTGTGACAAAAGTATTTAGATTTTTTTTTTTTTAATTTCTAATCAGTATCTGAAAAAAGATCAAGGCCCCAAAAGGGAAGTGATCTGAGTCCATGATCAAGTGACTGACAATTTTGTCACTCTGATTCCTCAGATAAATCTGTTTACCTCAATATCCTAATTAGTAAAAGTGAGATAAATTATCTCTTCTCCTCCTATTTCAGTGTCAGAGAAGGAGCCAAAAAGGAACTCAGCATCCTTTTTTAAATTTTTGGTCTGGAGGGTATTGAACCCAGGGGCACTCAACCACTGAGCCACTTCCCCAGCCGTTTTTTGTTTTATTTAGAGACAGGGTCTCATTGAGTTGCTTAGGGTCTCCATAAGTTGCTGAGGCTGGCTTTGAACTTGTGATTCTCCTGCCTCAGCCTCCCAAGTCACTGGGATTATGAGCATGCACCACCACGCCCAGCCACATCCTTGATTGTCTAAATGTTTTATCAGCAAAGCCATATTATATCTACATGCCCAATTAAAAACTGAGACAGGGAAAAAATAAAAACTCAAGCAGGGCAGAAGTGTGTGGAAAAGAACACCTCATGCTTTCCTTGTCAAGAAGAAGGAGCAATGATCTCAATTCATTTGGAGGCAAAACTTAAGTCTAAGGACTTTGGCTTTGACCATTTAACTCTGCTTACCACTCTGAGTCGCCTGCCCCTGGCAATTTATCACAGAGACTACACAATACAACATGAACCATACATCCATGGCAGGCACAGAATTGTGAGAGACCCTCAAAACCCCAAACCCTCAATTCCACTCTTTATTTAAAGTTCATGGAAAGAAATTGGCCTGGAATTTGCCAATCCTTTGCCCAGGGATGATGTGAACTTACTCCTATACCAATTTGGACCAATTTGTCCTAGAGGAATTTAGCACATTCTGTGCCCAAAGAAAATGGTAGCCAGTTTCATCAGAGGGTATGACTAAGTAGTAGGTGAAACTATTCAGAATTTGAGAAATGTAGTATTGAGACTCAGAATGGGTGGACAGTATGTGATTTTTTGTAAATATTCAATTTGCTAATTTATGAAATGGAAAGATTAATACTGATATCATAAAATCATTGTGAGATATATATGTGTGCCTATATATGAATGTATGCTTGCGTATGTATATATGTACATACATAGTTTTCAGCACTAAATGAATGAGTATCCCTTTCTAAATGACATAGTTCAATCTCGTGGCATATCCAGAGATTCTGCAATCTGGGAAGTTAACATTTGTACTCTCTTCACTTTAATAGTTTCCATGGCAGGTGGAGCGCTAGGCAATCACAGAATCCCATTTTGTGCAGCTTTCTGCCCTTAGTGTCTGTCATTTCTGCTCAAGGGACTCATCACTTTCCTCTTCTCTTCTAATACCTGCTATTAAATCCACCTTCACACATCTCCTTGATCAATGCTTAAGTTGTAGATTTAGGAATTTAAAAGCAGATATGAATCTAACAATATGACTCAGACTATCCTTCCTCTGGGCATTTGATTCCCAATTGGGAATCCAAAGAATGGCATCTTTGCTAGCAGAATAGTGGTGTTAGCCCCTGGAATGATGGAAAACTTGTGTTCCTGCATGGCAGGTAGGGAAGGGTAGTGGGGTGGTGGTAAGGGGCCTTGAAGTGTCTATCACCATGCATCATTCCCTTAAAGTTACCAGTAATTGGTTTTATGTTATAACTAAAAACTTCTCACAGTTTATAAATCACATCAACCATCTTAACAACCATTATGTACATGGGTCCTAAAAGACTCTCTTACCTATGTGTACACAGATGTACCATAGGAATTAGTAGATGGTCCCCAATATTTGTTGAGAAAACTGAATAAATACAGGTCTCAAAAATTATTGAACTAAAGGAGAGAGACTAAAAGAAAAACAAATTCCTATCTATGGGGGATGAAAATGACTCTCAGATGGAATGAGATTGACTGAGTCAAAATATATAAAACCAATTAGACTGAAAAAGCCCTTCACAAAATCAAAATCATCTCCCAAAAGATGTAATGAATGTTTCCATATTTGAGCCACTTCAAACTATACTGAGCAATCTAAAATATGTAATTATAAAACCCTGTAAAAATAAAAATCTCTGTTCCAAGGAAAGATGCTGAGCTCCTTATTTGAATCCAATATGGCCAGCATTCAGAGCATGTTGATTGCCTTAAACCTCAGTTTCCACATCTGATAGCATTTACCTGTCTCCCAAGGCTGTCAAGAAGCTAATGAGCCCATGCCCGCAATGCACATGAAGAACTCTACATGAAAGGTGTCATGGAAGGTCTAGAAATTCATCCTGGCATTGGTTTTGACTGGAAAATTCCTTCAATTATTGTAGGAAAAAAATTCCACAAATGATTCACCAGGTTTTGACTCTTCATAAATTTTTAAGTCAAAAGATCTTTGAGCTTTAAAATATGTCTAATTATAAACAAAGTTTATAGAAAATTTTGAAATATTATATAAGGCCAAGAAAACTGGTATGGCCAGACTTGGACACAGACATATATTGTCCCAAAGTCTGTAACAGGGATCACCTGTGTGTTCTGTGCAATGCTTTGCAGGAATAGGGACCAGGGTCCCCATTACATCATTAAAGCCACCAGCCATCCTCCTGAATCCATGAAAAGAAACTTCCTGAAGCAGTCAATCTGATATTTCAAAGCAGATGAACTTGATTAACTCCATAGTTTAAACTTTATTTGACTGATAGGGGCTGACCTTGTCTTTAAAGGAACAGTATGAGAAAGTTTTTCTAAGTCTTCCTAGATTTCACATTAGAAAATATATTCATTCTGTCCTCTTCTTCTGAGTCTACTTCTCTGGAGAGAAAAATACCATAAATCATTGAAGCATAAATATAGTGAGACTATAGCTTTGTTACATTGAGTTAAAATTTTTCTAATTAGCTTGTTTTCCATTTTTATTACAGAAGAGATGATTTTTTAAAAAAACTATGCTTGAATTTTTTCCCAAGGATATTTTTTCTCCAAAAAAATCATTGAATAAATGTTTTATTAATGATAAAGGCAGTAGCATAATTAACAAAGCTGAAATTAAGGTCTGGGAGTCACAGACTAGGATTCTATTTCTGCCACACCCAAGTCATGTGATTTTAGTCAAGTTACTTCATTCCTCCAGTTCCTCATTTGTTAAAAGAGAAAGTATAGATGAGCTCCCCATTTAACAGGTTATTATGAAGATTAAATAAGATAAATAATGTGTTTGAAAGAATTAGGAAGATATATCAAAAGATTTTTCAAAGAAACATCACAGGTATCATTGATACTGCTAACATGAAGTCATTATTATTCAGTCAATAAACTAGAAAAAAATTTCACACAATTTGTGTTCCTAAAGAAGGGGACATTTTAATTATAAATATCTCTTTCATATTTTATTTTTTGTGTGATTCAATATTTTAGTTCTATCTTATTTTTATGCCAAAGTTTGACATTATTTTTGTTCCAGTCAGTCAATGTTGGTTTAGGTTAACCCAAAGTTTACTCAATGATTCGATCAAGATTCCATTTTCTGTCTCAGACCTTCCTGGGAAATCTTTTTGCTTCTGCCTCAAGCACTTTGTTTAGAGCAGCAATTCTCCATTTGGAATTGCATCAGATCCCTTAGACAACTGGACACAACACAGCTTGCTTAGGCCACTACAGAGCTTCTGTTCCTGACATTTGGGATGGGCCCTGAAAATGTTCATTTCTTACATATTCCCAACAATGCTGCTGCCCATGGGGACTGTGATGGTCTGACAGATCTGGCTCCATGAGAATGTTATAGGCCAGACTCTAAGGGAAATGACTAAACAGACTC
Organism: Sciurus carolinensis; assembly: GCF_902686445.1. Lineage (NCBI taxonomy): Eukaryota > Metazoa > Chordata > Mammalia > Rodentia > Sciuridae > Sciurus > Sciurus carolinensis. The sequence continues at coordinate 37,738,604 of NC_062227.1, forward strand.
CATTTTGCTCTGAGGCTCCATGTTATGTAGGAAATAAGTTTCTCCCATGGGAACACCCGCCTCTGTGCCCATCATCAGTTACTTAGTTGACATGTTTAATAATATACAATGGCAACTCCTGTGTAGTGAAGAATTGCTCTCTTTTGATTCCTATTGCTCCTAAACAATGTACCATGTGAACAGTGACTGTGTGGATATTAGTAACTATTCTTTAGTTTGTACCTAGGTAAGGGTCATTCTGACCCACTTCCCCCTCTGTCGATGATCTCATGATGTTAATATGTAATTTCGAATCATAGCAACAGACACTTATGATTAATGTGATTTTTGGTATAAGAACCCCTACAACCCTGTAGTTGGGGCTGTTCTCCCAATAGCCATTTTTTGGGTCATTGTGTGAGACAGTCAGCCGGCCAGCTTAATAAAGACTCTCAAATTTGGACTTCTCAGTGGTGATCGGTCTGTTCTTCAGTTGCGCCCCATAACATTTGGAGGCCCCAGCGAGATCCTCGCTGCCTGGTGAGCAATCACCGCTCACCACTGACCTGGGAACTCCTGCAGAGGAGAGAGGCCACAACAATGCTCCTAGGGGAAGTCCTCTGAGAGACGTTCCTCAACCCCAGGCTGCACGGTCTATGGAGCCCCACCCCAGGACTGAACTAAATTCTCCAAGAGAGTCACCTGTTTCTGCATCCCTGGGGGACCAGTAAGTCTGTTTCTGGCGGATCCGCATCTGGGGACTCTGAGGAAGGCTGGACGCAGCATTACTTCCCGAGTCCAGGGCTGGCAAGATGTTGCTCAGTTCCTCTGGTCTGGAATCTGGAGTGGCCACTTGTCTGTGTCTTTGGTGTTTTATCTGTTCTGTGTTTGTTTGTCCTTTTCTGTTTTTTGTTGCCTTTAAGTGTAAGCATGGGTCAGTCTCCCTCACGTCAGTCATGTACTCCCCTCCAGAGCATGTTAACTAATTTCCAGGAATTCCAGAAGAGAGCCAGTGACTACGGAACCCGCTGCAATGTCTTTTCTCTCACTAAATTCTGTGAGAGAGAATGACCAACTTTCGAGGTCAGATGGCCCCCTCAGGGGACCACCAAATTGTCTTTGGGCAACCTGAACATCCTGATCAAATGTTTGATAGTCAAATTTGGGGGGAAAAAATGGTTAAAAAGGTTTTTAACCATGTTCTCTAAAGCTTACATTAAAATGTAAACTGCTGCCAATAGGAACTTCCAACTATTGGAGATGGTCCACCAAAATGCCAGGCTAAAATTTTGATGGCTGCTACCCAAGAGACTAGAAAAAACAGTTTAGAACAAGACCCCAACCTGAGGGGGCTCTCCCAAGGAGACCAATGGAAGCAGCTCCCTTGCTGTCTCTTCGGGAAACTCCTTCAGGAAGGGATAGGCCATAACCTTTGTCTATATTCTCTTAATTCTTTTTCATCTCAGGATGGAGGCCAAAAAAAGACTTTTAAAATTCTATTTTTTTTTAATTCATAATTTCGATCTGGTGCATGTAGGTTAATTTTTTATCAGACCTATTTTATCCAACTATAAATTTTTCTTAATGCTATTTCATTCAAAGGCCAGTTTACAAGGGTTAACTCTCAATCTAATGGGATTTAAAAATAAGCTATAAAGTCTTTGTCCATCTGTTTATTTTATGTATATGTACACTGGTATATTGTCATGTCTACATATATTTGGTACCAAAATTGACATATGAGTTCATAAATTAAAATTTTAAAAAAATGGATCCAAATATTTTTGATTCACATGATTTAAAATGTTTTTAAATTGGGTAAACAAAAGTATGACTTTCAAGATACTAACACAGTTTTGTTTCCAGGTGGTCAAAAAATAAATAAAATGTTAATTTTATAAAATGTCTAATATCCATTGTTTCTAGGTTCTTCTTCAACAGGAAAGAAATGACTGATATGGCTCAATAAAATTCTCTGATAACTTGGCTTTTAAAAAATAACTAAATTAGATTTAACATATATGGGATTGATCATAGATGTGTTAGTTAGAGACTTAAAACATTTTTGGTGTTTTCATAAATTGGTAAAATAAAAAAAGGGTTTAAATTTACTTTATGTTATCACTAAAAACATGATTACTAAAACTCTTAAGAGGTATTATTCTATATAAAGGGTCCAAACGTTTCAACTGTTTTAAATAGAGTTCTGTAAGTAACAAAAGTATTTCATCGGATGAAAATGGAGTATTTATCTAAATTCAGAAATTTTTAAAGGTTGTTTCAGAATATAAATTTTTAAAAGGGGATCAACAGATTAAAACATTACAAGGTTTTAGATATAAAAATATATTTAATAAAAATGTTTCTAGATAAGAAAGGCTTTATGTGATAAAATAAGGCTGTAATACATCTAAGTATTACATGTAATACTTAAAATAAGGCTGTAATACATCTAACTATTACATGTAAACAACAAGAGTGTCTCAGTGATTAAAAAATGTTAATTAAGAGTAAATTTTAAAAGGTTTACATGTATATGTAACACAACAGTTAAACCAAATTTCAGTCTATATGCTAAAATGACCAAAAATTCTGAAAGCATTAATTTACCCTTAACATTGTATCTGTTAAGTTTTATTCTCTAGAACAGCTAGTCTTAAAAATTAGGGGTTTGTACAATTCTGGTTAAATAACAACTGTTATTTTAGAGTGTTGTACCACATTACAAAGTCTAAATTTTCTTTAAAAGTTAAACATGGTTAATATAAAAACATCATTGTAATTATGATTATATTATTCTTATTAATATATTAAATGTGTTCATATCTTCCAGGTATACAAGTCTTTAAAAGGTTTAAAAGAACATTTTATCAAGCTGGTGTTCTCCACCTAAAGTTGTAATGGTAATTTTAAACTTATCAGAATAAGTAATTTTATTGGGGATTTATTTATATCATTTAATGTTCTGTAACTGGACCTGAACCTTATGTTACCTTCTGCACTGGGATAAAAATGTAAATGTATTTCTAAAAGATAATAAGAGTCTGATCTGTTTAAAAGTTAATATCATGAAACAGGAAAACATTTTGCCACTTTATTACACAAAAGGAAAGTTAACAGCTCTCTCAGCTTTCTTTGATTCATGTTTTAGGTGTAATATCATACTGTGTTAACTAACATTCATATAGACTTAGGAAACAATATATGTAAACTTTATAAAATGATATTTAAAAAAAAAGATAAAGATCAGTATCAGAACTAGACTGCTTTACCTAAGATTTATGAAGAGCCCTGCCTTACCTGAAATAAGGCTCTGCTTCCTACCTTACTACATGTTACAATGGCTCCAAAATAAGACAGGCTTCAGCTCATAAGTTACACTCTAAAGATTGATTTTTTGTTATAAAATTACTGTGATCTCAAACAGGAAATATAATATATAACTCAGCCAAAATTTAAGATAGCTATTACACAACTAAATATGTTTTTACTGTTGTTAATTCCATTTTGTATTTTCCTTGTAAACTCTGTTAACTGTTGACTGATTGATGTTTTGCAGAGGTACTGCTTCAAGAATAATCTAAATTAATTTGGGGTAATAAGCCATTACCTATAGGACAGATAATATAGATCCCAGTTTAATAAAAGTTAGTAAATAACTATAAAGTCATAGACATTAAAGTTAAAACCCAGTACTCTTACTGTATGACTGGTGAAACTGACTTGCTGGATGTTTAAGATCAAAACCTAAAGATTAAGATTAAAATAAAGGGGTCAAGAGAATCAATATTTGGCTCTTGCCCTCAGAGTCAGCCTAAACCTAGGGAACAAGAGAACTTCTCTAAGGAGCTTTACAACTCTGGGTCACACAACCTTCCGATCAGGGAGACTGTGTGACCACTAGAGGATGAGAAGCCAATCAGTGTACCTGCTGCAAAGGAGGGTCCTTGGGAAAGGGAGACATCCCTAATGCTTCCAAAGGAAGCCACCTCATCAAGGAGAATGAATGGCACTAAAGGAGCTAAGAAGCTGCTCTCAAGTTCCCCAAGAGTGACCCCTGTGCGAACTCAGCTGACTCTTAACAGCAGATAGGAACAAGGTCAATTTGACAAGCTTGGTCTTAAACACCTAGCAAAACAGTTAAAACCAAAACAGAGTCATTCCTGGACATTTTAAAAACAAAACAATAGTTATTTTCATGTAACTTAAGATGTACACTTGTGTTAGCCCCCAAAATAAATAAAACCAGAGGTAACAAAAAGATTCTTAGACAAAAAATGCCTGATAACTATCAAGAGAAACTGCCAGACTTATAGGTTTTTAGTCAGTTTAAGGTCTGCAGATCATCTTAACCTCTGATATAGGTAGACTTAATCATGTTTGCTAGTATGATTCTCTAACCCTAAGTAACAAAAATAAAGGGATCTCTACTAAACAAAGAGATCATGCCAATAAAAAGATTTACAAAAATCAGATGACAGTAAGTAACTTAACTAAATGTTGTGTTTACATTCCTGATAACTCCGACAGTGTTAAGATTTACAATTAAGGCCTTATCCACTCCAGCCTTGTTAGACTTTGTGAGGCCTTTTTATGTAAACAATGTCTCAGCTCTTCCACCTCCTGGTAAGAGATTATTAATTTCTATCAGCTTCATGATATTCATTGACATGTTCCAGATGCTATTTATTTTGTACTCATGATTTTTTGTTTCTTTCATAGAACAAAACCTTTACCCCTAGAAAGGAACTTTTTACTGCTTGCCCCACCCCACATCGCCCCCTCTCAGCTTGAAGCAGCGAGATCGGTCATTACCCTTTTTCCTTACAGCAGTAAAAAGTCCCTAAAATTAGAGGGGTAATAATAAAAATTTTAAAACACAGTCAATATAGATAGGTAAATTGGGTTATATCACAAAAATAAGGGCCAGTTTGGGTCCAGAAAGTTGGAAGCAAATGACCTCTGAGAGATTAAAATGTTAATGCTTTCAGAGCCCTTCCTCCACCCTTACCAAGAACCTGCTCCTATTTTAACCTGTTGTTAAGTCTCTCTAACAGGTTCAACTTATGAGAGAACCAGACCCAAGAGACCACTGATTTCCAACACCCATTTCAGTCAGAAGACTATGTCTACATCAAATTGTTCCAGAAAGGACTAACACCCGGCTGAAACGGAAGGAAACTTACTCACAACTTGGACTCATCACATCTGAGGTAAGACAACAGAAAAATGGACAGCCCTCAGAGACCCCAACCACTGTCTAAAGATAAGACTGAAAAAATGTTAATCATGTTTTTTCTCTTACACTACTAATGAATCAATGATTTGATTATGTACAAAAAACCAGTAGGGAATGTGATGGGCTGACAGATCTGGCTCTATGAGAATGTTATAGGCCAGACTCTAAGGGAAATGACTAAACAGACTCCATTTTGCTCTGAGACTCCATGTTATGTAGGAAATAAGTTTCTCCCATGGGAACACCCGCCTCTGTGCCCATCATCAGTTACTTAGTTGACATGTTTAATAATATACAATGGCAACTCCTATGTAGTGAAGAATTGCTCTCTTTTGATCCCTATTGCTCCTAAACAATGTACCATGTGAACAGTGACTGTGTGGATATTAGTAACTATTCTTTAGTTTGTACCTAGGTAAAGGTCATTCTGACCCACTTCCCCCTCTGTCGATGATCTCATGATGTTAATATGTAATTTCGAATCATAGCAACAGACACTTATGATTAATGTGATTTTTGGTATAAGAACCCCTACAACCCTGTGGTCAGGGCTGTTCTCCCAATAGCCATTTTTTGGGGCATTGTGTGAGACAGTCAGCCGGCCAGCTTAATAAAGATTCTCAAATTTGGACTTCTCAGTGGTGATCGGTCTGTTCTTCAGTTGCGCCCCATAACAGGGACCACACTTTAAAAATCACTAGGGTACCCTTGAGTGAGAAGGTAGGTTATGAACTCAGTTTTTGATAGTCTGGGAAATGACTTCAAGTGTCTTTCTTCTTAGAGGGTAGTTTATATAGATAGAGAAATGTAAGTTGATAGCTTTTTTTTTTTTCTGTTTCTCTTTGCCTTAGAAGAAAAGATTATTTCGCATCCATTTGTACTGCAGAGAAGTACAATTTGTATCATTGTGGGTAAACATTTTTTTCCTCCTTGAATGTTATTTTTTTCTTTGATAATTTGCAATTTTCCAAGGTGAATATTTCTGTCTCTGTGTCTGTTTCTTTCTCTCTTTTCCTTCCTTTCTCTCTTCCTTCCTTGGGTGTTGTTCCCTTACTTGATGACTTCATGCCTTAAACAGGGTCCAGAGAATTCTCCTCCACTGTCTTTTCAAATATTGTTTCACCTCTATCCCTTCAATTCTCATTCACTCTTATTCAGAGATTTTTTTTTTTCCTATCTCTGGGTCACATTTTCCAAAATCTATGCTGTAGCTCCTTGCTCTTCACAGTTTCACCTGAGGACTTACGGAAAATGACAACTTTGGGGTTTCACCTGAGAACTGCAGAATCAGAATCTGCATCGGACAAGTCCTGTCAGTGACTACCAAGTATATTCAAGGTTGAGAACAACCACTGTCCTTCACCGGTTCTCTCAAGTGTGTCTCCTCTGCTTCTTACTGGTAAATTAATGCTACCATTGCAGTGATTGTATTTTTTGATTTCTAGAATTTCTATTGGTTCTTTTACAAACTTTCTCAATCTTATTTATAGTTCCTTTTTCCTTTGTCACATATTTTACTCCATTTTTCTTTTTTAATGATTTCAAAATTCTTTATTCTCAGTGTAATTATTCTGCTAAAGTACTTGGAGGTCACAGGGACATTTTCTTTCTTACTTTGGATTACAAGTGTGTGCATGAATCTGTGGGACTGAGCTTTAGAGTGCCCATCCCAACCAATTCAGATACATTTGAGATTACTTTCTTGTCTTGAGATTTTAATAACACCAAAGGAAGTGATTTTATCTCCACACTTGTGCGAGGAGCTCATACCTGATTGTAAATCCTCTGGGACAGACTAGTGTCTCTGTTATCTCCTTTTGCCAGGAGGCAATTTATTCCTAACCAGTACCTCACTGAGGAGTCCTAGCTTGGTCTCATTTCTAACTTCCTATCTTTAAAGACCCTAAACCTACCCTTCTGGCCTGAACATCTGGCAATGCCAATTAAATAGTTATCCACAGGGCACATGTTCCAAGATTCCCAGTGGATGCCTGAAACTACAGATAGTACTGAAATTTATATAAACTACATGTTTCTTATACATATGTGTGTGTGTGTGTGTGTGTGTGCATATGCATATACATATATATATATATATATATATATATATATTCTAAAGTTTAACATATAAATTAGGCACAGTAAGTGATTAACAACAATAAAAACAATTACAACAATATACTGAAGAAAAATAAAATTTCACCATACCGATCAGGGTAACTGCTATTTAAAATTTTGAATTTTTTTTTTTCTGGAATTTTCCATCTAATACTTTCAGACCTCAGTGAACCATGGGTAACTGAAATCACGGAAAATGTAATCACGGAGAATGCTAACTACTTTATCTGTAAAATCCTCTTGCAGACAGATGTGCTCAGGACCTTTGTGGCTTTGCTTCTCATTTTGAGCTTCAGTTTTTGTCCTGGGATCTATATTACTTTCTCAGCTTAGCTTGACTGGGTAAAAAGAAAGGGAGAGCAAATGAAGGAGAGGGGAGAGGACCGAAAGAGCCTGAGTGTGGGCAATAGAGAAAGGAATGGGGAGAAGATGGAAAAGAAAGGAAGAGGAAAAAAAGAAGAGGTTGTTCATCCAGTATCAGTTATTTTGTAGCAGACAAGAGTTTGTTTTTACATACAGCTAAAATCCCTCCAGGCACCTTATAGGGTCTAGAATCTTCTTCTGTGAGACCACATGCCCTTTCATCCTTGAACGTTTCTTGTCTACTGGGAACTGTCCCTATTTAATCTCCTCATCTTTCCTTCACCTGGTCTATAAATGCTTCCTGGCACATATATGAACGGACTTACAGCAGTGGTTTATGAGAAAATATTTTATTAACTCACCTGACAGGACTATTATCTGGATATAACTCATTCAGCAGGCCAGTGATATGTGGACACATGGTCTTGTCCCCAGTCACTGGACAGCTGGGGAAGTCCCAACTGCTCACAACAGTGTCCGAAGCAAGAAGGACAGGCACTGGCAAACACTTATTTCCTATGCCTTGTTCTTGGTCCCACCAGCAGGTTGTTTGTTTTGTTTTGTCTTGTTTTTTTGTTTGTTTGTTTGTTTGTTTTTGTTTTTGTTGTTTGTTGTTTTTTTGTTTGTTTTTCTAGCTTATCAAGCAGAACATTCTCACCATTGCATCTTTATCTTCAGGAAAATGCAGGTGTGGGCCAGAGAGCATGGATCACCAAGATTGACCCACACTAAGAACACATAGCTTCACCCTCCCTAACATCATGCATTTCCACCCACTGCTTAAGAGAAGCAGGAATCACTTCAAAAGGTGACAACCATCGATCAACATCTCCCCCAGCCAGGAAATTCACTGAGGTCTCAGCCATCCTCAAATATGTCAGGTCTGATTTGCTTAGAGGATCTTGTTCCCGCCCAGTTCTGAAGTTCCTCATTTCTTACATGTTTGGGAGATGTCTACATTCCCTGCTGTATCACAGTCATTTCTGTTTTAGTTCAATGCTTAATCCATATAAGAAATACTAAATATATTCATTGAAAAAAAAGTCAAAAATAAAAGAATAATAGCATAGACCTGTACCCATAATTTTATTCCAAAACTCCCCTCTGAAAATCAGATCATCAATGATGGACTACTAGACATCTCTATTGAGGGATTTTAGTGTAGACCTAGGATAAAGCTATCTTACAGTGGAACACTAATTTATGATGACTTCTAAAGTAAGTTCAGAAGCCACAATCAAGCACATGCAAAAGTACTCTTAGGAATTCATGAAGCAAAGTGATAGTCAGAAACACTGTCTCTCAAGGAGGACCAACATGACAGCATCGTCCACTGGGATACTTGTTCACAGAGCAGGTAGCATTAAAAATAAGCACTTTTTGAATATATGAAGTTATGGGTTTGGATGTGGTCAGGTCAGCAGAGCAAACCAAAGACAAATAATTGTATTGTCCAAAAGGAAGCATTCTAAATTCCCCCTGCCTTCTAATTATTCTTGTCTAGAAAAAGCTGCCATCAGATCTAAAATACTGACCTAAATTCTAATTATGTATTTACTAAGCCCAACAGCACAACATGGATATTTCTTGCTTTTTTATTTGGACACAAGCAATACATTCTCCATTAAACAATTAGAGATGCAAACCACCACAGTGAAACTGCTTCTAGGCAAATAAATACCTAGGGAGAACCCGTCAATTTTGGAGACTTGTATTTAACTGTGAATGCTGCCTTCTATTACTGGAAACCACTTATGGATTCTTTAAAGTGGTCACTTAAAAAGAGGGTACTTCCTTTTGGAGACAGTCTGGGATTGCCAACTTCCCTAGGTAGTCTTGAAAGGCTTGGAACAGATCCTCAGTATTTTGCTGGTTACTGCATGGATGCATAGGAAATACTCAGAATGCATTTTGACCTGGCCCCAGAAGTACGCATATCAGGAAGAGTATATAATATGTATTAAAAAGGACTAATTTAACCTAATTTTCTTTGTATTACAGATTCATGGGATTATTTTATTGAATCAGTTTATGTGCCAGTATTGTTTTAGGCATTGGACGTATGGGTAGGGAGAGAGAGAAAGAGAGAGAGAGAGAGAGAGAGAGAGACAAGAGTCTCTAGTAAGAAACAAACAAAGAAAATAACTTGACAGAGTTTAACAGAGTGTTAGGGAAACACACAGAGATATGCACATAAGAATGTGGTAGGAAAAATGAGAAGTAACTATTTATACCAATGAAGGGGAGAGAGAGGTAAATGGTGGGAATACAAGGTTAAGGGAATAATTCTATAGAATGGACCCACTGGCCGACCCCCGCATGCTTTCATTTCAAAGAAGCAACTTACCTTCAACTCTTCCTTGCCTAAGTGGACAGGCTATGTCACATTCCTCAGAAAAGTAACTGCTAACTGCAGGAGAAATGCAGGCCTCAAATAATGTCAATTAGAGGAACCCAACTTACCCCAGAAGCGGAAGACTTTTGTGACCAGATCCTGAAACTCAGGGAGATAAAGATAATTTCTCCTAACCATAAAATCTGTAAGAATGTTTGGTTAAGAATCCAAAACTGGTCAGCACGGGACAAGTTAACCTGCAACTGTCATGGCAGTGGGGACTTGAAAGTCTGGTGTTGTCTTTCTGTCAGTCAAAAGTCAAGAGGTGGACCTGGGTGGGACTTTTTGGAAACTTCTCTGGGATCCCTAACAAAACTAGAGTGCAGGAGAAACACATTGGCCCTCTCCTCTCTGAAAGGACCCACTCTTTCTCTTGAGATTATCCCCTTCAATAAACTCATACCTATTATTCTGAGTGAGTTGTCTGAAATTCTTCTGACTTGGTTGCAAGAATTGGAGTTTGCAGGTGGGGTCCTCACGCTAACTCCATTTTTCAGAAACACCAGCAGTATAAAAGATTGTTTTCTTTCCTTCCCTGATTCCAAATTCATCTAAAGATATTTCCTCTATAAGAATGTTCATCCTGAATCGTGGCTGTACTAATCGTTTTTAGATCTGCCATGGAGAGAGTCTGAGGTTGCATACTGTGTGACATCTAAAGAGGCCAATCCTGTCCCAGACCTATGCTGACACAGACAGGTGTGGAAGCCGAGGCCCAACTGCCTTCAGGTCACTTCTTTCCTGTATTTCTGCTTTAAAAATCTAAAGCCTCTCATTAGGTCAGGCTCAGAATCTAGTATCTTTCCTCACCTGGGATAAACGTCCTCTTTTTCCTTGGCCTCTTCCTATAGTGTCTTCCTGATGCTGTTGGCTTGAATGTCATTGTCTGCTAGGGCTCAGAAAAACTGCCCCGGAGTACAGTTATGCCAGTTATTCTGCCTTTTTTTTTTTTTTTTAACTTATAGATCAGGCAGCTTGTAATTCTCAAAAAATTGCTAGCAGCAGCTCTCATCCCCTTTCATTTTCACACACAGAAAACCAAAACACTCTAATAGTTTTACAATGGGCATTGTAAAAAAAATGACAGTATGATGGTAAGAAATTCTGACATCTCCTGACCATGCCTCTTTGTGCCACACACAAGAAAAAAATCCCTTGATCTGCAGCTGCTATTTGCAGAGCCTGGCACCGTGCTGAGGAATTCCTGGTTAACCTAGAACTTTCGCCTGGGGAAGCCATGCCCTTCCTGCCCGCAGCCTCACAGGCAGGCTTAGCAGCTTCCATGGTTCCCTGCTGCCCACAGCTTTGCTTGGAGCTGGGCTGCCCTGGGCTTCCCAGCGCTCATCTCTGCTCCCTGCTTGTTAAAAGCTACACACAGCAGCCACTCTTCCACCCTTTCTAGCTTTTTCTCCCTCTGAAGGTGAGTTAAACTGTCACAAGTAAAAACTGTGAGTTTTGTTTTACAAGCACCTTCTGGAATATACGATCTCTGTCTCCCAAGTGACCTCCCTTGACTCAGTAAAATCCCTCAAACAACAATGGAGGGAACAACAGGGTTCGATTTTATTAATCCCCTAAAAGCACATAATAAAAGATCAGGAGCAGATGACCTTTGTCACCTGAAGGGAGAATAATCTTAATGCCTCCATGACTCCCTCATCCCAGATCCTGGCTGGATCCTAAAGGATTAGAAATCCCAAAGCCATATAAATGGCACCCCATTAGGAAATGAGGAAAAGGAGAATAATATTACCCACCACCTTGAAAGACCTTAAACCACCTTGCTTCTCTGATTTCAGGGTGGCTACCATTGCAGGAGCCCTCTTGCAAGCACAAAACTATTTGAAAAACTATCCCTTTAAGGTACAATTGATTTAGCCATAAATAAATCCTAGAGGGAACATTCTGCTCTTTGCCACGATGGCTGGCGTGCGGGATGTGCATGTTCTTTCACACAGCGATATTTGATAGGACCCAGCACTGGTTGGAAAATGTAATTTGCTCGATGAAGCATGCCCATCCCTTCCCCCTGATTACTCACCGCTCCCTTTACAAATGCATCAACCCCGTGCCACTGAGACTCCATCAGCGTTTATCTTATGCCAATAGCAAATATTTGTCCGATAAGCAATAGTTTTATTATACAGAAAATGCACAAGTGAAATGGCCATATTGGTTCAATTATAGAAACTATGTCTTCCCCCCATGTAATTCCTAAGTGAGTAATTATAAGCATTACAAGACTCATTGAGACTTTACTGGATACCAGTGATGATTCAGTGAACCTTTTTCCCTGATATTTCTACTATGAGAGAAGGTCAACTGTATCAGTAAGATTTCAGTCGAAAGGACATTTGTGCCCATCAGTGTTATCACTTCTGAGGAGTCTGGTTTTCATCAAGAGCTATAAAATGAACAGCCCCTGGGTTTTCTATAAACATCAAAATGCACTAATAGGAAATGTGTTTTGGCTTAGCCTCAGAGTAGGCCAGGGACAGAAGCAAGTTTCCCTTTGCCAGTCTACCACTGCTTTTTGAATGACTGCTCCACCTTACATTAAGGCTCTTCAGGTGTGTGCCCTGTAGGCAAAGGAAACGCTATTCTTATCTCCATAGGAGTGGAGTGCAGTTCGGCTCCTTCAAATAGATAACAGGAGCAAATGATTATCATTTCTTGACTCTACATCTCAGTGCACGATGAACACAATTCTTGATTGCTCAACCAGAGAAAAAAATATCTTGACCAGGTTCTGGAAAAAATATGAATAATAAATGATGATATAAGGGTCATCTGTTTTCAAAAAGGAGAGTTAAAAGATACAAATGGTGATATTAATAGTCTCCACATAGTTGTCAGAAATTAAGTGCATTGGAGTAGACAGTGTCCATTACTATTTTCTGCTGGAGAACACTGTTAGGAATGAGTCTGAATGGTGTGATGTGAAGGACCTGATCTAAATTCCTAGATACAGGCACGCCTCACAGCCATCGGTGCCACTTTTGGTAATTTCTTCTACTTCTGTAATAGTTTAAGTATTAAAAAAGAAAAAAAGAGTGGTTCATCCATTTGCTGGGGGAGCACTAATGAAGTACCATAATTGGATTACTTCAGCTGCACAAATGGACAGTCTCATATTCCAGAAAGTGCAAATCTGAAGCCAAGATGGCAGCAGGGTGGGTTCCTTCCAGGGACTGAGGAAAGGATCTGTTCCAGTGCTTTTTTCTTGGTTTGTAAATGGCCGTCTCCTTCCCAAACCATACAAGAAGATGGTGTCTGCTTCTCTGTTCAAATCCTCCTTCCCACCCCTGCTGGGTTATGGCTCACTCTCATGACCACATCTTAACTAGTTACATCTGTAATGACCACATGTCTCCAAATACAGTCACATTCTGAGGTACTGGAGGTTAGGACTTAGTGGGATGGGCACAATTCAACCATAACACTTGGACTGGTAAAAACCTCTAAGTTGCCACTCAAATCCAAAATTACATGGACTTTTATCTTAATAATTTAGAAAATACAAATAAAAAAATTTTGAAGCCAAATATAAGGGGTGGGTTTGACCAAATTCAGTTTTTCCTACTCATGAAAATATCCAACTAATGGTCTATTTGCTTTTTGGTGGGGCCAGGTACTAGAGATTGAACCCATAGGCACTTTACCATGGAGATACATCTTCTGTTCATTTTTCATTTTGAGACAGGGTCTTGCAAAGTTGCCAAGTTGAGATCCTCCTGCCTCAGCCTCCCCAGTTGCTGGGATCGTAGGTAGGTGCTACTAGGTAGTAACTAGCAATAAAATGCATGGTAAGGTCACAAAGTATTATTTAGGGTCCTTCTTTAAACTACCTCCAAAGTAGATGAGAAATCAAAGGGTAGAGCTTAATTTGTAGAAAATTAACAGAAGCAAAGGAGCTAATGGGAAATACATCAAAAGAAAAGGATTAACAGGACTAACTCTTGACAGGGTCCATTGATGTTCATGTGAAGTTAGGAATTATGGCTACAGATGTCTCCATTTGTCTGGGAAGGAAGATTCCTTTAGCAGTGCAGTCACACTAGGGTAACTTCTAACCAGTTACTGACCCCATGTGCTAATCCCACATTAGCATGGGATTGACTTGTAGATGAAGACCCCCTAAATAAGATGGCCCCCATGACAGTTCTGGAAAGGATCAACTAAGGTCAAAAACTCCACCACCCAACATGAAGGAGGAGTTGAACACTTGATTGGCAAGGAGTACAGAAGATGGTCCTCAGTTCTGGTGAACATTAAAGAGTTTAAATTTGGAGACAGCATTGTCTCTGTCGTTCTCTGCTCAGAGATGGCCCACTCTCTCTCCTGAGAGTGCTCTCTGCTTAAGCCTCCCTTTGCTTTTACTTTACTTTCACCTCATTTTGTCTTTACTTTCGCTTATCAAAAAATTCTCTTGCGTGGCTTTTGGTGTCTGACTTTAAATTTTCTTTCGTCAGAACACAAGAACCGAGGTTTGGAGTTTTAGCCCCCTGCTTTCCTGTGACAGTGATAACAGGTCTGGGTGCTCCACTATCTTTAAAAACAGAAAAGGAGCTGGAAGTTTCACTTTGCAGCCTGTGTTGGTGCTACCCTTTAGGGGTGATGCAGGAGCAGTTGATACACCTGGCTACAGCCCTGGCCATTCTCTGACATCCCATGCCCATAGTCTGAACCCGCAATGGCTGCTTGTAATGAGACAAGAGAATAATAGGAATTGCTACAGTTGTGTGTTATGTAGTAATAATAAGCTGTATTTGGTATTAGCCTGGTGATAGTTTTATTGTAAAACTAAAATAAAGGCGCCTGGTGACAAACTTGCTGTGTGGCAGGATGTCACTCCTGAACAATGCCAGTATGAACCTTTCTCTATGATTTGAGTGGTGGCTCCTAGTCTAGTCGTGTTCTGGTCTTTATCAATGAAGACCAGAGCATGACTGGGCTGAAAATCACTACTTAAACCCCTGGACTTTTGGAGCAAACTGTCAGCAGCACCATGACCAGAGGAGTCCATGTTGCTCTGTCTCTTGACTGCCCCGGCTGCTATTCACTCCATCACTGATTGCTGATTGACTGTTGTCACCGAGGCCAGACAACGGACCACCTCTTCCGTGTCAATGACTGCCACCCAGCCTCTGGCTTATTGGATACCCAAGGACATCCAAAGACATCCGAGGAGCTAAGAGAAGATACAGCTGAGAAGAATCCCCTCGGTCTTGCTGACTGACTTCTTAGCTAAGAGACATTGCATTGAGTAAGTCCATGGGGACTGGACTCTAGGTGAACACAGGAGTGAATCTTCAATATATTTGTGACTTGCTATTATTAGGAATGTTAAGTTGAGTGTGCATTGCATGAATAAAATCCACTTGTTGGAACCAAACTTGATTCTTATTTTACTCACTGCTCACAACAGTGCTCTGAAAGACCAGAAACATCATTTTATTTTATTTGTTTTTACTACACTTGAGTCACTTTGTTAGATGTTTTTTTTATATGTGCATTTTTTTTCTTGAATCCAAAAATTCTAAGGCCAGCTTGTAAAACATACAGTGTGCAGCCCAACACTATTTAGCAGTGACGCTAAATCTTATATTTGCAACTAATTGCTCAATTCAAGAGTGAATGCAGTAGGATCTTTTGTAACATTCACACATGACACCAAACACCTGTGAAGTGCTTGATATCTAATACGTGTATCAAAACACCAGGAGATCCCAATTGTCCATATGGTCAGAAGGAGAGGAACTTTGCTTGCTGGGCAGAGACACTGGTAAGGAGGCACTGTTGGAATTACCTGATTTCATCTCACTTCAAACCAGAAGTCTATCTATCTCAGAAGTGGTATAAAGTATCTTATTTTAAGAGAGATTTTTGGTATTATTAAGGATTTGTCTTTAAATGGAATTTGGTAGTGTATCTAATTTCCCCAAAGAAAAATAAGGCTTCTTTGTCAGGGCTGAATCAAGGACTCAAAATCCTCAACATATAATTCCTTTGTTCAGTGTCTAAAACAAAGATAAGGTAGGACACAATGAACGCAACCTCTAAGCATTTTGAATGCTCACCTTTCCTTAACTCTGGAAATAGCTTTTACTCCATCATATAGAAAAGTTACACTGACCCGGTAAGAATTGCATATTCATTTGATTTTTTAGATGAGCAATGAAGTACCAAGACATTTCATTTCAGTCATGGGTCCTAGATTCATGCTTCACCTGAGCTCTGATTGGTTTCTCTGAAAGTATAAAGCCCTGGTATCCTCCTCAGCATGTGCCTGACGGATGGTCCTGCTCCTACCCAAGAGAACTGCTCAGCGGTCCTCCAGGACACCTGGTCTGAGGATGGCTATTACTCAGTCACACATTTAAGAGTCAGAAAAAGAAAGAACTTGCAGTCATGACAAATTAGGCAGTGATTTTAAATGTAAAGGTGTTACGATTTCAGAGTAGCACATGACAGATTAATAAGTAAATCCTCTACTGGTGAATAAGAGACAATATGATTGGATTATGTTCCCCTCTTGAATAAGAAACTATAGTGAATACTGTGTGTAGGACCTTTTTGAAAGAAAAATATGTATTTACACTGGGTATGTTTAGTGCTAAAGCTTATGAGTGCTGAAGAAGGTGGGTTAAAAGTCCAAAGAAAATAAATGATATATCAATATATAGTACTATCACTTAGAAAAACATTTGAATGTAGGTAAATTTTTTTAAAGTAAAATAAGCATTTTTTTATAATTTATTTATTTTGATTCATTGTAAACAACTGGGGTAAAACTTATTTCTCTAGTTGTACATAAAGTAGAGTCATACTGTGTAATCATACATGTACATAAGATAATGATGTTTGTCTCAATCTGGTTTTTTTTCCCTTCCCCCCACCCTCCCACCCCTCTTTCCTCTATAAAATTCATCCTTCCTCCATTCTTGCCTCCCTCCCACCCCCCAGGTAAATTTAATTTTTAATTAGCCAATTTAATGCTCCAGAGAGATGATCTTTCAGGTATTCTTCAAATGCTAAAAAATCTTTCTAAACTTAGTAAAAAAAAAGAATCCTATCCAATTGCCACTTTTGTTTATAAAATAATTATATTAATTCATAATTTAATAAATATATATGGAATCATTGAATGCATATAAACTTTTAGTGATTGTCATTTTACAGGTAACTCAGAGTTGATTAACTTACATTTTAAAATTCAAATTTTATAAATTTATAAATATGTTCAGTATGATGAATATGAACTAATTTGAACATGCAAGGTAATAAATCTTTAAATGAAAAGATATGAATAGTTCTATTTTCAAGTCAAGCATATTATTGTTTAAATAAACTTCATTTTTAAAAAATGTTGAGAAATAGCAGGATCATAATTACCTTAGCAAAGAAGAAAGAAGCAGTGATTTAAGAGTTCTAATAATCTTATTAGAGATTATTTTTGTGTATTTTGAAAATTTTTCTACAAATAGATTGATAGAATACATCCTTCGTTTATTCTGATTTTATGTAGTATTCTTTTGTCAGATTTATTTACCTTTTTATATATTTATCCTAGAGTTGATAGACTTTAGATTTTTTCCTATTCATGACTACTAAAAAGAATTTTAAAAGAGAAAAATATGAATTATTGTGTGTATTTTTGTACTTTGTATGTATTTCTGTTGGGTCTGTGCCTAGGATTGGATACATATACATGATTTTAGTAGAAAATACTAGTTTTCCACCATTAATGTAATACAGTTCTACTTGCTCTTCAACAGATAAGAAATGCAGATAAAGCCATGGTTAGAGGCAAATTTATAGTCTCATACATTAAATAGAAAAAAGATAGATTGAAAATTAATGATTTAAGTGTCATTGTTAGTAAGAAAATATAGCTACATGTCAATCCCAAAGAAAATGGAATGAAGGAAATAAATATGGGTCTTTCTATTATATTTCAGTGAGCTTTACTTATGTCTTTGTAAGGGCATTAGATAAATACTAGATCTCATGTCCCTGCATACAGAATCTTTCAGAAATCAGATGTAGGCACCCTGAGAATCAAGTGGTAGCATTAAATACTTCTTTCACTTTCCCCCTCTCCTTTTGTTTGGTTTTTGAAGGGATATTTGTATGAGTAAAGGTAGTAGATCTGTTTTAGTCAGAGTGACAAGAAAGATAATGATTAATTAAGAATGAGAAGAACATTGTAAATATTAGTCCTGACCAAATTCATGGGCCAAATATTTTATTCTGTTCTCTTGACCCTTGAAAACTACTACATCTACAGACAAAGTAGTCTTTTACTGTATTCATGACATGTGTATCATTCCTGAAGTCTGTTATCATCAGTAGAAATATTCAGATTATCGAATGATGATTCTAATTTTGGGGGGTGGATTAAAAATGCAAATACAACCTGTGATTTCATGTTAATCAGCAAATAATTTTTAATATGTTAAGGACCTCTAGAATGTACAGAGGCTTTTAAATTCACGCTCAATGAAAATGAAAACACACCTATGTTAGCTTGTAAGTTATTGATGAGATGTATCAAAATCACCACTACGAAATAACAAATTTGTATACTTTCTTGAGAAAAATTAGCACCTTGATGGGCTCAAAGGGATATAATCAGTGCTAAACTCTATGGCACTGAACAACATCCAGGATTAGTTACCCAATGATCACTTTATTATTTTTCTCTATCAAAATGAATCTCTAGGAATTACAAAATTGTTTTTCATATACATGGTGAGTAGCCACAACTTTTCTTTCAGATAGTCATAATTCTATTTCATGATGCTCTTAACATAATCTTGGCAGTAGAAAAGTCTTCCAGCTGCACCTGTGGAGAGCAGATGGCTCTCAGCTCCTCTGCTTGGGGGTAGGTCTCAACACTCAGCATGCTGTCCCCCTTTCCTGGGAGCAGAGCACCAGGTGTTTCACAGCCTCAGTTTATATTCTATACACACCTCACGCTCTTTTGCTTCCAAAGTTACACAAAACTATTCCTTATTCATTTTGTCCTGATAACATTTGTTTATTCTTCTTCAGAATTAAGTATGTGACCCTGAAAAAAGTTGGTGAGCAGAAATGACTGACAAGGTATATAACAGTGCTCAAAGGACAGAATTAAAAGGGAATGGGGACGAGAAATCTCCACCATTTTACTCCACAGCGGAGAGGACTGGAGAAAAGTTCTACAAGGAAAAATACTAAAGAAAAGAGAAGGTTTACTACTTTCTGCTGTTCTTCTCAGTACTCTTCCTATAAGCTGAGTTCATACACAGTTAATAACATCATGAATATGTCATTCCAAAAAATGGAGATACAGACTGTGAGCTAATTTTTGAAAAATAATAACCTCATCTTTAAAAAGGCATGAAAATTCAAATGTTATATCACTGTTTACATATTAAATGATAAATCCTTAAAAATAATCATACCCTGTTATGTGCTCATGAATTGATTGTAGTGGTTTTAAGTTAACACAACTGTTTCAGAAAGTGGAGAATATATTTCGATTTTTATCATGATTTTAACACTTTTCTAAGATATTGAAGTCGTTAGGATGCATCAGTTTTAAAATTTACAAAAGAAAGACTATTATGAACATGCATGAAGATTTTTAGTACCAGTTACATATATTAATTGGAAAAATTAAAATCTATTCTTTCAATAAATTCATTTCAGACTGTAAACAACAAGGCTGCAGCTATTTCTCCCCTGATTCTGTCCCCTCCCCACACACCATTTTGTAATCTAACTTTCTTGTCAGTCATTGGTTCAATTAGCCTGCAAGCTTTCACTATTTAAGGGTAATTCCCTGCTATTTGCTCTCTTCTCTCTCTCACTCTCACTCACTCTCTCACTCTCTTGCTCTTCCTCTCTCTTTCACCCTTAAGAGCAAACACTTTGTCTGCTAATAAAGTTTCTTGTGTGAGTTCCTGCGTCCAGAGTGGTTTCTGGGTGCTTCCACAGACTACCAACTTTATAGACTATAATGCTATGAAAATAATTCCTTAGCATAATACAGCAACATGGAAATGTATTTATTGAATAACATTACATAACCTAAATTAGATCCTTATTGTGATTACATCAGTGCAGAATTATTAAATAAAATATGGGTAAATTAAAGTAGTGCAGGGAATTAGAAAGATGTGATTATGAATTTTTTTCTATTATTTTTATTATAATATTATTTAGTGTTTAAAAATTCTTGATACTAATATTCTTCCATTAAATTGCAGAAACTTAATTTGGTCAAAACCTGATCTTCGACTAAATTCAATAGTGTACAAGTGAGTAATGACCAACCTTGCACCATAACAACAGATATAATGAGCAGTACTATTTTTTAAGGAAAACTACCTCTCTCCTAGTACCCATGATTTCCGTAATAATTTCGTGTTAGTAAGTCATACTTGGTAGTTAAACCGAAATAAAATAGCTCAAGCAATATGCACAATTTAATACTCAATTTGGCTTACCTTCTTGGGAAGCTTCTCTATGGCCTTTTATTGACTCTGGCAACTTCCCAGATTTCAAAGTATCATTAAAAACTCTAAGAAAAAAAGTATGCATGTCAGGCATAACTTTGTCAAAATTAAGCTGAAAACCCATCTGGCTCTACTATCTTATTGAATTTGTCACATTTTATAGGTAGTTGAGTTTCTTTCCTAATAATCAATCTCTCCAAAGGATGACAAAAATTACTTCATTGTATAAGCAAATCCTGACAGTTGGTTACTTCAACATGACATTCTTTCTCCCAGAACTTCATCACTTACAGAAATTGCTAGTATTTTTATTTTGTGGATCCAATGTTTAACTCCCTACTGACCTTCAGAATAGATCCATCCTATCTTACCAACACCCGATTCCATCACCTCGCACCTTGAATAGTAAACAACCTTCTCATTGATCGCCTCACATAAATGATTGCCCAATTCAGTCTGTTCTCATTGGAACCGGAGTGATATTTTCAAAACACAATTGGGTTGTGTCAGCATTGCCCCTGTCTCCACTTTCTGCCTTCCCAAGGTTGCTTTCTGTGTATATGACTTCTCAGTTCTTCCCTCCTCCCCCTTGCACCTGTCTCTCCAGCTTGACTTGTATAACTTTTCCTTTTTCCATAGTGTTCTTGACTTTGGCCTCCATCCCCTGCCAACTCTTACAGCATCATGACTGATACTCCTGCTACTCAGTCTTTGCCTGCATGTTCTCATTCCTGCCACTCTTCACTGTGTTCATTGCTTGCCTTCAGACCTCAGTTCAAGAAAGCCTTCCTGACCCTCCAGAATATGTCCACTCTACCACTGGACCTCTACTTCTCCTTCGTGCTTATTGCCAGTTGATACACTTGTATACAAACTTGATTGATGCCTTCCTTCCCACTAGTTTCTCATATCCAACCTGACAGACCATAGTTTTCTCATCATTATATCCTCAGCACTCAGTAGAGTTCTGTTCATACTAGGCACTCCATGAAGGAATGAATAAATCAAAGTCAGGAAAAGATTTTATTTTCTTTCTGTTCATTTATCTTTCTGGCTTCTTTTCCCCTAAAATTAACAATGATATTCCTGTTATGTTTTTCAACACCGAGTTTAAGGATCATCACAATCACACTTCGACTGATGAATATTGACCACCAAATTTTGCTAATGTGAAATGCTTGCTCAGTAGTGGGCACTCAAAAAAGAAAGAACACCTCTGATGGTAACAGAAGTGCCTCTCTATACATGGCTATCAAACCAAATGTGTACTGGGATAAGACCTAAATATCTCAATTCACTGGATCTCAGGTATACAGGGGACATAGTCTAAAAAAAAAAAAAGAATTCCTGTTTTTTCTTCTAAGTATTCTTTGAAATATAGTTTGTTCCAGACACTGACTGGCTAGTGTTTTAATCAGATTTTTGCTGCTGTGACTAAAAGACATAACAAGAACAGTTGTAGAGGAGGAAAAGTTTATTTGGGGGCTCATGGCTTCAGAGGTCTCAGTCCATAGACAGCTGGCTCCATTCCTCAGGGATTGAGGTGAAGCAGAACATCATGGTGGAAGAGTATGGTGGAGGGAAGTAGCTTCACATGATGATCAGCAAGCAGAGAGAGATTTCACTTGCCAGATACAAAATATATACCCAATGACCCACCTTCTCCAGTCACACCTACCTGCCTTCAGTTACCACTCAGTTAATCTCATCAGGGGATTAATTCGCTGATTGATTTAAGGTTCTCATAACCCAATCATTTCTCTTCTGAACCTTCTTGCATTGTCTCACACACAAGCTTTTGGGGGACACACCACATCTAAACCACAACAACTAGGATAAATGAATAAAATAAACATAGTTACACCTCCACAATTGAAGAGGACTTCTAAAATTTATTGTCTGAAACAACAAACTTATGCATGCAAAGTTCTTTCTTCTCTAATGCATTCTATCTAAAAGGCAATCCAAAATTCTATTTACAAATGGTCTGATTTTGTTTCCGTAATAGGAAGACCTTTCAAAAATATCTGTAACTGAGATCCAAGATGGCGGACTAGAGGGTGACTGCATCTCCCGTCCCTCCAGAACTCAGGATTCAAGAAGGGGAGGTATTGAGAGACTCAGACCAACATAGAGCCGCAGGGTGAGTCTCTCCCACCGGGTGAAGCTCGGCCCGGGCAGAAGGCCCAGACAGGGGTAGCTTCTCGGAGCAGGGCAGGGCAGCGAGAGTCTTCCCCAAGCAGCCCTGCTCTCTCCCGTGGCAGGTGGGGTCCATTGCCAGCTTCTTGGAGCAGGCCTGCCCAGTGAGAGCTTTTCCGCACAGAGCCAACCCCAAGCCCTGAACCCAGCAGCGGCCCAGGCCTGCAGGTGGCTTCTCGGAGCAGGGCAGGGCAGCCATAGACTTCCCCAAGCAGCCCTACTCCCTTCCACGGCAGGCCCGGTTCACAGCCAGGTTCTCAGAGCAGGCCCGCCCAGTGAGAGGATTTCCATGCAGAACCAGCCCCCAGCCCTGGACCCAGTAGCGAACTAGGGGATGCTTTCTTCGGAAGAACTGCATTATCAAGTTCCTCCAATACTGAAGGTTGGGAGGTGATGTATTGGAAATCTACAGGGACACTATAAGCCAATAGAGGAAATCTGCGATATCTCAGAGTCCCACTGATATCTGACCAATATGAGAAAACAAGGGAAGAAAATGTCCCAAACAAACCTAGATACTATATCAATAAAACCCAATGACAGCATGGCAGAAGAAATGTCAGAAAGGGAGTTCAGAATGTACATAATTAAAACAATCAGGGAAGCAAACGAGGAGATGAAAGAGCAAATGCAGGCATTGAAGGAGGAGAAAAAAGAGCAAATTCAGGTATTAAATGATCACACCAATCAACAGTTAAAAGAGCAAATACGGGAAGCAAGAGATCATTTCAATAAAGAGTTAGAGATACTGAAAAAAAAAAAACAAACAGAAATCCTTGAAATGAAGGAAACAATAAACCAAATTAAAAACTCCATAGAAAGCATAACCAATAGGATAGAATACCTGGAAGACAGAACCTCAGACACTGAAGACAAAATATTTAATCTTGAAAACAAAATTGATCAAACAGAGAAGATGGTAAGAAATCATGAACAGATTCTACAAGAATTATGGGATATCATGAAAAGGCCAAATTTAAGATTTATTGGGATTGAGGAAGGCTTAGAGAAACAAATCAAAGGAATGAAAAATCTATTCAATTAAATAATATCAGAAAATTTCTCAAATCTGAAGGATGAAATGGAAAACCAGGTACAAGAGGCTTATAGGACTCCAAACATACAAAATTACAACAGACCAAGGCACATTATTATGAAAATTCCTAACATACAAAATAAAGACAGAATTTTAAAGGCTGCGAGAGAAAAGAATCAAATTACATTCGGGGGAAACCAATAAGAATATCAGCAGACTTTTCAATCCAGACCCTAAAAGCTAGAAGGGCCTGGAACAACATTTACCAAGTCGTGAAAGAAAACAGATGCCAACCAAGAATCTTATACCCGGCAAAACTTACTTTCAGATTTGACGATGAAATAAAATACTTCCATGATAAACAAAAGCTAAAAGAATTTACAAAAAGAAAGCCAGCATTACAGAACATTCTCAACAAAATATTCCATGAGGAAGAGATGAAAAACAACGATGCAAATCAGCAACGGGAGGAACTAGCCTAAAGGAATAGCCAAATAAAGGAGAAACCAAATCATGTCAAAAAACAAAAATGAGTCAAATGACTGGGAATACAAATCATATCACAATAATAACCCTGAATGTTAAGGGCCTGAACTTACCAATAAAAAGACATACACTGGCAGATTGGATTAAAAAGAAAAATCCAACAATATGCTGCCTGCAAGAGATTCATCTCATAGAAAGAGATACCCAAAGACTAAAGGTGAAAGGATGGGAAAAAAACATACCATGCACACTGACTCAGCAAAAAAGCTGGAGTATCCATCCTCATTTCAGATAATGTGGACTTCAAGCCAAAACTAGTCAGAAGGAATAAAGAAGGACATTACATACTGCTTAAGGGAAGCATAAATCAGCAAGACATAACAATCATAAATATCTATGCCACGAACATTGGCTCATCCACGTACATCAAACAAATCCTTCTCAATTCCAGAAATCAAATAAACCACAACACAATAATACTAGGTGATTTTAACACACCTCTCTCACCACTGGATAGATCTTCCAAACAAAAATTGAATAAAGAAACCATAGATCTCAATAACACAATCAACAATTTAGACTTAACAGACATATATAGAATATACAATCCAACAAAGAATGAATACACTTTCTTCTCAGCAGCACATGGATCCTTCTCTAAAATAGACCATATTTTATGCCACAAAGCTACTGTTAGCAAATACAAGAAGATAGAGATACTACCTTGTATTCTATCAGATCATAATGGATTGAAATTAGAAATAAAAAATGACAGAATAAAAAGCAGAAACTTCTCCAACACCTGGAGATTAAATAATATACTATTATATGATGAATGGATAACAGAAAACATCAGGAGGGAAATAAAAAAATTCTTAGAAGTAAACGAGAACAAAGACACATCATATCAAAATCTCTGGGACACTATGAAAGCAGTACTTAGAGGAAGATGTATTTCATGGAGCACATTCAACAAAAGAAGGAAAAATCAACAAATAAACAACACTAAGCTCAAAGCCCTAGAAAAAGAAGAGCAGACCAACACCAAAAGTAGTAGAAGACAGGAAATAGTTAAAATCAGAGCTTTGTTTCAACAAAATTGAAACAAAAGAAACAATCAAAAAATTAACAAAATAAAGAGTTGGTTTTTTGAAAAAATAAACAAAATTGATAAACCCTTAGCCACACTAACAAAGGGAAAGAGAGAGAAAACTCAAATTACTAAAATTCGGAATGAACAAGGAAATATCACTATAGACACTAGTGAAATACAAAACATAATTAGAAGCTATTTTGAAAATCTATACTCCAACAAAACAGAAAACCTCGAAGACGTCAACAAGTTTCTAGAGACATATGAATTACCTAATCTGAACCAGGAGGACATACACAACTTAAATAAATCAATTTCAAGCAATGAAATAGAAGAAGTCATCAAAAGCCTACCAACAAAGAAAAGTCCAGGACCAGAGGGGTTCTCAGCTGAGTTCTATAAAACCTTTAAAGAAGAGCTCATTCCCATACTCCTCAAAGTATTCCATGAAATAGAAGAGGAGGGAACCCTCCCAAACTCATTCTATGAAGCCAATATCACCCTGATACCTAAACCAGACAGAAACACATCGAGGAAAGAAAATTTCAGACCAATATCCTTAATGAACATCGACACAAAAATTCTCAACAAAATTTTAGCAAATTGCATACAAAAATATATTAAAAAGATAGTGCACCACGATCAAGTGGGTTTTATCCCAGGGATGCAAGGTTGGTTCGACATCCAGAAATCAATAAATTTCATTCACCATATCAACAGACTTAAAGTTAAGAATCACATGATTATTTTGATAGATGCACAAAAAGCATTCGATAAAATACAGCATCCCTTTATGCTCAAAACACTAGAAAAAGTAGGGATAGTGGGAACATTCCTTAACATTATAAAGGCCATCTACGCTAAACCCATGGCCAATATCATTCTAAATGGTGAAAAACTGAAAGTAGTCCCCCTAAAAGCTGGAACAAGGCAGGGATGCCCTCTTTCACCACTTCTATTCAACATCGTCCTTGAAACTCTGGCCACAGCAATTAGACAAACCAAAGAAATTAGAGGGATACGAATAGGAAAAGAACAACTCGAACTATCACTGTTCGCTGATGACATGATTATATATCTAGAGGAACCAGGAAATTCCACCAGAAAACTTTTAGAACTCATAAGTGAATTCAGTAAAGTAGCAGATTACAAGATCAATGCTCATAAATCCAATGCATTTTTATATAAAAGTGATGAATCTTCAGAAAGAGAAGTTAGGAGAACTACCCCATTCACAATAGCCTCAAAAAAAATAAAATACTTGGGAATCAATTGCACAAAAGTGGTGAAAGACCTCTACAATGAGAATTGCAGAACACTAAAGAAAGAAATTAAAGTAAAACTTAGAAGATGGAAATATCTCCCATGTTCTTGGATAGGCTGAATTAATATTGTCAAAATGGCCATACTACCTAAAGTGCTATACAGATTCAATGCAATTCCAATTAAAATCCCAATGACGTACCTTACAGAAATAGAGCAAGGAATCATGAAATTCATCTGGAAGAATAAGAAACCCAGAATAGCTAAAGCATTCCTTAGCAGGAAGAGCGAAGCAGGGGGTATTGCAATACCAGATCTTCAACTATACTACAAAGCAATAGTAACAAAAACAGCATGGTGTTGGTACCAAAATAGACAGGTAGATCAATGGTACAGAATAGAGGATATGGACACAAACCCAATTTTCTCATACTAGACAAAGGGGCCAAAAATATGCAATGGAGAAAAGATAGCCTCTTCAACAAATGGTACTGGGAAAACTGGAAATCCATATGCAACGGAATGAAATTAAATCCCTATCTCTCACCCTGCACAAAAATCAACTCAAAATGGATCAAGGACCTCGGAATCAGACCAGAGACCCTGCATCTTATAGAAGAAAAAGTAGGTCCAAATCTTCAATGTGTCGGCTTAGGATCAGACTTCCTTAACAGGACTCCCATAGCACAAGAAATAAAAGCAAGAATTAACAACTGGGATAGATTCAAACTAAAAAGCTTTCTCTCAGCAAAGGAAACTATCAGCAATATGAAGAGAGAGCCTACAGAGTGGGAGAAAATCTTTGCCACTCATACTTCAGATAGAGCGCTAATTTCCAGAATCTATAAAGAACTCAAAAAACTACACCAAGAATACAAATAATCCAATCAACAAATGGGCTAAGGAAATGAATAGACACTTCACAGAAGAAGATATACAAGCAATCAACAAACATATGGAAAAATGTTCAACATCTCTAGTAATAAGAGAAATGCAAATCAAAACTACCCTAAGATTCCATCTCACCCCAATTAGAATGGTGATTATCAAGAACACAAGCAACAATAGGTGTTGGCGAGGATGTGGGGATAAAGGTACACTCATACATTGCTGGTGGGGTTGCAAATTAGTGCAGCCACTCTGGAGAGCAGTATGGAGATTCCTCAGACAGCTTGGAATGGGACCACCATTTGACCCAGCTATCCCACTCCTTGGCCTATACCCAAAGGACTTAAAATCAGCATACTACAGAGATACAGTCACATCAATGTTCATAGCTGCTCAGTTCACAACAGCCAGATTGTGGAACCAACCTAGATGTCCTTCAATTGATGAATGGATAAAGAAACTGTGGTATATATATACAATGGAATATTACTCAGCTATAAAGAATAATAAAATTATGGCATTTGCAGGCAAATGGATGTAATTGGAGAATATCATGCTAAGTGAGATAAGTCAATCTCAAAAAACCAAAGGACGAATGATCTCACTGATAAGCGAATGATGACTAATAATGGGGGATGGGAGGGGGGCAAGAATGGAGAAAGGAAGGACTGTATAGAGGAAAAAGAGGGGTGAGAGGGGTGAGGGTGAAGGGAAAAAAATAACAGAATGAATCAAACAACATTACCCTTTGTAAATTTATGATTACACAAATGGTATGCCTTCACTCCAAGTACAAACAGAGAAATAACATGTATCCCATTTGTTTACAATTAAAAAAAATCTGTAACGGTTTGATAACTGTGTTAAATAGATTGAATTAATCATTTATTTATGCTTTGTGGTAATTTTTGTTTTAATTTAATTAATTAATTAATTAATTAATATTTGGTACTGGGGACCGAGCCCAGGTGTGCTTTACCCCTGAATTACATCCCCAGACCTTTTTTTTTTTTTTTTTGAGACAGAGTTTCACTAAGTTGCTGAAACTGGACTCCAACTTGCCATCCTCCTCCCTTAGCCTCACCAAATGACTGGAATTACAGACACGTGCCACTTACCAGATACATGGTCACTTTAAAACAAAACTTTACTACTACTTTCTTTTACCCTCATCAGCAATCCACAAAGTCTTAATAGCAGCACATGCCTGTAATAGATAACAGATCTCTCTACTACACTCCATTCTACTTAAGATTATGAAAAACATAAAGCACCCGCCAGAATATCTTAGTTGAAGATCCCCACTCCCATCACTACAGAGCCTTCCACAAACTCTAGAGATCTTGAAACACTAGCAAAGAGTCTGGGAACTTCACCCTGGAAACAGATCCTAGCAAGATTCCAAATCAATGAATCAGGTAAGAAATATATCCAGGATCCTAGCAGTCCACGAATGAGCGACTTCACTGAAAATATTGCTTTAACTGCGAAATGGGATAATAATTGTGCTTTCTTAAGGGTTTTCATTATTATTGAAAAAGTGCTTTAATCTGATATTTAAAACATGTCTTAGAAGAAACGTGTAATGTGGTGGGAGAAGGTGTGGCCATGGGCGTGTGTTGTTTATTTTTGACAAGCATCCAGTAGTAGCTTTTCAAGAAAGCGGCAATTCAAAGGGTGTTATTTTCAAAGCTTATGAAAAAAGTGAGAAGGGGTTTGCATGATTGTTTATTACATAACATTTCTTGAGCTATTTATCAAGTCACAGAATTGAAGAAACATGATAACAGCTGGTACTGGCTAGGAATTAGTGTACTTAATTAAAAATTAGATGTAGATACTGGCAGCTTGAGTTTCACAACATACCTGTCCTACCCACAGAGGGGAATTTCAATTCCACTTAGTACAATCGGTACATCAATACACAGAGCGTGTTGTAAGCAGATACTCTGCGGGGAGGGAGACCTTCAACAGCTGACCAGGGAGGCAAACAAAGACCTGCAATTACTTTTAGCAAAATTATTCTTTAAAGCATTTGAATTGTTAGTTTTTACTTACTATCAAAAATGTGCACATTTTTATATTTAGAACATTAGAGAAAGCTTGGGTAATAGATGAAATTTATTCCCAGAGCTAAAAGAGAGCAAAACGCCACTGTGAAAATGCTGTTGGGTTTTCTACCAGTTTTATATGTGCATATATATTTACATACACATCTTAAATCCTCTTGAAAAAATATGATTATATTATATATTTGGTTTGGGGGTAAAGCTTAAATTTAGGTGTGGTTTTATAGATAGGTTCAAGGTCAAGGTCATGTTTAAAAATCTTTGTTTCATTAAATATTTTATGAAATGTATTTCCAAGAGTTGTGTAATATTTAACTATGCAATTATGCTGTGATATTTTAATCCATCCCCTATGGTAGATATTGAGATGGCTTTAGATTACAGTTTTGGGTTTGTTTGTTTTTTTTCATTTATACATTGCTAGGTCTCTGTAATTATTAAGTTAAATCTCTAAAAGTAGCTTTTGAGATCAAAATGTTTAAATGTCATAAAGGCTTTTATGTGTATTAAAATGTGTTATTTAGATGTTAATGTTCCCGTCAATAGTGTATCATCATAGGGCTGGGGCTGTAGCTCAGTGGCAGAGCACTTGCCTAGCATGTGTGAGGCACTGGGTTCAATCCTTAGCACCACATAAAAATAAACATAAAATAAAGGCATTCTGTCCATCTACTACTATAAATTAAAAAAAAAATAGTGTATCATCATAAACTTCACAAGATTAAATAATTAAAATTTATCTCTCTGACCAATTCATGAAAAACTACAAATTCTACTATTGTGATATACATTTTTTTACTAATGAGGTAGCATAGTTTTGTATTTGTATTTTTGTGAGTTATCTTTTCACATATGTTTTTCAGTAGAGATGTCAGTGTTTGTTATTAATCTCTAAATATACAAGATACCACGTATATTAACTAATAATCCTTGAAATATTGCTTCAAGTTTTATTTCTATCTTAATTTTGTTCAGAGTGCATTTTAACATTGATTCTTAAAATGGTTACTGAAAGTTTCCTCTGGGCTGCACACTATTCTGAATTCTGGTGATGTAGAAATGAACTACGCCCCCACCCAAATTTGACCTTTGTGAAATGTGAGCAAACAGTCAAGATTCTGGCCTTCATGAAGCTTCTATTCTAGTTGAAGAAAAAGACAGCAGATAAAAACTTAATTCATATTATATTAGAAGCTGGTAAGTGCTGAAGGGGGTTAAAAGATGTCAGTAATGCAGGTTGTGATTCTCAGTAGAGAGGTCTGGGGGAAGACATTTGGGAAAAAAAAACATGAAGGAGGTATGAGCTAGGGAGGTAGAAGAAATAGCAAGTACACAAGTCTCTGGATAAGATATCCCAGTTGTGTTTAATGATGAGACAGAAAAAAGTAGTGCAGCTGAAGTCAATTGAAGTTGGAATTCCAACAGAGAGGTTATAAAGACTCAGATTACCAAGGGCCCTAATGCATCACTGTTAGACTTTTGCATTCACTTTGAAAAAGAAATGGGACCACTGGAGAATTTTACATCAGTAAGGGCTATGATTTGAATCAAAGCCTCATTCTGGGTGCTGGATTGGGAATAGGTAGAAGCCACTACAGTAACTCAAGAAAACAGAACAGAGGACAGTAATATAGAGTGATCAGGCTCCCTATATACATTAAGAAAGAGGTGAAAATATCTACTGACAAGGTTTGGAAGTTAAAACATAAATAAACGACAATGCTAATGAATGATAATTTTTGAACCGCAACAGGAAGGATGAAGTTGTCACAGATCTAGATGGGAATGACTTTAGGGGAAAAAGATTTAGAGGGAGGATATGAAGAGCTCTGTTGAGCTTGTGTCTTATTAGGCACCCATGAAGATGACCAGTTGCCTATTGGGATACAAATTACTTTTAGAGAGCATGCAGAGTGAAAGATACCCATGAGGGAAATATCAGCATATGGTAATGTTTAACCATGAGATGAGATGGATGGGATGGGATGGGATCAGTAAACGAGTGATTATAGATATAACAAAAGGGAACAAAGGATGAGCTCTGGGAAACTTCAACAAGCAGAAGAATCAGGAAAATGGCCATTTGGAGGAGGAAGGCTAGGGGACTCCTGGAATACAGGGAAAACATATGTCCAAGACAGTGGAATAATAGTGGGGTCAAATGCTGGGGACAGAATGGGTAAGAGGAATACCGAGATTACATGTATGATGAATGTAACAATGGAGTTTTTCAGTGACTTTGATGAAGAATGACATATAGTTTATAAAGTCCTTGGAACCTCAGGAATGATGAGTATCTGTTGAATGCTAAATAGACAGCCAGTGTCTGGGGCTCCCTAGATAATCTAGGATGGGGCTGGTTGCCAGGGGAACTAACCATGTGTTTAAAGGGTTGGAACTTCCAGCCTCACCATGGTCCTTCAGGAAGGGGAGAGAGGCTAAAGTCTGACTTGGTCATCAATGGCTGATCAGAAAATCAGTGATGTCTACCTGGCGTAGCTTCCAAAATGACACAGAAGAACTAGGTTAGGGGAGCTTCCAGAGAACTGAACACATGGGGTGCCTAATGACTGGAAAGAGCATGAAAGCACCCCACTCTTTCCATCGGGTGTATTTCTTCCACCTGGCTGTTCACCTGTATCCTTTGTAATATCAATTATAATAAGTCAATAAATATAAGTAAGTGTTTCCCTGAGTTCTGGCAGCCATTCTGGAAAGTTAATCAAACTTGAAGAAATAAAATATTTACAGCTACTTAGAAGTACAGTTAACAACCTGCTACTTGTGACTGGCATTTGGAGTAGGGTGTAGTCTTGTGGAACTGAGCCCTCAACCTGTGGAATCTGAAGCTATCTTCCTGTAGTTAGAGTCACAATTGAATTTGAGTGAAAGAAAGGACACCTGCTGGGCTTTGCCAGAGAATCATCTGACAAATAAAGTAGATTTTTGTAGTTTCTTTTATGCTTTTCAACTTAGGAGTCCCCTCTCATATCAAGGCCATCATAAAAATTGCCATATTTTCTTCAAGGTTTTTAAAGTGTAGATTTTTTTGTTTTGTATTTTAAGGGAATAATCATAAAGTTTTATGTGAATAATCACATAAATGAGCAATTGATCAATTTTGCTATTTATTTTTTAAATGTGTTTTTTAGTTGTCAATGGAGTTTTTATTTACCTATAAGTGGTGCTGAGTATTGAACCCTGTGCCTCACACATGCCAGGCAAGCGTTCTACTGCTGAGCTGCAACTCCAGGCCTCAATTTTACTATTTAAAAGTTCACTGGGTTGATAGAGTAGAGTAGGAGAGACTGTGTCTGCTTTTTCTATAACCTTACAGAATGTTTTAGAAAATGTTTGATAAAAAAACAGGAGAAAAGGATTTGGAGAGAGCAAGCAAAGACAAATCTAAGGAAGAGCTTTGCTTCAAAGGGGACTAGTGTGACCCAAAGGGGAAGCTAGTGAAGACAGGGGTCTATTTTCTTTTCTTTCCTTTCTTTCTATTTTTTTTTTTTTTTTTTTTTTTTTTTGGCAAGTGTAACAGTAGGATTTATTGAAGAATAGAAATAGGAATAGAATTCTTGCAATGCCAGAGGGGTCCCAATAAGCAGTTTTCCTCCTGAGGGATCTATTTTCGATAGGAGTAACAGTTGTACTCTGATGAGAAAACTGTAGAGAGGCGGTAATTTTAAGTGAAAGATTTATCTCAATGTACTGGGTTGGAAAAAGACCCTCAGATATAAATGCTGGATTTTTTGTTTTTAATTTTAAGGAAATAATATTCAAGTAAATGAGCAAGTGGTCCACTTTACTATTTAAATATCTAAGTATGATAAATATTTATGAAAAACAAGGTAAAAAGACAAACTTAAAACTAAAACTAGATCAGCGGGCTGCACTTGTAACTTGCTTTGGCTAGTAGATTATGACAGTAGGCCAGTTCTAGTCCTAGGCCTCAAGTCCTCGCGTGCCTCCCTGCTGCCTCCTGCAGGTGCTGTGTAAACAAGTGCAGCTTAGACCTGGAGAATCAGAGACACGTGGAGGAGCGCTCAGTTGCCCTAGCAGGGACTCCCGACTTGTGAGCCAGCCACCCTCCTACGTGACTACAGTGGACTGCAACCCCAGGAGTCAGCCCAGCAAAGACCAAAGAACCTCTCAGCTGAGCCCAGTCCAAGTCATCAACCTGGATTTGTGAGCAAAGTAGTTGTTGCTCTTTTAAACCAGCTAAGTTTTGACGGGCTTATAATGCAAACAAAGCAAATTCATGTACTTATTATGAGCAGTTCTGTATGTTGGTAAGAAGATAGAAGAGACTAACACAGCATGCCCCCAGAATGAGTTAAGGCTATAAGAAAAAACAAGTCAACTTAAAGCTGATGCTAATCATAAGGGCAAATGTGAGCTTAAAACACCATTTCCCTAATGGTTCTCTGCTATGCACTAATCTTACTAGATGCTCATGAAAAGAGGGATCTCTGTGGTGAAATAATTTTTTTAAAGTGTGCATATTCTATTTTGTTATGGGAACTTCACCATATATATTAGCACATAAATCCTCTAAGAGGTTGTTAGTTCACAGTCTGAAACACAGTAAATACTCAACAATGCTCAGGTACTAAACATATTCATCATTTTTATTATCATTATAGTCATTCTTATTACTTACTGGTTATAAATCAAGCATATTAATTCAGAAACTTGAAGCTTTATAGATGTTGATCCATTTCTTGAATTTTTCTAATCAACTAGTTTTAATTCTTAGTAGATACTAAAATTAAAAATAATAATTTTATAAAGTCACTATAAAGTTTGATTTTGGAATTTTGGATGTTAACACAAACAAAACTGAACATTTATTGGTATGGTATGAATTAATGGTTACAAAACACAAATTCCTCAAAATAAGTTGCAAGAGTATAGATGTGATTTTGATAAGTAGCCTATAGAACTGGAGTTTTGTGAGACTCTTTGAGATACATTCCTTTGGAGGTGCTGATAGCTAAATGGAAATGTCACAGGTGAAATCTCTGCTCTCTTAAAGACTGCACAAGTAAAAAGCAGACGAAAGCTAATTATCCTACTTTCCACCAGTAAAATAAAGAACCATCCAACAAAATGAACTCTGAAAGTCCCTGGAAGACCCAGTTGTGATGAACAGTTGAGTCTTGCATTGCAACAAGGGTCAGAGGACAAGGGAAGCGAAGAGACTTTCTGAGTTCAACTCAATCTATAAAGACACTGATTTTTCATAAAACAAACAGTTTTTATCTCATGTCTTCTTATGAAGGATTTCTCATTCTTTAAATTCTTCCTTTGGGGCATTTGATTTTCATTAATTATTCCAGTTTTTGTGGGTTTTTTTTTTTTTTTTTTTTTTTTTTTTTTGCCTTCTTACATGGTAATCAACAGCAATAAATCCATTAATTTTCACCTTAAAGTCCTTTTCTTATTTGATTTAAAATCTAAAACACTTGGCAGTTGTTACTGGTCAAAAGAATAAGAAATGCCCTCTATTTTGCTGTTTGCATCTTTCTCCCACCTAAGTTGTAAGGGTTTGGAATACAGACTTTACATCGCTGGATAATGAACAGTTCAGCCTGTTTAGACCTAATCTCTCATCCATGCTAGTCATAGGGATTGTGGAATAAGTTTATTTTTCAGGTTACCCTAAACTTTATTCTAGCAAATATCCTTTTTATTGGTTTCTGTATTACTTTGCTAAGGCTGTCATAACAAGTTATGTGCCACCCACAGACTGGGTGGCTTCAACACAGAAATTTCTTTTCTAACGATTCTGAAGGCTCGAAGTCCAAGATCAATCTTTTGGCAAGGTTGGTTTCTTCTGAGGTCTTTCTCCTCCTTGGTTTGTAGAAGACCTCCCTGAGTCTCCACATGGTCTTTCCACGCTGTCTCCCATTCTTGTCTGTGTCCAAATTTCCTCTTACAAGGACTCCAGTCAGATTGGAGAAGGGCCCACCCCAATGACTTAATTTTAATTTCCTCTTTGAAGGTCCTATCTTTAAATAAGGTCACGTTCTGAAGTACAGGAAACTAGGACTTCAGCATATGGTTTCTAGGGGGACACAGCAGGCCATATAACAAACAGCATTCTTCTTAGTCTTCCTCCTTAGCCACATTATGTAAGCTCATTGTTCTTCCTTTACAAAATAGGAAACAACACTGAGGGAACAATAGGGCTTAATAGATGTTAGCTGGTACTATCATAGACATCTATTATTATACTTTGCATCTGGGAAATGATGAATCTAACATAATCATCAAGGATGGAGAATAAACAGGAGGAAATAAAGAGTGCTACACAAGACTAGTCTCTGGTACAGTGGTTAGAACAGGTTATAGATTCCAATCTGTATAACATCATGAACTGCTTTAAGATTTATTTTCGTTGTAAGTCCATATTCCTTCTAAGGTCGTGGTGAGCATTGGAAAAGGTAAGGAAGCTAGCACCATGGTATCGGTTGGCTCCCTGTTGTACCAGACAAGCAGTAACTATTCCCTTTATTAATTACCTCCAGGATGCTGAAGAGCTTATAGTACATCAAACTCCAACATGCTTTGGTGTTTTTGTCCAAAGAAATAAATGTGAATATTTATTAAACCAAATGCTATTTTATTTTCATTAAAAATGATTAACCAAAGAAATATATCCTTTTACTTAGGAAAAGGAAATGATAGCTACGTAAATATACAGCTTATAAAGAGTACTTCTGCTTAAGGCCCAGTCCATAATTTCATGACTATTTATTAGGTTATATACACAATTTCAGAGAATCCAGGAAGTTACTCCATAAATAAAGCACACAGACCAAGATTTGCTCACAAAATAATTAATTGATTCCTAGGAAGTATTTCCACTAACTTCATGGATTAGATAGTAGATGACTTTATTGAAATAACCAAATTATTTTGTTTTTGAAATATATCTATTGAGGAATATACATGTAAAGTTATATAAAACGCTATTTTAAAATTAGTGTCCGTGACAATTAAATGGACAATGTTTACAGTCTAAATATGATACAACAAAATAAAATTTAAATTTCAAATAAATTTCCCTTTGAAGGATTTTAGTAGACCTTTGGTATCAAACCTGACATAAATTCAGAATTTCCCACTACATTCTAATAATAAGTAAAAAGCTGAACAAACTAAAAAAAAATCTATAACTCTTCTTAGATCCTTTAAAAAAGTGAGGTCACAGGGAAAACTGCTGACCCCAGAACTGAACAGATAGGAAGGTCAATTTGGCGACTCACAGCAGAATTCACCTACAGGAAACAGCAGCAGAGTAGGAAAATCTAAGCAGTAACTGACAAAACTACTAAAGGATCAGTGTGAACAAATCTGAGATTTAAAACTCTAGCTAGACCAGACTTGGGGTGACCCTAAACACTGGTGAGTTCTATCTCTAGGAGCTACACCAAGGTCTCACACTAAAGATTGGGGAAAATCTACTCCTGCTTTTGCAGAGGGAAGATAAAAGTAACCATTTTAAAATACCCTAGAACATTCTGTTCTTCTTAATGAGACCTGCCCTCAAGAGAAACTGTTTTACCAGAGTCTTACATACTGGGGTTTTATCAGAGCCTAACTAACCTGGAGGAAGGGACAGGTCAATTCCAGCCTCCTCTGACCATTTTCTCATCTCAGTGAGGGCAGGGAATTGAGAAGCCCTTATAAAGTTCACAGTTCAGAAACAGGTTCCTGAGGACAGAGACATAGTCATAGGCTTTAAAGTGTCTTCCCTCCCTCCACATCTTACCATCACAACACTGAAGTTTTATTTACTGAGCTCCTTCAATCCTGCACATCATGAGCTCCTTCAATCCAGCTTTCAATAATAGCAACAACAAAAAACCAAAACCAAAACAAACAAAACAAAAAAAAAAAAATTACAAGGCAAAACATAATTTAAAAAGAGAGAGAAAGCATTAGAGAAGGATGAATAGACAGAACGCAGAGGATATTGAAAGCAGTAAAACTATTCTGTCTGACACTATAATAGTGGACACGTGTTATTACATATTGAAAATCCACTGATGTACAACATCAGAAGTTAACTCTAATGCAAACTATGGAGTCTGGGTGATAATGCTGTGTGAAAGTGGGCTCACCAACAGTAACAAATGTACCCCTCTATCTGAGTGAGATGTTGACAGTCAGGGAGTCTGAGTACATGAGAGGAAGGAGGTATATGAGATAAATCTGTACCTTCTGATCTATTTTGCTACGAAACTAAAATGACTCTAAAATATTAAATCTACTAAAAAAGTATTTCAGAATCACCTTTTATTCTTTTATTAAAGGACCGAAAGGAAAAAAATTTCTGTGCTGTTATAAAGAAAGCTACTACTATTATTGTCTGTCACCAAATTGGAAAGAATAGCATCTAAATATATATTTTGGATATTTTATTTGTCGCTAGATTTCTGAACACAATGGTGTCACTTGCTTTTACCTAACTCCCATTGAACTAAAATGATATTTATGATAAAGTAAAACTCACTCTGGAGGCAGCACAATTGTTCTGAGAGAAGGGAAATTATTCCATTTTCCTGTGTGTGCTAAAGATGCCTCTAACAGGATTCAATCTGCAGTTTATTCTTCTTTTTAATGACAGATACTTTGGGAAATGAATGAAAATAATTGTTATCTCATGAAAGAAAGATTGGGCAGGAGACACGGAACAATCATATTTTATTTATCCAGCTAAATACACAATTCCTTTGACCAAAAAAAATCTCCAGAAAAATTAGAGGAATTAGGATGGATGACTGTCCAACAAATTTTCCATGAGCTTCTTCTCAGTGGTGCTTGTCATTAAGCAGAGGTTTGTCAGAAAGTGTCTTTAGTGTTCTAAGAGAAAGGTGAAGGACAGTGAAAAGAATAAAATCACCCCAGTTATGTGTGTGACCTTCTATCTCTGTCAGAATCATTGCTATTTCCATTATCAGAAATATCCATCCAGTGTATCTCTTCTGAGAGTAAAGAGAAGTCATCACAATTCCTGAAATTCAGACTTTCTGTAATCTTATCTGTTTAAATAGGTCTTCCCCAACACAGCAACGTCAGCATGCTCTTTGATAAAGGATAAAATTATACTTCCCACCTACTGATTTATTAATTATATTTCATTTTTTCCAACAATCACTTTTGATTTAAGGGTCTTAATCAGAAATACATTTACCAATTCGTAGTATCAGAGATGAAAGAATTAGCCAGCACTATTCTTCAATATCTACATTCAATAATTGTGCTACTCTCAAGGACTGTTTCAAACCAAGTATGTTATTCAGAAAATCTTGAGACATATGAAACATAGACTTGAGCAGAGTGGCAAAGAAGAAATATTGTTTGAGGACACCAAAGAAGCAGAGGAAACTTTTTGAAAGTGCATGCAACACCATCTGGTGCAAATGCTTGCCATCCAGAGTTCACCAGAAAAGATCATCAGAACTTCACACTTGATTTCAATTTATACACTCAAAATCAATATTAGAGCGTTTTCTCAGAGTGGCCATAGGCAAAGCTTCTGTTTCTGCACTGGAGTTGATATTACTAAAACAATAAAAGAATACGGTGGTCACATTAAAAAGTAGAGACACATGCCCAAGCAGTCTAACTGTTCCTTTAAATGTAGTTTTCCAGAAAAATCTTGGTGGTTGTATAACCTTAACCTTTCTAATCCTGCAAGGTTTTACATGCAACATTGTTCTGTCCCAAAGAATGGAATCTGACTAAATTAAGCCAGGAGAGAAATTTGTCCTAATCTATAGGGACTCAAAGTATCAAAGAAGAGGAACAATTGGCTTTAGAAAGCCCAGTTCCAGGGTGACTCTGGAGATTTCATCAGCAGGAATACAGGCCACTCTCTAGATTTCCAACATGTGGATTGTTTGGCTTCAATTACATGCCCTCCTGTACAAAATTCATGCAATTGGGAGAGAATCCATCAGCCTCAGCTTGGGATGTGAGTACATTCCTGTGGTAAATTTGGACAGTTGGGGATGAGCAGTGGGGACAGGACAGGGAAGAGAGCATCGTGCATCTGTACAGTACGTGAGTCCCACCATCACCTGAATGGAAGGAGAACAGTTCTTCAAATGAGAGGGGAAAGCTTTTACCAGCAGGGCCAAGGAGATGCCAGATGGACACGGTCTCCCCAGTCATCCCAAGAACACAGTATTTGTAATGGTTAATTTAAATTGTCATCTTGATTGGATTAAGAGATGTCCATGATTGAAAGACTCCTGGGTGTGTCCATGAGGGCATGTCTAGGATGACTGGAATGTGGGATAGTGAATGGGAGTAGAGACCCTCCCTAAGCATGGGCAGTACCGCCCAATAGGTGGCTTGGATGGAATAAAAGTTGGAAGAACAAGGAAACATGCGGATGCCAACTCGATTCTTCTTGAGTGAATTCTTGATTGCTGTTGGGATTGTCTGAGGATATCAAACTCTCACTTCTTCAATCTTCCAAAGCACACTCTGTGAGTGATTGTCCAGGGAGTTTCCAGAAGCCTCCAGTCTTGGACTAGGGTAGCACCACTGATCCCTCATGTTCTGGGGCTTCTGCAACTTGGACTGCAAAGCTGCTGGTTCTTCCAGCTCTCCAGCCTGCAGATGGCCATTGTGGACTATCCAGCTTCAGGTCTCGTAAGCCAATCTAATAAATCCCCTTTTTATAATCGTACTCCCTGTTGATTCTGTTCCTCTAGAGAATCCTGACTAATAGAGTACTAAAAAAACATTCATCATAATAGGTTGTTTGGACAGGCTTAGAATAAACTGACTTAACTCAGGAACACAGTTACTCTAGAAGGGATGCTTTATTTGTGCCCTCAGAAAGTGTTTCAAGCATTTTCACCTCAACTATTTTTCAGTTTTTCAATGATTTTTGAGAAAGGAGTCATGTTTTTTTCCTTCACTGGAACTGAGAAGCAAGGACTTCCTCTGAGCAGGCTCAAAGTTGAGCAGAAATACCCTCCATGACGCGTTGGTCTTCAGTTCATAAATCACACAGGACTACAGAATCTTCCCACCTTCCAAGGGAGCTGTCCTGCCCACAGCCAGTATGGACTGCCCTCATCATTAGGCCCCATCCAAACCCCTCTCACATGCTTCCCCTGGAGTTCCTTCACAGTTTGACAGGTATGAGAGTCTAAGAGGAAGGTGGGAAGGAAGCTCTGGCCTTGGAGTTCCAACAGTTCTGATGGGTGTCTGGTCTTGCTGCTCTGCTAGACTGTTGCCATTTTGGAGAAACAATTCCTAAGGGGCAGAAACACTAACACTAACCTGCTCC
The DNA here is from genome assembly GCF_902686445.1 of Sciurus carolinensis. NCBI lineage: Eukaryota > Metazoa > Chordata > Mammalia > Rodentia > Sciuridae > Sciurus > Sciurus carolinensis. The sequence continues at coordinate 37,779,557 of NC_062227.1, forward strand.
AGTATAAGCCACTCTTGCCGCAAAGTCAGTGTGAAAGTAAGATTTTCCCAAGTAATTCCATTTTGAGTGTTGGTCTACCAGCCCTCCAGTCTTTCTTTTGAGGGTCTAGTCACTGCATTCAAATAATATTATTCAATTTGAATTCTGCTATCAAGCTGCTCTGGATCATGCCCTCTGTGTTTGTTCCTTTGTATTTTGGTTATTTTGTGTCCTTTCTTTCTTCCCTCCCTCCTGTTTTTTCCTCCTTCCTTCTTACTTTCTTTCTCTTTTTAACTATGCATAGAGAAATTCTACATAAAGTTTAGATTTCATGAAGGGCAGTGCAGTGTGATAAAAAAACATTGAAAAAGAAGGTGAGATTTATAGTTTTAGGTCTGATTCAGTCACTGAATAGTTGGAGGACGGGAACAAGTGTCTGAAGTTTTCTGAGCCTCAGGTTTTTCATCTCTAAATGGAGAGGGCTGAAAACAGTAATTCACTAATATCCTCCCACCCCAATCACATCTGTGCCAGGCATTGTGTAAGAATTCCCTGCTTAGCACTGGTGGTGGATGGTTCTTTCCAATTACATGTGCTCCAAAGCCCTGTCAAGATACCACGGGGCTGGGATTGTGGCTCAGTGGTAGAGCACTTGCCTAGCACATGTGAGGCACTGGGTTCGATTCTCAGCACCACATAAAAAAACAAATACAGATACCACAAGCTCCTGCCCCTGTGATTTCCTGCAAAGAATCCCTCACTACTCTCCCTGGATGATACCGAGGGAGTGGAGTGCTGCTTTCTTCAGAGAGCTCAGGACAAAACCAACCCGGAAACCACTGATCTAAACTGTTTCAAAAGTTCCTTCCAGCTCTGACAGATTCTCAGCTGGTTTGATTCGTGCACATTCCTTCATGTCTAAGGGTAGATCAAGGGTAAATCCAGTACTCCTTGCAGAAGGTTGTGTGCCAAGGATATATAGACTTGGGCTACCATAGATGTTAGAGGAGAAATAAACCATAAATAGCACAAAACTATGATAACCTCTGCAAAACTGGTCTCCTCAGATGGCTTTCTGTTCTCTTGTTTCTTCTCTTCCGTGTAGATAGTAGAGTGGGCACCCTCTCTTGCTCAGAAAACAGAGTAGGACAGGGAAGGAGTCTTGAAAAATGAAGGCATGAACTGCATTTCTCATGTCTACTTAAAATGAAATGGTCCTTTGCACTGCACCCCTGTGGTAACAACTCAGCAGGGTAGGGGACCAGCTGAGGATTCAGGATGGACTCAAGAAAGTACAAAGGTTCTGTGTCCATCTGGTTTGTGTCTTCTGCACTCATTTCCTGGAAAACTAAGGAGCAAACCAACAGTGAAATTCATGGCTGGGTTAAGGTTTGAGCATCCCAGATAACCTGGTAGACATAATTTAAAATGGAGTATCAGCCTGTCCTGATTTTTAACTGCCTGAATCATGACTGTTCAAAGTAAGAGTTCATAAACCACAAGAAAGGAAAGGAAGCTGTTGCTTTGAGGTTTCCTGATATGGTTCAGATATTAGAATTCCCAATCAAAAAAGAAAAATCCCTACAATGGTTAAAGGGATTTGGAGTGGTTTTATTCCTGGATGATGTAGAAAGATGCCAATAAATCTCCCATAAAAATGGGAAACTATTCATTGTTTATTGCTCATACTAATTTTTATTCAGGACTAGTTCTGGGATTATAGGAAGCAATTATGTTTGCAATTAAGGTTGTATCTGCAGAAAAAACTGGTTTTGAGGAAAAAACATGTTTGAATATGGCAAATATCTGCTTATTTTAAAAACCACTATTTAGGAAGTAGTTATCCTGCATTAAATATTATTTTTACTCCAAAATAATTCCTGTTAATAAACAAGTTTGGAAAACATTTATGGAATATCTACTGTGGACAAATAGTGTAAACAAGATATATTGATTATCTTTAGAAATGTACAATAAAGGAAATAGTTAAAACATCTTATATAACATAAGTCTTATGATGGGGTATGGATAAGTATTTTGGAATCAATTCTAAAGCTAGAAATGGCCCATCCTAAAGGTAAAACATAACACTCTAATGATAAAATCTTTGCTCTTTGTATGACATGCAGGGTCCTTTCTCATCTGCCTATACATAAGTTTCTGATCACCTCCTCTTTTTCAGTTTACAGGCCAAGAATATTAACCTACATGTGTTTCCTGACAGTGAGTCCTGCTCTTCTGTGCCTCCATTCATACTGCTGGTTTGTTTACTTATTTATCTATTTCCTAATTAGACTCTGAGAGCCTTGTAGGAAGCTTGGTTAACCATCTCAGTCCCTGCATGGGCACAGAGCCTGACATATAATTGGCATCCATAAAGATTTATGAAATTAGACTGAGGAAATGGTTTATTCTGCATGAAATCTTCTAAGCAGAAATCAAATGATTTTATTATTCCTCTTCTTTATCATATAACTGTGGAATATAAAGCTAATGTTATTTATCTTTGCTTTTTTTTTTTTTTTTTTTTTTTTTTTTTTGTAGTATCAGGGCTTCTACCCTAAGCTACATCCCTAAGTCCTTTTTGCTTTCTTATTTTGAGACAGGGTCTTGCTAAGTTGCTGAGCCTGGCCTGGAACTTGCCATCCTCCTGCCTCAACCTCCCAAGTTACTGAGATTACAAATGCCCAGCACCCACACCTAACTTCTTTTCTCCTTTCACTGTCTCCTCCCACAGATCACACTACATATTTTTCTGAAATATATTAACTGAATTAAGTTTAAGTAGGGGCAGATCCAACAACTGCAGTAATGTTAAAGGATGACATTTTATTCATTTTTCTTAATTAGCATTATTTAGCATTCCCAAGATTCAGGCACTATATTTGATATCATGATAAAGTCAAATCTTATGTTGAGAATTGTTAAGAGCTGATCTAGTGATAAAAGCCACAAAAAACAAAGTAACCAAATATGGAAAGGGTCCCATGGTAACAATATATAATAAGAGTGCAAAAAATAAATAAATAAATAGAAGCATTTGACTAAGTGATTTTTTTTCAAAAATACACCTAATGGGATTTTTTTTCCAGAACTCACTTATATGAAGACAATTGCTGACATAAGGAAGAATGGGAAATAAGTGCCGTCACCAGATTCCTCCCAAGAGTCCTTCTCCTTGCCATCTTGAGCAGTAGCCTTTCTCTCCTGCCATATCACAGAATGAGCTTCTTTTTAAGTCTACCACCAGCAGCAATAGCAGCCAACAATGCCCCTGCTGTCTCTTACTCTCAGCTAACCTTTAAAGGTCTCTAGGACACAAAATGAGCTAGTGTTTCTTCAGTAATTTCACGAAATCACTCAATCCTTTGCAACTGAGAAATTAGCATATAATTTATACTATAAATAAACATATAATTTTCTAGTTTCATAAGTGAAATTAGAAGAAAAATTCAAACATGACAAATCCAATTCTAATCCATCTGATCTATTTCTAACATATAGTTGTTCCCTTATTCGTTAGGAATAAGGATGCCTAAAACCTCAGAAAATACCAAGGCCTATATATATATACTAGGATTTTTTATTTGGTTTGGTTTGATTTCATTGGTTGATTGATTGGTTGGTTGGTTTGGTTTGAAACAAGGTCTCACTATGTTGCCAAACTGGCCTTGAACTCAAGATCCTCCTTCCCCAGCCTTCCAAGTATCTGGGGTTACTGGTACACACTACTGCACCCAGCTACTATGTTTTCTTATACATACATATCTATGATAAAGTTTAATTTATAAACAAATGACAAGAAGGGATGAACAAAAATAACTCATAATAAAAAAGTGATGATGAGAGTATACCATTAAGAATAAAAGTTATGTGAATGTGATATCTTTCTCTTTATCAAAATCATGTCCTTTTTATTTTGTTTTTCATGCTGTTCATGTGTGTATCATATTGATTGATATGTGTATTTTAAGTCAACTTTGCATCCCAGGGCTAAATCCCAATTTGTTATGACAAATATTTTTATGTGTTTTTGAGTTGAGTTTTCAAGTCATTTATTCAGGATTTTTCTATCTATATTTGTCAGACATATATACTGATCTATAGGCTTATCTTCTTGTGTTGTCTTTGGCTTTGGTACCAGGATATACTGAGATCATAAAATGAATTTGAAATTATTCCCACCGCTCCTATTCATTGGAAAAGTTTAAGAGGGAAAGTGGTATTAATTCTTTGACTGTTTGGTAGAATTGATCCATGAAACCATCTTTCCTTAGGCTTTTCTTTGTCAGAGATTTTTGAATTACTATTTCACTGAAAACTATGAAACACTAATGAAAGGAATTGAAGAAGATATACCATGTTCTTAGAGCAGAAAAATTAATATTGTTAAAATACCTAGGAGGACACAATATAGAAAGGATATTCTCTTCAATAAATGGTGTTGGAAAAACTGGATATCCACATGCAAAAAAGAATGAAATTGGAGCCTTATAGCATATGCAAAAACCAACCAAAAATGGATTAAAGGCCCAGACATAATACCTGAATGATAGTTACTAGAAGAAAACACATGAGGAAAACTCAAGGACATTGGTCTGAACAGTGATTTTTTAGGATACCATACCAAAAGCTCAGGCAAACAAACAATTCAAATTTAAAATGGCTAGAAGATCTGAACAGGCATTTTTCTAAAGAAAAGATAAAAATCACCAACAGGTATACAAAAAGGGGTTAACATCACTTATAGTTGGGGAAATACAAATTGAAACCACAATGAGTTATTACCTCACACCTGTTAGAATGGCTAGTATGAAAAAAGCAAGAGGTAGTGTATTGTTGAGGATGTGAAAAAAAGGGAACCCTTGTGTTCTGCTGACAGAAATGTAAATTTTTGTAGCCATTATGGAAAACAGTATGGAAGTTCCTCAAAAAATTAAAAATAAATCCATCATATGATTGAGCAATCACTCTGCTGGGTATATACCCAAAGGAAAAGAAATTAACATCTTGTAGCACCTCAGCAATGTCTGCCTTCCCAGGTTCTTTGTGATTTTATTGCAGTAGCCAAGATATGTAACCTAAGAGTTTGTCAATAAATGGATGGGTAAAGGAATTGTTGCATGTATGCATGTATAAGCAGATATGTATATAGGAAGTCTTTGAAAAAGAGGGAGGTCTTGAACTTTTGACAATATAGATGAAACTGGTGGATAAGCTGACACAGCAAGAAGTTTTTTACAAAATCTTGCATGTGGAAGCCAAAAAAATTTTTTCTAAGTCAAAAACATAGAAACAATTCAGATGGTGGTTACCAGGGGTAGAGGTGTGGAGGGGAAATAGTGAGTAGTCAGTTACGAGGCACAAAATTACAGATACCTTGGATAAATCAGGGTTCAGATCTAATGTACAACATGAAGACTGTGGTTATGGTATTTTATACTGGAAATTGGCTGACAAAAAGAATTTTAGGTGTTCTTGCACAAACACATGCAAGAGTAACTGGGTGAAATGATGGACATGTTAATTTAGCTTGGCTAAGGTAACCATTTCACCATGTGTAAGTATATCAAAACATTATGTTAAGCCAGGCATGGTGGTGCACAAGTGTGATCTCAGCTAGCTACTCAGGAGGCTGAGACAAGAGGATGGCCAATTCAGGCCAGGCTCAGCAACTTATCAAGACCCTGCCTCGAAATGAAAACAGGCTGGAGATATAACTAACTGTTAGATCTTGCCTAGCATATGTGAAGCCTTCCTGAGTTCAATCCCAAATACTACACAATGAACAAACAACCAAAAAAAAAAAAAAAAACCATCATGTTATACACCTTATATGTACACATAAAAATAAAGACCGATAAAGATTATTACATGGTAAATGTAAAATCAGTATTATTGTCTTTTTGGCTTATAACTTTTTCCTGTATGATTTAAAAGGCAAATGCTTAAAAGAATAACCATAAATCTTAATCGACACACATACACACACACAAAACACACAGGAGAAATATAATTACCTGTCCTTTTGGTAATTGAAAGATAATTTCAATTCACGAGTTAAATGCCATAAAATACTTGAAACTTTACTGGTGAGTACTTCAGAACTGATTCTTCCACATTCTGGCCTTGGAACTTTACTCCAGTGATTTGCAAATTCTTTTTAGTGTACTTTGAGAAATTCATGGAATCTCTAGGTCTTCCTCTCTGAATCAGAGTTGATAATGGCGAGTCAAGGATGTGTATCCTTTTGTTGTTGTTTGGTTGGTTTTGTTTGTGCGTGTGGTTTTATGTAGTGTCTGAGAGTATAGAAACGGGTACTTGGGCCCAAAGACTAGCATCTTTCCTCTGAATAGCTCACAGGCTAACCAACCCTAAAGCCCAAGTTGTGATTGTAACAAAAATATATTTTTAAAAGTCAGCCTTCTTTCCTATTTGAGAAAAGTTCAGGCTGAACTGCTAGACTTTACAATGATTATACTGTCCGCTTCAATAAATTACTTGTGGCCTCAGTATTGAAGACATCATGATTAAAATAAGGAGGAAATATGTACTATTCATTTATTTTTCAGTGCAGAGGGAAAGATTCATTAGGTCACATCTATTTCATGTTTTGAGAAATTTAGTAGCCAAGAAATGGATGATTACAGCTTCATTAATCATTCATCATGATCCACATTAGAATGCCCACCTAAACTTGACACTCATAACATGACTTGATGTCAGTACCATTTCGGGGCTGACATCAAGTCATATACATTTAGTGGTATGTTCTGGTACACATTCTACTGTTATATTCTAAAGCAAAGGACACTCGAATGATCATTGCAGCATAACTTAAAACTTACAGAATTTCACTGAAGTCTTTTTCTCTCAAATTCACTTTTGAGCCAAAACTAAGCAAGATAAATTATATAGCCAGAGGTATTTTTCTGAGAAAATTATTAGAGGATGAAAAATAGAGGTTAGCTTCTCCTGGCCTCAGCAACCTTAACTGGAGCATCACTATTGCTGTTCCTTAAATTAGATTTTCACTGAGATCTGCTACTACTATTCAGGGCTAAGTCTTGGTATAGCACGTGCCCCAGAACTGCAGACGGCAGAACAAGCAATTAGATCAGCTCAGGTTGGTGCACAGTTCTGTTCTAAATTTGTTAAGTATGGGTTTGGGCTACAAATAATGTTAAATAGCAGATCATAAGTTCATCCTAAATTTGGTTTCTTTAAGGTGCTCTATTCCATTTTAATCAGGAGGCAATATCACATCTCAGGATGGTTCCCAGGGGATTGGGAATTGGGTCAAATATGAACCACCGGGGAGTTTAAAGCATATAAATATTCATAAACTTGCTTCAGTCCTCCATTCTAATTCTCTCTATATACCTTGCATGTGTGTATTTTGAAGGGAAAAAAAAAGGATCTGGTATTTTCTATATCTGATACCTTCTAATGCCACAAATTGCAGAGATTGTAAGGCTGGATTTGATGCTGCCAAACTTGGAGCTGAAATAATAAGCTTTATAAAAATAAATAAACTAGTAAAATAAAAACACAAGAAAGGGAAATATTTTGGTTGCCAGCTACCAAAGAGATAATCAGAAGGATGTGGGACACCAAGAGACTAGGTTTGTTTATGTCCAGTAACTAGGAATTGCTGTCCATAGCAGAATCCATACCAGTAAGGTCAGCCTGGAAACGGATGTGCTCTCCAAGGTAGATGGCACCATCTTCTTCCCATCCCTTTCAGTCAGGACTGTTCTCTGAAACTGCATTCAAGAAAAACTTGCACAAGAAATATTTTTATCTGCAATCTTTTCTTTTCAGCATTCTGGTCATGTGTCACTTGGCGATGGGGAGATGTTTTGAGAAATTCATTGTTGGTTAGTTTTGTCATTGTACAAACAACGTAGAGTGGATCTACACAGATCTGGATGGTAAAGGGCAATCACCTGACACAGCCTCTTGATGCAATCAAGAGACGTGGTAAACAGAGATGTATGCCTCTGATGCTGGAGTAAAATGGCATATTGTTGCACTGTACACTTATCTTTTATAAGTAGAAGCAATATACTCTAAAATGATGATAAAAGTAAATAGTAAACTAAAAACTTCATAGTTCATTATCATCATTATTATGTACTGTACATAATCACATGTGCTGTACTTTTATCTGACTCACAGCACGGTAGGTCTGTTTGTACCATAAACACATGAGTAAGACCATTGCCCTAGGACATGAGGACAACTATGACTTTTATAGGCAACAGAAATTTTTTTAGCTCTGGTATAATTTTATGGGACCTCTGTCATATATATGGTCTGTCATTGTGTAGCCCATGATGGTATATGATTCTGTTCTTTTCTGCAGAAAACAGGAAAAATGTGAAAAAATAAATAAGAAGACTTTTTACCAAAGGCTTAAAAGACTGTTTATCAAAATAGAGAAAACTCAGAAATTGACCAGGTCCTGAATTATTTTCTGTGTAGTAGTCATCCAGGCACCAGAATCTGGTATTTTAGTTTATTTATTTAAATTTATGAATTTATGAAAATGATTTTTTCACTGATATTTTTATTATACCCACATACTTTGGACACAGTTTAGCTAACATAAGTGAACAAGACACAGGGAAACACTGAACCCTGAAGACATGAAGGAAAGGAGGAAAAGGTGATAATGGGAAGTACTATTGACACTCTCCAGCCAAAGACCACCAGGAACACACCTGTAATCAAAAGGTTCTGTTTCTGACTCACTGAAACAAATAAGCAAGTGATATCTCAGTAAGATGGTAAGATCGGGGCTCATAAAGAAGAAGGAAATAATGGCATTTGCAAGAAAATGGATGGAACAGGAGAGCATCATGTTAAGTAAAATAAACCAGACTCAGAAAATCAAGGGTCTTATGTATTTTCATAGGTGGAAACTAGAAATAAAAAAGGGGGAGAGTATCTCATGAAAATAGAAGGAACATCAGTATGGTTGAGGAAAGGATTCAGGTGGTAGGGAAAAGGGAGGGAAAGGTACTGGGGAATGAAATTGATCAAATTACATTATGTGCTTGATCAAATTACATTATATGCCACAATGAAGTCCACTGTTTATATAACCACTAACTACCCAAAAATATTTTTTTAAAAACAGGATTGGAGCTCATATATGTGATCTGAGGGAGAATCTAAGGACTGGGGTCTTTCCTCTGCTTCGTGCGTTTAATATCACAGTTGGACCACTCATTAGGTTTTCTTTAGGAGAAAACTAGAGAGAGACTGAAGCTGCAATTCGTAAACAGAGAATGAAAAATCATTCAAATTACCCATGTATGGTGGTGTTGGGCCATTTCTGATGTCTGGTTCATAGTCATGTTTTGTTGTACTTTCAGACACGGTTATGGGATAGGCTTGTTTTTGTCTTGATCCATCACAGAGACCAGGAGGTTTGGTCTGATCTTAGTGTGCTGTGAGGTTGTTTTTATCAGTAGGAAAAGGCAGAGCTGCAAGGGCCAAGCTAACTCCAAGCTAGCTTTACCAGCTCTTGGGACAAAGGCATATGTATAAGAAGTGGTCATTTGTTTCACCTCAAAAATAATAATTTATAAGAGGAAATCTAATATAAAGACTACACCTATTACATAATAGGGACTGCTAATTACAAGCATGAGTTCCTTTAATCTTCCAAACCACTTTGTGAGGTAACACTCTACATGTCCTCATTTGTCATGAAGAAACTGGGTCATGGAGGACTTGCATAGAGCCCTAGCACTCCTAGAATGCAGAGCAGCTGTCCTGCATAAACTCAAAGTTTTAAAACACAGTGTCATGCTCTGATGAATGACCAATGAATAAATACTTCTGTTCCCATATTTTGAACAAATAGTTTTTGTAGTTAAATATTATGATCCTCCCAGATGCTATTCGGAGGGAGCTCCTACTTAATGTCCATTGCAAAAGCATTTCACAACATGTTCCAGCTTCACATTGCAAGATGCAAAAGGGGAAACCAATCTGGACAATTTTTCTATGTAAAAAGTGTCCTGAAGAGTGGGGTTGCCAGATTTAGCACACACATACACACACACTCACCCAGTACAGAATGCCTGGTTCAGTTTGAATTTCAGAAACCACAGTATTCATAGTTTGTCTAAAATTCAAACTGAACAAAAAAATCTTTTGTTTTATCTGTTAGTCCACCTCTAGAACTTTAGTGCGTTTTTTAAAAATTTCCATCTATGAGGTAAATTTATTTAGTTATCTTCCTAGCTAAGAGAAGGAATGAGATCAGTTACCTACTATTTGAAGGCTGGACATTCTACCATAGTTCTTTCTGTAGCCCACACATTTAGCATTGATAGTACACAGATATTTCTGAACTAAAGGAGCTGCTCCTTTCAGGGTTTTCACATGCACACACATTGACACACCTTCTGATGATTAAAAATGAACACATGAATATAACATTATTTTAAAACTTCAGCATTATACTCTTCTAAGCTTAAAGGAATCTTTCATTCACTCAACAGTCTTACAAAGCTTCTATGTCCCAGAGATACAAAAAGAATCTCACAGTTCAATGAAAGCTAGAAGACAGAATAAATTAGCTAACCTAGTAGATGTTTTCCAATCCTCTTATGCATCCTTTATCTTATGCATCCTTTAATAGAACTTTTTTTGGTTCTGTGAAATAAATGTACTTTAGTGGTTTGTTCAGGAGAACGTGTAATTAATTTTGTACTTGGTCTCTGCGAAACCCATCCTACCTCTGGACTATTGACTGCTGCCTACTATGGGAATTTGGTTCTAATTTAGCAAGCAAGCTTGTTCTAATTATTACTGCATCTCAACAGAACTGAGTCATAGTGGGGCTTTATGAGATTCTTGACTTCTATCATCAGAGATCATTGACTATCACAAATAATACTTTAAGGTTTGGTCATCATACCGATGATCTTAACAAAGACTAAATGATATGAAATTGTCAGGGAAAGAACAGTCATGCTTTGTAAGGAATAGTTTCATTAACAACTTACTGCTAAAAGCAAAATCTAGAATCCACTGTTACAAAGGTATAAAAGAGAAAAACAACTGTATGTATAATCCACTAATTATTTTCCCAAAAAGCATTACGTGCCTAGTTTATGGAACATACATGCAACATCATCCTATGGATATCGAGTACTATTTGATTGTCTGGGACTTCTCTGATTAATGAACAAAAATATCCAGCGATTGCTTCTTTTTGGATTTCAAAGAATAGCTCAAAGATTCCCCAATGCAACAAAAGGATATGGGGTAATATTCTGAAGTATAAGAGGGAAATTTTTGGCAGCCATAATGAGAAAGTCAGATGGAACCAGCTAGCCCTGCATACCGTGCCTGCTATGTGGGAAAAGAACAATGAACACTGAATGGACAATATGAGTGTATTACAAGAATCCACTCCTCAGCGTTTGATATACAGGAACACAACATGATGAAAAATTGGGGGTAGATAAGCTAAAAGTGTCTGCAGGCTGATTTCTAGGTCTGCTATACTAAGCCATTGGAAGATCTGCACAATCTGTACTCATGGTGATTTCATAAGGAAAAAGAAGAGCTACCCAAGGACACAGACTGTTCTCTGTTGCTGTCCTCAAAACTTGCACAATTGGTCCTAAACCTTCATTGCCTGACATCCTTCACCCTTCACCATTTGGTAAGCTGAGTGCTGAATGGGCCCTCCTAGTGATATTCACACAGTCACCCTGTGGTTGGCATGCCTGTCTTTTTTTTTTGAAAGACTCATGTACTTTTCAAGGGACTTGTGTCTTTGATTTGAACAAACTAAGCCAGGATTATAAAATGTGGTCACCTTGAAAAGTGAGAGCTTGTCAAACGGTTGAATCACACAGATGAAGTAGAAATACTAGTGTCTCTATTTGTTGTAGTTTTTCCACCAACAGGTTAGTGAAATAAATGTGGCCAAATGTTTCCTTATCTAATTACCCATCTTCACGTGGCAGAACTCTTGAGCTTTGCCCAGGCTCTACCACAGCTAAATTTAAAGTATGCAAGCTATCTATTAACTCTCAAAGTGTCCTGTAATATTTTATCAATATTTTATCTTTGTGTATCATGCCTTTATCTCATAATAATTTTAAAGCAGGTAGAAAAATAAATTTCCAGTTTTCCAATAAACTGAGTTACAAACACAGACTATAATTTATGCAAGCACCATGCTCTGTATTTTATATTCCTACCAACAAAGAAAGAAATTGTTACATCTACTGTAAAGAAGAAATTCAGTCCCAAAGGAGTCTATATAATTTGCCCCAAGTAACAGTTAGAAATTGCACTTTGAAATTATTAACAATTATACCCCAAATAAGATTGTTCTATGTAATCCTCTTTGAAATTGTGGCTAAGCCAGATAGTGTTTTGTTTTGTGTTCTGTTAATGTTCTTTTTCTCTGGTATATACTTGATGCTAGGATATTTGCCTATATTACATTTTTTAAGTCTGCTTCGCCAAAATTTCTAACAGTAAAGTCCTACTGAAGCAAATCTAATGATTATATAATGAAATAATTTGTTTTTAAAAAGTACAATAAAATTGCATTTTCTAGAGAAAGTCCAAAATTTTGGCCTCACAGCTGTAGGTCTCGGATATTCCTAAGATCTTTCATCTTAGTTAAGGCCTGCACCATTGGAAAGGGACACACTATGACTCCAAAGAGGGAGATGCAAAAGTCAATCAAGTTCCTCACAGCTTGGGGACAGTTTGTTTTTTCACACATCAATGCCACTGAATCCACTAAGGAAATGTACAGCTCTCCTTCTCTCCTTGTAGAAACTTTTCTCTTGATAAGTGCAATTCCTTGATTAAACCCGAGTACACGGTCCATCTCATTTCTTTTTTCCTTTTCTATTCAAACAAGGAAGAAGAAAATCTTACATCCAGGTTTCTTTTTGATCACAGCAGTGAAATTGGGTTTATTCTGACCAGGCCATTAGATGCAGGGTTGGTGGACTTAGAGATCAACTGATAGGAGGAGGGTTATCTGGTCCCTAAGGAAGAACATACCAAACCAGTCTCATAGGACTCATTTTGTCCTTTGCCCCTTTTGTCTGGATGGGGTAAATCAATTTCAATGAAGTCATTTTAGTTCATCTTTCCTGCATAACTTGCTTTGTTGCATGGATGTGACTCTTTTCAAGCCAACCCCCAAGTGCTTCAGAATACTTTTGCCATATGAAAATGTTTGGAGTGGTTTTCCCAGTCAGAGGTTACACACAGTTGGATTCTAAACCTGGAATAGATTTTCTCCTTCCTAAAGCAGTATTCTATCCTCTTTCACTTTTCCCACCCGTTCTAATGAAATTGTTCTAATTACTGAATGAGAGAGCATAAGACTCTACGAAACTTCCCCAGTGGCCACAAAGGTTAAAAGGGGAAGAGGCGGGATGCATTTGTGTGCTGATTACCAGTGGAGGACAAAAGTCTTTTTGAAAATCTTTTCTAGGAATAAGCCCTTATAATGGATCCCCACCCTTGGAGACTAAAAGGCTTCAGGGCTATACAAATAACAATAATCAGATCAGAAACTGTTAAAAGCATAAGACAGATAAACCCAATGAGAAACCTTTGGAGGAAAGCAGATAAGCATTGCATTTGAGTTAAAATGTCAGTGAAGCTATTTCTCTCTGAAGGTTGTTTTTTGTTTTGTTTTGTTTTGTTTTTTCTTGAAGAGAGGAGAAAGCACTGATTAAAAACAGGAAAAAAATGCGTAAGCATTTTAAACAGAAACATGATTTCCATCAAGGACTATCTGCCTGGTGGTGTCTAGCTTCCTTTGCATCCAATCCTGTGACATCACAGGGAAGCTTACTCTTATCTTTTTAAAAAGTTGTGACAAAAAGAAAGAAAGAAAAAATATTCAGGCAGGTAGAAAAATGTTAAATGCATGAGAAAATTTTAAATGAGGAAAACATAGAGTGGAAACACAATCAGATTCAAAGTTAGGCTGTCCAACACCAACAGATAGCATGTTGACTGATTGCACATTGCCTCATCCAGGTCAAAGACGTTGCCAAATGTTCAAAGAAAAGCAATGCTGAGGATTTCCGTTCAGTAAGCCACCTATCACAGAACCCCACGGGGACTTGGCTTCTATTTTTAATTCAACTCCATAGAGTCTTGATTGCTCAGGAAAAATATCAAATGATCCCCTGATGTGGATAAATGTTGTTTTACTACCTTGACACCAACACATGCTTTTAATGCTTTTCAGAGTCACTGACTCGTTTTTCTAAACAGCTTTATTGAGGTATAACTTGCATATCATAAAATTCACCCATTTTAATTGGACAATTCAAAGATAATAGAGTTGTATAAACATCACTGTAATATTTTCTTTTGTCTTTGGCTTTCTGCAATTTGAATATAAATATGCCCAAGTGTGTTTTATTTGGTATTTATCCTGTCTGATGTTCTCTGAGGTTCCTGGATTTGTGGTTTCCTGTCTGCCATTAATTTTGGAAATCTCACGGCCATTATTACTGCACATATTTTTTCCACTCCATTCTCTTTCTTCTCCTGACATTCTAGTTATGCATATAGTACTCCTTTTGCAAGTGTCTCAGAGTTCTTAGGTTTTCTGCTCTGGTTATTTTCTGTTTTTCTTTTCCTTGTTTATTGTGGAGAGCAAAGACAGAATGGGAGAGCAGTGCCTGAGATTGGGGGTCTCTGATGACCTAATGGCTGTGGACTCTTGATGCCTGGGAATGTTTCTATGCAAAGGAACAGAATATCTAGCTCCTTTGATAATGCCCTGCATGAGGAGGCTCTGCAGAAGAGTCTTATCAGCTTCAACCTTCATCTCAGGCACATAGTCCTGAGGATAGAGGAATTCTAATGCTAGACAATCAGTAACTTTAAACAATGGACCTTCTTGAGCCTTACACAAAGCTCCTAACATTGCACATTGCAACTGTGGATTGCAACTGTCGAAAAGCTGCCTAGATGTTTCTAGTTTCTGTAACTTTCTGAGCACAAAGAATGATGCTTGCATAGTCTTTATCCTGACAATGAGACATATAAATAAAGATTGCTGCTTAAATCTGTTTCTCCATCAGAGAGTAGCACTCCACCTGATCCCAGCTTTATCTTCACAATCTGCTTGTGAGTCTTTATTTACTAATCACCCATCACCCCTCACCAGAATTGCAAGTTTGACTGTGCTGGGCACGGCAGTTATCTTCACATTTAAGTCTGGAAGTTTCTATTGATCTCCCTTTGAGTCCACTGTTTCTTTTCTTGGCTGTGTCATGTCTACTGATGAACTCATTAAAAGCATTCTTCATTTAAGTCACTGTATTTTTACTTCCAAAATTTCCTTTTGGTTCTTTCCATCGCTTACATTATCCCATCTTTCTTGCATGTTTTTTTTTTCTTTTTCTATTAGAGACTTTAACATGTTAATATTTTTATTCTTTGATGAGTCCAACCTGTCATACCTCAGTCTTATTCAGAGGATTGCTTTATTTCCTTAGACTGCTGTCGTTGCTGTTTTTTCTTATGGGACACCTTGTAATTCTTCTGTTAAAAACAGTATAATGTGTCACATAGTAGGTGCTTAAGTCAACAGGCCCTTAGAGGGAGGATTTATGATAGCAAGGCTACGAGGCAGGTTATATTAAATATCTGCTGTAGCTGAAGGTGCTAGTCTTCAAATTTTGTAGTGTCCTTGAATTTTTATCACCCCCTGACTTAGGACATCCCTAAATTACTCCTCAGAATAGTGCGTGTCCTGTAACTCTTTTAGCAATCATTCATTGCTACTCTAGAGTCTTGTTGTCAGGATGATAGGTGTAGTGGGTAATTTGAATTGTCGACTTGATTGGATTAAGACATGCCAATGATTAAGAGGTTTCTGGTTGTCCATGAGGGCGTGTCTAGGAATGATTAGGATGTGGGATAGTGCACTGAAGTGGAGACCCTCCCTAAGCATGGGTGTCACTGCCCAATTGGATGGTGGCTTGGATGGAGTAAAAGTTGGAAGAACAAGGAAGCAGATGCAAATACAAGCTGGATTCTTCTTGAACAGGTTCTTGGTTGCAGTTTTATCGTCTGAGGATATGGATTCTTGATTCTTCACTCTTCCAAAGCGAGTGGACTCTGACATTGATTCTCCAGGGAGATTCCAGAAGTCTTGATCTCAGACTAGGGTAGCACTGTTGATCCCTTATGTTCTGGGACTTCTGCCTCATGGACTGCTTAGCTGCTGGTTCTTCCAGCTCTCCAGCCTGTGGACAGCCATGGTGAACTATCCAGCTTCTGGTGGTGTAAGCCATTCTAACAAAAACCCTTTGTATAATCATACTTCCTGTTGACTCCGTTCCTCTAGAGATCCTAATACAACAGATGTGAGGAAGAGAAGCATTCTGTAATCTTGTGTTTATATATCATAGTGGGCCTATTTGGGTGCTGTGAACTTCATGAGTGTCTCTGGTGGGGAGGATTTTCTTCCCCATCCATGACTCCCTATCTTGGATACAGTGTTCCCACTCTATTTCTTTGAATACCTGAACACTGCTGACTATGGGTTTTGTCCTGAAGTAGGACAGGAGCACTAGAGGGGGCCAGAGTAGGAGGAATGACCTTCACTCAACTGAAATGAGACTCTTCCCCTCCAGAGTATATATGGTTATATTTCTTTTATACATATGTATAGATCCTGTTTCTCTACAGAACCCTGATTAATATAGCCTCAGCAACTAATCAAAATTATCCTTTAGAAGTCTTTTAATTGAAGTCTTTATACAATTTACATATCATATAATCCTTGATATATTTGGATTTACATATACCATTTTTTAAATGTTATACCTGATGGCACTGCTTTCTCTCCCAAATTTATTTGGGTCATTTGAATTTTTTATAATTCTATTTTACCTTATCTGTAATGATTTTGAATACATCCCTGTCTAGTTTTTTAGTGGTTGTTCTATGGATAGCAAAATATATACTTTCTCACCAGGCATGATGGCTCATGCCTGTGATTCCAGTAGTTCAGGAGGCTGAGGCAGGAGGACTGCAATTTCAAAACCAGCCTCAACAATTTAGCAAGACCCTACCTCAAAATAAAAGATTAAAAGAACTGGGGGGGGTGCTTTATTGGTAAAGCACCCCTGGGTGGTTTACTCCAAACCTAACAACAACAACAACAACAACAACAACAAAAATATATATATATATGTATGTGTGTATATATACACATATACTTTCTCCAGGTACAGTGGTGCACATCTGTAAACCCAGTGACTTTAGAGACTGAGACAAGAGGATTGAAAGTTTGAGACTAGCCTCAATAACTTAACAAGACCCCCTCAGCAACTTAGCAAAGCCTTGTCTCAAAAAAAAAAAAAAAAAAAAAAAAAAGATTAACTCAGCAATAATAAATCACCCTGGATTCAATGTCCAGTCTAGTATCAAATACATTCAGATTTTCAATCTATTTAGGACCATATTTTATCACTTTAAATTGAATGTAAAAACATTGCCATGATATAGGCCTCTTACCTTCACCCCTTCATGCTATATTTTAATACTATGTCTACATACATTTATTTTGTATACATTGTTTTTACTTTAGAGTAGAAGTTTCCTTTTGTCATTCCTTCAAAGTTTATATACTTTGAGTTCTTAAGATGTTTTTAAATTTCAATTAATTTAACAGATAGCTGAAAATAAAAATGACATGAGCAGAGTACCGCATAATGTATTTACAATACATGTATACATTGTTTAATGTTTAAATCAGATTAAATGCTTCTATCTTCTCAACACTGATCATTTCTTTAAGGTAAAGCATTCAAAATCCTTTCTTCTAATTTTTTGAGACATGCAGTACATAATTGAGATCTCTAGTCTCCCTACTGTGCACACCAGAACTTCCTACTCCTAACTGCAGCTTAGCCCCCATTTACCAACCTTATCCCATCACTCCCTCCCCTTATTTTCTCCAGCTTCTGAGAACCACCATTCCACTTTTAACTTCTATGAGGTCAACTAAAACCCCATTACACAACATTATATTTTGCATTTAAACATCAAGTAAAATATAAGATAACTCAAGAGGAGAAGACCCCATTAAATCTACCTACATATTTACTATCTGAAGCTCTTTATTTCTAATAAGAAATCATCAGTAATCCAAATTATTTTTTCCCACAGAAAATATGCTGCTGTTTTTTTCCTTCCTGCCTTTGAGATATTTTTCTTATGTTTAGCCTTCAGAAATTGTATTAATATGTGTTTTAGAATTGTTATTTGAGTTTTATTCTTTTGGGGGTTCATTTGGTTTCTTTGATCTGTAGGTTTATGCCTTTCATCAAAATTAGCAGATATTTGATGTTTCTTCAACTATTTAATTTTAGCAGTATGTTCATTCTCCATTTCTTCCACAATTCTAATGACAAAAATGTTAGACTTCTTGTTGATGCCTAAAGTCTTATTTTATTTTTCTCTGTTTTGCCAATAAGATGATTTCTACTGATCAACATTCAAAATGAATGCTCAGTGGAGTATTTTTAGGTAGCTGCTTTAAAATTTTGTCAGATAATTATAACGATTGTGTTAATTTATCTTTGCTGTCACTTGTCTTTTCTTATGCAAGTTGCAGTTTCATAATTCTTTATATACCAAGTAATTTAGGGTTGCCTCCTGGACATTCTGAATATTATGTTATGAGACTCTGGGTTTAGGTTAAATCCAAAGGAGAATATTGATATATTACTTTAATAGTCACTAGACCTTATTTGGTTCACTGGACAAATTTCAATTGCCTTCTAAGGAATGTGGTTCCAATGCCAGTTTGGTTTTCAAATATTTGCATTGCTATTCAGATCCATCTCACCAAAAAAGTCACTTTGGGTCATGGTTGGAGATTTTTCTCTAGATTAGTTCTCAATGTCATTGGATGCCAATTGGCACCAAATATTTTCATTTACATTTTGAAATGAGTCCAGAACTTCATAAATGGACTTCCTTTTTCGAACTTTTCTATCGCCACCATTTCTCTGGCACTTTCTAATTTCCTGTGGCTTCCTTTTTTCACTCTTCTGACCAAAATCCTGAAACTTCTAACATATCAGCACAGCAGTGGGAAGCCAGAGAGATGAAGAAGAAACCTTGAGTTTGGATGCACCATCTTGGAAATACAGTTCCATTGGTGGGGTGAAAGTTACTTTTCCATAAGACTTAGGGTTCCTCTAGCCTCCTCTTGCTGCTTGTTTTCACTGCTGCTGCTATTGAAGGATTAGTGAGGTTCAGGATCTGAAAGTAGGAGAAAAAGAAGAATCTGATGGGATTTCTGCCACATTCTCAACTTTAAGAGCTCCACTTTCTGCTCCCGAAATCAGAGCTAGAAGTTTTTGCCTGGATATCTCTCTCCAGCACAGTGCTCACTTCCAGGTTTAGATTCTACACACCCCCCCACACACACACACACAAACACATTAATAGTAATTTTAAAAAGGTAACTATGAAGTTTCACTTGTAAATAACTGAATACATATATATTCAATAACATAACCTTGAAATAAAATATATGGGCGGAGGAGAGAGGAGTGGAGAGAGACTCTAAAATTAACAGCACTGCAAAGAGAAATAGAAAAAAGCAACAATCTCAAAAGAGTTAAGGGTAATTTTTTTCCTAGTAATTAGCAGATTAAACAGGCTGAATATCAGTAAGGATATACAAAACTAAAAACACACAATTTAAAACTTTGATTTAATGTTTTTGTATACAACTTTATACCCAACAATAAAAATAGCATATGTCCCTTTTAAAGACTATATGGATATTTAGAAACTTGAACACACGATGCTTCATAAATCAAATCTCGATTAATTCCAAAGAATTAGTAACCTGACCACAAATCAGTAATTAATAATAGAGGGTCTGTTGTAGACACTATCCTCAATGAACAAAAGAGCACAAAATGAAATTATATTTCTTGCACATGTTGAGAACTTTTTGAATCAATGACATACATTTAATAAATACAAATATGTGAGATTCTAGCAGAAATGGGTTTACATTAGAAACAGGCTTCTTTGTAGCAATTTGAAGTTCTATTGCATTAAACATAATGCTCTTAAAAAGGCTTTTCAGTGGTACAATTTAAAGTGTTAGGTTTGCTTATTCCTCCATCTGGAGGTCCCTAATGTGTGCTGGCTTGCGTTTGAGGATAGTAAAATCCTGGCAATAGCGCAGTTTAGCTCAGAGTGTGGTATCAATGGAGAGAGGGGAGCAGTTGGAATATTTGCCTGTGGATACAATTTTAAGACGAGCAAATGGAAAAGAGTACTTATTGGCACATACTGAGATGGGGGGGGACCCTGCAGTGAGTCTCAAGATACCCAATTAAGATAAAATTAAATCATACAAATATTGATTCAGTTAAATTTGCCAGGGGTAAGTCTTATTATAAGCCAAAAATTTTATAGCAAATGGCATGGAACTATGGGAAAGAAAAAATTATATATATATATATATATATATATATATATATATATGCATATATATAATACTATTTTATATATATATATGCATATATAATACTATTTTATATATATATATATAATTAGAAGGACTGTAATAATAGAGCAGAAACCTTCCATCTCACCTTCATTACTTGGATTGGGTATTAACTTGCAGTTTTGCTTATTATGATTAATTATATTTAAAATATGAGGCTGTCTTGGGTGTTTAACATTATCATAGATAATGCTCTATCCTCAAGGAGTTAACATTTTGTTAAAATAATATGTGCCCAGTTTTAGGCAATTGGCACAGAACTAAACAGAAAATGGACTTTAGAATATCTATGAGCACCCACAATGGCATGTGAACTCTGAATGTCCCTACAGAATGACTACTCTTGATTTCATCGAGCATAGCAATTGACTGTACTTTCTTCACCGATTGAAGTCATTCTGTGGGGAACTTTATCTTAATTTATGTAGGAAAATGTAATTTCACAAATGTATTTGACTGAATGTACATCTGAACATTTTTAGTAATATGTTGTTTCTTTAAGAATATAGTTCCCAAAGGCAAAATTCTCCCTGAAAAAGTTTGCATTAAAACAAACTCATAAAAATAATGCAACAAGAAAGCTCCAAACAATTAGTCATAAATTTGCTTAATGTTGTT
Organism: Sciurus carolinensis; assembly: GCF_902686445.1. Taxonomy (NCBI): domain Eukaryota; kingdom Metazoa; phylum Chordata; class Mammalia; order Rodentia; family Sciuridae; genus Sciurus; species Sciurus carolinensis. The sequence goes on from NC_062227.1 coordinate 37,800,732, forward strand.
TTTGTTGTGTAGGTCATTACTCCAAGTTGTTAGCCATAAATTAAAATGTGTCTTTGCTAAAGGCAGTAGTTGATTTCTCTCAAGTCTACCAAATCATTCACTTATGTGTGAGTGTAGACCACATCAAAGCAGTCACCTTTGGAAGTCATTTTTACCATTGCAACTGAGACACCTGATCAAAACATCTTGAAATTTCTATTCTGGAATCGCACTCATGACTCACAACACATTTAGGAACATAATCCTCGGTGGAGGGGAATCTTAATCTTTCGACAGTGGATTTGATGTTTGAAAAGAAATTTATGTGCAGTTCAGTATATTATAAGAAATAGTTGATGCAACTGGCTAATAGAGTTCTAGGTTAAAAATAAATCAAGATTTCAAATGATTCCAATTGCTCCACAGTACATTTCTAATGGACTTTGCACGAATGGCACCTTTATTTAAACGAACATAGAAACTCATTTTGAAGGACAATGTTCATTTGTTTGCATTAGTTACAGCACTGACCTTTAAACAAGGACACTATAATTCCATGCAATACTCCATTAGGGACTGTCCTGAATGTTGGAGGAGAGTCTGGACAAGCCATTCTATTGCTACAGGCAAGGGCTTTCCCTGGGAGTCCTCTAAGCCACAGGGCAGTGTTGAGCCTCAGAAAGCTGAGGCCTCACTGGAGAAGTTCCCTGAGTTTCCATCCCTTTCTTCCAGCCTGGAGGGAAGGTTAAAGTCAGTTTCTCCTTTCTTACTTAGCACAGCCAGAAGCCTGCAGGCAGACACAAATCAAGACTTTTCAAGGAGGTGGAGGAGAAGATAATGAAAGCCAAGAGGTTGCCTATCCCCCCCACAACCTACCAATTTGTTGAAACTTGACAAAGGTGAAGTATAAAACAAATTCTTTAAAGGAAGACATACACTGAGAGAACAACACAATAGCTATTTTCACTCACAGATGAGCTAATTAAATGCCCATACACTTAACTCTCTGTTCCGAATCAGTCAGCAGAAACTTTTCCTCTCCTGCCCTGACTGTGACTTCTCTCCATCACTTGCTGCTCACTCCTGCACCTTCATCTTCTCTCCAGCCTGGCTGGGTACTCATGGGATGCTGCAGTGCCTGGGGCGACTGATAGCTCCAATCAGTCAAGGCTGCTTTTCGAAAGCTCTGCTGTCCCTCCTTGCCTCTGATTCTGAAGATAAAGACAGGGCCAGTCTCTCTCCTTGAGCAGTTCAAATTTCTTCTTCGTTACTCTTTAGGCAATACAGTGAGGAGGTTAAGTGCACAAGTTGGGATTCCAGCCTGAATCCTCGACAGCCTTAAGATCTCCTCTCAGAGGAGACATGAGGACTGAATGAGGGCAGGCACATAGAGCTTGGGCACGGTGGTTGGCCCAGAACTGCCCCTCAATGGATGCGATTATTATTGTTATTAATACTTTATTTTCACTGTGCCAGGCAAACAACAATTTCCCTCTGCCACCAGTGCACGATCCCCTCCCTGCACGTAATTCAAGGTTCTGCCCTTTTCTGCCTGCCCTCAATCCTGCCAGGAGGAGGAAAGAGGAATGCCCGTCACCTTCCAAGACTTTTATCTGGAACAGGCTTTATCTCTCTCACTGTGGGGATTTCCCCCAGTCTCTTTTGTTCCCTCTTTCAGAGCTGATTTTGCCTCCCTTTTGTGTTGCAGTTGCTTCTATAGGGGGGTAGAGTTGCCCTATTTACAAGAGTAGCTATCACCATGGTAACTTGGTATTTTGATACAGGCAGGAAACAATTCTGAGGGAAAAATAGATCCCTTATTTTTCAACTTTGGCATGTAGATGTATGGGAATCAAAATACTTGCCCAACATTATATAGCTGGTTCAAATGTCAAAGCAAAGAAACAGGTTTTGTTGATATTTTAAATAAGTATTGAGCAACCACAGCATGCCATCAATTGAGCAGAACATTCTCACAATTAATTTCTGCCTCTTAGACACTAATGCCTGAAGGCAACGTGGCATATACTTTGGTGAACTCATTCTGTGAATGAAAAAATTGATATCCATGGTTGGACAAAGAGTAATTGTGGTGCTCACTCACACTGCAGAAAGCATGTGAAAGTTGCCGTTTGGAGTTTCTGGAATATTTTGATTATTTCTCGAGAGAGAACAAGACAAAAAATTTAAAAATCATCTTGCTAATGACCAGGGAGATGTGGGTACACTAGTAAGGCACAGGCTGATTTTGATTATTGAATGCCTGCTGTATACTAGACTTCCTACTACGAGCTGCTAACATAAATTAATGAACCATCACTCCTGCCTTGGGCACTTTCCATTTAGAAACAAATCATCATAATACACTGTGAAGCATCTCTATAAAGACAGCAACAAGAAGGAAATGAGAGTAGAGAAGCATCACTGCAGAGATGAGTACTGAACTTTTTTAATGGTGAGCAGCTGGTGAGCTGTAGAGGGGAGACTGCCTCATTGAGATCCTGCTGAGACTACCCTGTGGTATCTCTCCAGAATTGGAAATTCTTTTGCCCTTCTGCCAAACCAGGGCAGGCCTAATCCCTCCTTTAACATAATCCCACAACCCAGGGGTTCTCAGGCCTGGGAATTCCCATGCTAACCTCGCTTCATTTTGACAAATGTGCCATCTTGTTTTCTTGCATTTGCTCACCTCATTCTACCTTCCTGAAATCTCCCTCCTATGCCATACCTCCCCCCCCACAGCCACCTCTGCCACGGAATATTCCTCCTGCTTCCTATTACTAATTTTTGTCCTCAGGCCTTGACTTTGATGTCCCTGTCTATCTTGGGGTAACCTTTGGTGATTATAGAGTGCTCTAGTGCATATCCTATTTACTACTGCAATATATGGGTACTAGTGTTTAGTCATAGCCTGTTTTCTGATCTGACTCATTTAATCCACTTGCTCTCTTCAGTGGGAGGCAATGGGTGTTGTTCCCTCATGCATTCCCCCTTTTAGCTATTAAATAGATGTATAAACGACTCAGAGAGACACTGTTAAAAATGTCCAACAATAAAAACAACTACTTTGCCCTACAACATTGTCTTTTTTTTTGGATTTGTTATAGTCTTCCTGCAAGGTATGGGTGGCTAAACTAGTTGAGAAAGAAAAACATCACTATTTCATTTTGGGAGCATTTATTTTGAAATAATTTCAAACTTGTAGGAAAAATTGCAAGATTAATATAAGCCACATCATCAAATGTTTACCCAGATTTTAAAAAAGGTTTACATTTTATTCCAAATATTTTTAGTCTGCAGTTGGTTGATCCATAGAGGAGGAACTCTCAGACATAGAAGACCTACTACATGTGTGAGTGCACATATATGAATTTTTTGTGAAACATTTGAGAGTGAATTGGGAACAACATGCCATTTTACTTTTAAATACTTCAGTGTGAATTTCTCATCAAGAAAAATATGCTTTTACTATACTTACATTACATAATCAAATTCTGAAAATTTAATATTGATGCAATGTTAACATCTAATCAACAGTTTATATTTAAATTTCATCAATTGTACCAATAATGTTCTTTATAGTTATTTTTACCAATCCAGAATTCAATCAAGGATCCCATGTTGCATCTAGTTGTATTATGCCCAGGTGTTCTTTAATCTGGACTGTTACTCAGTCTTCCTTTGTTTTTCTTGACCTTGATATTTTGAAGAATGGATGAAAGTTATTTTGGGTTAGTCAAATGCTTCTTCACAATTAGATCCAGGTTATTAATTTATTGGCCAGGGATACTGCAGACGTGAGGTTATGTCTTTCTTGGAGCAAATTAATAAGAGCAGATTTTAGCTTGTTTCTGTATTGGAGACACTAACTGATCCCTTGGTTAAGGTGACATCTCCAGTTTTCTCTACAACGGAATTCTATTTTTCACTTTCTAGTTAAAAAGTAATTATGCACACATTTGTGTGTATTCATATAGTCAGAGAGACAGGTAGATGTAGGTAGGCAGGCAGATTAAACAGGGACTTATGAATTATTTCAAAACATTGCTTACTGAAACTAACACAAGATGGGAGAGAAAAATATAAATATCCCTCTATTAAGGAAATTGAATTCATTCAAAAATGTCTTCATAGAAAACATCACACACTTGCATGTGACCTATTGGTTCTGCTTCATTGACAAACCCTAATATAATGACTTTCCTTCTTGCTATTGGTTTCTTATTTTTCTATTGACAGTTGTGCTAGATGTTTTTTCAATCTGTTGACTCTTCAAAAAGAAAAAAAAAAAACCACTTAGCTTTATTGATTATCTATATATTCTAATTCTATTTCATTAATTTCTTATCATACTTTAATTTGTTTCATCCTTCTGCTCGGGGTTTAATTTACCCAATTTTTTAATAAGATGAAAGCTTAGACAATTAAATTTCAACCTTCTTTTGTTTTAGAAATGTTTCAATCTGTACATTTGCTTGTGAACAGTTTTAGCTACATCCCACAAATGTTGACATATGTTTCAATATCATTCAATTTTGTGTTATTTCTCATTTCCAATGTGTGATGTCTAATTTCTCTTGTGATTTCTTTTTTCTTTTTTGGGGGAAGGGGTACTGGGCATTGTGTCTAAGGGGTGCTTTACGACTGAGCAACATCTCTCTGCCTTTTTAATTTTTGATTAGAGACAGGGTCTTGTTAAATTGCTGAGGTTCTCCCTAAATTGTTGAAGCTGGCCTGCAACTTGCGATCCTCCTGCCTCAGCCTCCCAAATTGCTGGGATTACAGGCCTGCACCATCATGCCCACCGTCCTGTGATTTCTTTGACATATGTGTTATTTGAAAGTTTGCTATTTAATTTCCAAACATTTAGAGCTTTTAAAATATTTCATGGTTATTATTTCTACTTTATTGTGGTCAGAGATCCTAATCTGTAAATATTTGGATCTTTTGACATTTATTAAGACTTATTTTATGACCTATCATCTGCTCTCCCTTGTTGACTGTTATATGCACATTTTCATATATATCAGACAATGACTGACTATTCTATAAATGCCAATTAAGTCAATATGTTCAAAGGTGTTGTGCAATTTGTCTACATAACTATTGATATTTTGTGTACTGTGTTGTAGTGCATGATCATCACACCCTGTTTTGCCATTCAGTAACTGATTATAACTTCTGATGGCATAACTGTCAGACGTTATAATTCTGTTTGTGATGTCACTTAAGCAAAAAACAGAATAGCAATGTATTTGCCAGTGGTCTATGGATGTGCATTTGTCTTTTAGTGCACTGTTGCCCATGAGCTTGGATTCTCAGTGCCCGCGCATTGTCGGTGTATTTCTGAAAACTGACACTCTTGGTTTGTCTAGAGGCCGCAGTACTAATGCTCAGCACATCTTCCATGAGTCGCGCTGAGGATAGTGCATCAGAGAAGGAAACCAATGGCAAGCACAGAATCGTCATACACTGAAGATCAAATTCTGTAAGTCCACACTTCACAACACTGTAGTGAATTTTCTCAAGTGTAATATTTCAATTAATTCACAGATCAGTAACAACTAGTGTGTTAACTTTTTCTTTAGACCACAAAAATGTTCTCTAAATTGTCATGAAGAAATGGTTAGCATCGATTTGATTATTTAATTTTAACATTTACTAAATGAGTATTTCAAGCATCTTGCATCAAAGATAATTTATAGCTTGATATACTGGTTGCACCCCTCTTTTTTGCAAAAACAAAACAAACAAAGATGGCACTAATCTGTGACAATTGTGCAGTGAAATACGGTACTTGCCCTTTCAGTGACAGAGTGGAATGTTAAAATCTCCAACTCTGATTGCTGATAGGTCCATTTCTCTTTATATTTTCATCAATTTTTGCTTCTGTCATTCTGTAAGGAAACACACGTGTATATAAGAGTTTATGCCTCTTTGAGCCGTTAATCATTTTATCATAATGCAATCTTCCTCCTTTTCACTGGCAAAACTTCTTGAGTCTATTTTTTTCTGATGCTAATAAAATCACACTGGTTTTTCATGTTCAATGTTTTATGGCATAGCTTTTTAATATGTTTCCTACTGACTTGTCTTTGCCTTTCTATTTAAAATATGTCTTTTATGTCAAAAATTAGACCTTGCTATTTAATTTGCTGACACTCTACCTTATGCACAAAGTGCTTGTCCAGTAATAGTGGTAATGCTGACATGATTTTATTTGTCCACCATTGGGATATTTGTTTTTTATTATTCCCTTTTGTTTTAATTCATCTTTTCATCTTTTTCTCTCTTTTGGGTCTGTTTTAGTCAGCCTTTTCGCTGCTGTGACTAGAAGACCTGACCAGCACAACTGTAGAGAGGAAAAGTTTATCTGGGGGCTCAAGGTTTCAGAGGTCTTAGTTCATAGAAGGCCGGCTCCATTCCTCAGGGCTTGAGGTGAGGCTGAACATCATGGAGGAGGAGGGTGGCAGAGGGAAGCAGTTCACAACTTCAGGAAGCAGAGTGAAGAGTCTCCACTCTCCAGATACAAAATATGTACCCCAAAGTCAAGCCCCAATTCCCACCTCCTCCAGCCGCAACCTACCACTTCAGCCACCACTCAGTTAATCTCTATCAGGGGATTAAATCACTGATTGGGTTAAGACTCTTACAGTCCAATCATTTCTCCTCTGAACCTTACATTGTCTCACACGTGAGCTTTTGGGGGACATCTCATATCCAAACTATAACAGGGTCAATCAAATATTTTTCAGTAGTTTAATTTTTCTATTGACTTTTTCATGGTCACTATGGGAATCAGTATGAATCTTAAAATTACCACAGTCTACTTAGACTAAATAGTATACAAATTTACCTAAAATATAGACTTGTATTGCATCTCTATAATTTTGTTTACCAACCCTATTTATTGTCCTAATATTTTCATACACCTTAAGTCTACATATATTATATACCCCACTTGGCATTGTTATAACATTTTCAATTCTTTTAAAGAAATAAATGAAGGAAAAATCTTTTAAGTTAACCTTAAATGAATCATTTACAGTTCTTTTTACAGTCAAATCTGAATTGCCATATGTCATTTGCTTCAGTCTGAAGAATTTCTTTTGGCATATTGTGTAGTATAGCTCTGATGAAGGATGATGTTGTTGTTATTATTATTTTGTCTTAAAATGAAAACCTGCATTTCTGAAGAATATTTTAACTGGAGATAGAAATCTGGGTTGCAAGATTTTATTTTTTTCCAACAGTTTGAAGATGTTGTTCCACTGTCCTTGGCATTCATTGTTTCTTAAGAAAAGTCAACTATAATTTATATTTTTGTATTCAATGTGTCATTTCTATCTAGCTATTTTCAAATTTTTCTCTTTTTGTTGTTTTTGGAAGTTTTTTAACATGTCCAGTGGTTGTCTACTGTGCATTAACTTAAGATTCACTGAGCTTCTCTGATCTAGAAGTTACATTTTCACCAAATTTGGAAAATACTCTGCCCCTTTCCCTCTCTTCTCTCCTTCTAGGACTTCAACGACACTTACATTAGATCACTTGTTATTATCCCTTCTATCACTGAAAATCATCTTTTTAAAAATCATCTTTCTTTCTGTTCTTCAGTTGTATACTTTGTATTGATTTATATTTAAGCTCACTGGCTCTTCTACTATTTCTAATCTGCCAAGAATCCAGTGAGTATATTTTTCATTTCAGGTACTGAATCTTTAAGTTGAAAGTTTTCACTTAGTTCCTTTTCTTAGTTTCCATCTTTAACGTATCATTACCATTTTCTTTTAAAATCATTAACATCTTATAATAGCTACTTTAAAGTCCTTTCTCAATAATTCTAATGCCTTCTTTATCTTTAGGTTCAACACTATTAAATGCTTTTCTCTAGATTGTGTGATGTTTTCCTGTATAAGGGGTATATATCTAGTGATTTTTATTATATATCAAATATTGTGGATAATATGTTGTAGAGATCTGGATTTTGGTATAATCATCTGAAAGTGTTTATTTTTGTTCTAACAGTCTGTTAATTTCTACTCTAATTCTAAATTCACTTTCTCTTGTGATGAACAATATCTGAAACAGAATTTCTCTTACTTCTCTAGCTTTTTTTCTGATAAGTCTTTTAGAGACTTCCTATGCATACATATTTCAAGGTAAGCTAACATTCCAAGCATGGTTATGCATGCCTGTGATCCCAGCAGCTAGGGAGACTGAAGCAGGAGCATCACAAGTTCAAAGCCAGTCTCAGCAACTTAGTGAGGTCTTAATCAACTTAGTGAGACCCTGTCTTTAAATAAAATAAAATATTTAAATAAAATATAAAAAGGGCTGGGATGTGGTTCAGCCTCTGGGTTCCAACCTGTGCAAAAAAAAGATATTATAACATTTGGAAAAGTTTATTCACAGATTTCAGAGGTAACTCTCTAGACTTGGGGATTTTCCTTCTCACTTTCACACCATTTTGCAGTCCTGAACTCTGACCTCTGACTTGTTGAATTAGGCCTAAGCGTTCTGCTTATATTTAGGCTGCTCCATGCCATGGGGACTAAATGTGTCCTCAGGCAAAATGCTGTATAAACCAAATCTCACCCAGTATTCTCCTCTTTCAAGAGCCAACTTTTCTCCAGGTTTTGCCTACTTTTGATTTCTGTCTAGTGCTTCTTGACTGAAGTTTCTAAACACTATAGAAGGGAGAATTAGTACTACATACACCACCCTGCAATTACCAAATGTAGAATCTGCCAAAATGGACACATTCATTCTATGTCCTGGTCTTCTACACAAAATAAGAAAATGACTCAGCATTCCTTTACACCAGATATTAGAAAGTATGCCTAGATTTATTTTTGTTTTATAATATCTCTCTGGGTAATATTATCTGTAATCATGGCCCCTATTATCTCCTTTATTGATCCCTTCTCAGATATTTACCTTTCGACCTTGCCATTTCCTTGAGCTCCAAGTCTAGATTTCCATTTCTACCCTATCCATACTCATAAAATGGTATTTTTTTTGTAGAAGCTTGCACAACCATAACCAATAGTAATTGAAAACCCAATTGTAGGTTTCTGAAACATTACATTTCTGTTTTTATCCCGTCACTAATCAGTATATAATTTCTGCATTAGGTATTTGCATGTGTTTCCCTAAATACACTGTTAACTCTTTGCTGCCAGAGGTCCTAGCTTATTTATCTCCATATTGTTAGGGGCTAATTCATTTATTTTGCTAAAGCATATTTGTCAAGACCACATTGCAAATGAGGGAAAAAAATGCTGATATAATTTTCTCATCTAATAAAAAGGGGGAATTGTTTCAAAAAGTCTTTTCTTCTAGCAAAGTTAAAATGCTTATTTTTTTTAGTAAATCACTACAGAAGGCTTGATGGAATATGAGTGAAGTGACATAATGACCCACTTCTGATTAAGACACTTTTAAGGACAAATTTAATTTAATAAGATATTGAAAGAGGAAAATAAAGTTAGTAAAGAGGAAATAATTTTTTCTTAAAAAAAAAAAAAGCAACTCATAAATTCAAAGACCAAATCATACACACCTTGGGAGGAGTTATGTAACATGTAAGATCCTTCTGATAAAAGTAGAAGGGACTTACTACTTGGAAAGTGATCATCTTTCAAGTTCTGCCTTTCTCACAAAGATGTAGTATAATAAAGATAAAAGTATAAAGTGCTAATATTTGTTGAATATTTGTTGTATATTCAAGGTACTGTTCAAAGTACTTTACATATATTAATTCATCTCATAGAACAATGCTGTGAAATATGTATACTATTAATACCTTCATTTCCTCAGTTGAGGAAATCAAAACTTAAGCTGAAGATATTTACAGTCTTATAACCACATACCCACTCTGTGGGTACAGGGTATAAGTCATATTTATTTATATTTATTTGGGTTACCTTAATTTTAATGATTCTTTGCTTATTCAATATCTGTATTTGCCTTTCATGTATTTATCATTACATTATTTACTAGTAACATCTTAGCTATAATCTAATTTGTCTTTATACTTAAAAAAGTACTCTCCACGGGCTGAGGTTGTGGCTCAGTGATAGAGCATTTGCCTAGCATGTGTGAGGTACTGGGTTCAATTCTCAGCACTGCATACAAATAAATAAAATTAAGGTCCATCGACAACTAAAAAAATACTTTAAAATATACTCTCCAATCTTTGCCCGTAGTCCTGTATCTCTTATCACTGAAGCAAGCTTCTATTTTGTTCTTTTAACCATTTGTTATAGGTGCCTGCCACTAATCCCAATTTTGACTTGAAGAATTATTCTTTTTCAATCACAAGCAGCCAATAAGCAATTTATGTGCACCTAGCAACAACCCTCAACAGCCTGTTTATGGTTGGCTGTCCTCCATGTTGAATTATGTGTGTGGTATGTCAATGCAACTTGGTATCCAGGAGAATTGATTTGACCCAATGATTTCATTTCTTCTAGGTCCTTAAGTCCTGAGACCTTGCAAGTGGGGATAATAGGTCTTTTCTTTTTTGGTTTATCATATCACCAGGTGGTTAAATTTGGGAGCTTACTTTTTATGAAATGTACAGTAAAATTTAAGATGCCTTTACCAGAAAACAGCAAAGGAGGACTGTTACTGAGACCATGACGAATAATTAAATAATGATAATTCACCAACATTTCACTACTGGGCATCATCTTTGTTCTGTTTGTTGAGAAACTAGTGATAGTTTTAAGTAGCTCATCATTTTGTTATAGGGAGATTTAATATACATTTAAATCAGTATTTTAGTTATATTTAAACCAGCATTTTTATTTCAATCTGCAAGGAGTTGGCACTTACCCAGAAATGTAGAAATAGCAACCAATAAAAGGAAATGGTTTTCTTCTGTGAGAAACCTATATGAGAAAATATTATTGACAATAACAGGACAGCTGTTCGTATGGAAAGGGCACTGTGTCCACAGTACTCTTGAGGCTACTGTCAAATTTGCCTGTTTCTAAAGTTCTGACTTTGTTGTGCCTTATTCAGCGTTTAATAATATTGTTCTCTGAAGAGCATCTCATAATTATACCAGCAATAACCATTTCTTTTTGTTATAAAAATATCACTGGGTGAGCATATCAAATGTAGTTTGCTGGAGCAAAGATTCTAAGAATTGATAATTCTTGTTATACTGCACTTTTAAACTCCTAGTTAGAAGGTCAAGATTTCTGTTTATTAATGATTTCTAACCAATGTTGCCTCACAAAGTAAGAGAATTAGCAAAGATTGAAAATTATATGTACACTTAAGGAATAGCATTTAATGAATAGATGGGAATATCAAAATACGAGAACTTCAATTATTCAAGAAAAATGTAAGGAATAGGAATAACATAAAGGATTTTCTGGTTATTTAAGGTTTGATTCATTTGTACTAGATGTACGAACCACATCATTTATTTGTCTCATTGAGTTACTTTGCATTTAAAAAAATATAGATGTTATTTGCCAGTCTCCAGTCTTCAATTAAAAAGTCAAATCATTCATTGCATGGTCAATATATTTGAAAAAATATTATAAAAACTGAAACATAAAGGTTCTACCAAATCTTATAGGTGCAAAAGAATAATTCTGTCCCAGAAAGAAAAAGGATTTTTAAAAAATTTCAAATGTAAATTTTAATTCAAAAGTTGATGCAAAAAAAAAGTTTTGGAAAACAACTAGATAACTTAGAATTTATGTAATCTTATTTAAAGAAGTGATGATAAAAATGCAAATATGAAATTGCCTGTAGCTCTCTTAGCTAACAGAATAAATCTTAGCTGAATCATTTATCCCCCTTTATACATATTCATATTCTTGCTGTAGCCTGAAAACTCAGAGGTAAAAAGTAGCGGCCTTTAGAGGTATCTAGGATGCTACTGGTAAACAGATTAAAGTCATAATATTTGGCAATGTGCCGCCTTCTAGTCTTTTTCTTTCTGTCTATGCTTATCTCCATATGGTGCCTCTGTCTCCAGCTAGACTCTGTCTTGTCTTCCTCAAATGAACCAGAATCAGATTCATATTTCATTTTAATCTGTTTATCCTAAGAAATTAATGCCACCTGCCCCACATGCAGAATAGCAAGCCTTTGTTGGGCAAATTGTTAGCATGTCTGGCTTTACCCTTTCCAAATGACATATTTATTTTCTGGCTTTATGGTATAAGAAAAACTAAGTTTACAAGAAAACTTTCTACCATCTCTTTCTGACAATTGATTGATATATTATTACATAAATAAAACATTTGAATGAAGTTTACTTTTCCTTTGACAAGATATTCTACAGTTGGACTCTAAGAATTATGAATCAATTTACCTTCCTTGATTTCTCTTTGAGGTTTCCTGGTTCCTGTTATTTTTCTTAGGATTCCTTTGATGTTAGGTAAAAAGCAATCACCTGAATTGTTTTAATCAATGAACCAAATTTAGTACATGGGATCAGGGGTCTCTGGAACCCACAGACAGCAATGGGGCCAGGGTACAGAATATCAGAGAAGGAGACCCTGGGGTCTGCTGTGCCTACTTCACGAAGTGCTGCCCTTGCCTCTTGTTTCTGTCTCTGCACAGTTTCTGACTTAGTCCCTAGCTGCAGAACAGTTCTATGTTCAATTTGTATGATGGAAAAAGGAAATTTCAAGTTTGTATTGACCTCACTGAGAGATGAACAAAATGGAATGCATGATCTTTGTTGTTTTTCGTTTTTTGTTTGTTTGTTTTTTTGCAATGCCACATTTTCAGAAGTAAACTAGGATTAGTCCTATCTATTTTGGCCTGAGGAATGAATCTTGTCACAACACAGTACTCTCATAAATGTGTGGATGGTGGAAGGGAGCTTTAAAGGTAATACAAGACAGCTTCATTATAACTCTCAAATTACTTACATGAGGCTTGGACTTACCAAAGAGATAGAGAGAGAAAAATGGAATAATAGGTTAGTCCATTCTATTAATTGATTTTTAGTATTTGTTAGTGTTCAACCAGGTATGATTCAAATGCATCTAGAGCTTTATTACAGGGAAAATTACAATTGACTTTGGTTTATAACAATGTTTGCTGAATCCTACTATTTTTATTGTCCAGAGATATTAACAATATTTGTTCATTTGGAATCATATTTGGTAGCAAATCTCATGATACATTTGCTCCTTTGGGTTCAGAAATAAATAATACTATACTGTAGTATTGCTGAAAATGCAAGCGCATTGATCCGTATATGGTTATAACTCTAAAATGTTAATTGTTGACCCTGGCACTTTTCTCTGATGTAATATGGTTTGTATTCATTAGGTCAAAAGGTGGGAATGATAGATGCATTGCTGAGATCATGATGCTGATGAAGCCAAGGTCGTAGGTGTAAGCTCTGTGTGAGCCAGGACTTTTGCCCAGAGAAATTGAAAAGCCACCATCTCCAAACTCATCTGTTCTTCTCAGGGAAACTATTGCTGCTGATGTTATAGAAACTAATCCAAAATGTGTATCCTTTTTACTGTCCTGTCACCTTTACATAAGAAAGGATATTTATTTAACAAGAGAATATCTATCATAGATTAAGAGAAAGTTCAGTAAGTTCATTCACTCTGACCTTTACAGAATAGATCTTCTTTGCTGTCAACTACTTGCCTATAAAACTTACTGGTGTGCTGTCAACTAATTGTCGAGTTATCCACATAAGTAAGTAAATCATAATGTTTATATTTCCGAACCTCTATAGCATTTTGTGAATGTCGATTCGGCTATAACAATCTATTTAATTTGCTTAGTTCTATCCTTTGGTTGAAGGAGAGAGAAGGAATGGGAAAAGGAGGAAGGAAGATTATCGTAGAAGAAAAAAATCTACCTCAAGGCCCTTCTCAGTGACTTTACTTTGAGAAGTGAATTATCTTTTAACTAGCCTGCCACACTGGTTGGTGCATGCCTAGTGTCTCAGCTACTTTGGAAACTGAGGCTGTAGGATCTTTTGAGCCAATGAGTTCAAGACCAGCCTGGACGACATAGCAAGACCTTGTTACAAAACAAAAATAAAACCAACGAACAAAAAATCCTGTAGAACTCTAACTTTTTTGGATACCCAAAAATCACTAGGTTCTGAAGCTCATGGATGAGTCAATGAATATTCTAGAAAAAGCAATCTCAAAGTATTTGGGATTTAAACAAAATAGCATATCATGGTGGCAATGCATGGAGGAGAAAAACTGTTTTCATCATGGTCAGAAAGTGAAAGAGAAAAAGGAAGGGACTGGGGTCTCCCTATCCCTTTCAAGGTCATACCTCCAATGACCTGAAGACCTCACAATAGGCTCCATCTTTTAAGGTTTCCACCACCTCCTAATAGACCAAGGTAGGGACTAAACTTTTAATACAAGGAACTTTGGGGGATAGTTAAGATCCAAACTATAGGATACCATCCCTAACCCAGCAAAAATTTATTGGAATTTATTGAGTTTGATGCCATGGTATATCAGCAAGTGGTGATAGTAACCTATTTGAGATCCATTAAACACTCTCATTGAAATAATGAAATCGTAAAAAGAAGGATTATGATCAGTGAATAAATACAAAATATTTCTCATACAATTGTGAAAATGTGAGATGATTGACCTGTTTATGCCCTTTTCATTCTAATAAGTGAAGACACACATAGCCGGGTACAATGTACCTAATCATATTGTGATTCCTCTATTTATACCACTTTCTTCTGCTACCTTCAGCATGCACTCAGACACACATATGTGCCTTCTCAGGCCTGCCTTCCTGGTTCTAGTTCCATTTCAGGTCTGGTTTACCTTGCTGTCTGTATCACCGTCTATCAAAGAAATCAGTAGTTGTGTCAGTTAACTCCACATCGCCTTCTGACACGATTCTGCGAGCAGTCTGAGTGCCATTTATGCTTTGATGTGCAGGTTTCCTTTCAAGTCAGGGCAAGTTCCATTACTGCAACTCAGAGGAATAGATTTCTTCTTCTACTGGAATCAGAGTGGTGTATTGTCCCTTTGATACTGTTGGATTTTCTTTCAGGAACCCTTTCCAATTTTAGCATGATGTCCCTTTCCTGTCCTTAAGGTCTGTCATTTTCTAAACCAATATCCCCTTAAAGAACCACACAACAGTTTTCATTTCATTCAATTCAATCTTTATTAAATAAAATGTGACCACATTAAATGCGGAAGCATCCTATTAATATTAAAACAAAATGTGAAAGTCATATAATTGCAACACCCTGCCCTTTATGGAAATCATTTGTTTATTTATTTGGTACAAGATTCTTAAACAGAGTCGTATCTGCCCTGGAAGCAGATTCTATCTGTGACCCGTGTCCTTTGACAAGAGTTCTGAGAATTCTCAATGAGTAGTTGGATTTGTGCCTTCAAATCCCTACTCATCGGCAGATACAACATTGTACCAGGTTTTAGGATTTTATTGTTCTTCAATTGCTAGTGAGGGTTCTAGCTGTGTGTGTGTGTGTGTCTATTTCTCCCTTTTCTTTTTCTTCATGAAACAGAAAAAAAAAAAAAAAAAAGAGACTAATCAGCTATTGGATACTGCTATTTGATTGGGTTTGCAGCAGTGCCATTTTGACATTGTGCCTTTTTGATACACACTTTTGTTCTATTATCTAGCCTGATAGTAACTGCCATTCTGAAAATCTGGTAAATCAGTGCTAAATAGTTACACTCTCCCTTTCTATCAATCATTACTAACCCTTAGTCTTGCATTGTTTCCTTGGTTCTGTTTATTCTACTTTACCCATGGATTCATATATTCAAACTCTTGTCAGAGCACCTTCTAAATGTGCTTAATTTTGCCATTTTCCCCTGCAACCCCACAACCATGACCTCATCAGCTCTGGTTTGGGCTCCTGCAGGACATTCCTACCTCATTTCTATTATAGGCTCAACCCACTGCTATTCATTTTTTCTATGCTAGACTAGATATCAGCACATGGGAAAGTGAGGAGATCATTGAAATGATTTCATAGACAATGTTTCACAATAGCATTGAAATGACCACTATAACAAAAATGAGAACATGGTCAGATTTCTTTACATTTATTTAAAAAATTTAATGTGTTTTCCCCTCCATATGATAGAATTGCCATATTTTTTTTAGTGTCCAAAACCTCCAAAAGATTTTAGTCAGGCTCTACAGACTCCAAAGAGCTACCAGTATGACTACCCAAGAAAATTAAACTGATGCTAGCTTTCCTTCATTTTAATTTTTTCCCACAACTCTTTATACATAAGGCATAGAAATGTAAATTATTTAGCATATTATACAGAGCAGAGCATGATCTGAATCTGTCCCCACCTCAACTGAGCCTTGTTCCTTGAAGCTGTATCTTTTAGACCTGTCAAATAATTCGAGTATTCCTAAAATGTGCCTTGAAATCACATCTTATTTTGCTTATTCAAATGCTGTTCTTTTCTAGAATTTTCTTTTTCTATCCTTCGGATTTGAGAAATTTATCCCTCTACACTCATTAAGTACTGCCATGATGAAAAGGTAGGCTAAAAGAGGTCAGATATTGAAAGGATTTAATAGCTTTGGTGGAATTGGGCCTATTTTTCTATGACACTTACCATGTAGTGGCATGCAGTAGCTGGTCACCTACCATATCTCCCTATAGGGCCAGAAAGTCTTTGAAGAAAGACCACAAGTCTTAATTACTTTTATGCACTCCTGCTTGGCATGATGCTTAGCACAGTTCAGAGGTTCAATCAATGTCTATTGTTCTTGACTCTCTATCTTTCTGGGCTAATGAATGGAATAAAATGCATTTTCTTTATCCTTTGTAGTTTCCTACACCAGAAAATTTATCTCTTAGGAAATAAAAATATATTTTTCATTTCACATATAAAGTACAAAACTTAACAAAAGCCTTTTAAGGAGGCTTCACTAAAACCTCAACTCTGATTTATGTGAATGGCCATTTTATTATATTGTTGTACTATAAATGCACCTGTAATATTGACAGAAAATAGATTGTCTAGGGCAGTTCACATACTTTTAGTTTTACATCCTTAATTTTATTTCTTCTTGACCATGGAAAACTGAGCTGAACTTATAGACTCAGTTTGTAGCCTTACACATAATGAATGACTGCTGTGATAATCACCAGTCAGGGTTAGAAAATCAAAATTAATATCCATTTGTATTTACATTCTACAATGGCCTTTCATATACCTATTATTTTTTTGCTTCTCCTAGAAGCCTTTTAAATTAAACATGCAGCAGGCATTATTATATGCCCATAGTAGAGATAAGGCTGTGGAAGTTGACCATGTTTGATTGGTACATGTGTGGTCACTTTGTTACCAACTAGCAATTCTGGTTTTGGGTTTCTCTCTCCAAAATCCTTCTCTTTCCACTCATCTACACAGCATCCCTGATTCCATGAATTCGACTACCTACTAACTTCTTTAAATAAGCAGAACAAATTATTTCTCACTCATCCTTTTGTAGTTTATATGTTTTTCTATTTATGCCCTCCTTTCCATTTCAGATTACTTCAGTTATTTCTGCTTGGTTTAAAAACACACACACACACACACACACACACACACACACACAAAACAAAAAACATGGGAGAGGAGACTGATGTATTAACTTTACTCACAATAATAAAACACTCTCAAATTTTAAATATATTCTAGTTCAAATGGAAACTTTTCTTAAATCCCATTTAATGTGCTAGTATAAATAAAAAGTGCACATGTAATAGTTATATGCACTCCA
Source organism: Sciurus carolinensis (assembly GCF_902686445.1). Lineage (NCBI taxonomy): Eukaryota > Metazoa > Chordata > Mammalia > Rodentia > Sciuridae > Sciurus > Sciurus carolinensis. The sequence goes on from NC_062227.1 coordinate 37,818,468, forward strand.
ATTCAAAATACTCAGTACCGTAAGATGCCAACATCTTGAAATCTCACATTTTATTGCTCTTCCTGGGAACATTAAGGTCAACTTTTAAAGGTACTAAAAAGTTAACAATTTACTAAAATATGCAAAATACAGATGAACTCTGAATTTTTGCTATATTGGATGTAAAATCAGTTTTTATGAATTTTTGTTATATTTAAAATGAAAACTTAATTTAAAAGAATATGTGAAATAGATTGCAAATATGGATTTTAAAATTAGACATACCTGGGTATTCCTCCAAACTAGAATTCACTATGTGATTTTGGGCAACTTACTCATTCCCTTTGAATTTTATTTTACTCACTATAAGATGAGTTGATGTTTGAACCAAGTAAGAGAATTTAAGTATATCATTATGCATAAAATATGGAAAATAAAAGATTTTTCACTATTATGACATTAGTCTAATACCTCTGTTATTTTTAATATCTTTTAAAATGTCTTAGCTAATAATCATTTCTACAAACCTTAAGATAATATGAAAATAATCTATGCACTAAGCCTTTTGATTTAATGTTCAAAATTGTCCTCACTACTTACTGAAATGACCTGTGAGATTCACTACACAATAGTATGATTAGAAAAGAACCAATGATAAAGGAACTGCATTTTCTACTTAATTGACAGGAGCTGAAATATATAGCACATTACTTCAGGAAATCAGAGAATATATAATTTTTTGTTTGCTCCTGAAAGACTTTATGTAGATCCATAGTGTCTAAAAATCATCTGCTATAAATGGTGAGCTTGCATTTAATTATGAAAACATCAGTAAATATTTTTACTTTCATTTAAAATGTACATATATGCATTTACATGGTTTTCATAAGTTCATAAGTATATTGACATAGTCAATATTTGTAGAACACATTTGTCCTCACATTATTAGTATCTTAATGAGTTTTATAAGGGATAATTCTTATCTCCAACTTCAACAATCTATGTGATTAAATAATTACAGGGACAGAAGAAGATCAATCGACTTTTGGGTTACCTTTTTGTCATTAGTAATTTTTTTAAAGATCCGGGATTAAAGTAAGTTGTAGTTTGTTTTAAAAGATGACATTTATATATATTAAATAGAAATTAATTATGTGTAACACCCTTTTGCCCTAACAAATTATACTTCATAATGTGCTAGATACTTCTTTTGTCTTTGGGAACCAAAACTTCTAGGATTTAAAAAAAATATTATTTTCTTCCTGAGAAGCATTGAAGAACACAGAGTAATACCATGTCTAAAGTTCTGTATGTATAATCCAGGAGAATTTAAGGCACAATAAATTAATTGGTGTGAGTAACATGCAGGCATTATACAAATTCTATCTGCTAAATTAGGGTATTTGAAGGATGGAAAAACATTTTAACAAGGAATTCAAACGTTTCATGGCACAGTCTAGATAGAAGAAATTCCATTAAATTTCTAGAAATATATCCCTAGAAGTTTACACAAAGAACTTACCTCCATTTGTCAGGAGAATGTTTGTGGGCCCTATGAATCAAACTATTCTTTCTATGCTTTTTGGGGAATGTGTCTTGCATTCCCAGACTCCTTTATTTCTTGAACTTCCCCTCTTTCCAGTTTGACTGTACATGAAGGCCTAGAGAGTTTCCCGACATTTTCTTCCTTGCAGCCAACAAAAGAAGCATGCAAGTCCTTCCACGTAGGAGTTAATCACTGTGAGTGAACCCTGGGAGTCTAAAATAACTGCAATTGTAGACACCTCCTGGGGTCTGGTGTCCTTAAGAGCTACATTACTTCTACTTCAATCTGCCACCCCCGACTGCACTAATATTTCTGCTGATTCTTTACTTGATTTCCACAAAACACTAGAAACATGGGAAATGATGAAAAAGCAAAACAAAATCCCCCAAACTCCTCCATGCCCTTGATGGTGAAAGTAGCTTATATATAACAGTAAGAACAAATTAAAATTGAATGTCAAATGTCCCTGAAGTTAAACTTTCCAGGTGCTGCTTGATCACATGTCTTCTCTCACAGGAGCCTCCATGCTTCTCTTGGGCATTTCCATGAGGCACCCTGTCGTCATCTCTTGTGTGCAAGGTCTCAATCCCACTGTTTAGGAGTTATCTTCCTAAATGAAGACTTCCTTCTGGAAGAGGAATTCTTATGCTGGGTGGCTTAATTTTGTTCTTACTACTCCACATGATAGAACGGTTAAGTTTTCCAGATTAAAGGCAAACAATTAGGCATTCACTGTGGTGTGCCTCTCAGAACCTTCTGCAAAAGGCAGTTCCCTAGTTCTGAGAGAGCGGCTTCCAGATGGCTCTCACTTGTCAATCACCTTCCAGGATTGCCTCCAAAGGCCAATATCATTGTAGGACTGTCTATATCCAATGCCTGGTCTACCTAGGGTTATATGTGGATGGCCCCTTGGTCTCAACTTGGAAACAACCCTGAAGGGCCATTATAGCTACATAGCTTCCAGAGGACTCAGTTGAGAGCCTTTATTGAGACTTCATGGCTGTTCAGCTTCTCCTTCTGCCTAATCTGGTTCTTTTCCCTTCCTTTCCACAATCATGAACCCTGAAAGTACTCCCTGATAAACTTTCTACAAAGGAAGCTCCATCTCAGTCTGCTCCCTTTGGGAACCATCCTGGACATGTTCTTAATTAGGGTTCCTCCATATGGTTGCCAGCTGTCTAAGTCAGAAGAGACCTTCACAACACTTTGAGGAAAATCGAGATAGGTTCTTTTTTTGAGTGATTCTGATTAGCAGGTATTGTTACTCAGACAGTCATGATGGGTATATTGGCATGGAAGCCAGGTGTCAGTGGTTTTAAAATCTCCCCAGAAATTCTAATGTGCAATAAGTTTTAGGAGCCATTGGTCAATAAACTCTACATTCTTCATCAAATACCTCTACTCTCCTCTGGATGCCTTTTCCTATTAAAAGGGAAACTTTCTCCTTGACTCCTTTTTGCACCTGATTTAGGCAATAGTTTTATTTAATGCTCTCCTGAGGAGCCATGCTTTTTTCATCTTAAGACTAATGAGTGACTTTGTCTCCTTGGCTGAGGTTACCATCCATCCATCCATTGTTCAAAACTGCTATCATGTGATTTATTCACATATTGCATCTTTCTTCTAGGACTAGTTATATTAGAATTACACTGTGGCAATAGAAGAATCAATTTAGCATGTAGAGACAGTAAAAGACAGTATCCTTCAAAGGACAAAGAATCAGTTTGTCACACCATTTAATCATTTTATCTGACTACTAAGAAGTCATAGCTACGATAAATAATGGGGAAAATGAAGTCAACAAGCAAACAAATTCTAGAATAAATGGATAGATTAATACCTCTGTCTTTGTTCTATTTTTCAGGGTTGTTGCATCTATACAGTTTGACACAAGTATTAGCTTTTAGTACATAAGAGAGACACATACTTGAGTCTTCAATCTAGTTAGCACCTTCTTAATAATACGTATGCCATTCACTTTCCAAGTTATCAATTTAATACTTAAAAACTAACACTTATTCAGCACATTGAAGTTTATAAAACACCCTTCCATCAATTATTTCATTTCACATTTTTTGACTGTGCTGAATGACTTAATAAACTGGGTGATATTGGTATTAAATTCTTAAAAAGAATGTGACCATGATTAACAAGAACAATTTGATATATTTGCTTCCATGACCTGCATAGCCAGTTATTAAAGTGTAATGTTCCATGGTGACCTAATTTTTTTTAAAGATTCCTATACATGCAGTCAAAGGGTTTAAGAAGAATTATACTATTAAGAAGGGAAATATTAGAAAGTAGATATAGAATTAGGTGAGCCCAGCTAAAATGGATGATTCTGCTAACATAGATGAGTTATTAAATCTGCATTTTTTATGCACAAGTCCACAAGGAAAATCTCCAAAGTAATAACGTTTGATCTTTTTAGGATCTATCACTTCTACGCAATTTAATCAATGTTTAGAATTTCCATGATTCTAAGTTTCCTAGATATACTTGGCTATTCTTGCCAAGGTGGCAATTAAGAAACCTAAGTTGACAGGTGTTGAAGTTTTCCAGCCATTGAGGCCTGGAATCATGCATGATTTTAATAAATTTGACTAGGAAGGTCAAATAAATTATATAAAACATATTAGTGCTACATTTAATAATAGAGTTTAAAACAGAATGTAGAAAACTCAGCTTTTTTTTTCAATTTTAAGAGGTAAAATAAAGTATTATATCAAAGGAAGTATACGTTAAAAGGGAAAATAATTTGCATTATAGAAGTTAAAGTTTATATGGAAGTTCTGTCTGAAGTCCTTTCAATAATATCTGAAAAAAATGGATTAACTGAAACTTAAAGAGTTGAGAGTGAAAACAATTTCTTCTTTTTAAATTAAAAAGTGATATAAAGTAACAATTATAGGTATGTTAACAAACATGACAATGTCTTCCTAATAATTAGATGTCTTCCTAATAATTAGATAACAATAGCTAACTTTTTTTTTTAGTATTTTTAGATGTTGATAGACCTTTATTGTATTCTATTCCTTTATTTATACGCGGAGCTGAGAATCGAATCCCGAGTCCCACACATGCTAGGCAAGCGCTCTACCACTGAGCCACAACCCCAGGTCCAATAGCTAAATTTTGTGGTGTATTTACTGCGTCCTAGGTATTACAGGTTTTGTCCTCACCATAGTCCTGTGATGTGCTCATATTCTACAGACATGGACGAAGATAGACCTACGAATTATCTATTAGAGGTCATGGACCTAACAAAGAGCACAGGTGGAGCCGGGTGTGTGGACAGAGCATGCGTGTAGCTCCAGCTACTCTGGAGGCTGAGGCAGAAGGATTTCTTTGGCCCTTGTGTTCAGGGCCAGCCTGTGCAATATGGTGACCTATCTCTTAAAAATAAGACAAGGGCAGAGGTAGGATCCAAACCCAGGGAGAACCACGCTAGTCTGTGTCTTCTGGTAATGTTTAATTTCTCCTGAAGACACTTGAAGATGTTGCAATGTTCAAAAGGCCCAAAGTTAGTGTATTAGAAAAACAAACCAGCTATGGTGGATGAAGAAACAGAATAGAAGATTCATCTCTCTTAGTGTAAAAGAAAATGAGTTGCTACTAGCGTAGTGTTCCCCTGAGCCTGGAAATGTCACTTTGATTTCTAATCCTCTTCACCTTAACACTGGAAAATGAAGTGATGGCGAGCAGGTCTTGTTGGTGTATGGCGGAGATGGTTGAGTGGCAGGGCGTGTTGAGCAGCCTTTCGGGCCGTGCAGAGTGGAGAGTAAGAATGCCGGCAACGTGCCAGTCTCCATCAAGTACACTGAACATGGTGAGTAGAAGAAACGATTAAATTGAAAAAAATATTTCTTCTCATCCTGGGCTCCCTCCCCCTTCCCTCTTCAGGTACCCACCCTAATTGTGCTTGGTGTTTCATAGGATATGTATGGTTTATTATAAAACAGGCAATTCAGTTTTAAAAGTTAGATTGGACTAAATCACAGATATAATAGAGAACTCTAAATTAAAGATGTTTGGTTGCCTTGACATTTAAAAATGGCGATCCCCTATGGTTCACCCTAACCCCCAGATGAGACTGTGCTGTAGAGCTATCTTTACCTTTGCTCGCTCACATCTGTGTTCTCCCATTCAGTGCCTGCTATAGCCTGTGGTAGAGATCAGTGTGACCTCTAGAGCCTGATGGGTGGGCTTCGATCCTGACTCTGCTACTTAACAAGTTTCATGTTTATGGACAAGCCACATGACATCTACGGGAGCTTCTCCATCTAAAGAAAATGATGGACATAAAATGGACTGTATATACCTCCATATGTATATCTCGTAGACTCAAAGACACTGATGCTAGTGCTTTACTGATGTTACCAAAAAGCAATAAGGTAATGTTTTCACACAATTATTTGCACCATGCCATCTTGCAGGGGTGCACTCAATTAATGGTCTGAATCATCTGGATCTTAGAATTGTGAAAACGTGGGAAACGATGATGAGTGTTCTCCAGTCACCAAAGAAATCAACATCAAATTGTAATGTTCCTGTGGGGCCAGGAAAGGTAGGCATTGATCTAGTCTGATGGACCCCAATGACTGTGGAGATCCTCATGCAGTGAAATAAGCTAAGCATTCCACAAGAAAAAGCCCTGGAACAAGTGGAGATGTGTTCCTTTAGCCTGTGCATGTCGATGTTTTTATTGATACTTAAAAGATAGAGATAAGACAGGAAGATAAGAAAAACAACTAATGAAACCAAGGAAAACATTATTAAAATAGTGTCTACCAGGCCCAAAATACAGAAATCATTTAAAATGAAAATAAACCAAATTTATAAACAGCCTCATCCAATATTCATTTCTTCTCTGATTCGGATGTTAAGCCAATACATATCTTGATCACAATCAAACCTGTGGCAAACTCTAGAATTGTACTATACAAACTATTGCCCTCACCAAGCTGAAACTAAAAAAAATAAACTGCCACTGGTAAACACATGTATTAACCTATAAGACAAAGGTCAACATTCTCAAACTTGAAGTTTCTTATTCAAAGTTCATTAGTAGCAGAAAAAGATCAGAAGTAAATTACTATACACGCTGACCTCCATCCATTGCATGATGCTTTCCTAGACTTATACATACTTTTATGAATTATTTTTGAGGTCAACATGTTTAGGCTTTAACAAACTGCATAAATGAATCCAGTATATTAGGCATATACTGGTTTAGAGTAACAGAGTACCTCAGACCTGTGTCCACCATGTTCCTGATTCACACAAATATTTCATGAGCAGTGTACCACCTACCCAGCCCCATCCCACATTGCAGAGTAGGCATCTAAACTACAAGGTCAGAATTCTCCAATGGATTGATGTTGGTAAAACAAGTTATAAACAAGTTATGTTCTCAAATGGGAGGTTATACATAGGCTTACCACAATCATTTCTTTCTTGTAAAAATTAAGGGAAACAAAATAACTTTTAATCTACAAGTAATCTCCCTAGTCACATCTTAACTGCTATCAAAAAATCTCTTTTTCTAACCACTGGACTCTTGACTGAGGCTGGCTGAGGAACAGAAGAAATGGCGATCCATGAGCTTTCACTGCCAAGCTTGCCAAAACACTGATGACTAATGGAAAAGTAAAATCTATCAGACTGAAATTGTTCCATTAAGAGACAGAAAAGGTCTTCATGCTTTCCCCCTTCAATTCCACATTAAGGGTATCAATCAAAAGCTGCTTTGTCAGGAAGAATTTGCTGTTTGTTTAAGCAATCAAGCATTGTTGAGGCCATGGTAGCAATACAACTGTCAGATATTTTTTATTTCCAATATTTCCAAATGATCTCCTTTGAGTTAAAAAGATGGCAGCTCAGGATAGTGTGATCTCTTAGGTCTTCCAGCTCTCATGAGTTGGTCTTCCAATTTTTTATTAAAACTTGAATATGAAAATGATACATTTTTTCCCCAATTAGGAAAATATATAGTGGATCCACACGAACAACTATAAAACTTCAGTGGGTGAGAAAGAGGTGGAAGAGGCGTGGCAGTGTAACACCTCTACCAGTTTTTACTGTGGAAGTCAGTTCACATGGTGGTGGAGATACTCTGGAGAACTGTGGGGACAATCAGTGAGAACATCCCTTTAGCATGCTGTATTCAATGAAATCACATTTAGAAATAGAAGATTGGAGGTTACTGATTTCAAAGATGGTGAACTGCAAAAACCAAATTATTGCTAGGCACAGTGTCACATGCTGACTATCCCAGCTACTCAGGAGTCTTGAGAAGATGGCAAGTTTGAGGCCAGCCTGGGTAGCTTAGTGAGACTCTGTCTCAAAACCAAGTTTAAAAAAGAGCTGGGAATGTAGTTCAGTGGTAAAGTACTTGGCTAGAACACAGGAGGTCCTCCTGGGTTTAATCCCTAGTACTGCAAAAACAACAACAAGAAAAACAACAACAACAGATCAAATCATTGCTAAGGCTGATGTTCTGGTCAAACTACTATTAAACTGCCTGTTTGAAAATGGCCCTGGAATAAAATTTTAAAATTTTTATATTGTTTGCAGTGTTGTCAAAGTCATTTAGAAGTTGTTAATAATAAAGACATGGACCAAGTTCTGTTAAGCTAAAATCAAATATCTACTTAGCTGAAGTATAAAGAAACAAAATGAAACCAAAGCAACCCTCCACCCCCAAAAAAGAGAAAAAAAAAAAAAAAAAAAAAAGAAAGAAAACAGATATGGCTGTCTTAATATATCAGACAAAATAAAATTGAAAGCTAAAATCACTAAAAGTAACCAAGTAAAATATTTCCCACTGGTTAAAGTTACAATCCAAAAGGTTTAAGCATCTATCACCATGCCCTGGAAATTAATAAATCCAAAACCCACATGGGAAATGTTAATAAACCTCTTTCAGATACTGATAAACCAAAAATAAGTAAAGAACTAGATATGTGAAAAATCTGATAGCAGGTTTAGAGAAATGTGTATCCAATAATCAAGTGAACAAATATTCTGTGGATTCACTAGAAACTTTAAACAGAATAATAAATGGACACTTTTGATTACTAGTAGTCAAAAGAGTAAAAGCAAAAACAACCAGGAGAAAAGGAAACATAATTTAAGGTAAGTAGCAAAGTTTAAGAAGATAATACTGTGCATAATTTTCCAACAATGAATAATTTTAATCTACATGGAATAGATTTTTCAGAAAAAAATTGTGAATTGTGAAATTCAGCTCCACACCTAAACTAATCCTTATTGAGGAAAACCTGTCCCCACAATGGTAAAATTGTAGGAGAGATTTAACAAAATTTTTGATGCACTGATAATTTGGACTTATATAAACTATAAAAAAAAAAAAAAGGGAAAAGAGATAATTCTCCAAATTACTTATTTTAGGCCAGCATAAATCTAAGATTAAAATTTAGCAAGAATAGTGATAAAACAGAAGTACAAAAAAAAACACATGTAATTTTAAATTCCCAAGTACAATAGCAACCCAAGCAAATGTACCAGTCTGTTGAAGGAATAGCATTATGACAATAGGGTTTATTCCAATAAAGTGATTTGATATTCAAAAGTCTCATGACATTAATGGCATAATTTACCATATTAATGAGTTAATATATCATCATCTACGAAGATGGAGGAAATAACATTTTATAATATTCAACATGCACACTAGAAACCTCAGGGTAAGCTAGGTATAAACCCTATCCATAGTAAATGTTATGTATAATGGTAAGATGTACACTAGGTACTGACTATAATCAGGAATAATAAAATAATGTTTGTAATCATCACTGCTACTGCGCAGGGAACAAAACCAGCATTAATCTTGGAAACAGGAAAAAAAAAGTCATTAATTGCAGTCATAATTATCTGTCAGGAATATCCAAGAGAATCATCAAAAAACTATTAGAACTAATACAAGAGAAAAGTCAGACAGAAAGAAGAAGAATAAAAGTTGATAATTCTCCAAGAGAGCAATAAAAGCATCATTAGAAAAACGGGTGTGAAAAGTAGAGCTGCTCATAAAAGCAATGAAAATTATCAAACAGTGGTGCAATAAAATGGGATGTTTAGTCAAACTCTATGATCTGAAAAGTGAGAGATTACAGTATTGGGTGAGATAATAAATGAAACTGAACTTTTCACAACTCAATAAAAATTTCAAATACATTTTGTCATGGCACTTGACTGTTTTCTAAAACTTATGCACAAGCAAAAATGTGGAAAAAGAAGGTTTTGACTAAAAAGAACAACGTGGGGAGTTGTTTATCAGACTGATATTCCAAGTGTAACCAGTCTAGAGTTGGGCAAGAATTAAGCAAAATATCAATGGAATGGAAGAAAAGATCAAGAAAAAAGTATGTGTTTGTATGGCAATTGTGTACACCATCAAGTTTGCATGTCAGATGATAGGTTTAGGTTGAAGATTTTAATAAGTTGTGCTGGGAAATTGGCCTTGTATGTAGAATTTTTTAAGTTCAATTTTGACATCATACTAAATAATTTCTAGGTGAATTAAACTGATAAATGTAGTTTGGAGGTAGAAAGACCATCTCAAAACTGTTGAGTTGGAGGGAGATGGGCACATGCCTGAAATCTCAGCAAGTTGGGAGGCTGAGACAGGAGGATCTAGTTTGAGGCCAGTCTAAGCAACTGAGCAAGACCCTGAGCAACTTACCAAGACCCTATCTCAAAATAAAAAAGAAAAAAGAGCAGGCGATAAGGTTCAGTGGCAAAGGACCCCTGGGTACAATCCCTAGTTCCAAAACAAAAACAAAAACAAAACAAAACAAAAAAACTACAGTTGAAAAGTAAGAGTAAATGACAAAAAATAAAAATTTCTGTAAAATAAAACACCACAGATAAAATTATGAAATTTATAAGATTAGTAAAAGACCAGGAAAATAATACATATAAAGAGCTCTTACTATTTAATAAGAAAAAGGCAAACAGTTCATTAGGGAAATGAAAACAAATTTAAAGAAACACAAATGGCCAATAAACATACAAAAAAACTCTAGTCAGGAAAAAGTCCAATAGTAACAAGAGGCATCTTTTGTTCATAATGTCAAAACTTTTAAACATCTGTTATGTCCAGGACTATTGAGGATGAAGGTAAACAGATTTTTTGTAGATAGTGTTGGTAGTTTAAATTGGTGTAGTCTTTATATATATATATTTTAGTTATTGATGGGCCTTTATCTACATGTGGTGCTGAGGATTGAACCCAGTGCCTTACACATGCGAGGCAAGAGCTCTATCACTGAGCCACCCCACCAGTCCTGTGGTGTAGTCTTTAGAGAAATTCTACAGTCTTATTAAAATCTGAGGTGCACATACTTTTATTGGAAAAGGACCCATTTCACAGGGATTCTAGCTGTCTGTATGCGTGTTTTGTCTTGGTCTTTGGATGGTTATACTGCAGAAACCATCCAAGTCAACAAAAATGGCCTATGAAAACATGTTTCTGGATGGGGTCCACAAACCACTCATAAATATAGTTTTCAAGGTTTTATTATATTACACAGTTACAGTCATTTTACAGAGGACTTGAAACTAGTACTGTGGCCTGGCTCAAAGGCTAACTTCCAAAGAAAAAAGAATAAGGCCTGGGCTAGATTGTCTTACATTTTGTGGTTACTATTTTGAGCTACATAAAATCCTTTTGCCAGAGGAGGAAGTTGCTGACTTTTAGAAAGCCTCATCTTTTAGCTAAAAGGCACTTTGAAGTCATGTTAAAACATTTATAATTTCAGCCATATTTAATTAACTTCTCTCTACTTTAATCCTGCAATTCCGTCTCTAAGCGTCTAATTTAGAGAAGTACTCCCATGCAGAAACTTGCACAAGAATGTTGACTGTGGCATTGTTTTTAATATTGAAAAAGCTGGAAACAACAAATTAACTAGGAAATGATTCAATAACACCATTATGTCCATAGTATGGAATACTATGTGGCAGTTAAAAGGATGAGTAGAGGTACATTTATACAAATATGGGAAAATTTCCAAAATACACTTAGTGAAATTAGCAAGTTACATAAAAATACATCATACACAATCCCATCTACATGAAACAAAGCAAAATAAAATCCTTCTGGAAATAGTGTAAAAATTCCTTCTTAACAAGAATCAGAAATTATAACCATCTAGACCGAGGTTCCCCCTGGAGCAGGGAGAGGGGCTTCCACATTTTTTTTTTGATTTCCTGTTTTTTAAAAATATTTTTATGAAGAAAATATAGTCATGTACTACATCTACAAAAATGGGAAGGTTTGAAAATTAAGGCTTACATTTATTGATTGGGTATATATAAAGTGTTTATTATTAATGCTTAAAATTTACATTTGTGTACTAGATATAGTCTTTTTAACAGTGTTGGTTTATCTAAATGATGTAAATTTTAAATGTTTGAATTTTCAGTTGTCTTTTAGATATATACCAGCATAGGGTAAAGTCTTAGAACCAATTTTTAAAAAGACTATTCCAATTACCAAATTTAGTAAGCTTTTATTATGAAAATTCCCACAGGCAAGCTCTGGCATTTAATGATTAGGAAAGTAAAAAGAAGTATTACCCACAGAGCAAATCAATAGAAAAGTAGAATTCACTGTCTAATATACAGTGACCTTTATGTTAAGCAAAAAAAGGAAAAAAAAAAATGGAGTTCATTAGCAGAGGTATCTTGTTTTTCAAAGTGTACCATATAAGAATATATGCTGTGATAATGACTTTGAAGCAAATAGAAAAATACAGTGACAATTTCTTAAGGTTTCTTAAAATTGACTTGTGAATCATAGTAAGATACATAAAAATTTTTATAAAAATTTATGAGGTTTATGAAAGCTTGTTTCCTTTTTTTTTTTTTTTTTGGTCCTGTTAGGACATATCAGGTCTATCAAACTAAAGCCAAAGGGCAAGTCAATGAACAAGTCAGTCAAACCTAAGTGTGGTTTCCTAAGTACATAAAACAGTAGCTTCGGTGAATCATATGACAGTTCCAGTTTCTAGGTCCAGTCCTATGACCTATTTTACTGAAGCTTCCCTTAACACTGGTTCCCTAATGGAAAAGGCCTGTTAGTCAGCATAACCATGAGCTGTTGCAAAAAGAAAACAAGAATTTTACCAAAGTTCACTAATGTTAAAGGATGTGACTTTTAGATCATCACCAGTAGGCTCTGTTCCTGAGTCACTTGATGTGTTTCTTCTATGATGATGAGAAGCTCCAAAATGATGCTCTCTGTTGTGCATGCGCATGGTTGCCATGCCCCCCGTCTGGGTGGTGAATGGTGCAAGAACAAAATACGTACTTTTGTACTGTTGTTCTCAGTGGAAATCCATATTCGGAATTTTTACAACATTCAAAGCAGCTTAAGTAGAAAAGAAAAAGTTCAAACCAGTCACCAGATCCAAAATTAGCATTTTATTCAGAACGCTGGGGTCAGAGGTGTATCATTTATATTCTGGTACACAATACAGAGGCAAAGCTGTTGTCAGAAGTCTCTCCAGTTTAAAAGCTTTTTTTGTTTTTTCATTTTTTTTTTAAAAACACACACTTAGTAGTGCTACCAGTGTCAGGCCACCCCTTTCTTTTCTTTTCTTTCCTTTTTTTTTTTTTTTTTTGGTACAAATTATGTAAAACATTTGTGCTAAGAACTTTTCTCCCTCCCCAAAACAAAAAAGAAAATAAAAAATAAAAAAAAATTAAAAAATTAAAAATTGAGTATTCTAACTACAGCTCAACAATTGAATCAAATGTCACTTTGTTTGTAAATACTTTATCCATAACGAAAGATATAAACATGCAAAAAACCTGAATTCATTGTCCAAATAATACATACACATGTTCTGAAGTTTCTGCACTTCTCCATAGACTATGCCGATAAAACATTATGTACACATACCATTTTTACAGTGAAGTGGAAAAAATACAGTAAATTAAAAAAGTGTACATGGATTAAGACCAAAATGTGTCTAACATTCTAGTTTATGAAAAAATTCAATTTTGCTACAAATTGGTGATATGAAAACTCCCTTTATTTGCAACCAGCTGCGTAAGTTTTAAGATTTTAGTGAAAAAAAAATCTAAAGTCTAAAACTAGAAGTAATGTACATTTTCCAATCTCATGGTCTCATCCCCCAAGATAATAAAATCGATCGCTCCATGAGTTCTTTTTTTGTTTGTTTAATTCTGTATTTTAACAAAAGCAAATGCAATGTAACAAAAGCGTGTTGAAGCATATCATGGTTGAACTTACTGCTCCCACCACAAAATATTTTGTCTTTTACTTATCGTTTCAGAAATCAGTACCATTAAAGCCTTAAACATAAAACTAATTCCAATCTGAAAAAGGTACAAAAAGGCACATAAAATCCCAGTGCTTCTGTACTGTAAAATTCAAGTGTAACTGAGCTCAGTGTTTTTCCAAACAGTATTGGATCACTGATATTCCCTCTGAGCCCAAATTGGTTTGCAGCCTATGCCAAAGCCTCCAGCAAGCACTGTGCTAGTAGACTACAAAGTTAAAGCCTAGCTTCTGTATGCTTTTTGGGAATATCAGTTGAAATTGTTTGTACTTGTCCAAAAACCAAGTTCACCCTGAAGTTCAGTCATCACCTCCACCATACATGTCAGCGAGTTTCTTGAACCGTGGTCCCCAGTCGTTCAGGTAATCATAGTCCTGCTCTCCACCACTACTTGAGGAATTAAGGGAGCTCAAGGACCCTGCGGTGGAGCCACTGCCTTCATAGTCGAAGACTAAGAGGGAGTCATATGGCGGAGCTGTGGGATCATTGTCAGCAGCTTTAAGGCCCTACAATGGGGAAAGATGAAGGAAGAATTAAGAGAGGGTTACAATTTGCAAAACCATAAGCAGATCCCAAGGACCTCATGGTATCAAACACTTGGTAAATTTCCATTTGCAAGACTACATTTTCAACACCTAGAAAAGGGCATTATCACTGTTTCAAAGTTAGGTGAAAAGTAACTTGTTTCTTTCCTCTGCAAGCAAATCCTAAGAAGCCTAGCCTAGAATGGCCAAGACAAGAGGGGAGGGAGTGGATTGGAGAATACGTTTGACAACAGAAATGAAGGGCCAACTGCTTGAAGCAGATTAGAGGATCTTAAATAACACAATATATGGTGCAGGACTGCTAGACTGTAAAAAAAACTCATTGAAATATGAGCTAAACTATATCATGGTAATTACTATAAACTGAATGTTCTCATTCAGTAAACATGGAACACTTACCCTTGCTAGGATAAGTGGTAAGTGAGACTGTAACAGTCGACTTGGCAAAACCAGTTTTGAACATGGAACAGGTTATGTGAAATTAAATGAAATAATACAGAGGGTTTTGAAACTACGTGATCCATGAACCCTAAACAGAATGAGGGTTAGGGGATTTTGATAATTAACAGTTTGAACAAGAAACATATGTAAGACAAGGAGAAAGACACACATGTAAGTGCCAAGTGGTCCCTAATCCTCTAGTAGCTTGCAATCTAATCCAATGGGCATTTGTACAATAAATAGTAAAACTGTGAAGTCTAAACAAAAATCATCAAGATGCTGAAAAAAATATTCTGTCTGCCTTGAGGAGATAGGCATTCAAAGTGGAGGTAGCTTTGTATCTGACCTAAGTTTGAAAGGCTATCAAAGAAAGAATGAAGACAGGACAGATGTGATTACTACATAAGGAAAGTGACTCATTAAATTAGTTATGTTATTAATGAAACATAAAATGTAGAATTAATTGGTAAATTATGAACAGGTATTACTTCTAAAAAATGAAGTAACTTCTACCTTTCATAGGCCTTAGAAAAATCATGGTACAACACCTGTATGTGATATAAATAATGGGGAGTGCAGAATCTTGTCAATCTAAAATAACATGCCTATCTGAAGTTTAAAAACAATCCAAAGAATAAAACAATTATCATCTATATTACAAACTCTTGCAAACAGATTCTTTTTAATACGTAATTTAAATATCTGCAGCTAATATGTACTTCTGCACTGGAAAACCTTTAGGGAATTAATACTACGTCCCTTTGGAATTTTCTCTAATATTTTCTCAGCTTGCGTTTTAGTACCCCAAGGTACACCAGCATTGGTCTTCAAGCAATTTTTCTCTTTTTACAATGCTGCTTTTCAAATGTGGTGGTTTTACGGAGGCCCCACTTATCAAAGAGGTATCAGCTTTCTCCTTGAGAGATTAAGCCTTCCAATCCACATGTATTTTATAAGCATACATATGTGGTTTTTCTATGAATGTTTGTTCGTCTATTCTTTCAAATTCACGGAGGAGAAATAAGGAAAAAGAGCATAAAAATTAAGGTCAGAGTCAGTGCTGTGTAGCGTTGAAGAGATCAGATCTTAGATGACACCTTAGCTTTCCACAGTATTATCTGGGGGAATTCAGCATGTCCTCATCTGCAACTGTAATAACAATAATAAGATTATTATAAAGACCAAATGAGGTAAAAAGACTCAATAGCTCACCCTGGTATCTGGCACATGTAAAGCTCAATGAGTATTGGCTATTGTTATTTTTTTAATGTTTTAAGTTTAAAGAAAACTTTTCTGCTTTGGAATTTGAAAAAATAAAAAATAAATGTGAAGACATAGCTTAAGAAATAAAATGCTGCTAGACTTCAGTCAAAAATGTGAGTGAAAAGTACCCACTACCAGCTTTCCCATCTGCAAGTATCTCTTCCCATCAGTCCCATCCATTAAATCAGGCACCACTCTTCCTCATGTCAGGTTAGACCATTTATAACTCAGAAAAAGCTGTATTAAATAAAATAAAGCAAGTCTTCAGCAAACAACTTCAACACAGAAAACCAATAATTTTAGATAGGATTTTCCTTATCTTATTTTTAGAATAAGCTACAAGGCAATTCTGCTAAGACCCAGAATCACCGCAACCTACAATTTCCCAGAATTCTTCACTCCTTTCTGTGGTTGATTGTTACTGTCCTTAGTGATTCACCACCCTTGTTTCCGTGGGGGGCGCAAGCCACAAGTGCCTCTCTGGGTCAGAATTTACTTACTCCACCCCTCTGTCAGGCTCTGCTGTGGGAGTGGATTTGGCCAAAAGAAATGTGAGTAGCAGTAAGGAGTAGCCACTTCCAGAGCTCTAATATCTTTCCACTGGTTCCTTCTCTGTTTCTTTTCTCCAAGGAGAATGGACTGCCTCAGATGGGGGTTTTACTTCCATCTGGACTTTGCAATGAAGAAGACATGTGAATCAGGAACTGTGATACTGATAGACTAGAGGTGACTTATAACCTGAACAAGAAGTTCACCTTTGTTCCTGTACCAACAAAACTTGGCATTGTTAGTTACTGTAGACTTAGCTAGCAAAAGTCAAAGAATGTACTTTCATTCATTTTATTCATTTATTAATTCAATACATGGCATATTGGTTGAGTGTCTATGACTCTAATGTGTGGAGACACAGCTATTAATAAGCCAGATTCATTGCCTGGCCTCTTGGAGCTTACAGTCACACATTAGCATGTGCCTGTTTCTCATTTTTCCTAAAAAATGAAAAAAAAAATCTAGCAATTGCAAATATAAGCAATGACTGATTAGTTTTGCACTGTCTAATATGGGCTCACCACACAAGAACTGAACCCAAGAAAAATCTGAAGGAAAATCAAGAAAAATCAGGGAATGGATAAGGAGAATGGATCCCTAAAAACTAACATTAAAATTTCATCATGACAATTGCCTTAGAAAACAGACAATGAAACACTGGCAAAGACCACTGTGCTTAGGTTATTGGCTTCATCGCAATTTGATTTTTAAGTGAAAATAGTCACAGAGCACTGCCCAAACCTAATCGTGTCAGCACTAAACTGGAAATATGGAAAGGCGAAAATGAAAATTAGCTCTAAATAGTCAATGGCAGGGCCTCACGTGTGTCTGGATTCAGTGATGGGAAAGTGATGACCGGTATTCAGCTGTGTGCAGGGAAGAGACACTAGATGCTGTGCGATCTTTAGAGATCCCCAGTACACTTCCACAACTATCTAAGCCACCTCATTCAAGTCCTTAAAATAAATTCTAATGCTGGAGATAATCTCCTATATCCACTGTTGGGATTCCTAAAAATATTCTTTTCATTTGATTATTTCTTTTTTGGTTCCTGCATTGGTTCCCTGATCATCCTGGTAGTTTTTTGCATTTGTTTTCTTTCTTTCTTAAAAAAATAAAATAAAAAAGAGGTTAAGGTTAAGGCCATAAAACCATTAGCCAGAGACCACTGTGCTATGAGTGCATGGTACATTGTCTTAGGGCTTAATGATTATAGAAGGGCAAAACCACTGAACTTTTCAAGAATTCTTAGGCAAGACATCTTTCTAGGCAGGAGAGGTTAAGTACTTTAAGTTCCTTCCACTTGGATGGCACTGATTTTTATCTGAGAATTAAATATGACCCTTCTGAATGAGGTACTGCATAAATTCTTGGTAATATTTTGGTAATTCTAAAAAGATCATAGTCAACCCTCAGAAGCTGACAGTAGCAGGCATGCAATCAGACAGAATGTGCGGAATAAATCTGGGGACAACAGACCCTCCTGGTTCTCTCTTATGCGATTGCCTTATTTTTGATATGGACACCTTCAAGAATGATGTATAAAGTACTTTTCACATGATGTATAAGTCCTGTTACCAAATTTATAAACTAACAGCATGTGCTTCTCCAGGTTTGACTAAATTTAGCCAAGTATGCTCACTTCACCTTTCTTGGAGAGGCAGATCTAAAACTCTAGATAAATTTATCTGAATAAATTTTCTGTAGTTTGAGCTCCTCTGCAAAATGAAAGAGCTACAGTTGAATTCTTGCTGAGCTTATATTTATAGACTTCTGATCCTATGCTTTCTGGGTGGGGACATGCTTTTGTGGGTACTATGAAAAACCCACATTCTTCAGTGAGGAACACATAAGGGATGCAAGAAGAAAGAGCCCTATTGATGCCCCAACATTCTGTCTCCTACAGTCTCAGTGCCATTGCTTTGGCTCAGGTTCTCATTACATCCTGCCTGGACTGGAGCCTTCCAAGTGGACTTACTGTCTCCAGTGCTATTTCTGTTTCTTTCCTAAAAACTAGCTTTGGTTTCTCTCTCAACTGTTGATGTCACTTCCCCAGGCAAAATCCGCCAACTGCTTTCTATGACCCACACAGAATCTCCCACATAACAAAGGTAGTTCCCCCAGGGATGTACGAGATGTTCTTTTAATGAGTGCCTCAACACTATGAAACATTTCCCCATCATTAAGAAAATGAATCTTAGAATTTATTACAAGTTTAAGTGAATAGGAGAAAAGATATGGAGTTGGAAAAAAAAATTAGAAAGTGTTTCTCAAATGCCTGCCTTTTGGGGAAACCTGCAAGATAAAAAATCAAAATCCTTAAAGAAGAACATCAGTGAGTCTAGAGGGCTCATTCACCTGTTCCAGTCATCTTCAACCCCAGCAACCACACATGAATTATGCACCATTCCTCCAAACCCCAAAGTGTCATGTTCTTGTGTACTACTGTGTCATTTGCATATTAATTGCCTCCCAACTGAAATGTGGTTGAGTTTGTTTGAAATGTTTCCTTTCATATTTTTTCTTCCGATTAATATCCGTTATCTATCCTCCCACCCACCCACCCAAAAGCTCAATAAAAATATCACTTTCACTGCATGGATTTTTTTCTCCAACCATGATTGGGAGTCACTCATATGACTTCTCCAGTCTCTTCTTTTATTACAATGTCTGGATTGCCCTAGATAGTGACATCCCTTTTTGCAGGGGCTGTTTTGTATTCATATTCTGCTTTCCAACACAGTGCCCGGCATTTGGCAGCTATTCTACAAGATAACTGCCCTGGTGACCTGGGCTTGGTTTTCTCCTCTTCACATCTAGTTCATGTTTATATCTTCTTTCAGGAAAATCTAGTATGGAGGTTTAAAAGATATGTGGACCTATAAAAATACATGTGGAAGACCACGGTGGACACCTTGTTTGTGAGATTCTACGACTTATTCAGGCCAACACTACTATCCCTCTTTTGGCAATTTCATTGGGCTTAAAGGAAATTTTTTTGAAAGGACGGGATTTAAACTATATCATCTGAAATTAGAGACAGTAGAAAGTCTTAATCATAACAAGTAGTTTACACATAATTCTCATTAATATGATACCACTAATAATTAAGAGGCTTTACCATATGACAAGCACTATATCAAGTATTTTATATAGAGGATCATGTTGAGTTCTTATTTCAATCTGAAAAGAAAGGTCTACTATTTTCATTATCTTACAAATGAGAAAACTGGAAATATAAGAGGTTAAACTTAAGGATCTTGACCTTGGACAAGGTGATAGAGCTGTTGGTGTAGCAGCTGGATTTGAGTTCAAACAAAAACCAATTCCTATAAGAGTGGAATGAGATACTTCAAAGAGGACAAATTAAATGTAATAAATAAGAGAAAAACAACCACTTTGAACTTTACTAGTTTTGGGCAAACTATTCTACAAGAAACTTCCATGCATTTTTTTAAATGGTATAAATCAAAAGTCAGTCCTTTAATAGAAGAATACACTTTTATTCTTGAGATAAAAAAAAATATAGGATTAGCAAAGTTGTTGGAGGTATGCTAATATCTACTGTCAGGATGAGATTAAAGGAATGTGTTTCAACTTTTCACCATCTGAAGGTCATGTTTGAAAAGTCAAAATAGAATAAAACTGAAATTCAAAAACATGTGACTTGTTTTACTCTACCTACCAGTCTGGAAATGTGTTATCATTTTTGATATTCAAGGCAACATTCATTCATTATTTAAACAAACAAACTAGAAAGTGTTCTCCTGAGTTTTCCTACTCCTCACATCTGTAAAAGCACATTCCAATTATAATCACCACGAGGTTATTCTTCCTTTGGAACATTCGGTACTCTGCTAAATCAAATAAGACCTGAAGATAAATAAATTTGTGTGCATTTTCAATGTTTTTACAAAATGTGCTTGAGTTCTTCCTACCTAGGTGCCTTCCACTGTTTTCAAAGTTTACATGTATTTATTTTTGTTGGTTAAGTCATTGGGAGATATTGATCAAGTCCTAATGGCTGTCCTGGATGGAAGATTCTACGTGGTGTGTGGAGAGTTCTAACAATTTTCATCTCCCTGAACTGACGCACAGAAATACCTGCCACATCCCTGGAATTTTCTTTTTGGTTGTTTTCTCTGATACCTTGTTCTTCCTGTCTCTGATTGTAGGGACATTTCTAGGAACAGATTTTTGATTTCTTTTCTCCTTCACCTGTCTCTATCTTGTCATCATCTTCAGTTTCATGGATTTAGCTGCCATTTTAGGAATGATTCCCAAATTGCCTTCTTTCATTTATTTATTCATCAAACCAAGGTGCCTCGCACTATCCCCCAGGGATAAGGACCTCCTCCTGGAGCAAGGAAAGGCTCAGGGAGGGGTCCAATGGAACCAGGCAGTGGGTGTTCTGAATGGAGGTCGGGTGGGGTGCCATTGGATCATGCCTAGCCCGTATCCTGTGTTCCTGACTCTTCCTCTCTTGGTAAAGACTTCATAAAGGCATTATCTTCTAAAGCAGCAGGCAGGCAGATTTGAGGTAGGAAGAACAGCACAGAATTATAAGGCAAGACTGAAGGATAAGTAGAGCTTAAGGATAAGTAGATGCAGGCTGGGGAGGGGCCTAAGATGAAGTTGGAAGTCAGGTAACAGGCTTCCTTCTCCTGGCAAAGTAAGGCTTTCATACAGGAATGTTTGCATTGTGTAGAGGTTGCTGGACTTTGGGTTCACATCCCAATAACCCTGCTGTAGGTTGAAAAGATCCACGTTGAAAATGTATTTCAAACAAACATCGTAGCTTAGCAACACAGTACAACGTAGGGTCTCGGTTGTTTATCCCTTGATCGTAGGCTGGATGGAAGCTGCAGCTTGCTGCAGCATGCACGAGAGTATTGTACTGCTTACGATGAGCTTAGGAAAAGATTCATATTCAAAACTGAAGTATGGTTTCTATTGAATACTACTATTTTTGCATGACTGTCAGGTCAAAACATTGTTAAGTGGAATCATCTCAAGTCAGGGACTGTCTGTGCGAAGACTTTGTCGATAGCAAAATAGGGAACAAGTGCAGGAGAATCTATGTCTCATTTACCTTTTACCTGCACTTTAGTGGTAGTTATGTTACACACAGCAGGCCTTCAATAGTGATTTGTTGAATAGGTGATCCTAAACCAAGTTCAAGATGATTTCAAAATGAGCCATTTTTAACATAGAATCAAATGATGAGTGATTGTATTATGGAAGTTCAATTAGAATCAATTGTTTGGAATCAAGTTTTTCCATATGAGAAGTCAAAAATGTTTGTTTTGATACCAAACCACTTTTTAGACTGCATACCCAACCGAAGCACTGTTTTAGAGAAAGGAAATTCCAAATGGAAATTCCTACTGTATCTCTACCTACTGTGGCAGTAGAAGGGCTGGGTAACTGAACCTTATTAACTAAATGTTCTTTTCTTTCTGCTGAGGAAAATGCAGTCAGTGCAAAAACCAAAACAAAACAAAAAAATCAATGCACACCCCCCCACACACACAGAATGCATACACTAAAACACAAACTTGGAATCACCAATATCCTTGTTTCCTGAATGTAATCAGCACCAGTAGAGTGAAAAGCTCCAGACTTAGTCTCTGCTGAATCTCAATCAAATGCAAATTTAGTGGTGCCCACAGCTTTATGCCCTACACACCTGCTTACAGTACTTAAGTTCCTGAAAACAACAAAATAAAAGAGCTTGGCAATATAGTAGCTGCTTAGGTTATAAAATCATGAACAAGAAATAGCACTTGTCCTGCAGAGAGCTCAGATGCCAAAGTGGAAGAAAGACACCAGGACAGTTATACTCCAGCTGGTGTGGGTTATTGCGGAGGAAGCTTCTTGCTAGCTTAGCCCTGCCTGGAGGAATCAAGGAAGGCTTCACAGAGAAGGGGATGTTTGTACTAATTCCTCACAGCTAAGGGAATTCTTGCAGATGGTCAAGAAAGTATGGGGTTTGCAGAAGTTATTGTCTGTTCAAAAGTGTGTGCTTTTGGAAAAATGCAAACAGCTCATTGGGGCTGCAGGACAGAAGGGGATGCAAGGAGGGAGAGTGTAGGCAGGAACTAGATTATGAACAGCTTTATAAATTGCTTAGTGTTTGATATTTACTACCAAGAAAAAGAAGAGTATCAAGGACAGGCTTGAGTTGCAGAGAATACTGATTCCTCAGGGACAGGCAGAAGCATCCAGTAAACATTTGCTGAATTACACTCAAGCCAGAATTCTTGTTTTCCAAAAGGCCAGTGCCTGCACTGAATAGTTACAATATTCACTCTATCTTAGAACTCAATAACCACAGAAATAACCCAACAACAATTTTTCATAATGATGAACACTAAATCAGACAAAAAATCCTCAGAATTCATAAATGTACTAAAAGATCTAACACTATATATAAATTCAGGTGAATTCTTTAAGCAGGTCTACAGGTAAATAAGAGCTGGAAGAGTCACGGCAGATTTTTGTAGAGAAAGGGAGTTATTGGCATTCTGTTGTTTTTGCTTCCCATCTGCTTTTAATCATGTCTACAACAAATTAACCTATAGCTTGCTTAACAGAAGTGAGTACATATGTTCAGAAATTGGTCTTTTAGAGATAGATAGTAATGGGTAGATGTATAGGTAGCTAAATATTCTAACTATGTTTCAAAACTTTTTTGTACCAGCTATAAGTGCATCTAAACACCTCATGTAGACAGATGACATTTACACATCATACAATTATTTTGAGGTGGTCCACAAAATAAAAGGTCTATCAGCACAAGACAGAAAGTCATATATAACAGATGCATTCCATTTTATAATGCAATGAGACCAATTTTGAACTTGGAGATCCTGAGGATGGGCCAGAGACATGACTCCTGCTATATATTCACAGTTGATGTCAATATGTAACACTGTCACTTATGTTTAATAAAAATTTAAAAAGAGAATTAGCTCTAATCCAAAGAAGCAATATAAATCATTTTACTTCAAAACTTAAGTATGAAAAGTAGCAGAACTCTTGGTCAGTAACGTTAAGTATGTCATAATAATTTTGACAGTGAAAACCATATCTGTTATATTCAACAGAGAATTAGCTTCCTCTTACAGAAGCTCTTAAAACTCCTCAACTAGGCAAGTATTTAAATCACTTACATAATATTTAATTTAGCTGTTCTTCCACTAATCTCCTTTGATGGAGTCGTTGGGTAGGCACTGAATTCTCACCATATGTGGAATTCAAAGGATACAGTGAGGGAAAAATTAAAGGGTACTACTATTACATTTATCAGCACTAATAAATAAAATTATAATACACTATAATATTGTTAGCCTATTACTTGCAGTCAAGGGAAAAAGTATCTCTTGGAGATAGTGTAACTAATACAATAAATTATATGAGTGTTATTTTACACATGCAAAATATTAATTGACAGATCTCTTTTGGGTTGATCAAAGCAATTAAATTTGGTCTCTGTTACTGAAGTCATACCAACTTTCACATAAAAATGAATTTAAATATGTTTTAATGAACTACACAGGTATATTTCAAGCAACCTGTGACCTACATAGATCTAACCATCGGCATAAAATAAAAAGCCTTATAAAGAAAGTCTTTCTCTGCACCTCATTAATGAAATCCCCAATGTCCCCAGGGTGTGGGGCTGCAGATCGGACTGGATACTGCGGCTCAGCGTGGATGGGTCTCTCATCCAGTCGCCGGATTCCCACAGGCTTGATGGCATCAGGCTCCACTGTGTCAGGCTGCTGGAGCTGGCTCAAGTCATAGTCCTGCAAAAGACAAAATCAAAACTCCATGGTAGATGGGCACAAAGATGGAAAATTACAACCTTTGTTTTTAAACACATACTCAGAATGCATAGAAATGAGTGAAATTTAACATAATGGAAAAGTTGCCACTAGGAGTTTTTCATGTTATGATTAAATATTTCTTTCACACAGCTCTTTCTTCTGTGTTTTTCATTTCTACAGTCTGTGCTCCATCTGCTTTAAACCGTGCCTCATCATTTCCCAATGGGAAACAGCAGTGTGATGAGGTCTCTCTATAAATTGACTAAAAAATCGACTAGAACATATACTTGTACCACAGAAGGAAAAAACTAACCTAATATCTTTAAGGTTAAAAGAATAAATAAAGTTATGAGGGTGCGGTCTCCTGTTCCCCAAGGGAAGGTGCATCAGGGTTTCAAAGCCATCCAGGTCCCCCATTTCCCTCCCATCATCCACAAATTACAGTCTGTGATCCTTCTCCTCTGTGGCCTATTTTCCTTAAGAATGGCTTTTACATTTTCAAAGGTTACTTAAAATATCAACAAAGAATATGCTACCAGGACTTTACAGAGTCCAAAAAATTTGAACCCTTTCCTATCTGGCCTTTGACAGAAAAAGTTTGCTGACCTCTGGTCTAGAGGTGCTGGGCCAAGAAGTCTAGATTTCCTTCCAGTATGGCCCTCTGAATTGTCTTGGAAAAGCAGACTGTCGACTTGCAGAGAGACAGAATAGAATCTGTGAAGAAGGATGCTCTGGGCATAGGCTGAGGCCTCCGAACTATTTTCAGCTAATGCATCAGCCAACTGGACAGGAATGTATAAAGACATTGACCAGAAGGTGGATCTGAATTGAAATTTTAGGTTTGGGTATATACTTTGTACTTTTCAAACCTCTAAATTCTGGGGCTATAAAATGTCATATCCCCAGCTTAACCAAGATGCTCCAATTCAACACTGACATTTATGAAAGTACAGATTTGGGGCACTCTCTTGGTTTTAGGCTTTATTTACCTCTCCGTCTGGGTTCAGCTTAAAACCTCTCAAAACATCTCTATCGTGGTTTTAAGTTATTCAACACTTGAACATTTACCATGTTTGGCAGTGTTCTGGGTGCTTTACATATGTCTGCTTGTTTAATCTTCTTAACACATTTTATTATCCCCCTTTTAAGAGACCAGGATACGGAGTTTCAAGTAACTCAAATAAGTTGCCTGTGGTCCCAGATCTATTAGGGTGCAGGAACACACTCTGACTCCAGAGGCACTGGACTCCACAGCCTGGATCTTCTCATGACATGATCAACCTGTGACTGTGAGTCCAGACTGAGTTACAAGGTTGGACTTAGGGAGGAATGCAACTTAGATAGATGAGCAGGAACAGAAAAGAATGTTGTGAGGAATGATTAAATAGGAGACGAAGGAGAGGCAGGTCTCTCAATATCATACCCACTATGAGCCAGGCACTTCCCCAGACTCCAGACCAGGGTTTTTCTCATCACCAATACTTCCTAACAAACCTGTGAAGAATGTTTTACTATCATCTCTTCAGAAGGAAAACAGACTCAGAAAGGATGAGTAAATTGCCACACAGCTAGTATGTGATCTGGATGGGAATCCATCCAAGGTGCGTCTATCTTCGATGTGTCTGACTTAACTGCATGCTCCTGGAGACACTCCGACCATGACAACACTCCCCAAGAGTCATTCCTTGCTGAGAGCTTCATCTAGCCCAGCAGGTACCATGATGGAAAAGCTCTCCCTCTCCTGACTAACACATGATGTGGAAGGTGAGATAGGTGCACACAGAGCAGGAGACATGAACTTGGTCTCTCATGGAGGTATAAAGCACTCTGAGGGAAAACTGGTTGTAGATTTGAACCCTGAACTATAAATGGGCTAAGGAGAAAGCACTGCTGAATCAGCAACATGAGCAAAGGCATAGGACGGAGTTTAAGTCATCCACAGAAAATGAATGAAAACAGCCTGACCTTGTACAAATGTGCTCTGTTTACAATTCGACAGAACTTACAATTGTGAGCCACAGAATATCTTAAGGGCCTACAGGAGACAATATGTGAAAGCCTTTGGAATGTTAAAAATGTTATGCTAGATAAAAAGAAATTTATTCAGAGAATTTAGAATGCTCTCACACTACAAAGCCTGGTTTCCCAGGCCATGTTTAATTGGATAACCACCAAGCACAGGAGCGTGGGGTAAATAGTGAATAAGTGTGCATTCTAACAATTACCGAAAGCTTTTCCCAGAGGGGAAAATAGCTGATGAGTATATTGGTGACAGTTAGTAAATGTTTACCCCCAGGGTGGAAAAGGCTTTATTAGAAGTCTGAATGACACAAAAACAGGTAATTGAATCTGGTATTTAAGGACTGTCTTTTATCTGGTGACATATCCCTTGATAGTCTGGGATTTATTATATGATAGTTCAGCTTAACAATGGTAAGAATACAGAGGCATTTCTTTTATATAACCAGAAACAACAAAACAAGACAAAACAAAACAAAACATGCGTGTGGTCTTTGTTCATGCCATTCTGTACCTGGAAAGAACTTGGAGCCTGACTCCTCATAAAATTCACTATATCCAAATGTTGCAAATAAAAATGCACTGTGATTGGCCAAAATGTTTCAAAAATGTTCACATAAGTCACCAACATTTAAATATAGGCATATCTCACCTGAAAATAGAAAGATCTGGCAAAAGAGAGCTCACATTTTGATGTAACAATGTGTTTCCACTGACCCCAGCTCTTCCCTTGAGACAAAGACAGCGCCCCCTCCTGGCCTGCTTCACTCACTAATAGTGTATCCAGCCTAGGTTTTGATCTTTTTTTTTTTTTAGAGCAGGAACTGTCTTAAACTTCTTTGGTTCTGCTCAGTCCTTTTAATCCACAACCTGTGAGGCCTATAGAAAGTATTCATACAAAATAAGTGTTGAATAAAACTTCAGGGATGATGTTCCTCCCAGATATCAAAAGAGT
The DNA here is from genome assembly GCF_902686445.1 of Sciurus carolinensis. Taxonomy (NCBI): domain Eukaryota; kingdom Metazoa; phylum Chordata; class Mammalia; order Rodentia; family Sciuridae; genus Sciurus; species Sciurus carolinensis. The sequence continues at coordinate 37,845,932 of NC_062227.1, forward strand.
AGTCAATTTGAGTAGTGTGCTCTGCTCACATTACACTCCACAGCAGTAATGCACCCTGGGGAAAGAGAGAACACACCCTCGCCTCACTCTACTGACGAAGAGTTTTGCTACCTTTCATACTTAAGTTTTGAAGAATCATTGCCATGGTGAGTTCCCCCAATAATTATAGAAACCTGTGAAATTCCTCAGTTACAATGGGATCAAACGAAGAGTCAGAAAGCCACCAACGTGCAGGAAACTAGACATGGTTAAAACACAGGGCTTAGTTTCTCCATGATGGCTTCCACTTGTCTACTGCAGTGTGACATAAAAATAAAAAGGTGGTAGGAAACACGCGGAAGTCCCTTCAGCTCACAGGGATGGGCTCCTCTGCTGACGTCCATCTGTGTTATAAATCTGTGTTATAAAGCAAAAGTTCTGACCCGAAGGTTCAATTTTAGACCTTTTGATAAAGGGTCACCCTATGTGAATTTCCTAAATTATACATCTTTACAATCCCATAATGTTCTACTTAAACACACAAATTATAATGTGTAGGATGAGAATTACAATGAGAATTATAGAGACTGAAAATGTTCTCAAGGTCTCTGGGTTTGTGGTCTTACTTCTGAGGATTATAAACAATCCAACAAGGAATCTTTACTTGGTTCCTAAAACTCTGGAGAAAGAACTGATCTGAAAATTCTCTTATGACTGTCAACCTTGACAATGTTATTAGCTTCCCAAAGAAATTTAATTTTCAAGTGAAAGTCAAGGAAAATCTTGTTTTAACTAATATGTAGAATGTGTATTAACTGGGAATGATCATTAAAAGTAGGCATGGATTTAGGGTATTTAGAATACTAACATTGCAAGTAACAGCATATTCTTTTCTCTATGATTTAAAATGTCTTAAGGGTGATTTAATTCTGGGAAAGTTAGTAAGAAGTTAATAAACAGCTGAAGCTCTGGTTCTGGCTTTTCTTGTTATATTTCACTACTTGATATGATTTATAATTAGTTCAGAAAATATTAGCAAAAATCTAGGTTAGAACATTAGGTTTTGCTTAATAAAACAAAATAAAAATAAAGAAAATAATAAAATGGAATTCTGGAATTCCAGGCAAATATTTGGGGAAACTACCCTTGCAGACAGAATCTATAGAATGTGATTCTGACTGTCTCAGGGAATAATGAAATCATTCATTTATTTCCTCCTTTCAGGGAATGCCAGCTGGGTGCGAAATACCATTTTCAGCTCTGAGAGGGTGAACAAGGAAACCAACCTTGGTCCCATCATCTGTGAGGAATGACATTAGGTACTTCTTGTGCTGTCTCCTGTAATCAAATGAAACCCCTCAAAACAGAGGTCATTGCTCCCACTTTGTGGATCAAAGCAGCTCTGCAAGGCTAATGATTCAACCAAGGTCACAGACTCATTAAGTCGTGCCAAGGATAAAACCAACAAATAGCTGAGCAAAGAAGTGTTCCATGTAGTTTACTGACTGGAGAAGACATCAGGGGTTCAGCACTTGACCGGAGAATTCAGATGCTGATGCTAATTAGGCTCTGGGTTGTGCCAAATGGGACAGGGCAGATTTGGGTCCTGAGGGCCCTTACACAGTTGGTTAGAAGAGGCTCCTGCAGTTCAGGCAGCCGGGAATCCTCACTTAGGTCCAACAAGTGTATGGCCCATGGAGGAGGTGGGTGAGCACTTGAAGTTCATGGTCCATTTAGAACCAGTGAGGAAACCCTAGTGCTTTGCTGACCTTGGCAAGGACTGGCACAAGTGGACACTTTCCTTTTATAGCAGCAAAGGTAACATAACCTTAGAATTCCCATGTAGATGTAGTTTCAAACTCTCAATGTCTGAAGACAGAGTGACAATGAGAAATGAAAATAGGTACATATAATTCTCATGGAAAAACAATGTATCTGGAAAAAAGCTGACTTGGCATGGGCAAGAAGGTCTTTAGAGAAAGGAATGGAAAGTGGAGAACATTATCTCACTCTCTATTAAAACAACTGAATAAAATAGTGATAAGGTGTCAACATATTACTATATAACTCTTGACAAGTAAGCCAAACACCCTTGCAAGCTTTATGTAAATTACATTACAACCTGATTTCCTCAGCAAAATACAGTTATGATGGTAAAGATCTACACAAGTGAAATGGTGTGAAAAACTAAGTAGATTCTAGGGATTATTAAAGTGCCCCCAAATAAAAAGTTTCCTAAAAGTCTTTCTGGATTGAATCACAAACCTAATAGACATAAGATAACTGAGAACTTAAGCAGATGAACACCCCCATTCTCTATTTTCATAGACATTTTATTGGAGGGGAGTACTGGGGATTGAACTCAGGGATATTTGGCCACTGAGCTACATCCCCAGCCCTATTTTGTATTTTATTTAGAGACAGGGTCTCAGAGTTGCTTAGTGCCTCGCTGCTGCTGAGGCTGGGTTTGAACTTGAAATCCTTCTGCCTTGGCCTCCCGAGTCGCTGGGATTACAGGTGTGGCATTTTCTATTAACATGAACATGAATGGATTAATTCTCCAGCAAAAACAATGTAGCTTTCCATAAACCGCGGCCCCACTATGTGGCACCAGTTCATTGTTCCCGCGTCCCTGGTTTCCTGTGAGTGATGTTCCACACAGTATCTTTCAAAATGCTCTCTGTTCTCAGAATTGTGCATGAGCTGAAGGCTCTTTCTTTGGTACAAAAATCATGGTTCTGTTTCAGGACACTGGCACTGCTGAACTTTTACCACGGTGCATCTCCCATTGTGAAATTTTGGCATATTCTTTGGGGAAAATGCAGCCAATGCACAATTCAATTTGACTCAACAAATACTTCCTAAGAGCCTCCTGGGTCACAGACGTGGTTACTGACCTCAAAATCATTAAAGCAATACAGTATCTCAACTATCGCAGGAAACATGGGGAGTGAAGAGTAAGGAGCTGTGGAGAAGGGGCTGCGGGAAGAAAGGAGGATACGGATGCATTGGAGCCTCGGGGTCCAGCATCGGGACCAGCTTTAGAAAGAACAACGTGCCTCCGGGAATCTGAAATATCTTTCCTCTCCTAATGTTTGCAATTTCCCATTCTTCCCATGCGATTCATTTACAGGCCCACAAAGAGGGATACAGTCTTTAACCCTCCCAGCACTCTCTATGTTGGGAGATGAAAGCACAGCCATTGAAAGCTTTTCGATTCCACATTTCACCCTGAGAACCAACTTCTGCTTCCAAAAAAAACAAAAATGTCACCCCTCGGTAAAAGATCAAAGTCATTCTGCCTCAGCATGACCTATTATTTGATCTTGGTGGAGACATAAAAATAGATAATAAAGAAATAGCATTTGGTGAGAGAGAATGGAAATCCTTCCCCAGATTATGACATATCATTTGGGAATTTCCTGAAGAATAATATTCTTTCTTTTCAGATAAAGGATCATAGCATTTTACTTAAAGAAAATGCATTCTGAAGTCAGAGTACCTTGACTCAAAGCCTGGCTTCATCACAGCTTAAATGTGTGACCTTAAGGGGATTACATAAATTGCCTGTGCTAACCTTAACAGTTAGTATTCAACCTTTGCCCACAAAAAAGCTAATGAGGACTCCATTAATAAGACCATAGCAATGCTCAACAAACATTTTTTGTGAGGTCCAGCTAGTAAATACTTTAAGGTTTTTGGGCCATACAATCTCTTCTGCAATATCTCAATGCTGATGCCACTGTGGCATACAAAATATGTAAACAATGGGCATGGCTAATGGCTCTGCTCCAGTAAATCTGTGTTTATAAAAACAGGCAGTTCGTGGCTATGGATGCTGGTCAAACTTTGACCAATAGCATTTTGTCATCTTACCCTTTTGTTCCCCTTCTGCACAGTGCTGACACATACTTGGCATTCAAATTCTTATCATTTGTTATTACTTGGCTATTGATAAATTGACATTACCCTAAACCCAAATAGAGCAAGTTTATGATTAGTTGGGAGAAATGAATATTAACATCAGTTATATGCAATATTATGTTCATTCACATGAAATCATGTTGACAGTGAAACTATTTAATAAGTAATAAGGATGGGTATTGACCGGTCCAAAATATATGCTGTCTGTAGCCTAGCAGTATGTGCCCCCTGCCAATAAGTGTGTTGAGAACAGCATGCAAAAAGGGCGTGATAATGTGTTAATCCGATCCCTGGTGAAACTCTGCTCCTGTGAAGTGAGTGTCACTTTTTTAGTAACTAAAATACACTACTGCTTGCAAGTGGGCATAAATGTATGAATAACTTGGAAACATCATTAACAAAGCATTATTAGTTAATAATAAAAACACTGAAAGTGGTCTCCAATTATGTCCAGATTTAGCCATCTGGTAGTCTGCTTATAAAACAGAATGATTTTATAAAACAATTATTTAAATGAATTAAATGCATTGTGGTTGAGTTACATGAATTCATTCTCCACTTGGGCCAGATGGCTGAGCTTGTTTACCTAACTTGGGGTTGGTTCTTGAGATAAAAATATGTCCATAGAGACCCCTGGCTCAAGCAGTGATCTCTTGACTCAGAGTAGGATCCCTCTGGCCCTGAGGGGCTATCTTGTATCCATATCCCATTCCCTTATCTAGGCAACTTGCCTGGATTTCAGATTTTAGTTTCTGTTGTCCAAATTATATGTTGTTGTTATTGTTTTAGTGACTTCATTGTTCAGATTGATTGTCCAGATTGTAACTTTATTATGTGCTCAATTTTGCAAGCCACGCTTAGCCAATTAGTTGGGTCTTACCCTTTGCCTATTCTAAAGCCAGACTACTAGTGATCATTTAATAAGCTGTAGCTTAGCCCCCAATCTTGCTGATCTTATCTAGTACCACCTATGTGCTACACCTCAGTAAGACTAAATAAAATGTCTGCCATATGATCTCCAGCACAGTGCAAAAAAGAGTTTGAAATCTTTAGTTGTACACACCTGGGTTTGAAACTGGACTACTAGCATTGTGACTTCAGAGAGGCATCAGGAATAATACCGTAAGAGGCATGCAAACTAAGAACACAGTACATCACGTGTCACAGAACAGGTATGCAAAGAAGGCTAGCATTTAAATGCACTGTCATCATTTCCTGCAGGAATCAGAAACATTAAGGGATTAAAGTGAAGTGATCAGGGGTGCAATTAATCCTGTAGGTAGAGCTGCAGACTAGGAAATGCAGGAAGAAGGCCCAGTGAAGTTCAACTTATATTCTCTGCATGCTGCCAGGTCCAACTGTCCTAAATAGTCAAATAAAAAATGACCAAGAAAAGTCCTTACCTTCACAGAGCCTATGGCCAGGACCAGGGCTGGACACAGAACTTGAAAATAGATATGGACACTGTGGAGCTCAAAGCAGAGAGGGCCTTGATTTAGCCTGGGACCCCAAAACAAAGTATCGTGAGATAAATCTTGATGGCTAAGCAGGTGGAGACATGGACTAAGCCAAGAAAGTGTAGCAAGATACAAGTATAGAAGTAGAGGCAGTTCAATGCTACTGCAGTCTAAAATGCTGAGCAGAGGGCAATACAGGAGAAACTAAGTCATCAGCTCCCAAAGTTTGCATTCCTAAAAGCCAAATCCCAGTTCATGGAATTATAAGTTCTCACCGCATCTAAGGCCTCTGAACTCTGCTGAATGTACTTTCCCTGTCAGGGAGATTCTGGGGACCTCAACCACTGAAGTACTGAAACTAATTTCTGCAAATCACTTGAGAAGTCAATTTCAACCAAAAAATAAAAATAAAAAGTCAACTGACACAGAGATTAAAACTGGATGTTTTCAGTTCTAGAAACCCTGGCTACTAAGAGAATTCCTATGGAGCCTCCTTTTGTCCTGATTACATGTGATTACTGACATGTGTATGGGCTGGAGTCTGCTCAAAATGACTCTAGGATGACAGAGAGTACCAGGTGCTCTCTCCAGATAAAGGGAAGGCTGCCCTTGCTGGTCTGTGGTGAGCCCTTCTTACTGATTTTCAGGCCCATCTTGTTTTCATGAGCTGTGAACCTATTATGTCTCGACTATGTCTACGGAGACACATCCTCTGGCATGTCTGGATGGCTTGGGAAAATGCAGCCTGTTGAGGATGGGGTAAGAACTGTTCTTATAGAACCTCCCTAAAAATTCTCTATACTCTGCCACTTCTCCTGGGTCAGGGAGAGATCTGTTGCTGATCGCTAAATCCATTTATTTCTCTTCCAAATAGTCACACAGCTCAGGGATACTTTCCAGGGACTTGGGAAGAGAAGTGATGTGTGTCACTTCCAGGCCTGGCCCCTAAATTCTCCTCCATATCCTGTTGCCATCCAGTGACTACAAGTACACATGGATGGGGTGGCCTTGGAAGCCATGTGTGGAGGTTGAGCTGTGCGCACATGATGTTCTTGAATGACCACGTGGAACAAACCTCCCTCCTTCATGCCAGATGCCCATGACCAGTCACCCAATTACTGTTAAGCAGGCAAGAAACACAGTTCAATTAGACTTCGTCACAGAAGTCTTAGTTACAGTGGTTAAGCTATTTTAACTAATACACCTGGCTAAATATTTGTGTGGCTAATCTACTTTATTTTCTTTTAAACCCATAATACAGAAAATAATCTTAGGCTTTCAGAACTTGATGGTATCTTCTCATAGAAATCTGTTTTTATTAATCCAGAGGCAAATAAGTAGTATATAATTTATTCAGGTCTAAAAAATGAGCATCTATAAAGTACAGGCTGATAATAAAAACCAGTCAAGTTGGTCTGGTAGAAAAAGGAAGAAATGACTGGAACATGCTTGCCTCGCTTAAAGAAGAAAACTTCTACTTAGTTTCTGATAATTGCATCATGTCAGAACGCAGGCCACATTGTTAGATCTTTCCATTTTTGTAAAGAATTGGGAAACAAGAACTTTAAGTGAATTCTTTCAATTTTTGAGTTCTGCAGGCTAAATGCAACACAGCCATGGGCTGTGTGTAAACAGACCCTAGGGTGTGAGCTGTTGCTTTTAAGTGGCACAGAATCCATATTTCAGATGTGTCATCCAAACCATCAGGGTTGCTATCAGGTGCTTCCTCTGGGAGTTCAGACCATCTCAGATGACAAAACACTAGTCCCGAGCACATCTGCAGAATTTAAGAAATCAAATTTGGGGGGGATCCAGGCAGAGTCCTCAGTTCTAGAACGTGCAACCCACAGAGTTCACTGGCCCAAGAGGTGGGGGGCTTGCCTGAAGACACAGAGAAGGAAACGGGGCAGAAGAAGGTATGAGAAGACTGACCTGCAATACAGTTATGAGGGCCAAAAATCCCAGAGAGATCAAGGGACCTCCAGGTGGCCACTCAGCCCTTCCGTCAGGACCTGCGCTCTGATCAGTGTCGGTTTTAATCTCCAATTCTGCACGGGGAGATGACAAGCCCTGCTTCCCCAACACTGGCACTGCTCCCACGAGCCGCCACCTGTGGTCCAAAGGGCTTCGGCATCCACCTATGGCCACTCATGATCCCCTACCATGAACAGCAGCACCTCCGGTCACAGACTAAGAGTACCCACCACAGCCCACGGCTCTGGGAATCTTTCCAAATCCAAGTCTGAGAGCAAAGGAAGCTGCTGGGTGTCCTGGACACTATTCCAAGGAGGGGACATGCCGACAGGCCATGTTTTAATTGCTTTGTTGAACACAAGCTTTGCCAAGGATGGTATAAGACGTGGTGAACACACCAGCTTCTGTGGATGCAGGCAGAGAAGGATTTAATCATTGCTCTCACTTGTTAACGGTGTGTGCCTACTTTGCTAACTACTGTGAACGGAAGTCTGGTGAAATCATGGACATAAAGCACTCAGTACTGTGTCTAATACACAGGGTGCAACACACAGCAGTTTTTGCTAACTTGATGGAGAATGAAGCTGTCTGAGGTTAAGTGATTAAGGTAAGCTGTGAGTGTCATACACATAATGCAACAGATAAGTGCTTGTTTAATACAAGAACAACTACAATAAAGTCTAAGCTTCAAAGAGCAACGACGAACTGTTTCTTGTCCTGGTGCTAAAAGAGAAGGATCCCAGGGAAATGGGTGATCAACTGTATTGCACATTCTCCCTGATTTTATTAGTGCTGCTGATATGGAAGGAACTAGATGCAGAGATCACTGAAAGCGATACTGTATCTGCAACCAGCCCCACTGTCCAAAAGGGCACCGAAGGACATTTACTAATGAGGGTAATTAAACATGCCTCCATATCCAACAAAAGGTCTGCTGGTGATAGCAAAGCAGATAAAGAAGAAACCTCGCCCTCTACAAAGAGACTGGACATTATATTAAGAGTGCCCAACAACCAACAGCCAGCACAGAGATAATGCTCCTGCCAGAACACAGCCAAGGCCAGATTCAAATAGGGGCCCAACATAGTCTCCTGACCAGAATATTCACAAGCTCTGATAAATGTCTACTATGCACAAGAAAGGGAAAAAGACATAGTGGTATTGTTCTTTCTTTTCTTAGGCTCATCTCATTTTGCTAAGAAATAAGCAACTTGTTATTTAGGTGAAATAAGTCAAGCTCAGGTTAAGGGTTGTATGTTTTTTCTTACATGTGAAAGCTGGTGAGAAAAAAGGAATAAAAAGATGTATGTGCGGGGGGAGTCTCATGGAAATCAAAGGGAGATCAGTAGAAGAAAGGGACCAGGGGGTGGGAGAGAGGGAGGGAGGAAAAATTGGGGAGTGAATTGGCCATATTATATTGTTATATTGTGTATTGTGTGTGTGTACAAATATGTAACAAAAATCCCATCATTAGGTACAACTCTAATGAGCCAATAAAAATGTGGAAAGAGGGGGAAAAAAGGAAATAAAGGTTACTTGAAAAAAAAAAGGAAATTAGTAACCTTGGCATGGAACTTAAGCAGACAGAGATGCTAATCAAAGACAGGGAAGATAAGGACTATCCTGGTGAAGGACTGTTTTGCTCTGATTTCTTTCTAATCAGTTAGCTGCCAATAAGAAGGAAGAATAGGAGTTTCTGCTCAGCCAGGTTCAGGCTGACCTTGAGACTGTGGCTAGAGACCTGCCCTTGTGATACCCAAAGTCATCCTGTGGTGTTTACCCACTTCCTGAACTGACCTCTGAACCCTACCAATTCTTTAAAGCTGGATAAACAAAATGTGGTTAACTCTTATAAGAGAATATTATTCAGTGGTGGTAAAAATGATCCATTAAAAGACTGTCTAGCTCAGACACCAAGCAGACCAGACCTGTGCCTGGTTATCACAAACCATGCTCACTTTTTGTAGTGCAATCCTCACTCAAACCTTGAGGACACAAGGTGCTCTGTAAAAGATAGTTTTGTGTAATAAAATGGACTAAGACTTGTCTAGAATGTAGCATGGCACCAATCACATTTTCACTATATCTTTGAGGTTCTAATGAAAAGTATGAATTATATCATATTGCCTAAAAGGCTTAATGCACACTACAAATAAATAGGATTCCTAATAGGGAGTCACATGTGAATTATGGCATATAGGTACAGTCTATTTCAACAAAGCTAGATTTCTCAGGAACTGATCAGGATTTTAAGATTTCAAGTAAGAATGTCTCTATAGAGAGTGAAGTACTTAAATTAGATACACTTAGGAAAGTAAGACTGTTAAATAATTTATTTTCTCTTAAGGAAAAAAAAAAAGATAAAAGGATCCACCAAAAATCTTGGAAAAAACCTGAATAATACTCTTAGAGAATTTACTTTATCAGGTATCCAGACCTTAGAAAGTGATGCTATTTAAAACAACATGGTATTCAGTCAAAATTAGACAAATGAAGCAAGTAGCCAACCCACTGACCCACGCATGTATAATTATCTGCTTTGTGACAATGAGCCATGATTACTTACATTTTTTTTAGTAAATATAATATAGAATATATATATAGAATATATATATATAAATAGAATATAACTGGATATCCATAAAAATTCCTGATCCATATCTTATACCAAAAAGAAAATCAATTATATATATTATAAAATTATAAATTATATATAAAAATTTATATATATATATATATAAATTATATATATATATGTATACATAAACATATTGGGAGAAAATGAAACAACTGGACCTCAGTGTAATTAAAACCTTCTGCTCATCATAAGACATTATAAAGAGAATAAAAGACAAGCTACTGAATGAGAAGTACTTGCAATGCACTCATATGACAAAGAATTCATTTCTTTAAGGACCCCCTATAAATCAATAAGGAAAAAGAGGTGATCCTATAGAAAAGTAGAAAAACAGGCAGAACAGAAACTTTACAACAGGTATCAATATGGGGCCTGGTGCAGTGGTGCACGCCTCTAAACCCGACAACTCAGGAGGCTGAGGTAGGAGGATCACAGTTTTGAGGACAGACTCAGCAATTTAGCATGACCCTATCTCAATGTAAAAAATAAAAAAGGGATTCAGATGTCATGCCTACATGGATAACACAGCAGCATGGCTTCCCATCCACCAACATGTGGTAGCCTCCATCTTGCATCATCTCTGCTGCGGCCATAGCCATCTTTAGTTGGGGCAGCGTCCATTTTGGGACACCAGCCAGAGATTAGAAGTCCAATATCAAGGTACCTACAGGTTACCGCTGCCACCATCACTAACTAAGGATGTGGCTTCCACTTGGGGATAACAGCCAGGGCCTGAAAGAACATCACCAAGATCTCTGAAGTATCTCTGCTAGATGTGCTAATAGCCATCATCTTGCTGCAAAGGCAGAAGAGAGCCCTGCAAGGGGTTGGTAGGTTGGAAGAGGGTTTGAGGGCATCTTGAGCCTGGTTCACCCAGTCAACCAGCCCAGCACCCACTGGAATCCCAGAGACAACTCGGGCAGCACTTTCTGGGACTTGACATCAGTCTGGTTCACAACTTCCCCCCCAATATAGCATCCACCGATTACCTGGTCCCACCAGTTTCTCAATCAACAAGGTCCTCCAGCTTCTCAACCCCCAGACTCCCAACCACCCTGTAGCTACCAGCACAGCCCAGTGCTTGCAGCTATGTGGTTGGTCCACAGCTCTCAATGCCTGGTCCTGAACTGCCTGATATGGAACAATTGTCCTCAAAAGGTGCACAGATCTTGGGGTTCAGTTCCCAGGACCCCTGAGAGAGGTTCCTAATAGAGAAGTTGAAAAGGGTAGGGGCAAGGGACATACAATTTAGAGACTAGATTAGAGACCAGGAACTGTGGGGTCCACAAGTGAGGTAAGGGGCTAAGACCAGGCTCCTGTGTCACACAAGTCACCCCCAAAGGAGAGTCCCGGGGTGCAGTCTTCCAGTAAGATTGGCAGTTGCTATACCCCACCTCCAGGAGTCCTGCCTCCAAGTCTAATCCTCCTACCTTAGTAACTTTCACCATCCTGAGGGCGGAGTTACCATGAAACTCCAGACGACCCCACCCATCAGATGAGAAGGGAAGCAGAGATGATATTGATCACTAACAGAAACAATTGTTGAATTTTCCTTCAAGATTTTTTTCCCCTATTTTTTCTTTTTTTCCTCTATTTGTTGCCTGCTCTCATATCCCAACATTTTTGAAATCAAGTATTTTTCATGCATCAAGTTACTGAGGACTTGGGAGGTTTAAATGGTGTATTACAGTTTGGGTATAGAATCTTTTTTTTTTTTTTTTTTTGGTACACTTTTTCCTTTTACTATTTTCCTTTTATATATAGGTTTCCTTGGAGTCCCTTTCTGTTTTTCTCCTGCTAACAACCAACTTCTTTTGATTCTGCTTTCACTCTTCCTAAGATCTAGTACCTCTGTATTCTCATTTCTTACTTCATTAATATTACATCCTACACCCCTCCTCCACCCTCTTTGTCCACCTTATTGTGGACCTTATTGCAAACCTATTGTTTATGCTGTAGACAATAACCGAACACATCAACCCTATTTATTGTGATAAAACTGTTAATGTTTAATAGAGGCAATTTGGTTTAAGGCTCATATTATTTGCATTGGGTGCTTTTAATATTGATCTCCCCCTTAAAGGCAAAGTATTGGAAACCTGCGGGGACACTATAAATCTCTAGAGTGGGAACTGTAATACCTTGGATCCACAGTGCTAGAGGGGAAAATACACGGACAGTATGAATAAACAAAGGAAGAAAGGGCTCCAAACAAACCAAGATGCTATATTAATAGAATCCATTGACAGCACAGAAGAAATGTCAGAGAAGGAGTTCAGAATGTACACAATTTAATTGTTCTGCAAAATAAAGGATGATATAGGAGAGCAAATGCAGGCAACAAAAGTTCACTTCAATAAAGAGTTAAAAGAGCAAATTCAGGAAGAAAAAGATTACTTCAACAGAGGGACAGAGATTAAAAAAAAAAAAAAAAAAAAGCAGAAATCCTTAAAATGAAGGAAAAAATTAACCAAATTAAAAAATCAATAAAAAGCATCACCAACAGACTAGATCACTTGGAAGACAGAACCTCAGACAATGAAGACAAACTATTTAATCTTGAAAATAAAGTTGACCAAACAGAGAAAATGGTAAGAAATCAGGAATGGGACCTCTAAGAATTATGCAATAACATGAAAAGTCCAAATTTAGGAGTTGCCTGGATAAAGGAAGGCACAGAGATACAAACCAAAGGAATGAATAATCTATTCAATGAAATAATGTCAGAAAATTTCCCAAACTTGAAGAATGAAATGGAAAATAAAATGCAAGATGCTTCCAGACACCCAATGTACAGAACTACAACAGATCCACACCAAGGCATATTATAATTAAAATGCCCAGCATACAAAATAAAGATAGAATTTTAAAGGCTGCAGAAGAGAATTATCATGTTACATACAGGGGGAAACCAATTTGGATATCAGCAGATTTCTAGACTCAGACCCTAAAAGCTAGAAGGTCCTGGAACAACATATTTCAAGCTCTGAAAGAAAGCGATGCCAACGAAGAACCTTATATCCAGCAAAACTAAGCTTCAGATTTGATGATGAAATAAAAACATTCCATGGTAAACAAAAGTTTAAAAAATTCACAAATAGAAAGCCTGCACTACAGAACACTCTGAGCACAATATTCCATGAAGAGGAAATTAAAAAAAAAAAACCATGAAAGTCAGCCAAGGGAGCAAAGTCACTACACTAAAGCAAAAACCAATCAAAGGAGAAACCAAGTCAAGTTAAAAACCAAAAATAAGCCAAAATGACTGGGAATACAAACCATATCTCAATAATAAGCCTGAATGTTAATGGTCTAAACTCATTATTCAAAAGGCATGGACTGGCAGATTGGATTAAAAAAAAGACCCAACAATATGCTGCCTTCGAGAGACTCACAGGAAAAGACATCCACAGACTGAAAGTAAAAGGATGGGAAAAAAACATATCATGCACATGGAATTAGTAAAAAAGCAGGGGCTTCCATCCTCATATCATATAAAGTGGAATTCAAGCCAAAGTTAGTCAGAAGGGATAAGGAAGGAAATTTCATACTGCTTTAAGAAATCATAAATCAACAAGATATAACAATAGAAAATATTTATGCCCCAAACAACAGAGCATCTATGTATGTCAAACAAACCCTTTTCAATTTCAGGAATCGAATAGACCAAAACACAATAGTGGGTGACTTTAACACACCTCTTTCACCACTGGATAGATCTTCCAAACAAAAATTGAGCAAAGAAACTATAGAACTCAATAATACAATCAACAATTTAGACTTAACAGACGTACACAGAATACTCCATCCATCAGGGAGCAAATACACTTTTCTCTCAGCAGCACATGGATTCTTCTCTAAAACATACCACATGTTATGCCACAAAACAACTCTTAGCAAACACACACAAAAAAATGAGATACTACCCTGCCTTCTATCAGATCATAATTGAATGAAATTAGAAACCAATAATAAAATAAAAAATAGAAGCTACTCCAATACCTGGAGACCAAATAATACACTTTGAATGATGCATGCATAGCAGAAGACATCAGGGAGGAGATAAAAGAATTCTTAGAAGTAAATGAAGAGCGATATAACATATCAAAATTTCTGGGACACCATGAAAGCAGTACTAAGAGGAAAATTCATTGCATTGAGCTCATTCAGTAAAAGAATAAAAAGTCAACAAATAAATGACCTAACATTACATCTCAAAGCAGTAGAAAAAGAAAAAAAAATCAACACCAAAAGTAGCAGAAGACAGGAAATAGTTAACATCAGAGCTGAAATCAATGAAATTGAAACAAAAGAAACAACTGAAAAACTGACACAACAAAAAGTTGGTTCTTTGAAAAAATAAAATCGGTAAGACCTTAGCCACGCTAATGAAGAAAAGGAGAGAGAAAACTCAAATTACTAAAATTCATCACGAGAAAGGAAATATCATGAAGGACACTCTTGAAATACAACAGTAATCAGAAGCTATTTTGAAAATCTATACTCCAACCAAATAGAAAATCTCGAAGACATCAACAAATTTCTAGACATATGATCCTCCCAAACTGAATCAGGAGGATATACACAATTAAAAATACATAAGTTTTAAGCAATGAAATACAAGATGCCATCAAAAGCCTACCAACCAAGAAAAGACCAGGACCAGACAGATTCTTAGCCAAGTTCTACAAGACATTCAAAGGAGACATTGAGGAGTAATACCAATACTCCTCAAAGTATTCCATGAAATAGAAAAGGAGGGAACCCTTCCAAACTCATTCTATGAAGCTAGTATCACCCTGATACCAAAACCAGACAAAGACACGTCAAGGAAAGAAAAATTGAAACCAATCTCCCTGATGAAAATAGATGAAAAATTCTTAACAAAGTTCTGGCAAACTGCATACAAAAACATATTAAAAATATAGTGCAACAGGAGCAAGTGGGGTTCATTCCAGGGATACAAGGTTGAGTCAACACCTGGAAATCAATAAATGTAATTTATCAATATCATATCAATAGACTTAAAGAATCATATGATCATTTCAATAGATGCAGAAAATGCATTTGATAAAATACAGCACCCTTCATGTTCAAAACTCTAGAAAAAATAGGGATAGTAGGAGTATACATCAGCATCATAAAAGCCATATATGCTAAACTGAAGGCCAACATCATTCTAAATAGAGGAAAATTAAAGCATTCCCTCTAAAATCTGGAACAAGATAGGGATGCCCTCTTTTACCACTCTTGTTCAACATAGTCCTTGAAACTCTAGTCAGAGCAATTAGGGGAAATAAATTAAAGGGATATGAATAAGAAAAGAAGAATTTGAACTATCACTACTTGCAGATGACATGATTCTATATTTAGAGGATCCAAATAACTCTACCTGAAAACTTCTAGAACTAATAACTGAATTCAGCAAAGTAGCAGGATATAAAATCAACACCCATAAATCTAAAGCATTTCTCTTCATAAGTGATGACTCCTCTGAAAGAGAAATTAGGAAAACTACCCTGTTCACAATAGCCTCAAAACAACAACAAAACAAAACAAAACACCTGGGAATCAATCTAACAAAAGAGGGGAAAGTCCTTTACAATGAGAACTACAGAACACTAAAGAAAGAAATTAAAGAAAACCTTAGAAGATGGGAAGATCTTCCATGTTCTTGGATAGGCAGAATTAATATTATCAAAATGGTCACACTATCAAAAGGGTTATACAGATTCAAGGAAATTCCAGTTAAAATCCCAATGCCTTTTGTCATAGAAGTAGAGAAAGCAATTGTGAAATTCATCTGGAAAAATAAGAGACCCAGAATAGCCAAGGCAATCCTTAGCAAGAAGAGTGAAACAGAAAGCATTGAAATAGCAGACCTCAAACTATACTACAGAGCTATAGAAACAAAAAAAGCAAGGTATTGGCACCAAAAGAGAAGACAGACCAATGGTACAGAATAGAAGACACAGACATAAACCCACATAAATATAGTTATCTCATACTTAACAAAGGTGCCAATAACATACAATGGAGAAAAGGTAGTCTCTTCAACAAGTGGTGCTGGGAAAACTGGAAATCCATATGCAGTAAAATGAAATTAAACTCCTATCTCTCACCCTGCACCAAACTCAACTCAAAATGGATCAAGGACCTTGGAATCAGAACAGAGACCCTGCACCTAAAAGAAGAAATAGTGGGCCCAAATTTTCATCATGTTTGCTTAGGACCAGACTTCTTTAAGAAGACTGTGTAGAGGGAAAAGAGGGGTGGGAGGGGTGGGGGGGAGGGGAAAAATAAAATAAACATCATTACCCTATGTAAACGTAAAAAAAATAAAAAAAAAAAAAAGAAGACGTCTAAAGCACAAGAAATAAAGTTAAGAATCAACAAACGGAATGGATTCAAACTAATTTTTTTTTTTTTCTCAGCAAAGGAAATAATCAATAATGTGAAAAGAGAGCCTACAGAGTGGGAAAAAATGTTTACCACATGCACTTCAGATATAGCACAAATCTCCAGGATATATAAAGAACTCAAAAAACTTAATACCCCAAAAATAAATAACTCAGTCAATAAATGGGCTAAGGACTGATCAGACACTTCACAGAAGAAGATGCACAATCTACCAACAAATATATGAAAAAATGTTCAGCACTGCTAGTTATTAGAGAAATGTAAACCAAAACTACTCTAAGATTTCATCTCACTACAGTCAGAATGGCAATTATCAAGAATACAAGCTACAGTATGTGTTGGCAAGGACTGGGGGAAAAGGTACACTCATACATTGCTAGTGGGAATGCAAACAGGTACAATCACTCTGGAAGGCAATAAAGAGATTCCTTAGAAAACTTGGAATGGAATCACCATTTGACCCAGCCATCCTACTCCTCGGCCTCTACCCAAAGGACTTAAAACCAGCATACTACAGTGATGCAGCCATATCAATGTTTATAGCAGCTCAATTCACAATAGCTAGATTGTGGAATCAACCTAGATGTCCTTCAACAGACTAATGGATAAAGAAGCTGGTATATATACACAATGGAATATTACTCATCCTTAAAAATTAAGAATAAAATTATCGCATTTACAGGTAAATGGATGGAGTTGGAGAATATCATGCTAAGTGAGATTAAGCCAATACCACAAAACCAAAGGCCACATGTTTTCTCTGATTAGTGGACGCTGATACATAAGTCAGTGGATTGGGGGGGAGACTGGAAGAACTTTGAATTGGGCAGAGCAGAACGAGAGGAGGGGAGAAGGCAGGGGAGTGTGAAAGATAGTGGAATGAAGCAGACATCCTTACCCTATGTACATGTATGATTGCATGCATGGTGTGACTCTATGTCCTATATCTCCAGAATTGAAAAGTTGGACTCCATTTGTGTACAATGAATCAAATGCATTCTGCTCTCATGTATAACTAAATAGAACAAATTAAAAAATTAAAAATTAAAGAAAATAAATGAAAATGGTTGGGGATGTAGGATGTAGTTCAGTGGTACAGTGCCCCAGGTTCAATCCCCAGCACCAAAATAAATAAATAGATAAATAAATTAATTAATTAAATAATCAAAACAGTAACTAAATCAGCAGGACAATCCCAAATAAATCTCAGTAAGACCCATAGTATTATAGTGTCTTACATTAAAGAGATTGGAAAAAAAAATCCAAGTGCTAAGGAAAACGATATGGGGCAATTAGAAATTCCATACACTGTGTGAAGGAGAGATGCAAAATTTGTAGTTACTCTTGGCAACAGGCATACTGTACTCGCACTGCACATACGAACACAGCAGAAATGCACCAGAACACATACACAACGTTCATAGAAGCTTTATTCATAATTACCCAACTGCATCAGATGTGATAAAATGATAAATAATTAACATTCTAAGCGTTAATTTTTACAACAGAATATTATTCCTCAATGGAAAAAAATGAACTACTTCTATAGACATTATAGAGGAATCTCATGGGTATAATGTTGAGTTATGGAAGCCGGCCCCAAATTCGTCCACGTTATCTATTTATGCAAAAAGTCAAGAATAGGGAATGCTAATCTATAGTGACAGAAATAAAAAAGAATGCCGTTTGCTTCTGTTAGCAGTTTTGTGGTCTGGCTGCCATACAGAGGCAAGCCCCTAGGCTACTGCAAAGGTTGGTATGGGTGGTGGGAACATTCAGACCTGCAGGAAGCCTTTTGCTTCTGGCTGGGCTATAGAAAGTCACAAGGCTCTTCTTCACATTCTCGTGCTGAGAACAAGTCAGACAAGTTACCGAATCACAGTTTTGTGAAACCATTAAGAGAGCTGAGAACAAAATGAGGCCTATCTGAATGAAAAAATAGGACTGGACAATCCCTTTCTAAGAGAAAGAAGACTGAGAGCTGCTTTTATCCCCGGGAAGGAATGAGAGGCAAGAAAAACGGAATCTGCTGTTAAAAGGCTTAAGGATAAATCACTGAAACTTTGAAGAACACTTCTGTGGTCATGAGTGGACAGGCTTGATGCATCTGAGTCCCAAGCGAGCTTGAGCCCTCTGTTTACTCCTTCCTGTGGACCTCTGTTTAGTGCACAAGCGGACTGGCAAAAGGTTGGGTACAGGGCTCAAAAGCTGGCATGCTGAGGAAGAAGTTTGGATTTGATAAATGCCATAGACTGGCAGAGACAATTAAGCCAGAGACAGGAAGTTGACACAGGATAGGAATGACCCAGGCTAAGTGAAGGCAGCACCATTGGGATGATGGTAAGTGCGTGGATTTTATGAACCCTCTTAGAATTTCAGGGAGACAGAAACGACGTGAGCATTCCTAAACGACAAGTTTCATTCTGTTAGTCTGAGGTAAAAATTAGAAATAACAAATGCATTGTCTGCAATGAGAACTAGAGTGGGAAATCAAAACAGAGGGTCAGAGACAAGTGGAGGCTCTTGAGCTAAAAACTAAGATGTCACCCGTGAACCAAGAAGCTGCAAAAATACCCGAGGAAGACCAGTATTAAAAACATTAGCCACAGAGTACGACGCAGTGAAAGTTCCAGAACCACTCTCAGGCTATTCGACAAGTGGATAGGAAGCGACACATTCATGCCTAGGAGTTTATGTGGGAGCCTGCAAAACTTTAGAGATCAGGAAAGGGAGAGGCTGAAGATTTATGATGTTAATTTTAAGAAATCTTCATATTCTGCTTCATAAATTCCAAAGACACAAAACAGCAGTAAGTTAATGTTTCGTTTAGGTTTTATTCAGGTTGGTCAGGCATCATTATACTCCCAAATGCAGAGAACGGCACTTCTCCAAGGGGACGGGTCGTCTGCTTGGGAAGGAAACTGGAACTGGACCTGGAGTTGGATCGTGAGCATTTCTGACTCCTAGAGGCTGGTGTTTTCCTGCTGCCTTATTCTGTATCCCCTTCCCTCACAGGCTAAGTTGTACCATCTGATCTCAAGCATCCTTCTGAGTGGAAGAAGTCAATAAAACAAACAGACATTTCCTAAAATAATTACAAGAAAACCTTTTAAAACTATTTATCGAAAGGACTGATGTGGAAGGAAGAAAAAGATTCAGATCTGATGACATTAGGTATCTTGGTCTACACTTTGAGATGCTTTGGTCCTGCCTCTGGACCAGTTTTTGTGCAGTATCTAGTTATTACTGGGGGCCTTGCCATAATTACTATTTTTGCTGAAGCCTCACTGAGTCGATTTTAGGTTTATGCCTTGACATGAAAAATAAAAATAATGGAAATAGAAGGTTTCTGAGAGAATGTGATCAATATACATTTGTCGATCTTGAATACAGCCCAGGAAAGCAAAAGGATAGATTAAGAATGAAGCCAAACATGAATTTTAAAATTCAAAGTCATTTATAAGGAAGAAACCCTGGGGTATATTTATAGAGCCATTTTAATTAGTCAGTATTCAAAACAGCTTTACACGCTTGAGTCAAATTTTCAACATATTTTAAACATGCATCTCCTCTAAATGAGAGAGTGGAGGTATTGTAAACCAAGCAAACTGGAATGAAATGATGTGAGTTTGAGGCCTGGTCACGAAAGTTACAAACTGGGAGCAAAGCACACCCAATTCTGTGCAAATGTGCAAGGGTTAAAACAAGGATTAAACACAAGCGAGGGGGTGATTACACTCTACAAGTAAACACAAAGTGATGTACCACTTCCTTAAAGGAGTGAAAAAGCAAAAGAAAAAATAAGTGTGAATATCTGCTTTTATTCAAGTCTACCGCTCTACCACTGATGTCTACCCCTATACTTAAGATGGAGTACCTTTTAATTTATGATGATAATGCAAAACCCAAGAATTCTGTGTTCTTTTTAGACCACTATTGCTGACATTTGTCTTGTAAGTAGAAATGACCAAGCTATCAAATGTATCTAGGCAACTTCTGTCCTAATAATTTCTCTTGGCTTACATCAATAGCTTCAGATCATTTCAAGAGCAAGTATATACAGCAGTTAGTTTTATCAGTGGTATCAGAGATACCTGAACTCAAATCCTGCATCTGTTACTTGCTGGTTTATAGAATCCAACTTACATTTAGTTTTCTTTCACTAAAAATGGAGATGTTCATAGTAACGACACATGCTTTAAAGATTTAAGAGACAATGACATTTAATATGCTTGGCAGAATGCCTGATATGTAGTATAGACCTAATAACGGTTAGCTCTTAAAATATCTCAAATGTTGCTTCTGAGCACACAGAGATGTTTGTTTTCCATGTGTTGGTGATTTTCATCCTTGAAATGGTTTGCAGTTCCATAGGTACACAGTGATTCTGAAGCTTGTGTGATTTGATAGCAAGAAGGAAATTTTGACTTCTAAACAATCACTACGAGCCAGACCCCATGATAAGACACTATGGACACAAAGACGGCCTAGATGTTGTCTCTAACTTCAAATATTTCTCTCTGTGTGTAAGACCCTTGAAGGCAAATATTTGTTGGTTCTGCCCACCTCTATATCATCTGAGATTAAAATCATGCCTGGAATACTAAATTTGCTTAGTAAATGTTTCTGGAATGAATAGGTTTAGTGCTTTTTCTACCATACATACAAATATCTAGATCTCAAGGTAAAACCTACTTCCAGTTATATTTCAAATAACCAAATAAAAACTGTGAAGAAAAATATTTTCATTGGTACATATATTAAAGGAATTGGGTTCAAATTCCAGGCTCCTTTGAAACACTGCTGGTGATTTTCTTACGGAATAAATACAATGACCTTTGGGGCTTTCAAAAAATTCAATAAACATGTGGCACACAGAAAAGAATTCGCCAAATGACTGATTTTGTGTGATAACAGAAAAGAAACCTGACACCATTTTCTTCCCCCACATATTAACCCTTTCCCCACCATTTAATCTGCATGATCATAAAATTTCCTTTTAAAGATCCAAATTTTGCTCACCTGGTCTTCTTCTCCTCCACCTTCTTCATCGTATTTTAAAATATTATCTCTTACATCATCCTCTGGATCAATTAAAAGTTGCTTGGCCTGGCGTTCTTTATCCCGGCGTTTCATCCACACCACAAACATCAGAACAAGGACTAGGTAGGAACATAGGAAACACACATAATCGCATCACTTTGAAAGTCAGAGCTATCTAATCATGTCTGCAACACTAATAATTTATATGTGAAAGGGTAGAGGCTTATAATGCATTTCTAACCCTATTATCTATTTCTGGCCTTGCACTTAAAGGAACAAGTCAAGGCAGTGGCTGAGCACTGGGTTCAGTTTGTGACCACGTGGGCTCCATGACCTGGGGTCCTGCAAACTCTCTGAGTGAATGTCTCCATCCTTAGTTTCATTGTCTATGCACAGTAACAGGATCATTTCGGGTCTTCATTTTGTCTTTTTAGAGGACAGATACCCTTAATAGAATACTTCAAAAATTCTGAAGACCACAAAACAGCAGGGAGTTAAATTATGACAACTGCTTAATGCAGACCGGTCCCTCACCATTATAATTCCAAATTCACAGAAAAAGGCACTTCTCTGGGGACACAAGTGCTGGCTTAGATGACTTGGGTAGGAAATTCAAACTAGATCAGGAATAGCATCTTGAGGTTTTTCTCGACTCCCAAGGGTTGGTGTTTTCCTGCCACACTGTTCTGCATTCCCTATTCTATCAAAATGCATGTTTCAGCTAAGAAGGCGAGGGGATTAGTTTGAGCACTGAAATAATATTAGGCTTTCATGCTTCACACTTATGTGCCAGGACTGGAACCATAAATTTTCCAGAGTTGATGTTAAAATCAGCACCAATTCATTTTCCTTCAAAATGCCACAGTCACTTCTCCATGCCTCAATCCATCATACCTAAGTCTTTCTTGATAAGGCTGGCATCTACGTCACGTTTCAGTGGAAAGCGAAACTTGTCCCTAAGTGCATATCTAGGAATGCGCTCTGTCTAAAATCTGAGGGTATCAGTTTACATCCTGAAACAAAAGATTTAATGACTCCTATTTGAGCACATTTTTATTATTGGCCATAAAAGTAAATATCCTCCTTTTAAAGCCAGATACATGATCTCATTTGCTATTGTTCCAGGGC
Organism: Sciurus carolinensis; assembly: GCF_902686445.1. Taxonomy (NCBI): domain Eukaryota; kingdom Metazoa; phylum Chordata; class Mammalia; order Rodentia; family Sciuridae; genus Sciurus; species Sciurus carolinensis. The sequence continues at coordinate 37,868,495 of NC_062227.1, forward strand.
TAAATCTAGCAAGTGGATTATTAGTATAGCATGCAGGTTTCAAATTATAGCCAAAGTAGTCTCCACACAGGAAGTAAAAAATGTTCAGGCTTCTATAGTAATTGCTTAGAATAAAGGGACAGAATTCTAAATTACCAGAACACTTGTAAATGGAGGAAACATAAAAGAAATGGCCAACATTTTCAAGAAAGTGATTGGTGCATAAGCATGATCGCACAATAAACTAAGTCCTGCTGCTATTCCACAATAAAACACAAGGCCCAGGCAATTTATTCTTTTAACCTGCATGCTTAGAAGTGGTTCCTAAAGTACTTTCCAGTGGTTAATTTCTTGCATTCCACTGAACCAAAGATTGCCAA